>NW_027507788.1:143627933-144227933 GCF_037356315.1 Lithobates pipiens | reverse complement strand
AATAACAACAAAAACATTCCAGAAAAACACATTTCAAAAAAGTTATTAATTGTTTTGCATTGTGAATGAGTGAAATAAGTATTTGACCCCTTCGCAAAACATGGCTTAGTACTTGGTGGCAAAACCCTTGTTGGCAATTAGAGGTCAGACGTTTCTTTTAGTTGGCCATCAGGTTTGCACACATCTCAGGAGGGATTTTGTCCCACTCCTCTTTGCAGATCTTCTCAAAGTCATTAAGGTTTTGAGGCTGACGTTTGGTAACTCGAGTCTTCAGCTCCCTCAACATATTTTCTATGAGATTAAGGTCTGGAGACTGGCTAGGCCTCTCCAGGACCTTAATGTGCTTTTTTTTGAGCCACTCCTTTGTTGCCTTGGCTGTGTATTTTGAGTCCTTGTCATGCTGGAATACCTATCCATGACCCATTTTAAATGCTCTGGCTGAGGGAAGGAGGCTTCCACCCAAGATTTGACGATACATGGCCCCGTCCATCATCCCTTTTGTTGCAGGGAAATTGTCCTGTACCCTTGACAGAAAAACACCCCCAAAGCATAGGCAGCATTCCTCCTCCAAACACAGCGAGTTGAGTTGATGCCAAAGAGTTTGATTTTGGTCTCATCTGACCACAACACTTTCACCCAGTTCTCTTCTGAATAATTCAGATGTTCATTAACAAACTTCAGATGGGCCTGTACATGTGCTTTCTTGAGCAGGGGGACATTGAGGTCATTACAGGATTTCAGTCCTTCACGGTGTTGTGTGTTATTTGTTTTATTGGTGACAATGGTCCCAGCTGCCTTGATATTATTAACAAGATTCTCCCATGTAGTTCTGGGCTGATTCCTCACCGTTCTCATGATCATTGAACCTCCACGAGGTGAGATCTTGCATCCCAGACCGAGGGAGATTGACATTTATTTTGTGTTTCTTCCATTTGCAAATAATCGCGTCAACTGTTGTCACCCTCTCAGCAAGTTGCTTGGCGAAGGTCTTGTAGCCCATTCCAGCCTTGTGTAGGTCTACAGTCTTGTCCCTGACATCCTTGGACAGCATCTATTTAGAACTCTTTTGAAATACATTTTTCTGGATATTTTTGTTGTTATTTTGTCTCTCACTGTTGAAATAAACCTACCATTAATATTATAGACTCATCATTTCTTTGTCAGTGGACAAACTTACAAAAATCAGCAGGGGATCAAATACTTTTTTCTCTCACTGTATAGCAGCCCTCGTTGTCCCTGGGGCTCATGCATCAAACACATGTTTGTGACGCATGCCACATATGCAGCCATTGTGTGACCCTAATTAGTATCTAACCTATTGGTTAAGTAGAACTGGTGACATAACTGCAATATGAAGCACACCTGCTGTGATAGTTGTGTTGTTCTTATGCGACACCATACATTGATTTAACCTGCTGGTAACTGCAATATGAAATCTTGTCTGCTTCTTTTATCTAGATCAATGTCTTACAAGCCAAAAAGAAGTTTGAAATTCTGGATGCTGTGAGTATTGATGGAATTCATTTCATTTTCCTTTATGCAACACAGCCATCAGTCTGGTGATCATTGCAGGAAGCAGACTTGCCTGCAAAGTCGGATCAACACTGATGTTCTGCTTATAGTTTGCCTTCTCTGGTTCCTTTCTCCCCTTCTTTCAACATGCAAATGTAATTTTTAAATATAACCTTTCCACATTGATTACCGTACATACTTTATTTTGGATTCTCTGTGCCACTCTATGCAACAAACAGAAATTAAATGGTGGAAGGGGCCGGTAGGCATTAGACACCAGTTCACTACAACTGCATACTCCTTTTTGAAGTGACAGGCAAAGCTGTGCACCTGCCTAACTGCACTCTCCCTGGTTTATTGCAGGAGCATGAAGCTTGTAGCTGGGCCCCCTAGAGATCCATGGGGCCCTAGGCTCATGCCTAGGTTGCCTTGTGGATGGTCCAGCTCTGCTAGCTTGTGGTGTTTTTTTTTTTTATTTTTATTTTTTTTATAAGAAAGGTCCCATTAGGAAGACCAGTATAAAATGCAAACTTCATGTATGTCTGATCCTATTATTTAGTGGCTTTAGGTCAGCTCTGTACCAGATATGTATACACCACACAAAACCGGAATTGCAATTATATATGGGCATCATGGGGTTGGTTCACCTGCTAGGTTCTCGTGAAGCCTGTAGACCTTACCAGCCCTCTTTGCAGCTCCTACCTTTGCTTTAGCTGTCATAAAAATCCAGGGTGTCAGCTGGTGTCAGACACTCCTCTGGTCACGTGATAGTGCACAGGCCTAGTGATTGGAGAAATGCTACATCTTTATAGACATGCTGTTACCTTGGCCTTAATGGACAATATAACAGTGTCCGTTTTAATGTATGACCAGTATCTTGAAATAGCATAGTGTCTTTTTGTACTGCTAAGCATTCTGGAAAGATGGTATGTGCTTCATGAGTTCCATGCCTTCCATTACTGTCCTGATGATAAAATGTAGCACAGTCCATGTTCAAAAGACCCTTTCCTTCATATCTGTAATCAGAGACTTCTAATAGCTTATCTCTGTCCATATTTTCTATATACCCAATGTCTGTGTTTGTAGAAGATTCTGGTTTATTCCCACAGGTCATTTCCTTTTTTATGGAGGTTGGATTTATTTTTAGCTTCTTACATTGTGTCCTTGTGCTGACTTGTTAACCTTACTATGCTTCTGCCGCATGCCTCTAGGTAGAATGTTAATAATTCAGATAGTTCTCTGGTCCATCACCTCTGTTTTTCATTTTGTTAGATTCTCTTTTTTATTTGTTGGCCTTTTCTGGTATTAAGGCTAACAAAGCATGCAAACAGGCAAAACAAATTAAAAATACCTAGAGAGGGACCACAGAGGGAGCGATAATGTTATGTCTGATATTGACCTACTAGACCCTGTCCCTGTACCTGCTAGACCTGCTCCCATCATACAAAGAAATTATTTAAAGGAAACTCCCCTTTGGCCTTTAAAGTGGAAGTTCACCCTAATACTAAAATCTCTAAATCTACTGGCATCAACAATCTAAGACTAACCTGTGTAGCCCTGTAAAGATGAAATCACTATACATATCTTTTCTGAAGCTGCTCTGGTCCGGGCTCCAGCAGTGGAAGCTCTGCAGAAGAGACAGCCGGCAATAGCTAGGAAGTGACTTCACCCATAGAGTTACTGTGGGGCTTCTGTTGTCGGCTGCCTCCTCTGTACCCCCCTCCACAAAGAAACTGCCGCTGACAGCCCAGCATGGGACTGGACCAAAGCAGCTTCAAAAAAGGTATATATAGCAATTTTTTTCTTTATGGGGCCAAATAGGTTAGTCTTATATTGTGGATGCCAGTAGATTTAGAGTATTGGGGTGAACTTCTACTTTAATTTTTGTATCCCCTTCCCCTTAAACTCGTTTTATTTTACAGGTCCTGTGTTTGATAAGAATTCTCCTACCTTTTCTAGTAGTGCATACAATGCTACCATGGTTTAAACTGATTGTAAAGGCTGTTTAAAACAATAAAATAAATAACAAACATGTTATACTTACCTCTTCAGTGCAGTTGGATCCTCCTCTTCTAGGGTCCCTCTTTGCTGCTTCTGGCCCCTCCTTCTTATCGAGTGCCCCCACAGTCAAGAGCTTCCTATGGGGGCACTGGAGCCGAGTCATAGCTCCATTCAGACACGGAGCCCTGTCCCGCCCCCTCTCTCCCCTGATTGGCTGACTGACTTCAACAGCCGCAGGTGTCTCAGCCAGTCAGGAGGAGTGTCCCGGCCGGCTTAGACATTCATGGGCATCGCTGGAGAGAGATGGGGCTCAGGTAAGTAATAAGGGGGTGCTGTGGAGGCTGCTACACACAGGTTTTTTGTTGTAAGCCATAGAATGCCTTAAGTTAAAAAACCTTCTGCCTTTACAACTCCTTAACCGCTTCCCGACCGGCACACGACGATGTACGTCGGCAGAATAGCGCGTACAGGTATGTCCATTTAAAATTGCCACCGTGCCATCACTTGTGTCCGACCGAGGGTCCCGCGGACTCGACCACCGCGAAGGATACCCGCGATCGTCTCATGGGGAGGGAGAACGGGGAGATGCCGATGTAAACGGCACCTCCCCGTTCTGCCTAGCAACAAGTGACACTGATCTCTGCTCCCTGTGATTGGAGCAGAGATCAGTGATCTGTAAATCACAGCCATGCCCCCCCACAGTTAGAAACACGCCCCTAGGATACACTTAACCCCTACACTGCCAACCGCTGGTTAACCCCTTCACTGCCAGTGCCATTTACACAGGAATTAGTGCATTTGTATAGCACTGATTGCTGTATAAATGACAATGGTCCCAAAAATGTCCGATGTGTCTGCCATAATGTCGCAGTCCCAATAAAAATCGCTCATCACCGCCATTACTAGTAAAAAAAAATTATTAATAAAAATGCCATAAAACTATTTTGTAAACGCTATAACTTTTGCACCAACCAATCAACAATCGCTTATTGCAATTTTTTTTTTATTTACCAAAAATATGTAGAAGAATACGTATCGGCCTAAACTGAGGAAAAAAATACTTTTTTTTATATATTTTTTGGGGATATTTATTATAGCAAAAAGTTAAAAATAATGCGTTTTTTTTTTTTCAAAATTGACGCTCTCTTTTTGTTTATGGCGCAAAAAATAAAAACCGCAGAGGTGATCAAATACCACCAAAAGAAAGCTCTATTTGTGGGGAAAAAAAAGGTGTCAATTTTGTTTGGGAACCATGTCGCATGACCGCGCAATTGACAGTTAAAGCGTCACAGTGCCGAATTGCAAAAAGTGCTCTGGTCTTAAGCCAGCAAAATGGTCCGGGGCTTAAGTGGTTAAAGCGTGCTCATGCTTAGAAACGGATTCATAAAGTTGAAAAAAAAAATATTTTTGCACATCACTGATCTTGCACTTCAACTAAAGTGTTTTTAACATCCAAATTCAGCCATTTATGAAGCTCCAAATGTATGGCAGTCCATGCAAACTCTTGCAGTGTTTGTCGATGGTAAAGCTGTGCAATAACTGTGTGATTAGTACCCTGAAAGTGAACAATTTTATGATCCTGGCATCATAGATTTGATAATTCAAAGCAGTGCTCCAAACTCTGGCCTGCGAGCCGAATGTGGCCCTTTGCTTGCCCTTGGGTCACTGTTCCTCCCACTGATATGAGGCGATATTGCTCATCCTGACACCGACAATGACACACTATTCCTTCCACTGACATCAGCAATGGGGCAACATGAGATCTATCGATCAAATTGTGTGCAACCAGCCTGTTGAAAATGTTTCTCTTGATCAGCCCCACCGGCTATCGCAGGCCCGTTCTGATAAGTGTATACTGATGGTGGGGAAGACTCCACACTGTCAAAATACAATAGGACAGCGGGAGGGGTTCCTCCATCCTCATGGACTGTATGGATGGGGGAATCATTCACTTCTGATTGAATGAAAAAAAAAAAAAGACTCCTGTATGGCCTGCTCTAGACCTTCTGCATCTGGTAACATAAGCCTTTGTACACACGGTCAGATATTCCGATGGAAAATGTCCGATCGGAATATCGATGGACCAAGTTTTAGAGCTGGGCTTTCCATGATCCGATTGGACTTTGTCCGATTGTTTGTAGAGAATTCCGATTGGACAAAGTGCCACGCATGGTCCGATAAAATTCCTAGACCAAAGCTATTGGCTACTAGCCTGAACGTAGTCCCGTCGTAACGAAATTACGTCATCACGTTACGAACGATCAGATTTTCCGACAACTTTGTCCGACTGTGTGTATGCACCACTAGTTTTGGGCAAAATCCGAAGGATTTTGTTGTCGGAATGTCCGACCGTGTGTACTAGGGCTTACAGGCCTAGTCAAGTCTTTCTGACTATTGTGATTGTTACTTGGCTATGCCAGAACAGAGCACTGCAGTGAGGCAGGAAACCACTCAAGTGACATGCGATTTTAAGGCATTTCGTAACAAAAACGAGTATAAGTACATCACTATAAAAAGGAAAGATGTGGAAGACTTAATTTGGGCTTTAATTGAAATTATTGTTATGTTGAATAATTGATTGTATATTTGCGAATATTGCAGGTAGTACAAAAGATTGAATCCTTTATTCTTCTTTACTGTCCACAGATGCTATCATTCATGCATGCCCAGTACATCTTCTTTCAACAAGGCTACACTTTATTAAATGAACTGAATCCATACATGAAGAAGCTGGCTTCAGAGGTATGCGTGTCTTTGTATGTGGACTATGCCATATTCTAACTGATCAACATCATGCATTCTCTGCCCTTTGTTTTTTAGACTTTTTTTTTTTTCTTTATCTTTTTAAATCTAATCTAGGGCTACCAATCAGAGCATAAAATGTAATCTGTGCGTATAAATGGGCACCATAATGCCTGTCCATACAGCTGTTTATATTCCAATTCCCGTCTCTGAATCCCCCAAAACTTGCCTAGGCAAATACCGACATGCAGGCTTCATCACATCCCTCCTCTTCCCAAATGTGTTCAAAAGGATCATAGAGAGCAATATAATCCTTTCCCACTCTATCCAGTATAAAAAGTTTGAGCTGGAGTACCCTATAGAAACCCATTCTAATCCCCTCTGCTGAAACAAACCAATACAAATACATTTTGATTGGTTGCTGTTGACTTCTATAATTTAGTACGCAATGAGTCCTGCATAGAATGTTAGTCTTGAAAACATTACATATTCAGGAATACTGATAATTAAAACAATTCCATGGGTACTGTACGTTGTATTCCTAGTGATGGGTTTTTTAAGGATATTCTTCATAAATCTCAAATATGAGATAATAACGATTTCTTCTTTCTTTTATAGCTGGACCAATTAGTCATCGACTCGGCTGTAGAGAAGCGAGAAATGGAGCACAAGCATGCAACAATACAGCAAAGGGTGAGTTCAGTATTCTACAGCTTGCATGCCTTTGAAATCGGTAAATCTGGCAAAGCCTTGAACTTCTGTACACATTGTAGTTTACTGAAAATCTGTATACACTACAGTGCCTTGAAAAAGTATTCATACCCCTTGACATTTTCCACATTTTGTCATGTTACAACCAAAAACGTAAATGTATTTTATTGGGATTTTATGTGATAGACCAACACAAAGTGGCACATAATTGTTAAGTGGAAGGAAAATGATAAATGGTTTTCAAAATATTTTACAAATAAATATGTGAAAAGTGTGGCGTGCATTTGTATTCAGCCCCCTTTAATCGGATACCCCTAACTAAAATCTAGTGAAACCAATTGCCTTCAGAAGTCACCTTATTCGTAAATAGAGTCCACCTTTGGGTAATTTAATATCAGTATAAATACAGCTGTTCTGTGAAGCCCTCAGAGGTTTGTTAGAGAACCTTCATGAACAAACAGCATCATGAAGGTCAAGGAACACACCAGACAAGTCAGGGATAAAGCTGTGGAAAAGTTTAAAGCAGAGTTAGGTCATAAAAAAAAATATCCCAAGCTTTGAACATCTCACGAGCACTGTTCAATCCATCATATGAAAATGTAAAGAGTGTATGGCACAACTGCAAATTTACCAAGACATGACCAGCCACCTAAACTGACAGGCCAGGCAAGGAGAGCATTCATCAGAGAAGCAGCCAAAAAAGCCATGGTAACTGGAGGAGCTGCAGAGATCCACAGCTTAGGGGGAAGAATCTGTCCACAGGACAACTCGCATCTCTATTTGGATATACTTGTACTATACATTCCCTTTATGCTGCATTCACACCTGAGTGTATTTTTTTCAGGCAGAAAGTTACACATATTTACCGTGATTTTATACAGGTCAAAAGGTCACCAATGTAAAAAGCAGAAAAACGCCTGTAATCTGCCTAAAAAGAAGCTCATGTACTTTTTTTGAGCTTCAGGCCTTTTGCTTCAGGTAGCAAAATGCTCAGATGTGAACAGGTGCAATTGAAATTAATGGGATTTGCTTGTTGAGCTTTTTTTTCTGGCGTTTTACGAGCTGAAAACGCTCAGGTGTGAATGCAGCCTGAAGGCTTGTTCACACTGTGTAGAGTTAGACCCCTTTCAGCTGGGGTCATTGTCTGTAGTGTGAAAGCCCGAGGGCTTTCACACTACAGCGGTGCGCTGGCAGGATGTCAGGGAAAAGTCCTGTCAGCAGCTTTTTTGGAGCGGTGTGTTTACCGCTCCTCCACTGCTCCTCCACCGCTGCTCCCCACTGAAATCGATGGGGTAGCGCTGTAATTCTGCCAGCAAAACGCTGCTATTGCGGCGTATGGCTGGCGGTTTAAACCCTTTCTCGGCCGCTAGCGGGGGTAAAAGCGCCCCGCTAGCGGCCGAAATGCGCCGCGGTAAAATAGCGGCGTTTTACCAACGACGCTATGGGCGGTGTGGTGTGAAAGAAGTCTTACCTGCATTTTTCCTCATAAATAAATGCAGGTAACTGCTATGACATACAGAAAACAATAGTTTTCTATGTCATGTTCACACCAGAACTTGGTGTTTCTCTGTGTTTAAGAGCTGCACTATAATTTGCAACATGATTGTGCAGGGACATGAACTTTTGGATGTGTACTAGAGACCCTGGCAGCCATTTTAATGTGGATCACCAGAGGAGAGATCTCGGTGCTTAAGAGCGGCGTTCTACGCATTTCTAACGGGTCAAAATAAATGAACTGTCACTTTGTACACTTCTCATAAAGTAAAAAAAAAGGAACATCACACCGACCCCTGCGGCATGGCTGTGCAGTCGGGAATGTACAACTCCCGAGACAGTAAACTGCTGAGGGTTGTGTGAATGGGCACCTAAATTAATATTTCTGATTATCATACATTACAGCTGCAACTTCAAATAAGTATTTCTTAAACATAATTTGTTTGAGAACTGAAGGTGAAGGTGATTTTGACGGTGTTCTGTTTTTGTTACTGTTTTAGTGCTGTTGGTGTAATTATGTATCCTGCTTGGAGAAGCTCATCCAATTTTCACACTATAGATAATAGCAGCATGTAAAATCCAGTGCTCCTGAAATGGTCTTTTCATTGTGCCTAGTTTCATTGTATTCAAGATTACACCCATTCTCACTATAATATTATATCTTGGCATCGTTACTTGCAAAACAATGACCCCTGCTATATTCTGTAGTACTGTCTGCCTTTAATGGCATGGACATGTATTGACATCTGTGAGGAATAGTACAGTCTAAGAGGAAAACGAATCAATAACTTATGTTCATTCTTACTAGGGGGGGGGGGGGGCGATTATTGATCCACGACTGAAGCTTACCCATATAGTAGGGAGGCGGCTCACTTTTTGTTCAACGTTAGCCAAAGGATATAGTGGGGAAAGGTTTGATCGTCTTATTAGGTTGTTATTGCTGTCTGTGTGTCTGTGACCTTGGTGGGGACAATTTTTCTTACTTTCTGCCTGATGACCATTAGGGCATGCTTGTTATAAGGTTTATTTCTGCTTTCCCTCCCTAAAATGTTTGTAGATATTCCATTAGCAGATGGTGTCAAATCCGGCAGCACCAGTAAATGCTTCAGGAATGTGGAGAAGTCACTCCTAACAGGGGTATAGCTCACATCAGTGCCCTGGGTTTTATGTGGACAGGAAGGAATTACCCCAAATGGGGACACTCTCAATGGTATAAATACAGAGGACTGAAACCCTTACTTCCCATCTCCATTCAAAGCTAAAAGAGGCTTTGGCAGGAGTTCCACTATGACGTATCAGATACATGCCTTTTAATGTACAGTATGTAGGCAGTCAGAGCCAGCAGAACCTGAAAGACATATAGACGACTGTATTCATTGCATAATGTATGCTTTTTATTGGTGCCTTAATATGAGCTGTTGGCATAGATCTACCAGCTTGGGTATACCTGTTTCAGACATTGAAAGTTCAAGTTTGGATATTATGTTTTTAAATTCGCACATGGGATGGTACTTTTTTATATAGTGAGAAGTGTAAATTGTACTGGTGGTTGCTCTGTTAGTTGAAATCTATGAGTAACACATATTCATTTTTTTTTTTTACTCTTTCTTTCAACAACTTTGCTGATCAATCTACGATGTCCAGACCCTCCTACAGGTGAGTGTTTTATTTCCTATTAAAAACCTATACCACCCAAAAATATTCCTGTTTACAAAAAAATGTAGAAAGCAAAAAATGTAGCAAAAAGGAAGAATGTACCCATAAGGAACCTGTCAGATTTAATCTCCTATTCTCTGTGAAGAATCTGATTATTTTATATATTCATTGATTTTGAATTCGCATCAGTGGATAGCATCATCCTCTGGCCTCTTGTGTCTCTGATGCCCCGTACACACGATCGGACTATCCGGCAGACTTGGTCCGGTGGTTTTCCCAAAAGTCCAGCGGACTTAGAAAGAAGTTTTGACTCCTAATTGTCCGCTGGACTCGGCAGTCCGGCGGACAATCCGCCCGTCTGTGTACTACTCCACCGGACTTTTGAAATGAACGGACTTTCCCACACACGGAGAAAAGTCTGTTCGTTTTGAATGTGAATCCAGGTAGATGGGACTAGTGAAGGAAGTCAATGTCGCTGCCTTAATCGGCGAGATTGACACCTCGCTGGCCCCGTCACCTGGTATGGACTTAAAGGGGAAGCCCTACGCCAAAAAAACGGCGTGGGGGTCCCCCCAAAGTCCATATCAGACCCTCATCCGAGCACGTAGCCTGGCCGGTCAGGAAAAGGGGTGGAGATGAGCGAGCACCCCCCCCCCCCCCCCCCGAGCTGTACCAGGCCGCGTGCCCTCAACATGGGGAGGTGCTTTGGGGAAAGGGGGGCCCTGCGCACCCCAAAGCACCTTGTCCCCATGTTGATGAGGCCAAGGGCCTCTTCCCGACAACCCTGGCCGTAGGTTGTCGGGGGTCTGCGCGCGGTGGGCTTATCGGAATCCGGAAGCCCCCTTTAATAAGGGGGCCCCCCACCCTATGTGAATAAGTATGGGGTACCATGTGCTCCTACCCATTCACATGGTGAAAAAAGTGTAAATAAAAAACAACACAAGTTTCTAAAATAATTTATTGGACAGCTCCGGTGGTCTTCTCTCCTTCCGTCTTGGGGGGTCTTCTCGCCGGACTCCTCCGCTATCTTCTACTCTTTTACTAGCGGAGGAGCCCGGCTTTCTTCTTCGTCGCCGCCGTCCGGAGGTCTTCTTCTGACTTCTTCTTGCCGGGCCTCCGCTATCTTCTTATAGCTCTTTTACTAGTGGTGGCCCGGTCTTCTGTCGCCTTCTTTTCTTCTTCCGACTTCGGGAGTCTTGAAGAGAAGAAGAAAGCGGTGGCGACAGAAGACTGGGCCACCGCCAGTAAAAGCTAGCAAGAAGAACCAGAGAGGGCGCTCGTCCCCACCCCCTTTCCTGACCGGCCAGGCTGCGTGCTCGGATAAGGGTGTGATATGGACTTTGGAGGGGACCCCCACAACTTTTTTCAGCCTAGGGCTTCCCCTTTAACTCCATACCAGGTGAAGGGGCTAGCGAGGTGTCAATCTCACCGATAGAGGCAGGCGACATTGACTTCCTGCACTAATCCTGTCTACCTGGAGCCGCGTTCAAAATGAATGGAATTTTGTCCGTGTGGGCAAGTCCGTTAATTTCAAAAGTCCGGTGGATTGTCCGCCGGACTTAGTCCACCGGAGAAGTCCGGTCGTGTGTGGGCAGGTCCGCTCGTTCGGAAAGTCCGGCAGACCTCCGCTGCAAATTCCGGCGGTTAGTCCACCGGATAGTCCGATCGTGTGTACGCGGCATCAGTGGTATCAGTGCTGAGGTTTTTCTGCAACAACTTGAGTAGAGGCCGCTTATACCGTATATACTCGAGTATAAGCCGAGATTTTCAGCCTCTTTTTTGAGGCTGAAAGTGCCCCCCTCGGCTTATACTCGAGTCATCGCTGTCTGCCCGCTCGATCAGCGTGTCGAGCAGACAGACAGCGGCCATTCTATAATTCAAAAGCCGCGCCTCCGGCTCCGCCTTCGCCTGTGATAGGCGGAACACTGAATTTCCCAGCAGCCTGTGTTCCGCCTATCACGGACATCGTATCATCCTCGTACTACGGACGAGGATGATACGATGTACGTGATAGGCGGAACACAGGCTGCTGGGAAATTCAGTGTTCCGCCTATCACAGGCGAAGGCGGCGGCGCAGCTTTTGAATTTTACAATGGCCGCCGAGGCGCCGACGAAGAGGGCACGGGACGGAGGCAAGGCAAGGCACGGCACGGGACGGGACGGGACGGGACGGGACGGAGGCAAGGCACGGCGGCGAGGCACGGAGGCAAGGAGGCAAGGCACGGGACGGAGGCTCGGGACAAAGGCTCGGGACACAGGTAGGCTGGACACACACACACACACACACACACACACACACACACACACACACACACACACACACACACACACACACACACACACACACACACACACACACACACACACACACGGATGGATACACACACACAGGGATGGATGGATGGATGGAGACACACACACACAGGGATGGATGGATGGAGACACACACACACAGGGATGGATGGATGGATGGACACACACACACACAGGGATGGATGGACGGACACACAGGGATGGACGGACACACAGGGATGGACGGACACACACACAGGGATGGACAGGCATGTCTTACCCTCGGCTTATACACGAGTCAATAAGTTTGCCAGTTTTTTTGGGGGTAAATTGGGGGCCTCGGCTTATATTCGGGTCGGCCTATACTCGAGTATATACGGTAATTCACCATGAAAGTAATCAGTAACACTATTATTATTATAAAGGGTTTATGCTGTAAAGTACCAACAATTTGCGCAGTGCTTTGCAAAATAAAGACAATACAGTTATAATATGATTTAATACAATAGGGTTAGGAGGGCCCTGCCTGTAGGAGCTTGCAAATTTAGAACAACAGGATTTTCTTGTGGGGTCTTTAGTAGACATTTAAGGCTGAGATCACTTCTTCAGGCAGAATTTCACTTTTCATAATAAATGAAAGCCTTTTCTAATGTCTTTTCTACTCAAGCCATCCCAATGTGTTTATCTCTCACTTCCATCACCTCCTATAGATCATCTCCCAATAGGTGTGGCTTACCACTCTGGACCACGCCTCCCTGGTTACTATACCACCTCTTGTTTTATTTCCACCTACTTTATGGAAAGTCTAATCTCCCTTCGATCTACCATCAGCTATGTAGTGCAAGTGCCTGTCTGATTTTTAACAAATTGAGTGGATTATTTAGGTGGGCCCTCCTGTTCCATAGTTTTGATTAAATCTAGAGCAGTGGTTCTCAACCTGGGGGTCGGGACCCCCTTGGGGGCAGAATGAAGATTTGTCAGGGGTCACCAAATCCTGGGCTGTTCCCGAATCCCACAACGCTCTCCCAGCCTTTTTGCAGCCACCCAGCAGGGCTGTCCCTGGAGCCCACGATCGCCCACTCAGCCTCTTCACAGCTGCCCATTCAGTTCACGACATGGCTGGGGGCAGAGACTAGAGGTCAGCTGACTGGTGAGGAATGTGAAGTGGGAGGGGCTGGAGGAGACCCTATCTCCTGATTTCGGCATAGGTGTCACTGCTACAAAACACCACAAATCAGAGACACAGTGAAGCCAGAGACACAGTGAGTAACGCTACCTGTGATTATAGTAAAAGTCCCCACTACAGTTCTCAGATGAGCAGATGACCTTGATCAGAAGCACCTAAGGTGGCTGATCAGAACTCCCCCCAGCATTGAGTAAGGAGTAAGAGAAGGAATAAAAATCGAGAATACATGGAAGGGAGCGGAGAGGTGCGTTAATGTGTGTTGAACCCAAAGCAAGTGTAAGTAAGCCCTTAAAGGAAAAAATGGACCACCCTGAATAAACAGAACCTGCATGAAGTACAAGGTCCACTTTAACTGCCTGTTGGTTTAAAGTGGCTGTAACCCTGATATTTGAAATTTGAGCTGGGCACATATATCTGCAGTGTTTTCTTATCTTTCTTCAAAGCACTATGGCTCATATCTGTCTCCTGCTCTGTTCTTCTGTTATCAGCCTGATAACTCCTGACAAGCTCTCCATCACATATGTTAAAAGCAACCTGAGTTTTGTATTGGGGAGGATCCTATAAATAGATTGCCAGCGAGCTGAACAATTCAACTAAATGCCTTTCCTCCAATCAGCGGTCATGGCTATATGCCCAGACTTCACCGCAGTTTTGAACAGGAAGAGAAAATCTCCTAACAGGATCTGAACTTTCTAAACAGTATATAAAGCTGAAGACAGCAGATATACATGTAAAATTTATGTAAGGAAATTTGTTTAATTCCTGTGTATCATTAAAGGCTGTTCACTTCACTATGTATATGTGAGGGTTTACATTCACTTTAAGGCAGCCTTTTTTCAACAAGGTTATCTTGAGGTTTATTTAGGGGTGCCTTGGCAAAATGCCCAAAAATTGCCCAAAACTTGTATACAAGCTGGCGTGTGGATGAAGGCTGCCTTTTTAGTTGCGCTAAATCATAGGTTTTCATTGTGCACCATTACAACCTTCTAGCAGCTGGAATCTTACCAACCAATGGCATCATCAGTTGATCAGGAGAATGTTGGTTGTCTGCGTAGCATCCTTGCTTGCCCGTCCCCTGCCTGTCTCCGTCAGCACTGGGGTCACATTAGCTGGGTGATGGAGAAAAACTGAAGAAGAGAAACATTGGAATACTAGTCAGTACCAGTTTGCAAAATTTATATTTGCTTTGGAAGAATAAATCACCTCTAACGTTGGGTGTACTACTTGGACTTGTGGATGTTGTGCGTTATGTAAAACTACTAAAATTGTTTTTACATTTTAGAACGGGGTGCCCCGAGACTGGTTATAATTTTTAAAGGGTGCCTCAAGACTGTCCATAATTTTTAAAGGGTGCCTTGACTGAAAAAAAGTTGAGAAGCTGGATGGCCTAATTGAACAATATGCAGAGTTCATGGCCCATCTGTCTTTTGTTTATCATAGTGGTTCATTAATCATCAGTTTTACAAGTGTTCAGGCCATGAACATGATCCTCCTGAAAGCTTTGCAAGGTAATGAATAGTAAACACATGTGTAATGCCTGTGGACACCTATGTATTTAGGAGAGCTTGGATAAAGGGTCGAAGGTCACCAGGCAGTACTCATCGAGGTCTGTCTAAGACAGTGATGGCGAATCTTTTAGAGCCCGAGTGCCCAAACTGCAACACAAAACAATCTTATTTATTTCAAAGTGCTAACACTGCAATTAAACCTTAATACCGAGGTTTTAGTTTAGAAAAAACAACTCGTACAGTTGTCCAAACTAATTAACAGCTTTTGTCTTAAAAGAAAAACACAATATCAGAGGTTTCAATTATACCAGATTTTTTTGAAAAAAATCAACTCTACATGTGCATGTATTTTTGGATAAGCATGCATTTGCTGGGCACTGGTAAGGATGCATTTGCTGGGCACTGGTAAGGATGCATTTGCTGGGCACTGGTAAGGATGCATTTGCTGGGCACTGGTAAGGATGCATTTGCTGGGCACTGGTAAGGATGCATTTGCTGGGCACTGGTAAGGATGCATTTGCTGGGCACTGGTAAGGATGCATTTGCTGGGCACCGGTAAGGATGTATTCGCTTGGCACTGGTAAGGATGCATTTGCTGAGCACTGGTAAGGATGCCTTTGCTAGACATTGGGCCCAATAGCGCCTATGATGGGACACAATTCCCAGGACTGCTGTTTAAAATGTACATATTTGTTTTTTTTTTTCCATTTACAAAAACAATAAATGTAATCCAACAAATTTTGGGGGTTAATCTGGATCCTGACCTAGACACAGGAAGGAGTTGAAGGGGAAGGTACCCACCACCAGGTGGTGTAAAGGTATTGCATGGTTCCAGTCCAGTCATGGTTCCGGTCTCACCTGTCTCCAGTGTCTCCCGATCCAGCAGCTCATTCCTGCCCACATGTCACCACTGATCCCAGCCACGTGGGAGTCGTGTTCTCTGAGTCATGCCCACCCCAGACATGTCACCGCTGGCCCCAGAGATTTGTGGGAGATATAGTTTGATGCGGGGTGCGGTGTGGATAAGACAGCTTCTATAATTGAATTTCCGCCCGCACATCAGCCCTGGTCGCTTCTTCTTCTCAGTCACGCCCACCTAGGACACGTCAGCCACAGAGAGGGCTTGGCATGCCGGCTATTGCACGTGTGCCCTGGATTCTCCTTCACTGGTTTAGGATTAGAGTCAAAACAAGTTTACTGGTTCATTTATTCTAGAGACCGACTTGCCAACTCCTAGAAAAACCTGCAGTGCCCATAAAGGGCCTAGTCCACCAAAGATGAACAGCCCTGTGTGAAACTAGGAAAGGATCAGAACATTTGGGGCGTCCAGGTGCAGTAATATTTACTTTCGGTTGCTTGTTGTGCATAGTTGGAAAATCCCTGTGCAAACCGACATAGATCACCCAGAAAAGGAAATGGATGCACATTATAGAGAGGTCATACACCATTTCCAGGATGGATAGATATCTCGCCTAGTTGGATGGTGGAGAGACATTTGCCAGTCTACAAAGCGGTTTCCTGTACAATTTAGCAGACATGTAGTGTTGTTATTCACAATTGCCCCAATCACACACAAATATTCCAGCACATTTTAAATATTTAAATGCACACCAAACAATGGTGGGAGACGCTTGAATTAGGCTGTCATCAGGACTTGTAACATTATCTTAAAAATTCTTTCTACAATCTGGTGCTGATTCGTTAGGCGGTTACAGTTTACAGACAATGACATTTTGGCTTGGGTAATGGAAAATTAAGAAAAATATGATATTAATCCAATTTCAGCCTTGTGAAGGCTTGTTATTGTCCTTTTTATTCCACATTGTTTGTGCATTTTGGCTCATTGTTATCCTTCACAAATGGTAATACTATGAAAGTATAACCTGAAGTCCCAATTGAGAGTCAGGAAATGGTGCTTATGAGATGCAAAATCCAAAACAGATTTTTTACTTTAATTTTGAAGGGACTACCCTAAGATGCACATGTTGACATTTCAGTCTTTAACCCTCGGTTCACAGCTTTGCGTGTTTGCGGGCCGCGTTTGCATGAGCACAGAAGCCTATTCATTATAAAAGGCTGCTGTGCCTGCGTTTCCACAAAAAAAGTACATGCACTTTTTCAAAAACACGGTCGCAGGGAAATGGCATGGTAACTTTGACCATGCCTTTTGCCTGCAGTCCCCACACACACACTGCGATTTTACATGCGTGGAGGTGCAACTCAGAATGGCGTTTCCTCAGAGCAGTGCGTTTTAATCGCTGCGATTGCCACACCACCAGCCAATACGCAGAAGTGTAAACCTAGGGTTAGTATGTGATGCTTCAGATCTCAGCACATGCATATAGTTATTGCTAATATGCTACCTAAGGTTACCCTGCTCACAAATAAATAAAGGATAAGTTCGTCTTTCAGAAAAAACAATAAATGCACATACTTTTGCGGAAAAAAAGTGCATTTATTATTTTTTTCCTCCAGCAGCCTGCAAAATATTGCTGATCACGCGTGCAGTGTTGGGTACCTGCTTATCAGCGCCCTTGCAGTTCATTTAGAACTACTACAAATTTTCTTTGGATCCCATGCAGTGGGGCTGTACCCACACTACACGGGTTAACTGCTCGTTTTTTGTCTAGGGGATCGGATAGCAAAGATATACTTACTTAATCCTCTGATCCTCCTAGCACAATGCTGGTCCCTGTGGCTCCTGCCTCGCCACTGCTGAGGTCTTGTGCAATGGACTGTTCCTGATGTCCTTGGCATGCCCATAGACCTGCTCTGGACATGAAGACGTTGGGAACAGTCCACCTCTGGATTGTGGTGGAGTGCTGTGTACAGCTGGAACAGAGCATTGGGTGAGTATAAGACTTTTTGATCACCACTTGACAAAACAAGCAGTTAACCCTAAAGGTTTCCATACACATGCAAGCATTTGTAGACAGCAATATGTGTTAAAGGGACCCACAAAAGTTAGGGAAAATGTTAGCCGTTTTAAAACCCAATGCCCCTAAAGTAACGTCTTAAAGGTTTACCTTTTTTGCCAAAAAATAATGCAGGTAAAAAAAATGTGCATCTATTATTTTGTTTTGGGAGCCTGTAAAGCATTGCACCAGCGATCAGCAGATTGCTGATACCAAAGTGCCGTGATGGTTCATTGAGAGCTGCAAGCCGACAGCCACTAAGGCTGTCAGGACTTGTAGTTTTCCATTCACAGAAAACTGTGAATGAGTGACTCGGCCAGGCAATCAGGAGTCTCGCTCGGCTGTGTTTCTTTTAAATTTTAACAGCTAGCGGGGGGAGAAGATCCCCCGCTAGCTGTCACAGCAGGGGAGCAGGGGCCGATTCTTTCATAACATCTTACACCCTGAATATTGGTGTAACATGTTATGAAAGGTGAACTTATCCTTTAAAAGAAATATGAAGGCCGCCATTAGTGATCACCTCAGAAAATGCTAATTGCCTGGCTGTTGTGATGAGTTTTTTCTAGGTTCAGTACTTTCTGAATCAATGACTTGAAACGAGTATGCAGATCTGGAAAGTTGATGAAAAGTCAGAAGTGTCCATTTAGGGCAAAGGAAAAGCATCTCCTTTTAGCCCATCTCCTGGCCCACCTATACTCACAGATCCATGCTTCTTTGACCATTGTAGGATTCCATTCTGGATACGCTCCAGTGTCTGATGGTGTTGGAGCTTACCCAGGTGGATTATTGGGTGATCAGCTCCCATATGCCCAGAAACCCATTTGAGCAAAGAAGAGAGGGCTCAATTGAAGCTGGGAGGCAGTGAGATGGCATGAATTGGTGAGTATAAATGGATTGAGGGGGTAGGCTTTCAATTTGCAATAGATGACCAGTGTGACAGTGGCTCTTTACCTACATGCTTGTTCCATGTTAGTGACTAATATTGAAAAACCAGGATCAGTATGCAGCCAGCGGGTTAACATCTTTCCAATGAAAAGGTTAGCAGTGGCAGCATCTTTGTTTCCTTACCACAAGAAGCAACCTTTAGCTATTCCTACAGGGGTAGGTCAGGCCACATAGGACATCTCCTCCATACACACCAAGTTCATCAGTCCATTAAAATGTGACAGCAGCGGCTGGCCCTGGAAGGTGTTAACCTGCCATCATATGGGGCTAATGAAGGCAATCATAGAAGAAATGTAAATGCGTTGAAGGTGCCCATGGATGATCACGTTTCGTCCTCGCTGTTTAGTACCCAAGTGATCATCAGAGGGTCTTGAAAGTTGGTGATAGTCTATAGACAACTATACTATAATAGAGAAGGTTTAAAATGATCTTTCTCTGCAGATAACCCACTTGATTGTTGACATCAGAAGACGATGATATACCACTTATTATCTGGTCTTATATGTATGCTAATAATACCATTACTGGTAACATATGTCAAAATACAAACAACTCTGTTATCTGATTAACTTCACACTATCACAACCATAGGGGGTCATTATTTAAATACCAAGCATTCTTAATAGTGTCAAGCAGCTGCATTCCAACCTCCAATACCAATCCTCTTCACATGTAATATTCTCTGTTGTCCAGTTCTGCTAGATGGTTCAAGGGAAGTAAAAGTAAGTTGTACAGAATACTACTCCAAGGTCCAAGCAGTACTGCTTGGACCTTGAAGAAGGGGACATACCCCGAAAGCTTGTCCTGAAAAATTGTATGTTAGTGCAAATAAAAAAAGTATCATGGACAGTACTCAATTTTCTCTATCACAATTGCACTAATACGGCTACAATCACATTAAGTACAGAATACTACCAATCCCAAAAAATATTTTGCGTGGACGCATGTAACATTCTGTCAGTTTGGTCTGTTGTATGAAGCTCCCTTCCACACATTTTGGGCCTGTGACCTCTCTAAAAGCCTATCAGTAGGAGCAGCTACCTATCATACCATCTAAAGACTTTGCAGGCAGTGTGATGTAATTCATTAGTGGGGCCTTCTACATGTTTGCTGTTAAATTTGCATAGCAAATTTTTGGATATTTGGAAATTTGGATCTAATTTCTAATGACAAAATCTGCTATATGGAGAGTGTTGTCATGTATGTATAGCTTCATATTGTGCACGTTTACTGGTAAATTCTCACATTATACTGTAGAAGAATTGATTCATTTCTATCATGTTGGAGTTTTGTCCCATTTTGCTGCTCCCATAGTTCCTTATTTAAAGTTTAGATGCTTTCCATTTTAAACCTACAAAAGTGACTGCCCTACCTAAAAACGGACACCACGGTATATACAGGTAGTTTTTTTTTATCCAGGCATAGCCAGAGTTGACTAGGCTGCCCTGCTGCTTAAAGTTTCCTTGTTAATGGTAATTTATGTTCTGGAAATGTAGTTTCTAAACTATGCGTATATGGATGCCAGGTATTCTCAACACATCCTTTGTAGGCTCATTGCTCTCTGTGGGAGAGAAGTTGGCCTCACAATCATGTGATAAGAGGCAGCAGTGTCACTCAGATGCAAAAAAGTACCTTCTAAAACCTGGTTGCAAAGACCTACATGATAAGTCCACTTTTAGCCTGACAAGCCCTACCTTGAATGGAGGCCACGATGAATAAGTACAGCATGCATGATTTCATGCTTTAGCACACTTGCATTGTTTGCTTTGATCGAATATAACTGTAAGGATTGGTTTTGTTACTTGAACTTGCTTATTAA
The DNA here is from genome assembly GCF_037356315.1 of Lithobates pipiens. Lineage (NCBI taxonomy): Eukaryota > Metazoa > Chordata > Amphibia > Anura > Ranidae > Lithobates > Lithobates pipiens. Next base: position 144,207,152 of record NW_027507788.1, on the reverse strand, counting down.
TAAGCTCAAGTATGCTGCTTCTTTTTTTTTTTTAATAGTTCTAATTCATAAGAATTATTTCCTTGCATGTCCCTGTAAAAGTCCTTTCTTGCTCGATTTCATCCACAAGTGCCTGTTTGAGTGCAGCCCTGGAATGAGCTGTGACATTTGGTAAGCAGGGCTCCCTCTATTGTCTTTTCCTTATTATACCCAAGACAGCCAGGAACAGACATTAGTCAATAGGAGGTCAGAGGTGATCAAGGACCTGTCATCAGTGAAAAAAAGGCTCATTACGGTCGCAAGGCAAATCATAAATCCTGTTTCTTCCCCCCTCCAATTATTTTGTTCTGCAGTGTGTGGAGACAAATGGACGCCACGTTCTGCTGTAGTTTGCAGATGAAATGGCCATTTTCATAACTATGATTACATGATTTCTAATAATATTAGAATTTTTTTTTTTTTTTTTTTTTTTAGTTCCTAATATATATTTCATTAATGGTTATTACTGCATTAGATTTGGTTAAAAAAAAAAAAATAAGTATACCGTAGCTAAAAACATGTGGTTTCTAAAATTTTTAGTCCTTATTTATTTATTTTTTTATTTGCTCCTCAGTTCTGAATAGTGCTTTACCTAAACACATCCACACTGTCTTTATTGCAGGGAAAACAATAGCAGTTTAAAAAAAAAAAAAAAAAAAAAAAACTCATCCAGCTAGTTGCTATTTCCTCCAAGAATGGTCAACTGCAGGCATTTACCAATACTTATAGCTAGTTGATTGGCACCTGATCTATCCGAAATCCCAATAATAATTTCATGTTAGTAGGTGTCTTTATTGTGCTGTAAGCAAATGTGCAGAATAAAATAATCCATAGACATTAAATGACAATCTGATTGGATCAAGCAACAATTAGATGCTGTCAGGGTACCTACAAATGCCAAACATGGCACCCTTTACTAAATAGAAATAAGATGTGTTGGAAAAACCTTGTCCTAGCACGATCTTCCTCTTGATAAAGGTGTCTGCAGAGACACCACAAAATGACCACTCATGTTTCTGAAAACTCCAACCAGAAAAGATGATTTAAGGTAGTTGGTTCATGACTGCCCGTCCAACTACTCTTTAGCACAGGGATCCTCAAACTACGGCCCTCCAGCTGTTGCGAAACTACACATCCCATGAGGCATTGTAAACCTCTGATATTCACAGACATGACTAGACATGATGGGAATTGTAGTTCCTGAACAACTGGAGGGCCGTAGTTTGAAGACCCTTGCTTTAGCATCTGTGTCCAGCTTTTGACCAATGAAAGATCAATCTTACAGAAGTTCTTACAATAAATATGCCTGTTTGCTTTGCCTGGACATGCATGTTCATGAACTAAATAGACACCCTTGATGTTGCCTTTAGCTGGTGGAAACTTAAATACAGCCAAACCCATTTTAGACACTCATTTTTATTTTATTTTTTCCCCTGAGAACTTATGTCTATGGCTAACTTTATAAGAAAGAGAGGAATGAAAGGGGTGTGTAGTAAAAGGAACCTCCTGTCTTTAATGTCTCAATTAAAAACCTAGATAAAATTGCCCTAAAAAGGGACAGCTTGGAGGATACAGACTCTGTCTTGGAGCACCGCCATCCATACACATGTCTCCCTCTCCTCCTCCTCTTGGATGCAGAGAACGGCTGTTAGATGGACGTTCCGAGAGGCAGTGTAGTCATTCTGGTTCGGCATTTCTTTCCACTTGATGAAATGGTCATCCTAGTGTTGAACAGGTTAAACCAGGCTGGTGGCAAAGAGGCAGCAGAGACAGATGGGTCTGTTTTATTAACACATTGGCGTGTGCTTCCTTAGCCTATCGGCGTTGCTGCCTTTCACTGAGAAAGGATGGAGCTCCTTTGTGATTTGAACAGGGGGTAGGGGAGGTGTGGTCTCTTTCAATGGACTCTTAGGATGAGAAAACATTAGCAGCATCACCTCTATGGCCTGGGGAGTAAGTCAATAAACATGTGCTGGCCACAGCTTTTATCTGTGTCCCGTCCTTCTCATTTGGCTCTACAAGTGACAGCTGTATGCTAATGCCCTGGTCTCTTTACTGAGCTGGAGCTTGGGTAACAGGGTTCTAAGGCTACCTCCTTTGCGGATATTAGTTGATCTCAAGGCAGGATGTAGATTTTGATACTTTTCATCATCAAAAAGGACAGCAAACATTATGGGGATGCCTGTTTAGTATTCTGGACATTTACCACGGAGACATGATTGCTGTCTATACATCAGTCTGACCGCCAGGAACGCAGCTCTCTAAAGCTGAGAAAATGAAGATATTTGGCCGACTGGAATACTTGCTGGTAAGTCATTCAAATTTGCTGCAAATTTGTTTTCTTTGTAGTATTTTGTGTTAATTGTTTGCTTCTCGCAGGGATCATCTCTGAAGTGTGCTGAGGTGTTTGTATGTATGTTGGCCATTTTCCCAAGGGGTGCTTCTAGTACATAAAGTATATTGCATGCGGTAATCAGGAATAACAGGAGCCTCAGAAGTGCTTGTAAATAATAGCTGGAAGAAAATATGTGATAAAGGATTGATTCTTTTACCAAAAATAGGGAATATGTGCTTCACTGGCCATTTGTGAAGCGAGAATTTGGTAGATTCCAGCAGTGCACAGCCTTCATTACATCACAAAGACTTGCCATACCTGCCTATGGCAGACCAAATGCTGGCCTGTCATGTAGACTGCTTAGAATAGAACCTCAACCTCTTCCATTTAGCCTAAGATCACAAAAAGACCCGCATGGATCAACCTCTTACCAACAGCTGGGACGGGCGCCGCCGCCTCCCCCTTGCACCGCCACCCCCTATTCATGCATCCTGCCGCTTTCAAGGCGGCAGGCGCATGAATTACAGCGGCGGGAGTTTTTTTTTTTTTTAAACACCTGATTAGAGCCAGAGGCTCTAATAGGTTTCAAAATAGGGTGGGCTCCTGGCACTGAGTATTGCGCTCAGAGCCCTCCTAGGTGTGTTAGAATAGGAAATGGCGAATAGCGCCCCGTGGGGGTCGTCAATGTACTGTTTGCCCCCCCCCCCAAAAAACTACCATCAGCCGCCACTGCCAACAGTGCCTATTGCAACTATCTAAGGTTCGTTAAAAGCAGTTAAAATTGACTCAGAAATGCTTAATCTATGGCCAGCATTAGTCTGCCTTTTAAAGAACCAATTCAACCATTGCTAGGAATAATGATGCCATAGATGAGGTCATAAGGCTCCTTTCACATGGGTCGGATGCGATTTTGCTCAGCAGGGGATCTGTCTGCTCTTCCACTAAGCAGAGCTGTCGGGTGACAGGTCTCGGCTTGTAACACGGACACAGCCCTCTCTACTCTATGGGCAGTCGGATGTAAACGGACCAGCTGTCCTTTTACACTTGACTGCCCTCTGATCTGATCTAGCCAGACAGGGGACACAAGGCCGTTTACATCCAATTGCCCTTAGAGGAGAATGGAGGGTCCGATTGGGTCCACCTGAAAAACGGACAGGCACACCCGATTTGAAAGCCCGTGTGAAAGGGTCCTAACAGTGATAGAGAATGATCAACCTCAATCTTTGAGTCAACTGTAGAGATCTTCCAGCATGCTGGAAAACCTCAGCACTAGACAAATGGCGCTAACTGGCATTGGCAGTTACCGTAATTGTTTCACTTACAGTATATGGATGCCTCTATTATAGTATAGTGATAACATGAGCAGCGATGGGCCTCATTCACACTGACATGCTTATATGCCAAAGAAAAAATATTAATCCTCAAGGTCTCAGAGGGAGAGAGAGCACTGATTGCAGTTATATTTAAATACAAGTTTATATGCATTTATAGAACATTTATAAGCCCATATAAATGCATGTAATGATTTTTTAATTGTAAAATTCACACTGTGCACTTATATGCATTTAAGTGCATTTAGTGTAGCTGCATTAAAAAAAAGAAATCTGTGCATCCAGGGGTAAATTAGATACTCTGAACGCATGTAAATGCATACAGTGCCTTGAAAAAGTATTCATACCCCTTGACATTTTCCACATTTTGTCATGTTACCACCAAAAACATAAATGTATTTTATTGGGATTTTATGTGATAGACCAACACAAAGTGGCACATAATTGTGAAGTGGAAGAAAAATGATAAATGGTTTTTACATTTTTTTACAAAGAAATATCTAAGTGTGGCGTGCATTTGTATTCAGCCCCCCAATACTTTGTAAAACCATCTTTAGCTGCAATTACAACTGCAAGTCTTTTTGGGGATGTCTCTACCACATCTAGAGAGTGACATTTTTGCGCATTCTTCTTTGCAAAATAGCTCAAGCTTTGTCAGATTGGATGGAGAGTGTCTGTAAACAGCAACTTTCAAGTCTTGCCACAGATTCTCAATTGGATTAAGGTCTCGACTTTGACTGGGCCATTCTAACACATGAATATGCTTTGATCTAAACCATTCCATTGTAGCTTTGGCTATATGTTTAGGGTCATTGTTCTGCTAGAAGGTGAACCTCCACCCCAGTCTCAAATCCTTTGCAGACTCTAACAGATTGTCTTCTAAGATTGCCCTGTATTTGGTTTCATCCATCTTCCCATCAACTCTGACCAGCTTCCCCGCCCCTGGTGAAGAAAAGCATCCCCACAACATGATGCTGCCACCACCATGTTTCACAGTGGGCATGGTGTTTTCAGGGTGATGTGCAGTGTTAGTTTTCTGACACACATAGCGTTTTGATTTTTAGGCCAGAAAGTTAAATTTTGGTCTCTTCTGACCAGAGCACCTTCTTCCACATGTTTGCTGTGTCCCCCACATGGCTTTTCGCAAACTGAAAATGGGACTTCTTATGGCTCCCTTTCAACAAGGATTTTACTACATATGACTGCAGTGTGTTTTTCTATATAGACCACTGTGATAATTCCATAAACATGCATGATCGCAAGCCCCCCCCCCCCCCCCTTTTTTTTTTGCTATGGTCACTCTGAAAAGTCTACCAACTAAGACTGGAAGACTAGTCAAAGTTATGGAAACTGCATTATGTTTGATAATTAAGCTCCAGCCTTAAGGGCTCTTTTAGACTTGTGGTGGGGGGAAGTTAAAAACGCTTGGTTGGGTTGTATTTTTAGTGCTCCCCAATCTCCCCCCTTAAGGCCGGGGTTCACATGTGTGGCGACGGTTCCCAACATGGGGTCTGGTGCATTCCTATTCACTCGCCCAGGTCCGAATCTGGTCCAAATTTTTACCTTAATTTGCACCTGAACCGAACCCAAACATGCACAGGACCCTTTGTATTGCGCACCGCGGCCACCCTGAACACGTGTAAGAGTAGGTTACACTCACATGTCATGCAAACTGGATGCCGGGAAACCCACATCCCATTTGCAAATATGTGAACCCAGCCTAAAGAATAAGTTCACTTTTTCATAATCAATAATAAATGTACATTTTGTTGCAGATAAAAAAAAGTGCATTTATTATAATTTTTTTGCTAGGGAGCCTGCAGAGCGTTGGGCCTGCGATCAGCAGATCACAATTGCAATGCAGGACTCCTGCAGACTCTCAAGGTGGATGTCTGCCTGTACCTTGTACGGGAAGGCAGTTACTTGAAAGCAGGAAGAAACCATGAACTATGAAGGCGATCACCAGAACCCTCACAGTTCATTCAGAACTGCAAACCATCAACCAGAATGGCTTTCTGTAGTTGTAGTTCATTCATTCACAGGAGACTGTGAATGAATGACACAGTGGTGTGGGCGGAGCCATGTTCTTTTCAAAAAGTGACCGAGTAGGGGGAGAAAATCCCCCTCCTGCTGTCACAAAGAAAGAAAGATGGGTGGAATTGATGACAGGAGCTGGAATATGTTATATGTTCCACCTTTAAATACGAGGGGAACATGTAACTATTCCAAAAGGTGAACTTTTCTTTAAGCTCTCGTTCACACTGAACATGGCTTTGAAATTGTGAGTTCATCTTGATTTTATATCCGCATTTCAGTTTGACTTCGGGGGCAACTTGAAAGACATTTGTGTGGGTTCATGCACAGATGTCTATTGAAATCGCCCCCCAAGTCGCCAAGAGTAGTGTAGGACGCTCCTATTGCTGGCAGTAGGCTCCGATTTGACATGTGATTTGACCTGTCAAATCGCTCCAATTTGAACAGGGACTTAGTCGTTATGCACACTGGACGTTTTTACAGCTGCTGTTTTTAGCGTCAGGTATTTTTTTTTCTACAGCCAGTAGAATGTTATCCTATGTGTCCATGCACACCTAGGCTCTTATAACGTTTATTGGCAGGGGCGTTTTCTGGTTTGAAAAAAAACTTGAACTAGTGGGTTTTAAGCAGAGTTTTTCAGCTATGAAGACTCTATCTCAGCCTGTCTCAACCTTTTCAACACAAAGGAACCTTTGAAATAGTTCTCCAGTCTCGGGGGAACCCCTGCTAAAAATTAGAAATCTGCAAATCATGATACATTAGTGTGATGGTCAGTGGGAAGAATGCTCCTTACACTTGTGGTCATTGGGAAGAATTACCTCCTAACAGATAGTTAAAAATATCAATGGTGTCGATGAGAACTTATCTGAGAGGCAGAAATGGCACAATACTGAAGGAACTGCTAGCAACCCCTGGAGGAACCATAGGGTTCCACCAAACCCTGGTTGAGAATCACTGCTCTAACTGATAAAAGCTTAACAACGCTGGAAAATGCAGCTATTCTGCATTTACCAGCGTTTCTGAGCCTTAAGCTTTTGTGAGAGTATGATTTTGCTAAAAAACGCAACAGTTAAAAAATGCTGAAAAACACTACTGCAAAAACGCCAATAAAACTTAAAAATTCTACAGCTACAACTTTCTACAGCTAATGCTACTGGTGTTTTTATAACATCCAAATGCCCCACAAACTGCATACGATGCGGTCAGTGTGCTTGGCATTTATACCCTTTTCATACTGGGCCGGTTTTCATGCGCTTTTATCACTGGAAATAGCCTCTGCTAAGCACCTGAAAACCACCTCGCATTCATTTAAGTGCGACTTTTCACACTGGGGCGGTGCCCTTGAGGGGCATTCTGAAGAGTCCTGTAAGCGGCATCTTTGGGGCAGGTTAGGAGCGATGTATTTAGCACTCCCAAAATGCCCTGCCCAATTGGAATGACAGTTCTTCCGAAGTAACTGAAAAGCACTTCGGAAGCGTTGCAACACGGGTGTTTTTAACCCCTTCTTTGGAAAGCAATGCTTAAACAGCGATAAAGTGCCACTAACCCAAGTGGCACTTGACCGTGAACCCGGCCGCTGCCCCAGTGTGAAAGGGGTCTTACAGCATTTAAACAGGTCGATGAGGAGGCATCCACCTGTGAAATGCCTCTGAAGAGTGATTTGAACATGGATCGCTTTTCAGAAGTGCTGCAGTTTGAATGCAATCTAAACCTAGCCTTAGAAAAAATCTATTGTATTTTTTGCACAATGTACATACAAAATTAGTAGCTGATGCCCAAATGAAAAATGACTTTTGGCATTTATTGTCTGATTCCCTTTTAAATCATAGAGGGTGCTGCCTGTGGTTTCTGTTTATTTTAACATGAATGCAAGAATTACCTGTAGTGCTGGTAACAAAATAAAAAAAAAGCTGTGTAGATTTGTAATTCATTATATGTAGGTATGTGAAGTTTTGACTCCATTCACTTTGTATTGGCTTGCTGGTTACAATGTACACAACAAAGCCGAAAGGCTTTTGGATTGATCAAAGGCTGATGTAGAATATAAACTTTTATCATATTGGAGTATCCCAAATCAAATGGCGACCTACAGTAATGGGACAGTTTCATGTATGAATTGGGTCTTTCCTTAAGCAGCCCTGGTAGTGTCTAGGTGTCATTGATTGTCTCTGAACCCTGCCTTAGTTGGGGTATATTTTACTTTTATCTTTATGCTTCTTCAATTTAAAATCATAAAAAAAATTATTTTTATTCATAATCCTGGATGGGAAATCGCAATTTTACCGTATATCTCTCTCCTGATTTGATCGCTTGTTTCGGGGTAGCCGCTGTGGATCAGAATACATTAACCTACATCAGAGTACAGTTACATTTTTTTTTTCCTTGTGTCCTGTCGGATTGCATAAATTAGCACATTTCCCACGAGGGCACTCGGAAGGAAACTCGCACTGCATTGTGCGGCCTCTTTGGCATTGGATTTTGTTGCCACGGAAACCATTGTGATGTCACGGATGGAAGACATCGCATATTGCTGAAAGTGAAGGAATGATGAGTTAACCCTTAAGCAGCAGACCATGAGCTTAACTCTTTCAGTAGTCTTACATTGATGTATATCTTAGTTTGTATGGTGAAGATTTTAGAAAATATCAGTATGGGGGTTATGTACTGAAACTGCATGGGGCAAAATCGCATGCAGCTCTGCATAGAAACCAATCAGCTTCCAGGTTTTATTGTCAAAGATTAACTGAATAAGAGGAAAGGGGTTGTAAACCTTTGTATTTTTTCACCTTAATGCTTCTAGCCCTTTTACACTTACAGCGCGGGGGCGTCAACAGTAAAGAGTCACTAGTTTTAGTGGCGCTTTACTATCGTTTTAGAGTTGCTTTTCAGCCGAATAAAGGGTTAAAAGCGCCACTGCAGAGGTGATTTGCAGGCGCTGTCTATTGATTTCAATGGGCAGTAGCGCTTTAGGAATGGTGTATACACCGCTCTGAAAGCACCTCAAAGAAGCTGCCTCGGGTGCTTTACGGGCGCTATTTTTAGCGCTAAAGCAACTGAAAAATGCCTCCAGTGTGAAAGGGGTCTAAGCATTGTCGCCCTTTTAGTGTAAATACAGGGGAGTTTTTTAAACCTCGCTGTCCAAAGCTAAAAATATATCTTTAACTTTAGCTACTGCTCAATCTTAATATCTCATTTTCTGAAAAGTGGAATTTATGCTTTTAATGGCCAATACATGCTTAGGTTTTTATTTGTTTTATGTATAATACAAAGATTTTATAGTTCTCTATAATCCAAGTCGATTCCATCCAACACACCAATACCTTTTTATAGTTTGGCATTTTATACCCTTCAGATATTGCCCTTTCCACAAGACAGAAAGGTCACCTTTTGAAGAACTGAAAAGCCTGAGCTGAATGTTAAGCGCCCCCAATAAAGATGGCTTCCGGAACGCAAAATGCCATATTCAGTCATTTTATCAATAGCGCCTATTCACTGCCAAAAGGCTTCAGCAGATACTCTCTGAAAGTGTTGGGAGGAATTGAATGGTGGGCAAAAACATATTCGGCTTCTTAATTACCGCGGAGAGCCAGAATGAATGAAATCTTAATTTGCTGCTGTCCCAGATACCCGGCACCCCCATGACAGGAAAACGAGTCGTTTTATTCCTTTACAGGCTAAGCTTTGGCTTAGGTCCAACACATAGATTACTCGTAACACAGAATCTCATGTATTATGCAGTTAGAACATTTTTATCTTAATATTATTAATGTCAGTAATATTCCCAGGAAAAACTCTGAAGATATATTATGCTGATGATTTCCCCCCAAAGGGGGTCTAGTTATAAAGCGGTGACTGTGAGGCCGCGTACACACAACTGGACTTTCCAGCAGGCTAGGTCCGAAGGGATTAGTCCGTCGGACAATCCGATCGTGTGTGGGCTAGTCTGATCGTTCTTTGAAAAAAAAAAAAATCCAATGGACCTAGAAATAGAACATGTTTCAAATCTATCTGACGGACTCAATTCCGACGGACTAAAATCGGGAAAACCGTTCATCTGTGTGCTGGTCCGACGGACCAAATACGACGCAAGGGAAGCTATTGGCTACTGGCTATTGAACTTCACTGTTTAGTCCCGTAGTTCAAAACGAATGGACTTTCGAACGGACTTAGTCCGTTCGTGTGTGGCCAAGTTCGTTTGTTTGGAAAGTCCATCAGAACTCAGACGAAAGTCCGTCTGGAAGACCGTCGGACCTAGTCTGCCAGAAAGTCAGATCATTTGTACGTGGCATGACTCTCAACTAAGATTCACTGGTGGGGAATCAATCACTGCCATCTAAAATGCATGCACCTGGAAGATTTGCTTACAGCGAATATTTGGTGAATGTCATATTCACTGCTTTGTAAATTTTGAATGCCCCCTCACTGCCCGCCCAAATGCTAAAAACATTACTGCCTGACAGGGCTGTACATCTGCTGCTTTGCAGCTACAGCATTTTTATCCTGGATTGTAGCATTTGACAGGTGGCACCACCCATAAAACTTGCCTATTGAGTTCAATGGGAGTGCACCACAACTGCATGCCAAACACTCGACTCACAGTTGCAGGGATTGAATAAAAAAAAAAAACACGTTCAGGAGGTTGCAAGATCACCTCCTGAACATCTGCCAACCGCTGCTATGCCACCCTCTGAACAATGATCCACCGAAGGTCACTGGCAGTAAGCACTGCCGCTAGTGCGAAACAAATCTTAGTGTAACAATAATTTAATATATTGCAGCTTACAAGTCCTTATTTGTGGTTGCTGCATTTGATTTCTTCTTTTAGGCTATGTACATTTTCTGCAAGTGTACAAACATACCTGTGCAACCTGCCAGAAATCCAGTGTTCTCGTAAGTTTCTGTGCACTGACCTGAAATCTCAAAAACTGTTACCAGTTTTTCAAGCTTCTTCTGTGAACTACACAACCCCTCCTTCCTATATTGTAGATGAGGAGAGGGGGCGATATTTGTAGTCCAAATCAGAAGAGCAGCCTAGGGTGAGGACCTTGCTCCTTCATGGATACAATATGGCGATTTGTTTTTATGGTGTATTCACCCTAAGACCCCTTTCACACCAGGGCGTTTTGCAGGCGCTATAGCGTTAGAAATAGCACCTGCAATCTGCCCTAAAAAAGCTGCACCATTATTTGTATTGTGAAAGCCCGAGGGCTTTCACACTACAGCGGTGCGCTGGTAGGATTTCAGGGAAAAGTCCTGCCAGCAGCTTCTTTGGAGCGGTGAAGGAGCGGTGTGTTTACCGCTCCTCCACCGCTGCTCCCCATTGAAATCAATGGGGCAGCGCTGTAATAACGCCGGCAAAACGCCACTATTGTGGCATATTGCCAGCGGTTTTAACCCTATCTCGGCCGCTAGCGGGGGGTAAAAGTGCCCCGCTAGCAGCCGAAATGCGCTGCAAATTCGGCGGTGAAACGCCGCTAAAAATAGCGACATTTTACCGCCCACACCGCCCGCGGTGTGGTGTGAAAGGGGTCTAAGAAGTGTGCTACTGGAAAGATTATACCCCGTTTCTTCTGCCTGTCCAATGAGTTGCGCATGCACAGCTCGGTGTACAACTTTGACAGTGCGAAGATGAATGAACTCTTGCGCATGCATGGGAGTGATGTTATCTTGGCCCGGCTAATGAAAATCAGCGGAGATCAGTACCTGGAAGCCAACAGGCTGAAAATTTCAGCAGGGAGCTCTGGGACACCACTGCGTTGGAGTGAAGGTAAGTATAGTTCTGCTTTAAACAGTGAGATAACCCTTCCATAATTCCTAGCTCTGTTCCAATCTACTTGGGAATTTTGGGTGTTCCAGGTCACCTTTGTGTGTTCATGCTCTTCCTTTTTCACTATCCATAATATAAAATAAAGTAAAACAATTAGAACAGAGAATGGGAGCCCCTCACAATGACTATAGCAGGTGTTCAGACCCTGGAACTCAAGAGCAAAGATCTCACCAATTGATTCTCTGAGGGATATGGGACATTTTCAGTTTAACTTTTTTGTATCTACTAAACATTGAAATATAATGCTGGCTGGATTGCCCCATTAAAGTATGTCAATAAGATATAGTAGTAATCTGATATTTGTATTTTACAGGATTTCTCCTATGATGACTCCAAGGCAGAATTTAATGTTGATGCCCCAAATGGGGTGGTGATGGAAGGTTACCTGTTCAAGAGGGCAAGCAATGCGTTCAAAACGTGGAACCGGTGAGTACAGTGTTCAGTTTACATTTCAGTAACTAATTTAGCCCAAACACCTCCATTATTCAGCACTTTGCTTCTCTGTGTGAGTTTTCTTTCATTAGTGACAGAATTGTAGCTAAGGAATGATTTTGCTTTTGCTGATCTCTTAAAATGCTAGTGGTCTGGCTTTTTCCCCATCCAGTGACTTTAGTAACTTTTGTATCCTTGTGCCACACCAAGGATGCACATCAGGATTCAGACTGCTCTGACTTTTTACCTGCTGTTTGATCTGCCTCAGTGGTTTGAAGGATTTAGACTGCCCTACAACTGTCGTTTTCAGAAGTAGGTCAGCAGTGGCATCTACATGTGTATACTGTCATAACAAAATGGGCACAAAGTGCTTTGTCCCAAGGCCCCCACAGATAAGGGAGCTACTAAGGGAAACATGAGCAATGGATCTTACATTTTGATGTCAATGTCTTCACAATAAATATTCATTCTTCATAAATCTGGTGAAGGTAACTTGAATAAACTTTGCGCTGGGATCTCTTATGCTGTAAGCTCTAAGCATGTGGGTTTGAGCAGTGATATTGCTCTTTTTTGTTGGATATGTTAAATAGCAATAGGCCTGTAGTAAGAACTGCTTCTTCCTTTCATAATGCCATTGCAGATTAGAAAATTAAAAAGGGGGAAAATCTGACTGGTTGCCATGTGCGGCATACAGTTTATATTCCAGATCCTAACCAGGTTAAGTATATGCTTGTTTCAAGTACAGGGAGCCCAGAAGCAGCCTTAAGAATCCCCAATGCAGGCTCCTGATCTTAGAACTTCAGGTCTAGGTAAAGTAGGTTGAAGATTTGACTTGGGATAATGGGGATTACTAATTCAATTTATATTATTAATTAACTGAACAACATAAAATTTAATTTAAGCAAATTGGTCTTGGGACTCAGATCACATAACGTAAAGTGGTTGTAAACCTCAGACATCACATTTTAACAAAGCATATTCATCTATAGTGTGTACTTTCCTCTCCCCAAAGGACTGAGTGTCTTTTCTTTCTGCTGTCTAGTTTCCCTGTTAACAGCTTGAGTCACTTCTGACATGTTTTCCTGACACCAAGAGAAAAAAGGTGACAGGGGAGGGACCCCCAGCTGATTGACAGCCTCAGTTCTGTTCCTGTGCGCAGTGTGAAGGGGGGTGTGTCTCTTCCCTCCAATCAGCTGTCAGAGTATTTGTGCAGTGTGTAACTGCAGCTCCCCGCCCCCTGCTTTGTGAGTCTGTGAAAATCCCTTTTCATCTCTGAGTTTTACAAGGCTGTACAGGACAAATATGTGTCACCTGAGGCTAGGGACAAGAGGTGGGCAGGAGGGGAAATTGCCCTGGGCGTAGTGAAGCAAAGGGACAAAAAATGGACGCAGGGTGCTACACCTATTCTGTGGCATGTATTAATAGTGGGGGAGAGGGGGTGCAATTTTGGATATTTGCCCTGGGCATGGGACAGCCCTGTCCCGGTACTTCCTGAGGCTAATCACTTCACTAGGTATAGGTAAGGGTTTACAACCACTTTCTTTTTTTAAATCCAAATAAAAGTTTATTGAGTTGAACATAAACAAACAGAACCAGACTTCAGCAATACACAGCCGCGTTGCATATTTTGCAAATTCTCATTACATAAGTAATGAGTACTTATGTATAAGTGAGGCCCATCATGGTCTATTCCTTACAACCACTGTAAAGTAGATCTAATCCAAGTCACTAAAATCTTGTACTAGATTTAACTTTATAAAGTTTAATATTCCAAAATCTGTAGCTTTCAATAAAACAATACCTGGTGGTCTGTGATGCACCTCCGGTTATAGGGGGACAACTGTCTCCCAGTTTTGTTGCTGTGTTGTCCTAGAACAAGAAATCCTGATTTTAATTTGCTGCATGCTTGCTCTGAATCAATGTTTCAGAAATATAAGAAATCGAACATAGTCAGACAACCGCCATTTTTAGAAGATCAGCATTGGTAGTCTACATATTTCTTTTACCACAGGTGCAATTTAACTACATTGTGTCTACCAGGTGGGTCTATTATATGTAAAAAACAAATGGTGAAGTCCATTACAAAACCCTCGGGGAGGACACATAAAGCCTGCTCATAATGAAGATTGGTCACATTGGGTTACCATTTATTGACTTTTACACTGCACTTATGTCTTGACTTTTGCAGTGGATGTCTGCAGGTTATTACTGACACTCTTTATTATTCCCAGGAGGTGGTTTTCTATTCAAAACAGTCAACTTGTTTACCAGAAGAAACTGAAGGTATGTAAAATCTTATTATGAATATTTTATATCCTATATACTGCATATTCAAATCTGATCATGCAGGGCTTTTTTGATTTTGAACACAAAGAGATTCCCTTTTTTTTTCTTACATTCCCTGGAGGGCTCAACTGTCAGTTTAAACACGTTATCATTAATAAATGTAATAAAAAATATGCTGTGTATATGCAGGGGATTAAGAAGATCTACCATACATTAAATATACAGTAATGTCCATACTCTAGAGCAGGAACCAAGGTCTAGACATGGGATGAGTACTCAATGGCAGGGCAGTCTTCTACACCTGCAAGTGTGCCTGTAAGTCCATTAGACTTTTACAGAGAGCAGAGCTCATGCAGCTATGGCCGGTGTTAGTAGGAAAGAGGGCAACCCTGGCTAGCATGCAGTACAATGCAATGTTTTCAACCCTGAAAAGCTTCTCCCTACCTACTTTTCTGGCAGGATGTCCTGACGGTGGTGGTGGAGGACCTTAGACTGTGCACGGTGAAGCCCTGTGAAGACATAGAAAGGAGGTTTTGCTTTGAAGTCGTCTCGCCTACAAAGTAAGTCTGATGCAGTAATGCTTTCTGTGTGTACAAAGCTCAAGCTATATGGTAGATTAAAAATCACCCTGTATAACTTGAAGGACAACACTAAAGGCAACCTTTCCTATATGGGAAACACATAGGCTGCAATCACCGCCTTCTACATTCTTGGCTGCCCTTCCGAATCTCTGGCATCAGTACTTTGGATCACTGACCCAGTGACTCTGATTTTACTGATCTCAATACAAATTCCAGGTCAGTGGCTCGGAAAGCATTGGAAGTAAAGGGTCAGAAAAAAGGCCAAGCAACCAGTTTTTAGAAATGGATCCAAAATGGCGGCCCTCTTCCAGGAAAGGTTTCCTTTATTAAAAGTACAATTCGATACAATATAAAGAGAGTGTGGTGAGAAGGAACACTAGCTATAGCTGAAGCAATCTTGGCAAGTCCGTTTATTTATTATGGGTATTTATATAACACTAACAATTTACACAGCACTTACTACATACTGTACATTTACATCAGATTACATCTAATGGGCCGTTTCAAACTGTGTTAATTAGACCAAATACAAAATTTCTAAAGCTGCTACTTTGTAACAGAAGTTGTTAAATGAAGCAGAAAGGAGATGGAAGAAGAATTACACATCAGGGATCCATTTATAATTGGGACAGGTCTTAGTGACAATTTCCCACACTACCCTGAGTGGAGGGGACATGTCTTAGGGGAAATCTCCAACATTGCCCTGATGGTGAGGGAACGGGTCTTAGGGGAAATCTCCCACACTACCCTGATGATAAGGGGACAGGTCTTGAGGGAAATCTCCCATACTGCCCTGAGGTGAAGGGAACAGGTCTTAGGGGGAAATCTCACATATTGCCCTGAGCCTATGGTGAGGGAACAGGTCTTAAGGGAAATCTCCCACACTACCCTGATGATGAGGGAACAGGTCTTGAGGGAAATCTCCCATACTGCCCTGAGGTGAGGGAACAGGTCTTGAGGGAAATCTCCCATACTGCCCTGAGGTGAGGGAACAGGTCTTAGGGGAAATCTCCCATACTGCCCTGAGGTGAGGGAACAGGTCTTAAGGGAAATCTCACAGTTTGCCCTGAGGTGAGGGAACAGGTCTTAGGGGAAATCTCCCACACATCCTGATGGTGAGGGAACAGGTCTTGGGGGAAATCTCCCATACTGCTCTGAGGTGAGGGAACAGGTCTTAGCGGAAATCTTACATACTGCCCTGAGGTGAGGGAACAGGTCTTAGGGGAAATCTCACATACTACTCTGAGGTGAGGGAACAGGTCTTAGCGGAAATCTCGCATACTGTCCTGAGGTGAGGGAACAGGTCTTAGCGGAAATCTTACATACTGCCCTGAGGTGAGGGAACAGGTTTTAGCGGAAATCTCACATACTGTCCTGAGGTGAGGGAACAGGTCTTAGGGGAAATCTCACATACTACTCTGAGGTGAGGGAACAGGTCTTAGCGGAAATCTCGCATACTGTCCTGAGGTGAGGGAACGGGTCTTAGCGGAAATCTTACATACTGCCCTGAGGTGAGGGAACAGGTTTTAGCGGAAATCTCACATACTGTCCTGAGGTGAGGGAACAGGTCTTGGCAAAAATCTACCACACTACCCTGAAATGAGGGGACAGATTTTAGCAGCAATCTGAACATTACCCTCCTAGCAGTTTGAGTTTTGTCTGTTGGTAGACGGTTGCAGATAGCTGGTTGATCCCTCAAACCCTTTCTGAGCTAGTTCAGCCACCTGGCTTGTTAGAAGTCACCCAGAAATATGAAAGATAGTAAATGGCCAGATTGGGTGTATGTTCTCTGTAGGCACCTTGAGCTAGCAGTATCAATTAATGTAGCCCTGCTGGGTTTATCTGCATCATTACTGGGCTGTCCCTGTTGCACCACAAGGTGATGTGTACTCTGATCATTAGTGGTAGGAAACAGCATTGCTAGAACACTGCAGGCATTCACAGAAGCATTGGAATTGCTGATTTACACCAGGTCATGAACCCCAGACCTTCTCTATGATTCACCCTATAAATCCCTTGTCTGGGCCCTTGCTCACAGATGTTATTTTTAGAACCCGCTGACTTCTGTGCACATTAAAATATCAATAGCGAATATGTCTGGGTGCATCTGCCTCACATTCTCCAGCTCCTGAACCTTTACAGCTTAATTGCCTTTTGGCCTTTCAGAAATGCATTAAAACCATCTGGAGGGAGCTGACTGCTAAGGCCTGGTTGAATTAAAGTCCAGCTCATCCAGCGCTATTTCTTCATAGTTCCATTTGTCCGGCTGTATAACGTGCGTTCTGTAACACCACCAGTAATAGCAGCTGCGTGTTTTCACAATGTTATAAAACAATCATGTTATTTATTATAGATTAGCACGTGAATGCATATGATCATAAAACAAAAAAATTCTTCCAGTGGTTTCTCACTACCAGTTTTACCCAATGTGCCTTAAAGTGACACTTAAGGCTGGGTTCACACCACAGCGATGCGGGAACGCCGCGAATCCGCGGCGTTTTCCCGCATCGCATGACTCCCGCCGGCAGTTCACACTGCCCTATGCGAACGGCTGGGAGTGTCAGTGAAATGTTAATGACACCCCCAGATCCGTCCGCATATCGCAGTGCGATCTGCAGACTCGCACAGGAATCGGATCGCATGGTGTGAACACCCATGCGATCCGATTCTGTTGCGGACCAAAAAAAGGGTCCCGTGCGAGTTTGCTGCGGGAGCGATGCGAATTCAGCCATACTATCTGTATGGCTGAACTCGCATCGCTACGGAGATCGGATGTGATTTGCACTGCAGTGCGGTGCGAATCACATCCCGATCTCCCCCCGCAGCAGTGTGAACCCGGCCAAACTCTGGTTAAAAATAATTTAAAGTATGTATTCTTAATTTAAAAATGTCCTTTCTATTAATCTCCCTTCTATTGCTCTCAGCCTCCTCCAAATCTTGAAATTCCTTTTTTTTTTCTGCTCTGATTCGACTTCTTGTTAGAGGGTGGCTATGTGCGTTCTCCGTGGTCCCACGCTGTGTAGTAATGTAGCCACCCTCTCTTACTTGTTCCCTGTGGACTTCAAACACAGTAATAATTGATTCAATTAAAGATTGATTACAGGGCCATTAGTGTATTTATATGGATTATTTTGGGAGTAAGATATTGTTTAGCATCACCAGTACTCAAATGATAAATCTAAAGCAAAAAGATCTGCAACTACCCCCCCCCCCCTTTCCTTAGCTGCTGCTATAAAAAAAAAAAATTAAAACCCATATACAATTTTCTGTCACTACAACTGTGGTATACCTGATATTTCAGTGGCTTATGGGCGGATACTGCGTGGTTAAATCAAGCTTTTGACATCTTATGTATTTTGGGACTCTTACAATGTCATCTTCCACTCACTACCATGAAGTCTGATTCTTTCTGCTGCAGCCAGGAGAATCTTGGTTAAACTGTACCTTGAGAAGGCTTTGCGTTTAAAATTTAACAAAATCCAGGATGATTTCTTAAAATTCATCTAAAGCCATAACTTTGATATTTTCAGTTTTGGATGAAGTCAGGAAGACTTAATAACCCTTTCCAGTTTTAATTTCCATCTATCTTCTCTCTGATGAAATTTACGCTCCCTATGTGTCCTAGTACCCTTTGTTATTGGGACTAAGGTGTGAAATGCACTATTTTGCTGCGTTGCAGTAATGTTGCTTTGGCACATTGTTGTACTATTCATTGTAAATGGTACCCCAACCCACAATGTTAATATGGAACAGGAATGGACTGGAAGTCTTTTGACTTGGGACACATGTTGGGGTGATATCTCCCCGATGGGACACAAATAAAATGTAAAAAAATTTGGCTTTCCATGTACTTTTATGTAGGATTGCTCTTTCATTTAATCACAAAGTACTCATTGATAAGCAAGTGTTTTTATTGTTGATGTGCTTCTCTCTATAGGAGTTGCATGCTTCAGGCTGATTCCGAGAAGCTCAGACAAGCCTGGATCCAAGCAGTACAGGCTAGTATCGCCTCAGCCTACCGGGAAACACCGGATAACTACTACATAGAGGTGAGGAAACTGCAAGTAACTGAAGGGTACACCCAAAAATGTCCTGGCATAGAAGGGCTATCTCAACATTTGACCCCAGATTACGATAGACTTGTTGATCCAGGTGTTGTTCGATAAAATATGGACTGGCTTGAGGACATCCGTTCTTATTTATTTTTTTCATTGCTATATGTTGCAAGATGGGGACAAGGGCAGAGATGTGATTATTATGAGCTGCACAGAGACGTTTTTTTTACCTTTATGCAGAGAATCCTTTTAACTATAGAACCACTTTAATACACCTTTTAACCACTTAAAGACCGCCTCACGCCGATATACATCGGCAGAATGGCACGGCTGGGCACAAGCACTTACCTGTACATTGCTTTTTAAGTGCCCAGCTGTGGGTCGGGAGTGCGCCGCTGACCCGGTCCTGAGCTCCGTGACCGGGTCACAGAGCTGAAGAACGAGGAGAGGTCTGTGTAAACAAACCTCTCCCCATGCTTCCCTGTGTGGCTGTCACCGATCGTCTGTTCCCTTTTATAGGGAAGGACGATCAGTGTTGTCACATGCCAGGCCACGCCCCCCACAATAAAAAAAATACATAACATCATACATAACGCCTACACTGCCCCCTAGTGGTTAACTCCTTCACTGCCAGTGTCATTTACACAGGAATCAGTGCATTTAAATAGCACTGATTGCTGTATAAATGACAATGGTCCCAAAAATGTCTAATGTGTCCGCCATAATGTCGCAGTCACAATAAAAATCACATTTTTACTATTAATCGCATCATTACTAGTAAAAACAATTACTAAAAATGCTATAAAACTATCCCCTATTTTGTAAACACTATAACTTTTGCGCAATCCAATCAATAATCGCTAATTGCGATTTTTTTTTTTTTCCAAAAATATGTAGAAGAATATGTATCGGCCTAAACTGAGGAAAAAAAAATTTCATATTTTTTGGGGATAATTATTATAGCAAAAAGTTAAAAGTATTGCATTTTTTTCAAAATTGACGCTCTATTTTTGTTTATAGCGCAAAAAATAAAAACCGCAGAGGGGATCAAATACCACCAAAAGAAAGGTCTATTTGTGGGAAAAAAAGGACGCCAATTTTGTTTGGGAGCCACATCGCACGACCGCGCAATTGTCAGTTAAAGCGACGCAGTGCCGAATGGCAAAATCAGGCTTGGTCCTTTGGCTGCAAATTGGTCCAGGGCTTAAGTGGTTAAGACAATCACATACATCAGCTACATATTGCAATCCATGATGGAACTTGATGGAACTTCATATCCAATACACATCATTGACAACTTCCGGTTCATATGTTGTCAAGACATTTTGCACTTCCTTGGCAAAAATTTACCAGATCTAGTCTATTGCATAAATATGATTTTAGATCTATCACTATCCCTACAATCATAGCCAGGGTGAAATGTGAGTACCTCTCAATGAGGTTATAAATAGAACCCTATTTTCTCACAGACTTCCGAAAATGGGCATGAGCAGCGTGACAATATGACTGGTATTGCCCCAAATATAGGGGCAACCAATTTATCTAATTATTTAATAAAGGCAGATTTGTCATCTTAGCTTTCAGTTTGGTACATGTTCTGTTACATCAGGAACTTTTATAAATGCATTTATTTTTTACCATTTATTTTTTATCTTTCTATACAGAGGCTTGACAGGACGGCATCCCCATCCACAAGCAGCATTGACTCTGCCAGTGACTCACGGGAACGCAGCATTAAGGGGGAAAGCATACTTCAGCGGGTGCAGAGTATCGCTGGAAATTACCAGTGCTGTGACTGTGGCCAGACAGATCCCCGGTGGGCCAGTATCAATTTGGGCATAACACTTTGCATTGAGTGCTCAGGAATACACAGGTACATCAGTAAACAAGGTTTGAGAGAGAATAGTAATGACATTAAATGGATTTTCAAAACGTAATGGAACTTCTCCCGTCTGACTAGGATTCATTTGTTCAAAGCCTCACTTCTCCCTTGTATGGATCCTAATTCTACTATTTTTAAAGCAAACCTGTGCTTTGCCCACATGGTGGCAGGAAGAATCCTCAGTCTTGTGTAAGCACAGTCTTGAGTTAAGTGCAGAGAGGGAATAAAAGTATGGCTATTCTACTTGGGGTCAACTAAGTTTTAGAAGAAAAGCCTTTTCTTAGACCTCTTCTTCCCCTTAGAGGAATTGCTAAAGAAATGTGGAGATGGTATAGGAAGAGGCATATTTACACATCCTTTGGTCAGTATGTGCCGAAGAAGACTGCATGTGGGGTTGGCGTTCTGTCTTTACATAAGGATTTTCTTAATTTATGTTCACCCATTCGTTTAGCAAATTATGGTTAATTAAAATTAATATTTTGCATTTAGTCGCCTAAAATTCTATTTAAAGAGTTACTTTACTCAAATCCGATATTTCAGTATTTGGTAGATGCTGGAGAGGTAAACCACCTGACAGTTTCTTATGTGGGTCTACTTGCTGCTGTGCCCTTAATAAAGTGTATTACTCTCCTTGTTGGACCATTTGTTAGCTTTTTGTTACTGAGAATGAAAAAGTAAGTGATTGGGATATACAAAAGGGAACAGACACCCAAAACTCGAGCAGACCGGAGCAGAGTTGGGAATTATGACAGGGAGATTTTGCTGCTGGATGTTGGCATATCCAAGACCTATAAGAAGCCATGATCTCACTTAACCACTTAAGATTCACTTACAAAAGAGCAGTAAAAATATTAAGTCTTGGAAACATTTTGGAAATGTAGCATTTGTTTAAGCATAGAATGCTGTGGAATGTTGTTGTGCAAAGGTTCATTGACTATACCTTTGTTGGAGTGCAGTTGGATTTCACTGGCATATATAATTTTCGTATTGTAGGAGTCTTGGTGTGCATTGTTCTAAAGTACGCTCGCTCACGTTGGATTCTTGGGAACCAGAGTTACTAAAGGTGAGTCAAGTACATTTTTTATACCAATAGTGAGTTGACTTCAGTACACAAAAGTCAAATTGCCATATATGTATTGTTCTGCCAAATAGTGATATAAATAAACAAATTTAAATATAACTCAGTAGCATACATATAAATGAGACAGCCCCGAATAAATAGATAATCTATAGCTCATGAAAAGTCCAACCACATAAAGTGCTATAAATGAAAAGTCCACAAATTCCTAAAGGAATAATCCAGCCAAATAAAGTGCAAACAACTTCTCTGTATAAAAAGTGCCGTGGAATAAGCAGAAAACAGCCTAGATGTTCTGGTGCAACCATGATCTTCACCACTGTGCACACCACCAAGAAGGTTATTGAAGCCGCTTACCAAATGTTTGGACCTCTGATTCTAGGAGGTCTAACAGCATATTAGGGAAAAATCCCACAATGAATGGATGGACAGGTGGATGACCTCCTTCAGAAAACGAGCCTCCACTAGTACCACTACTACTTGCTTCTTCAGCTACCATCCCAAATCAGGTCAGCCCAGCATATTCCGGAGGTCGATCACACCAAAACACTGCATGTAAGAGGAAGGGAAGCGATCATGGTACAGTATTAAAAAAAAGTATTAAAAAAATCTATCCGCATAAAAAAAGTACATCTGCATATCTCATAAACAGCATCCAACACCCCAGTGGGCATGATGATGTCACGGCTGTAACTCCGCCCTTTGTGTTTCATCCAAACGGATGTTGTCCTGGGGCATAAACTGTAGGTTTTAGCTATTTATTCATTTACTATTCATTATTCATGTTTGCGGGACTAATTTATATGTATGCATGCTAATGAGTTATATTTGAATTTATGTATATCACTATTTGGCAGCGCAACACATTTATTTGCTTGGTTTCACTTTTTATATCTGGTGTGTGGCTATAGTGTGTGCTGATGTCAGTACTCTGATGTTTTTGGCTTGGAATTTATAACAACTTGCATATAGACACTTTAGCGCAAGAAATTAAAATTTTTTAATGAATTGCCATATTTGTTTCTCTCCCTGACTTTTTCTTAGCTGATGTGTGAACTGGGAAACCGCACCATGAACCAGATCTATGAGGCAAAATGTGAACAACTAGGTCTGAAAAAACCAACTGCTGGATGTTCTCGGTATGTATTATAAATATTTCTTTTAAAAATGTCTTCAGTGGCCAGAAAAATAGAAATACTACAGCAGAAGGTGGACCAACCGTTTGTATTTGAGACCTGCAACAAACATTCCATTTATAGCTGCCATGCATATGGACAGAATACCAAGAATGGATTTAAAGCTTCACTCCAGCCAATTTTTTTTATTTTGGATGGAGGAAAAGTTAACATTTATTTTAGGATTTTTTTACTTTAATTTTTCTTTGACCCCATTGGGAGATTTTCCTTCACTTCTTGTCCCTGTGATTCCCATATAGGAAAAGAGAGCAATCGAAGAACAGGAAGGCAAAGACTGCAACAAATACATTCCCTGTGTCTTTTTTGGATAGATTTTCTATAACCTATCCTGACAGGAAGCATGGGAAATCTCTGTAGGGATGTAAACGGCAATAGAAAACATTGGGGTTGATGTACTAATACTTCTACCTATAGCTTGTTCAATTACCCCCTCACGCTGACCTAACACAAATATTCGGCCTCACTGGACTTTGCTTTTTTTTTTTACAGTGGGGCCGTATATTTGTGTATTTTCCTCTGTGCTGGGAGAGCCCTGCAGGGGCCCAGATCAGGACCCAGAACTCCCTACTCCGGGTCACCTGATTGCTGTCAGAGCCTCCGATTGGCTATCACAGCGATCAGTCACTATGAAGCCCGTCCCTGGGTTTTTTCTCTGTGAATAGAGATGCGTCGTATCTCTCCATTCTTACGGCGTAAAAACAAAAAAATAATAATAATAATTAAAAAATAATCTAAAAAAATCCTAGATTAAGGTCAGGCCAGTGGCAGAGTTAGTGTTTGGGTCAGGGTCAGTATTTTTTGGACAGGATTTTTGCCAAATGCTCACTATTGTTTCTGGGTCGTACTATGGGTACATACAACAACTAACATACACATATGTGGTATCGTCACGATCGTCAGGAGCAGTAGAATTTAATTTGGGTTGTTCTTTGCTTAGGCATTAAGATTTATGTTACCCTTAGGCTCGAAAGGGGTTAAGCTTTGACAAAAACCTGGAAGCCCATAGACTCTCTATCCCTTCTCAACTCTATAAAAATAAAGCATTCTGGCTGGAGTTGGGATTACATACTAAAATAAATTATTGTTCGTGCCTATTGATAGGTAGTTCCCAGTGGGCAGTGTACAATGCGTGGATCAAAACACAAGAGACTGGGCTCAGTTCACAAAGCTAACCCACCAGAATAAGGATACTTATTTAAAAAAAAAAAAAGAGAGAGTCACGTAATTTCAGATCAGTCACGTGGATAAAAAAAAAAGAGTGCCTTAGGCATGTATAAAGCCTGGATGATGTTGGGTGGTTCGTGCCATAATAGCAAATTGCTAGTCCACAGTATAAAAATTAACATCACAATACCACTATGGGGGACAGTGATCAGTATCAGAATGCATGTACAATCACCTTTGCCTTTATGGATTATGACCTCACATGGCCACCAGTTGTCTTTATACATCTCCATAGTACAGGCAATAAGTTCTCAGATCATCAGATACTATTGTCGATTTTTCTAAATTAGGAGTTCTGTAATGTGGCCATTTTATATATAAATAGTTCTTTTGAAATTCTTCTTTAATATTGACAATCCCAACAATAAAGGAATATATGTCTCTTCAATTGCATTTTTTTTTTCATCAGACAGGCCAAAGAAATCTGGATAAAAGCAAAGTATGTGGA
The DNA here is from genome assembly GCF_037356315.1 of Lithobates pipiens. NCBI lineage: Eukaryota > Metazoa > Chordata > Amphibia > Anura > Ranidae > Lithobates > Lithobates pipiens. The sequence goes on along the minus strand of NW_027507788.1, from coordinate 144,182,425 downwards.
GAAGAAGTTCCTGAAGAGACTGGGTAGTGTAGAGGTAGAAAATGACAGGAAGTCTTCCCAGAGGTGGAGTGTAAAGAAGTGTCAGCGGAATAACAGCTCCATTAAAGCTCCCTCGGCGAGGAGGAAGTACAGACATGATGGGGGAAACACGTCTCCTGCAATGCTGTCCTCAGGTATGGCTCTGACAGTTCAAAGCTTTAGTTCATTTATAATTGGCTATATTTTCCAATAATGAGACTTTTTTTTTTTTTCTTCAAGTGCTGCAGTCTGTAGGTAAAAGTACTTTATTTATAAAATGCAAACAATCCTTAGTATCAATGTTAAAGACCACACGCTGTTGCATTTCAGCCAAAGCCTACAGTTTGGGTTTTGCCGGAGCTAAGAGGGACCCTGTCCTTTACAAAGACAAACAAAGCAGCATCCTGCTGAATGGGAAAAGAGACACATTTTCTTAAAACCCAAAACCCAAAACCAAAAATTTTTAATACTGTATATTGCAGCTTACCAATCATTAGATGTGGTGGCTGCATTCGTTTTCTTAGGCTTTTTCCCCCCTCTGTCTCACCTGGTGATCTGGTCAGTAACACACCTCCTGTATTACAGTGCCCCCACTCTGGATGAATAAACACAGAGGCCACCTTTGGACAGCAACATTGTCAGCCTGGGTGGGGAGGTGGGGGGGGGTGGTTTATATGAAGCCAAACTCCAGCTAATCCTTTATAAGTTACAGCAAAGTTTTTTTCCTTTTGGAAATTGGAAATGATCAGCTTTTATTTACATCAATAAATAAAAGCTGATCATTATAAGCACCCCTGCTAGGTTTAAATGGTTTGTCTCATCTATAACTGATACATTCCGCTGTAGAGCTTGTGTTTTTTTTTTTTTTAAAGCATCAGACATATTGGCAGGATTACCAGATGAAAACAGAAGAAGGAAAGCCTGAAAAAGAAAATGAATGCAGCCATCACATCTAAGAATTGGGAATCTGCATTATAATAAATGTTTGCTTTTGGGTTTTTAATGCCACTTTAAAGCAGACCACAGTGTAGGTCATAGCAAAGACAACTGTAAGATCAACCCTACTCTCTCTCTCTGGTACCAAATACAACAAGCTTTCCAAAATTCATGCATGGTTATATTTGGTCTTTGGACAGTGGTAATGTTGCGCAGATATTATTGTGTTTTTTTTTAAGCCTTGGGATATAAATTGCTTTACAGCAACTTTGTGCACATTATTGCATATGTTACTATCTGTATAATTTTCTCTTTTCAGCTGCAAAGTTTGAGCGGAAGTTCCGTCGGGATTCCTTGTTTTGTCCAGATGAGTTGGATTCCCTCTTCTCTTACTTTGACACAGGTTCCGGGCCACGTAGTAAGTATATATTACTGTTCTTCACCATCCAAAATCTCCATTTTCATTCTATGAGCCACAGGAGTATGCACTGTAAGAAAATCTCTCCCTCTTGTTGCACACAAATATGTTCTTACGAAAGTATTTGGAATACTGGGATAAAGAGATGTGGGACTTAGCAATAGATAGAGTATAAACAAGTAATTTATAGTATAAAATTGGAATCTGGTATGGGCTGAAGAATGGAAGGTGATCCGGCTGTGTTGTTTAACTACAGCAGAGCAAAGTCGGTCATCAGAATGTCTGGGTTCCCTGGCCCTGGTTGACTGAGCAGACAGAAAAATACATTTATTTTCAGCTCCTATATATGTATTTTATTGGTATATTATTGACTTATTATCCCAGTATTGTAAATAACAACACTGGAATAACATGTATAATTCATTTATACTGAAAACATCTACCCAAAAGACGCTGTTAGTTTTCAGGATATGCATCTTTGGGTCTGGCCCTTAATTTAGTTACCATCCACCTCTGAACATGTGCCTTATTTCTCATGGCACCCGCCCCTGAGCCTGGGCCCTTTTCTGAGGACACCCACCTTTTTGGATATTATTTCTGAGAATGCCCACCTCTGGGTATGGCCCTTATTTTTGAGTTCTAACCATTAATTCTGTAAATACTAATTTCTAGATGTGGCCCTAATTTCCAGAAATGATTTCCTATACCCACAGTTATCTTTGGAAATAATCTTCTCCCTGAATAGCTCTACTTTTGAGAGGATTGAACTTGCATGGATGGTAGTACATAGGTCCAGGAGTAAGCAAAAGATGGTGCATGAACAATTTTATCCTTGTAGCACAACATGTCGGGAGAGATTTTACTTCCAAGCTTATACCTTTCTTTGCGGAATGTTATTTGTAGAAGAGGCTGAATCTTTGGTCACTGAACCAGCTTGGCACGCGTCAGTTGCTATGGCTTCCAGCTCAGTATTGCTCCAGCACCAACAGCAAATGGGTTCATCTTTTTTAACTGTCATCAATAGTATTTGCTTCAACAAATTATATTTGGTAATTAAAGTACTGAATGACACAACCTTTCTTTTGCCTGCCTAAGCAATTCTGTTTTCTTTTATTATGGTTTTCTTTTTCTTTTTCGCATAGTTAAAGTACATAAATTTAGCCGACCCTGTGCCCATACCATGTAATTTAAGACAAGCAATTGTGGAAAGTTAAATGTACTCCTAAAGGGATCCCTAATGGCTTCGTTATCCAGGTGTGGAGACACAAACTCTTTACTCTGTAGCTAAACTCATAGGCTAGCTGCCTGCTTCTAGCAGTTTGTGATCTACACTTACTACATGGGTGTATTGCAGTATGTAAATCATTACACAATGATAGGAAAACATTTAAAATAAGTTAAAGTGTCACTAAAGGCAAAACCTTTTTTTTACATTTTGGATAGAGTAAGGGAGGGTTATAACACTTCAGTTTTTTTTTCTTTGCCATTTGTGTCCCATTGGGGGGAATTCCCTTTCATTTAATATCCCATACCCAAAACAAGAAGTGAGAGGAAATCCCTCCAAGGTAAGGGAATCCCAGTGTATCACCAGAAATAGTGTCCATATTGGAAGATTTCCCCTCTATTCCTATTCTGATGTCAACCCAAAATTTGGGTTTTTCTATTACTTTTACTTTAACTTTCGATGATAACTGTAAACATGACAAATTAAGAGGGTGAATCTCCCTAAGGGCTCTTTCACACGGGCGGTCCGCCCGCCTGATGGACACTGCTTTGCTCCGCGATCTGCTGATCCCCGCTGAGCAGGCGAATGACAGGTCCATCTCTGCTCACTGTGCTAAGACGGACCTGTCAGAGCCCCGCTCTCCTCTATGGCGGACCTGATCGGAAAGCCCACGTAAAAGGGGCATAACGGGGGCACAGGCAGCAATGGAAACTAACAGTTGTTCTAATCCCTCTGCACTCTATCCAAAACTAATAAACATTTTGCCTTAAGGCTCCTTTCACACTGGAGACTTGAATGTCACGTGATTTTGCGGCCGCAATTTCAAGGAATGCCTGTATAAACTTGAGGTCTGTGGACCTCAACTCGCATCAAAGTCTGACCACAGTAGTGCAGGGACTACTTTGAAGTTGCACAGATATGAATGGTTATCATTGAGAATCATGGGGTACAACTTGTCATACGACTCTGATGTCCAGAGTCATAGGAAAAGTCGCAAAGGAGTGAAAGGGGCCTTAGTGACACATCAAACCTGTGCTCATTTTGAAAGGAGCCTCTACTCCTTTTAGTAAATCAACTACAAATCTAAAACAACTCTTCTCTGTAGATTTTGTCTCTACATGCATTGCAGTTATATAGTATCCCTGAAAATATTAAAAAACGAATGTGTGCTAAAAGTAAAAGCTTTTAAAATGAGTCTCTATCCCAAAACGTATTGGACAATTATTGGTAAAGGTTCAATCCTCTGACCGCCTTTTTTGCTTTTCTCTCACTTTCCGTTACACACACATTTCCCCGTTTTCAAATGAGTTTTCTACATGTAAAGAACCCACAAAGGGCTACTGACAATAGAATAAATACTACATAAAACAAAGTATTATTTGGAAGAAGGATTAAAATCTGAGAAAGGAGGATGATGACTGCAACAAGTTTCCTTTATTTTTATCCCTTATTTTTTTTTTTTTTAGTAAAGAGACCTGTAGGCTTTTACTCTAAACCAGATGCTTGGCAAGAAGAAATAACAGATGCTTAGAAATGACTGACTCTTGTCTGAAAACATGAGAACATGTTCTGCCAGGGTTCATCCTTATCAAACAGAAATAGCGCACATTTTATAAAACTAGCATGGACCAAAAACTGACAGGTGGCTGCATTTACCAAAAATGCACAAATTATATCATAACACAAATACTGAAAGAGTTTACTTTGAAAACATACTTGTACTAAGGGATTACTTGTTTTTAGACTGAACTAGTTTGAGCTCCCCCTGTATCTTGTCCCCTGGCACCCTCATTCTTATATGTCCATCAGCCATAACGTTATGACCACCCACCAACCCGTTGAGTCATGGACTCCACTAGACCTCTGAAGGTATGTTGTGGTATCTGACACCAAGCCGTCAGTAGCAGGGCCTTCATGGATCAGACTTTTTTTTTTCCAGAACATCCCACAGATGCTTTGTTTGATACAGGTCTGGAGAACTTGGAGTCAACATCTCAATTTAGTTGTGTTCCTCAAACCATTCTTCAATTATTTAGACCAGGCCACCTTCTTTTATTGTGCAGTGGTCCAGTTCTGATGCTCATGTGCCCACTCTGTAAGCTTTTGGCTATGGACATGGGTCAGCATGGGCACCCTAACCGGTCTGCAACTACACAGCCCCATGCGCAGAAAACTGTGATTCACTGGGGTTATTTACTAAAACTAGAGCATGCAAAATCTGGTGCATCTCGGCATAGAAACCAATCAGCTTCCAGGTTTCATTGAGTGTGGAGAATAGGGCATTCTGCATAACAAGGAGACTTAAACAAACAGTACATGATTGGCTCTTAAAATGTGATTAACACACCACAGCAGCACTTCAGAAGAAGGAAGCTCATTCTATATGAAAAACAAAGCCGAGAAGTAGGTGCTTCTAAGGGCAAAAATAAAACACTTAAATGACAACGAAGGGTTAAAAACACTTACAAGATGGAAGTGAAAAACAGGCATACCAATGAATCCATATTGTTCAGTGGGATGCCTACTGGGAGTAAAGACAGCTGCAGGTGGAAGTTCCAGCTGACCAGCGGTGGTAAACACTGCGTCTCTGATCCTAGATAGAGAGCCGTGGTGTCAGGAGCAGCATGGAATCGAGGCAACCAGAAGTGACATCAGAGTGGGCAGGACATGTTTCGGAGCATGCCCAGTCGTTCCATTTGGTTTGAAGAAGGAGAGACTGGGCATGCTCCAGAACCTGTCCCGCCAACTCTGGCATCACTTCTGGTTGCCTGGATTCTATGCTGGTCCTGACAGCACGGCTCTCCATCTTGGATCAGAGACACAGTGTTTATCACTGCTGGTGGGCTAGAACTCCCACCTGCGGCTGTCTTTACTCCCAGGAGGTATCCTGCTGGATGTTATGGATTCAGTGATATCCCAGTTTTTCACTTCCATCTTGTAAGTGTTTATGACCCTTCCTTGTCATTAAAGTGTTTTATTACTGCACTTAGAAGCACCTTCTTCCCTGCTTTGTTTTCCAGGTTTTATTGTCAAAGCTTAATTCAACAAGCTGAAGTTAGAAGCTGATTGGCTACCATGCACAGCTGCAACAATTTCTGAGCGCAACAGGTTTAGTTAATCAACCCCCACTGTGTCTTCTTGACCACTTTCTGTCACAACCAGCTTTACCTTTTGAGCAATTTGAGATACAGTAGCTCTTTTATTGCATCAGACTGCATGGGCCACCCCTCCTTGACCAAGACTGTGATAAAGCTGGTGGGGTTTTTCTTCCCGGTGGCTCGGCAGACGTTGCCAGAGCCTGGTGCCAGCCATTTTTAAACTTTTCTGTGATAAAACAGTGGCTCATGGGAACAATGGTTCACAAGAAACTCGCATCTATCCTTAAAGTGGGATTTCACTGTGGAAAAAAAATTAAAAGCCAGCAGCTACAAATACTGCAGCTGCTGACTTTTAATAAATGGACACTCACCTGTCCCGTGGTCCAGCGATGCCGAGGCCGATCGATCGCTTGGCTCTCGGCTGCTGCCGCCACCATTCTAGGTGAGGGAATCAGGAAGTGAAGCGCTGCGGCTTCACTTCCCGGTTCCCTACTGCGCATGCGCAAGTCGCGCAGCGCAATAGGAATTTTCCGCGCTGTCTCTGGGACCCGTGTGTGTCCCAGCAGACAGCGCGCAGGGACAGGAAGAGGCATAGACTCCCGTGGGAGTCTATGCCCGGAAGTGGGTGTAAATACTTGTCTTTGACAGGTATCTGCTCCCCCCTGAAAGGTGCCAACTGTGACACCGGAGGAGGGGAGGGTTCCGATCAGCGGAAATTCCACTTTAGGGTGGAACCCCGCTTTAAGGATACCCACGTCAAGTTTGTGAAGATCTGGGCCTTCATTGACCAAGTAGGCCTGGACTGCTCCTTGATGTCCATATGATGGCCTGAATCAGGGTAGGACGGCAGACTGGATCGTACGGTAATCCCCCCCCCCCCCCCTCCCCTTACCTCCTCCCCAGGCAAGCTCCCCATCTCTCACTGTCTTCTTCTTCTTGCCTTTCTCTGCGAGCCATTGAAGATCATATGCTGCACTTTTCACTTTTTCCTCTTTCCCTCTTGGTGCTCCTCTTCTGGGCATCAGTGCCCTTTCACCCCCCCCCCCCCTTCCTTTCTTACTTGTATTGAGACAAGAGCTTCTATAGGCCATATACTGTATACTCATATTGGATAGCCTCATGAGTTAGGTTAATGTTGAATATGCTCCAATTGCTTTCATCCCAGTGAAGAGTTATGTATTGCCTTCATGTCCAGATGGACCTGTTAACACATGCTTTCCTCTACTATACTTAACATTCTTCTTCTTATTGAACTGTTTTGCGCACGTGTAAAACAGACTCCCCACATGCATCAAATGAGCCTTTGCTACCAATGACTCTATTGCCATTTTTCCTTCCTTGGACCATTTTTGGTAGTTCCTAAATGCTGCAGGCCAGGAACATCCCACAAGAGGTACAGTTTTGGAGATGATTTAACCCAGTCATCTAGTCGTTACAATTTGGCCCCTGTCAAATTCACTCAAATCCTTCCACTTGCCCATTTTTTTTTTCTCCTTTCAAAAAATCAACTTCAGGGTCACCCCCACCCACTTTCAGGTGCCTTTGTAACAAGATAATCAGTGTTATTCACTTTTCCTGTCAGTGGTCTAAATATAATGGTAGATCTGTGTCCAGCACACAACAGTCCTACAGTGGACCTCTGTGAGCAGAAGTCCAACTGTTGTACATCATTGTGCATGCTGCTGCCATCCACTGCTTCACCACACTGTGTGTGAACAACAATGCAGATTATCAAAGGAGAAGGATATGTATAGCTTGATATGAATGAGAATTTGTCTCTCTGGCACATGTATCAGCTCAGTGTTTGCTGTTCTTGAAGATGGTTTGAGAAACACTGTTCTGGATAACTGACAAGTGTCCTAGTTGGAATTGTTTTCCATGGTAATCAGTCAAGTCATTTAAAAGCAATATTTGACTGGTAACGTTTTGTGCAAACATTCCAGTTTTTCTTTAGTTTTCTCTTGCTCTAGTTATTATACATAAATCCTAAAAGAATCTTCAGCAACCTGAAGATGTAGCTTACTTAAAATGTATCTGTTGATACTGCCATCCCTAGGGATTGCTTTCCATAGTATAATTGGTTTAACATACACCTTACTCTAAAGGCTTGTACACATGAGCCGAATATTGAACGGTATTGGCCGGTTCAACAGAAACTGACAGACATTCGGCCAGTGTATACAGCAGCCTGTCAAACGGCGATGCTGGAAAACCAGCATCTGATCAGCGCCGCCAGCCAATGGCTGCCAGTGCTGATCAGTGTGTTCCGGTGGGGTGAGGCAGTCCACCTTTCAGAACACAATAGCACAGTGGGGAGATTGTCGCACTAATATCGCTTAGTATGGCGACCTCCTTGTTTTTTTCTTCTAGTGTGTACCTGACTTTACAGTTATGTTATGTGTTTTTGTAACTAACTGTCATACTGATAATTCAGAATGCAGACTGCCATTTGTGAAACAGGAAAGTAGAAAGTTGCACTAGCTGTTGCATTGTGGTAATAGTTGTCAAAGGACAATTTGCACCTGTTTTGATAGCTGGCTTAAATGTAAGAATAAAAATGTGGGGCTCATAGGAGAGTCCCTTTTTCAGGTTAATGTCTTGGATTTGGAATAAAGATCCTCGACAAAATTTTAACAGTAATGCAGGTAATTCGTCCCGTATATTAAAAATATTGTTAACTGCTAGGTTCTGGCAATGTGGGGATAACAACGAAAACAAAAAAAGTAATGCATCATTGCTTAGTAGATTTGTGCATGTTTACTGCTGTTTTCTTTGTTTCTTTTTTGCGTTAATTTCTACCAGTCAATACTGTATATATTCTAGAGCCCCTGTGTATATATTCTAGGTATATCATTTATATAATTTTCAGAAAGTGTTGGATGTGGGCTATCCATATTTAAAACTGATTCTGTTTGTTGTTGTGTGGTCAGAATCCCCTGAACCCAAAGATTTCACCTCATTAGCAATTGCATGTGTAGTTCCATCATCATGGTATTAGTAGTAGATGTAAGACCTTACTATTTCATTGACTATGCCATCACCTTCCTCTTAGGTGCCAACCAGCTTCCAGCGCAGCACCCCCTGCCAGCTGCACCATGGACTGGCAGTGGCGCTGAGCCCGGTGGGAGCGCTATGCCGTTCCTCCCGGATGGAGGTAAGGTCGGCGACAAGAGAAAGTCACCCATTTACATACCTACAAAATTAAATACTGTTAATGCATCAAAGGATATCAATGATATAAAGGTTTCCAACGTGGCCGAATGCAAGAAAGGTCGGCCATTTTGTTCCTGAGCAAGAAAATGCAATGTATGGCTTTATAAACTTTCTTTTTCTACTTTTGTATGAAATGAAGGTTTATAAAAACTGATTACTGTACATTAAGAAGAGCTGTGGATACATTACATATGCATCATACAATTTAATTCTCAGTCACTCTGCAATAATAAAACTTTGTTTCAACATGAGGATAGTATAATGAGAATAGAATGCAAACAGGAGACAAATTCTAGAATACAAGTATGAGAGCTTTGTCCACCTTGCTAAGAAGAGCCTACATTCCTGAATATGTAAATTCCTAGTTGTTCGGGTCTTCTTACATTGTCTTGTTTAAATATTTGATAGTTTCTCATTTGTCGTGATCCATGTTAAAATTTGGTAACTGAAAATTAACTGTAGATCCTTTCTAAAATAAGCTACGTTGATTCTAGCTGAAAGACACGTTTGGTTTTAAATTGAATGTTTTAAACTATTGCCTGAAACATAACAGGCATCATTGTAAATATGTTGTGTATTTGGCATTGTACTTAAAGCTGAATTCTAGACATATAGGAATGCTAATGAATGAAATTGATTGCAATAAATAAATGCATCAATAAATGTAATTTTTTTATATGGAAGCAGTGCAAATATCGAATTTTGGCCTGGCATAAGCCTTCTGCAATCCTCTGTACAGCAGAGATTAGGCTGGGAGAGGGAAAAGCAGCTCTGTGAGGCAATCCGTTGTGTTGTGATACATACCGTATGTACCAACAAGAAACATGCTGCTAGTAGGAGAGAGTAGAGTGATGGAGGGAATGAGCTCATCATACCTCTGATTCCCTTTTCACTGTTCATTCATGGGCTGGGGGGAGGAACAGAGCTGTAAGGCCGCGTACACACGGGCGGATTGTCTGCCCAACTAAGTTCGTCAGACAATCCGACAGACAGTCCGTCCAACATTTGAATGAACGGACTTGACCACACACGATGAACAGACAGTCCGCTGAAAGCTTGCGCGATGACGTGTACAGCACGTACGACGGGACTAGAAAAACGACGTCCAATACACTGCAATGCAACCTTCGGCCGTGTAAATCCTTTCTGAGCATGCGCCATACTTAGTCCGTCCAACTTGCCTACACACGAGCGGACTGTCCGCTGAAACCAAGTTTGGACGGACAAAACCAAGTTTGGACGGACAAAATGACGGAAATTCCGAAAGACTTAGTCCGTCAGACTGTCCGCTGAAAAAGTCCGCTGAAGCCCACACACGAGCGGATTGTCCGCTGAAACACGGTTCAGCGGACTAAGTTGGGCAGACAATCCGCCCGTGTGTACGCGGCCTAAGTATTGTCTAAGTGCAAGAGAGAGAAAAATCAGGTCTTCTGCCAGAGAGGGCTTTGATGTGCAACAGAGCTGTGTAAATCTCACTACTGGATGGACAGAGAGACTGTCCTTTTGGCAGGAAAGAGCTGTGTGCCTGGAGTTCAGCCTTAACAATGATATTATTATGGATTATCTGTTGTCTTTCTAGCCAAGTAACAACATCTTAACCTAATATGAATCTAAAATAATGTATAGTTTGTAACTGTAGCAGCTTAATGATGAAGTGGTTCTAAAGTCAAATTTTTTTTTTACCTTAATGCAGTCTTTGAATTGGGGTAAAAAACCTTCCAGCTGCTGTGACTCCCCTCCCCCAAATGCTTACCGAGTCCTGTATTGATTCTGTGCTGTTCTCGACTGCAGGTCTTCTCTCCCCTCACATACTGACTTGGCTGAGAGCAGCGAGAGCTATTGGCTCCTGCTGCTGCCAGTCAATTACTGTGAGGATGGAGCAAGGGGGGGCGGGGCTGAGCTGCACTTTGTGTGTCTATGGATGCACACAGCCTGGCTTGGTAGCCTGCCCCACACATGTGCCCCTATAGCAGGGATATGCAATTAGCGGACCTCCAGCGGTTGCAAAACTACAAGTCCCACCATGCCTCTGCCTCTGGGTGTCATGCTTGTGGGTGTCAGTCTTGCTATGCCTCATGGGACTTGGAGTTCTGCAACAGCTGGAAGTCCATTAATTGCATATCCCTGCCCTAAGAAAGCCACCATATGAAGGAATCAAGAAGAACAGGTTTGGGGCTGCTCTGTGTAATATTCTAGCACAAAACAGATAAATATAACCTGTTTTTTATATTTAAAAAAAAAAGTGAGCTCTTACAATCGTTTTAATCTCCACAATCGCTTATAATATCACTATTGCCACAGATCTGTTCACAGAATACAGAACTTCTACAGATGTGGCAGACATCTGTACAAGTTCTAAATGTTAATTTAGAACTTGTTAAATGTTAATTTATGTATGGTTATACAATAGCAGGGGACACAGCTAAAAAATGAATACTGTTTGTCCAGTTTTTTTGTTTAAATATGTAATATTTATGATTGGATTTCCTGTACATATTAAAACATAAATGTTTTTAAACAGTACACAATGCAGCACAGTATTTGCTTGCAGACTTTGCTTGGCTTGAGATAAAATAGTAAGCAGCCAGGTGACAGGCATGTTATAGAGATGAGGTGAGGGAGGTGTTCTGTAGTCTTGGAGAAGAGAACTGGGCAGTTCCTGATGACTGGGGATTTATGTGCAGAGTTGTTGGCTCACTACAGGGAGTTGAGGGCTTATTGAACTTCTGTCATATCAATAGGTATATTTCCGCACTTGCAACATTTTTGAGTTAAAACATGGGAAGATGTGGATGTATTTTAGAGAGCACAAGCTTAAGTGTGAGAGTAAACAACAAAACCATGCTACTTAAGGTAACATATATAAATCTTTTGTAAATAAGCTTCTATATAGATGTCTGCAAAGGCCCAGTTGTGAGTGACACTGTGGCTCTATAGCTAAATCATAATTCGACAGGCTGTAAAGACTGCCTGGCCCTAGGAAGGCCATTGTCATTAGAATAGTAGGACATCTTCATTTGAGCTCTGATATTCTATTGGTTGTTTTAGTAAGTAGGTTGGAAAGGGTGAGATATGCGTTTTGATGCTAAGGTACAGTTACCTCATGTATAACATGGTAATTCATTGTAGTACTTTCTATGTTCAAATTATATTTTTGCAGTCTACTTTATTTTTAACATGGGTTTGGTATTTTTCTTGTTGGCCCTGCAGGTCTGAGCAGTGACAGCGGCCTTGGAGGAAGCACAGACGGAAGCAATGACGTCTTAGTATTTGGCTCGGTTGTGGACAGTGTCACAGAGGAAGGTGCATATTTACACTACAGTTACTATTCCTTAGAAAATGTCTTCATCTCCATTTGCAGAATTTTCAAGAAAAAATTAAAGCAATATGTTTTTTTTTGTTTTTTTTTTTAAACCACCACCAACTGCCCTTAGGTAGATTTTTGAAAATGTGAGGGAAAACCCTCTTAAACGTGTCGATTTCTCTGCCTTTGGATGCCATATTGGCACATGTTGGATACAAAGAACCTCTTATCTCTATATGCCTCTCATAAAGTCATAACAAGGCAAATAGGCTTTTTGCCATGCAAGGAAATTTGCTCCAGAACTTGGTGAATGAGGTGAAGCTCTTTTGACTTCCATTATCCAATTATGTGCACGCAAAAATGCATTTTTTTTTTCTCGCGTGTGATTGGGTAGTCTTTGCAAAGTGAAACTTCATCACATTCCATAAGCTCTGGGGCAAATTCCCTTGCAAATAAAAAAGTCTATTCACCTTTATTAAATTAACCTCTGTGTTTAAAAAAGTTTCCTGATGTAATCCTATACCTAGATATTGCGAGAAAAAATAAACTAATATTGTATGGACTTTATAAGGCACATGAGTACTCTATATAAAAGGTAATAAGAATTTTTTATTTAATTTACACAGACAAAAACCGCCGTGACCAGTTCCTCAAGCGTACCTGACAGCGCTACACAGGGCATAGGTATAGCATTGTCAGGTACGCTTGAGGAACTGGTCACGGCGGTTTTTGTCTGCTCCCCCACAGGAGATCGCATTTTAGGTGGCGACATTATCGTTGGGATATTTGATCAATGCGTCAATCCTATGCTACTACTTCTACTATTTAGTGACGTTTTTTCTACTCCTGGCTTAGGGTGGTCTAACGGTGGTGTGTACATGTGACTGTCCTTTGAGCACGGAACATGTCGAGCTACCTTGCTAAATAGAAATTTGGACCCTTACGCCTGACACCACTCCTGGGATCTTGAATATATCTCCTTTACAGAATACCAAATCAATGGCATTGTATTATTTATTATGGTAGTATTATATGCTGCGTTATAAGCCTTATTGGAGAATTTTAGTGTTCAGGTAGTATGGGCCATATTAATATTATTATTTTTTATGAAAAAAATCTTTCTACTATATACACGGTATTGTCAAATCTTTGTTAATCTGTGTAAATTAAATAAAAAATTATTATTACCTTTTAGATAGAGTACTCATGTGCCTTATAAAGTCCATACAATATTAGTTTCTTTTTTCTCACAATATATATTGGGATATTGGCACATTAATATCAGTTTGTTCACAGTGTCACCCTGCGATACATACGTTTTTTCACAACATTTAATTTTTACCTGGATAGACTCAATGATGGGTGTTCAGCAAGGATGAAGGTATGCAGGGGAAACAGATGTGTCAAAAGAAAAGTAATTATTAGCCTATTAAATGCCATATATTGGCTTCCCCATTAGGGCAGCAGCATTGAGCACAATAATAATGTTGCATTTTCTTGAAGCAGTTGAAGCACTGTCTCCTTTGCAAGCACTAGCCCATGTATGCTGCAGTATAACTAAAGATGCAAAGTCTAGCTCCACCACAGTTAATTTATATTAGTAGAGGATGTGCCATTCCTACTTCCCTTTGGTAGGGGCATCATCTAGGTCTGCGACCCAAAGTAATATCTAAGTGCTCTCTATATGGTTACACCCTTATCCAAGTCTTCCTTGAATAAAGATGTATGATTGTAATATTGGGATGTGGGGGGTTAATACCAAACCCTGCCTCTCATATGTATTGCTATTCTCTATATGATAGGGTTAATTTGAAGCCACAAAGTATTGGTAGTCCTATCCTATTTATAAAAAATTGCCCACACAGACCCTTCATATTATTTTATGCATTTTTGCTCAACAAATCGAATTAAAAATCTTTCCAACCTAGAAAGCTGTCCACAACTCTGCCCTGAGCTACATAACAAATCTCATCTCAAATCTCATCAAAATCATCCTCTTTGCTTTTCCTAAGACCTTCTGCTCTCTACCTCCCTCACCATCTCCTTCCATTCTCTTCTCCAAGACTTCTCCAGAGTCTTTCCCATTCTCTGGAATTCTCTACCTCAATCTGTCCAGATATCTTCTATTTTGTCTGCCTTTAGGTGATCTCTGAAAACTCATCTCTTCAGGGAAACCTATCCCACCAGTATCTAAAAGGCAGAATTTTTACTTTCTTCATCAACTCATCTCCAGACTATTACTTTTTGTATCACTGCCCCCCCCCCCACCTTTTAGATTGTAAGCCCTCACAAGCAGGGTCTTCTAACCCTATTGTTTTGACTTGTGTTTTCTTTTTTTTGGAAAGTGCTGCACAGACTGTTGGCGCTATATAAAACCTTTATAATAACAATTTAATTTCATGTCCTTGAGCGGAAGAAGGAAAGGGAGGTCCCAGGTGCTGTGGAGGCAGTTTTTATTTTGGACATATCAGGCTGAGTAGAGTTTGGTTGCCTTAGAACCTGAGCTACATTCTGTTTTCAATATTTTTCATGAGTGACAACTTTTCTTTCTCTATAAATTTAGAGTGTGAGGTCTCAGAAGAGTCTAGCGGAGAAGGAGAGACTGAACAAGACCCGTCAGATCCAGAAGACCTGAGGGAATTGCACCCTGGCTTGTTGATGTACAAGGCATCCCGGGCCAGGAACCTGCCTGTCATGGCTGAAGCTCTTGCCAATGGGGCTAATGTCAACTGGGTGAATGATGAGGACGAGAGCAAGACCCCTTTAATCCAGGCTGTGATGGGAGTAAGCATTAATGCCTTATCTCCAGTGCAAAAGACATGTCATTGGGTTCTATAGAAAAGTTATCATTATTCTAGCTCTCTAGCCTCCATCTTTAAGGCAGTCTTCCCAGTACTATAAAACTTACAACAAACAAATTTTATTAGAAGTCCACAAGACCTATAAATGTATTAACATGCAATTGCCATATTCAAAATCCACCATTCAAAAAATAAGAAAATAAAACAATATAACCTAAATTAAATAAAATAAGTGTCCAATAAACCACACAACAAATCCAGTGATGTGTGTATAATGGCAATAAATAAGGCCCAAATGTGATTAAAGATATATTTTACTTCTGTAATGCACTTCAATTCACTCTTGGTGATGTAAAGCATTGTTGTGCACTTCCACCTGTTTTACATCACCAGGAGTGGATTGAAGTGCGTTACAGAAGTGGAATATATCTTTAAAGTGGTTGTAAAGGCGCAAGGTTATTTTATTTTCATGCATTCTATGCATGAAGGTAAAAAACCTTCTGTAGCAGCACCCCCCCCCCCCCCCCCAGTACTTACCTGAGCTCCCTGTTGATCCAGCGATGTCCAGCAGAACCTTGCCTCTCTGGGGACTCACACTTCTGATTGGCTTTTGGCAACAGTGGGGGTCCCCAGCAGTAGGAAAGGGCCAAGTGTGCTGATGTGGGACCCGAGACGAGGAGGATCTTGGCTGCTCTGTGCAAAACCACTACATAGAGCTGGTACAGTGCCTTGAAAAAGTATTCATACCTCTTAAAATTTTGTTATGTTACAACCAAAAACACAAATGTATTTTATTGGGATTTTATAGACCAACACAAAGTGGCACATAATTGGGAAGTGGAAGGAAAATGATAAATGGTTTTCATTTTTTTTTACAAATATCTGGAAAATGTGGTGTGCATTTGTATTTAGCTTTTATTTAGATTTTACTTCGTAGAATTCCCTTTAGCTGCAATTACAGGTACAAATCTTTTTGGGGGTATCTCTACCAGCTTTGCACATCTAGAGAGTTACATTTTTGCCCATTCTTCTTTGCAAAATAGCTCAAGCTCTGCCAGATTGGGTTGAGGGCATTTGTGAACCCCAATTTTCAAGTTTTGCCACAGACTCTCAATTAAATTTAGGTCTGGACTTTGACTGGGCCATTCTAACACATGAATTTGCTTTGATCTAAACCAGGGGTGTTCAAACTACGACTCTCCTGTTGTTCAGGAACTACAATTCCCATCATGCCTAGTCATGTCTGTGAATGTCAGAGTTTTACAATGCCTCATGGGATGTGTTGTTCCACAACAGCTGGAGGGTTGTAGTTTGAAGATCCCTGATCTAAATCATTCCATTATAGCTCTGGCTGTATGTTTATGGTCGTTGTCCTGCTCGAAGGTGAACCTCCATCTCAGTCTCAAGTCTTTTGCAGACTCTAACATGTTTTCTTCTAATATTGCCCTGTATTTGGCTCCATCCATCTTCCCATCAACTCTGACCACTTGCGTTCCGGACCTTCATCCCTGAATGCATAGGGCACTAAATGCGGGTGCCTCTCAGTACAGCATTTCTATTTCTAAGGGGCCATAGAAAGTTACCAAATCAAGAGAAACTCCTCCTTTTTCACAGTGTGTTCCCAATTGTTAGGGTGTTTTTTTATTTGGGAATGAACAGGTCAGTTTGATACAATTTTGGGACTTGAAAACAGAATCTCATGCAGCCCTACCAAATCAATATAATTTCTAACAATCAGAGGACAGAGAAATGTTAACGGGAGACATTAGTGGTCCTCAGATACAGGCCGCATGCCTAGGATTTGATCTGTATTAAAAACTAACTATATAGACCTTATAACCTGACCACACTTCCTACAATGTTTAAACCCCACTCCTGACCTTTTAAAGAAAATCTGTCATATTGCTCATTCAGGGCAAAGTGACAGTCTTACTAGCACATCCTCCAACCCACTTATGCTTTATACCCTAAACCTTCGCTGTGTTCCTTTGCCTCTTCGCTGTCGCAAATACCCACTGCTTCCAGGTATGGGGAAGCATGCAGTGCTTGGATCTGTACAGCTAGGCCCAAACACCAGGGGCGGACTGACAACTCGTGGGGCCCCCAGGCAATCAGAAATTATGGGGCCACACAGTATACACACACACAGTATACACAGACATGTTTCTATTGGCTGAGAAGGTACTGGAGAGGTGGGGCAGCTATAATCTCTGGATTTCTAGACCAAAAGGATGTCGGTAAGGGACCTTTCAGAGACAGATGTAAAAAAAAAAAAAAAAACACAGATTTTTAAATATTTTCCCTGGTTTTACTGAGGCTGGCAACTCTGATGGGGCCCCCTAGTGGCCCGGGGCCCTCAAGCAGTGCCCGAGTGGCCAAATGGTCAGTCCGCTCCTTCCAAACACTGTCACACAAGGGTGCCATCATCAACCCTGTACAAGCTCTGACATCCTCCCACACAGAGCCTAAACAGGTCGACTCCTGGAGGAACAGAGTAAATTACAATATGGCTAGGTTGTGTGGGTGGTCAGTTGTGATATGTACTATAGTTCTAGGAAGGAGATTGGAAAAAATGCTGCATATTTAAATCTGCATATATAAATATAATTGTTAAGAAAATATTGTTTTTCTTTTATGTTTTTCGTTTATAGTAAAACTTTGAAGCAAATCTCTAAAAAAGAGAAAAATGGTGGAAAGCCTTTGCTGACCTCCTTCAACTCTAAAATATAATTTTTATGTTAAGGTGGTTGTAAGCCTCTGACATGAAAAATGAACAAAGCGTATGCTTCTATAGTGTGTATGCCTCAATCCAAAGCACTGAGTGTGATTTCTGTCTACAGTATACAGTATCTCACAAAAGTGAGTACACCCCTCAAATTTTTTGTAAATATTTTCTTATACCTTTTCATGTGACAACACTGAAGAAATTACACTTTTCTACAATGTAAAGTAATGAGTGTGCAGCTTGTATAACAGTGTAAATTTGCTGTCCCCTCAAAATAACACAACCCACAGCCATTAATGTCTAAACTGCTGGCAACAAAAGTGAGTATATCCCTAAGTGAAAATGTCCAAATTGGGCTCAAAGTGTCAATATTTTGTGTGGCCACCATTATTTTCCAGCACTGTCTTAACCCTCTTGGGAATGGAGTTCCCCAGAGCACCTTAGGTTGCCACTGTAGTCCTCTTCCACTCCTCCATAACGGAGCTGGTGGATGTTAGAGACCTTACGCTCCTCCACCTTCCAGTTGAGGATGCCCCACAGATGCTCGATAGGGTTTAGGTCTGGCGACATTCTTGGCCAGTCCATCACCTTTACCCTCAGCTTCTTTATAAAGACAGTGGTCGCCTTGAAGGTGTGTTTGGGTCGTTATCATGTTTGAATACTGCCCTGCTGCCCAGTCTCTGAAGAGAGGGGATCGTGCTCTAGTTCAGTATGTCACAGTACATGTTGGCATTCATGGTTCCTCAATGAACTGTAGCTCCCCAGTGCCGGCAGCACTCACTCAACCCCGGACCATGACACAACCATCACCATGCTTGACTGAAGGCAAGACACACTTGTCTTTGTACTCTTCACCTGGTTGCCGCTACACAAGCTTGACATCCACTGAACCAAATACATTTGTCTTGGTCTCATCAAACCACAGGACATGATTCCAGTAATCCATGTCCTTAGTCTGCTTGTCTTCAGAAAACTGTTTACGGGGCTTTCTTCTGCATCATCTTTAGAAGAGGCTTCCTTCTGGGACGACAGCCATGCAGATCAATTTGATGCAGTGTGCGGTGTATGGTCTGAGTACTTACAGGCTGATCCCCCACCCATTTAACCTCTGCAGCAATGCTGGCAGCACTCATACATCTATTTCCCAAAGTCAACCTCTGGATATGAAGCTGAGCATGTGCACTCAACTTCTTTGGTTGACCATGACGAGGCCTGTTTTGAGTGGAACCTGTCCTATTAAACCGCTGTATGGTATTGGCCACCGTGCTGCAGCTCACTTTCAGGATCTTGGAAATCTTATAGCCTAGACCAGTGATTGCGAACCTTGGCACCCCAGATGTTTTGGAACTACATTTCCCATGATGCTCATGCACTCTGCAGTGTAGTTGAGCATCATGGGAAATGTAGTTTCAAAACATCTGGGTTGCCAAGGTTCGCCACTGGCCTAGACCATCTTTATGTAGAGCAACAATTCTTTTTTCAGAGTTCTTTGCCATGAGGTGCCATGTTGAACTTCCAGTGACCAATATGAGAAAGTGAGAGTGATAACACCAAATTTAACACACCTGCTCCCTATTCACACCTGAGACCTTGTTATTCTAACGAGTCACATGACATCGGGGACGGAAAATGACTAATTGAGCCCAATTTGGACATTTTCACTTAAGGGTGTACTTTTATTGCCAGCGGTTTAGACAATAATGGCTGTGTGTTGAGTTATTTTGAGGGGACAGCAAATTTTAACTTTTATACAAGCTGTACACTCACTACTTTACATGGTAGCAAAGTGTCATTTCGTCAGTGTTGTCACATGAAAAGATATAATAAAATATTTACAAAAATGTGACGGGTGTACTCACATTTGTGAGATACTGTAGTTCCTCTGCTATCTGCATAAATCATTTCTAAAAGGCTGTGCAGACTCCAAAAGATCCAGTGGCATGGGGGAGGGGAGCCCCAGCACACAGAATGTGATTGACAGCCTTGGCTGTGCATGTTCCCTTATGGGATTCTGTAGAGGGGTGTGTGTGTGTTCCCTCCACTCAGGTCTCAGAGTACACTCATCTCTCCTCCCTGTGCTGTGCAGTGTGTGATGTCAGATCCACACTGTTGTCTGCTTGAACTGAGAAAAGCTGTGTAAGTTCTGAAATTTAGAGGAGAGATGGCTGCAGATTAACAGGTACAACTTATGGAGGAAGACTTGTTTCATCTTGTGCATCGCCGGAGGCCAGTCACGTCACTAAGTATATGTGAGGGAATACAACCATTTTAAGTTACTGCTTGGGAACCAGCATGCGAACCAGAGAAAAGTCAGGAGTCCTTCTTTGCATACTTGTGCTAGGTCACTGGGTATTGATGCAAGCAAGCATGACAGCCATATAATTAGTATTTTTCAGAAGGAGGAGTCAGTAATGGCAGCCTCCATAAGCTGCCTATCTAACCCTTATTTGTGGTACTGTGCTTTACCCTGTGCTTACATGAAATATATTGTATTTGTACATCTATTATAGCAATATATATTGTATTTCCTCAGGGATCATTGATAGCCTGCGAGTTTCTACTACAGAATGCTGCAGATGTGAACCAAACAGATGTTAGAGGGCGAGCACCTATTCATCACGCCACGTATCTGGGGCATACTGGGTAGGTACTGGGCCTTAGAGCCAGAATATAGGTCTCACAAATAATTAAATCTGTAAAGCTAGCATGTTAACGATTTTACCTCGGTTTTTAAAACTGAGAGATATACTAATAAGTAGACTAGCTGACCTCCTTTTCGGTCATGGGATCAGATTTTTTTTTTACGTAATTCAGACTTGCCTAGTTATGATATGATGAGGAAGAAAGGTGGCCACATACAGCTCCTAATTGTTTGAATTCTTCCACATTTGTATGCTGGCTTGTTAAATTGATATCTTCCTATTAGCTTATTGCGCTCATGTAGAGCCTTGTAATTGTACAACAGGTATATCAAATATATTCTGTTGGTGTGTCTGCTCACTGCTAATGCTGTGTGTCTTCTTCCTATTCAGTCAGGTGTGTTTATTCTTAAAAAGAGGAGCCAATCAGCATGCTGTGGATGAAGACGGACAAGATCCACTCAGTATATCTGTGCAGGCAGCTAATGCAGATATTGTCACTTTGTGAGTTTTCCATTCTAATTTTTGGCTTTTGTGAATTTTTATGTACAACTAACACACAGAAAAAATAAGGCCTCATGGACACTGGAGTTAATTAATCATGCATCGTGATCACCACTGTTACCCTTCAGTTAAAGTAGTTCTAAATGCTAGGCTTTTTTTTTTTTTTGCTTTTTTTTTTTACTTTAATGCATTTTCGGCATTAGGGTAAATATGCCCCAGTACCTTTCTGTGCTCCACCTGTTCCCAAATACTTAGTCACCAGGTCCATGGCGATCTGTGCCGCTTCCGTGAATTTAGAGGTTGTAGAAGAGGTTAATGAAAGGAGCAGGGTGATGGGCTGTTGCTGTTGACCATTAAATTGCTGATAGGATGGAGCAGGGGCTAGGTTTGCTGGGGTTTGTGTGTCCATGGTCCCATGTAGCTCAGCTCAGGTTCCAAACGGGAGCACAAACACACATGTTTTGCCTTCAGAACCTGTGAGGTTATGGTGACGCCCTCTACAGGAAGAGAGGTAGAAGCAATGTCTCAGGAGAAAACTATAGGAAAGCCATCACAGAGAAAGTAAGATTAAGATTTTTATTGATAAGCTTGAATAGCTGAAATAAAACTAGGAAGGTTTAATATAATTTTAGGCAAACATTTACAAAGCATCCTGCAAGCTTCAAGCAGTTTTTTTAACCACTTGCCGACCGCCTAACGCCGATGTACGTCGGCAGAATGGCACGGGCAGGCATAAGCACGTACATGTACGTGATTTGCCTCCCGCGGGTCGGGGGCCCGATCGGGCCCCCGCCCGGTGCCTGCGGCGGTCGGTTTTCGTTCGGGAGCGATCCCGGACGAGGGGACGGCCATTCATTCATGGCCACCCCCTCGCGATCGCTCCCGACGAATAGAAATCCCCGGTGACATCACTTCCTCTCCTGTAATGTAAACACAGGAGAGGAAGTGATGTATTCTCTCCTCCGTGTCGGTATTTTTCGTTCCGACACGGAGGAGAGCGGATCAGTGAGTTGCACCAACACATCCCACACACAGTAGAACATGCCAGGCACACTCACACCCCCCCTTTACCCCCCGATCACCCCCCCAATTACCCCTGCCCCCCAGTCACAGTGACACCAATGTCATTTTTTTTTTTTTTTTTTTTTTTTTTGCATTGGTGTCATTTGTGACTGTAATAACTGTTAGGGCAGTTAGAGTTAGCCCCCTTTAGTTCTAATGTACCCCCCTAACCCCCCCAATAAAGGTTTAACCCCGTGATCACCCCCCGTCGCCAGTGTCACTAAGGCTGGGTTCACATTGCAGCGGTTTATGAGAACGAATGTGATTCGCACCGCACTGCAGTGCAAATCACATCCGATCTCTGTGCGATTCGAGTTCAGCCATTCGCCGCACCCGCCGCACCCGCCACACCCGCCGCACCCGCCGCAAATTCGCACGGGACCCTTTTTTTGGCCCGCAGCAGAATCGGATCGCATGGGTGTTCACACCATGCGATCCGAGTTTGCAGATCGCACTGCGATATGCGAACTGATCTGGGGGTGTCAGTAACATTTCACTGACACTCCCAGCAGTTCGCATAGGGCAGTGTGAACTGCCGCCGGGAGGCATGCGATGCGGGAACCCGCCGCGGATTCGCGGCGTTTCCGCATCGCTCCAGTGTGAACCCAGCCTAATAAGCGATCATTTTTCTGATCGCCGTATTAGTGTCCCAGGTGACGCTAGTTAGGCAGGTAGGTATTTAGGTTCGCCGCAGCTTTTTATAGCGCCAGGGACCCCCATATACTACCGCATAAAGCCCCCTGATTGCCCCCTAGTTAACCCTTTCACCAGTGATCACCATATAACTGTTACAGGTGACGCTGGTTGGTTAGTTATTTTTTTATAGTTTCAGGGCACCCGCCATTTATTACCTAATAAAGGTTTAACCCCCTGATCACCCGGCGGGTGTCATTTGTGACTAATAACTGTTAGGGCAGTTAGGGTTAGCCCCCTTTAGTTCTAAGGTACCCCCCTAACCCCCCCAATAAAGGTTTAACCCCGTGATCACCCCCCGTCGCCAGTGTCACTAAGGCTGGGTTCAGATTGCAGCGGTTTGAGAACGGATGTGATTCGCACTGCAGTGCAAATCACATCCGATCTCTGTGCGATTCGAGTTCAGCCATTCGCCGCACCCGCCGCACCCGCCGCAAATTCGCACGGGACCCTTTTTTTGGCCCGCAGCAGAATCGGATCGCATGGGTGTTCACACCATGCGATCCGAGTTTGCAGATCGCACTGCGATATGCGAACTGATCTGGGGGTGTCAGTAACATTTCACTGACACTCCCAGCAGTTCGCATAGGGCAGTGTGAACTGCCGCCGGGAGGCATGCGATGCGGGAACCCGCCGCGCATTCGTGGCGTTCCCGCATCGCTCCAGTGTGAACCCAGCCTAATAAGCGATCGTTTTTCTGATCGCTGTATTAGTGTCACAGGTGACGCTAGTTAGGCAAGTAGGTATTTAGGTTCGCCGCAGCTTTTTATAGCGCCAGGGACCCCCATATACTACCGCATAAAGCCCCCTGATTGCCCCCTAGTTAACCCTTTCACCAGTGATCACCATATAACTGTTACAGGTGACGCTGGTTGGTTAGTTATTTTTTTATAGTTTCAGGGCACCCGCCATTTATTACCTAGTCTCACTAGTGTACCCCTAAATTTAGGGGTGTCTACTTTCCAAAATGGGGTCATTTGGGGGGGGTTTGTGCCATCTTGGCATTTTATGGCCTTCAAAACTGTAACGCCCTTAGAAAGCCTGAAGGCGGTGCTTGGTTTTCGGGGCCCCGTACGCGGCTAGGCTCCCAAAAAGTCCCACATATGTGGTATCCCCGTACTCAGGAGAAGCAGCAGAATTTATTTTGGGGTGTCATTTCACATATGCCCATGGCATGCGTGAGCAATATATCATTTAGTGACAACTTTGTGAAAAAAAAAAAAAAAAAAAAAAAGTTTGTAATTTTCCCGCAACTTGTGGCAAAATATAAAATATTCCATGGACTCAACATGCCTCTCAGCAAATAGCTTGGGGTGTCTACTTTCTAAAATGGGGTCATTTGTGGGGGTTTTGTGCCATCTTGGCATTTTATGGCCTTCAAAACTGTAATAGGTAGTGAGGAGTGAAGTCAAATATTTACGCCCTTAGAAAGCCTGAAGGCGGTGCTTGGTTTTCGGGGCCCCGTACGCGGCTAGGCTCCCAAAAAGTCCCACATATGTGGTATCCCCGTACTCAGGAGAAGCAGCAGAATTTATTTTGGGGTGTCATTTCACATATGCCCATGGCATGTGTGAGCAATATATCATTTAGTGACAACTTTGTGAAAAAAAAAAAAAAAAAAAAAAAGTTTGTAATTTTCCCGCAACTTGTGGCAAAATATAAAATATTCCATGAACTCAACATGCCTCTCAGCAAATAGCTTGGGGTGTCTACTTTCTAAAATGGGGTCATTTGTGGGGGTTTTGTGCCATCTTGGCATTTTATGGCCTTCAAAACTGTAATAGGTAGTGAGAAGTGAACTCAAAAATTTACGCCCTTAGAAAGCCTGAAGGCGGTGCTTGGTTTTCGGGGCCCCGTACGCGGCTAGGCTCCCAAAAAGTCCCACATATGTGGTATCCCCGTACTCAGGAGAAGCAGCAGAATTTATTTTGGGGTGTCATTTCACATACGCCCATAGCATGTGTGAGCAATATATCATTTAGTGACAACTTTGTGTAAAAAAAAAAAAAAAATTTTTTTTTTGTCATTATTCAATCGCTTGAGGCAAAAAAATAAAATATTCAATGGGCTCAACATGCCTCTTATCAATTTCCTTAGGGGGTCTACTTTCCAAAATGGGGTCATTTGGGGGGGTTTTGTACTGCCCTGCCATTTTAGCACCTCAAGAAATGAGATAGGCAGTCGTAAACTAAAAGCTGCGTAAATTCCAGAAAACGTACCTTAGTTTGTAGATGTGACAACTTTTGCGCAAACCAATAAATATACAATTATTGACTTTTTTTTTACCAAAGACATGTGGCTGAATACATTTTGGCCTAAATGTATGACTAAAATTGAGTTTATTGGATTTTTCTAATAACAAAAAGTAGAAAATATCATTTTTTTTCAAAATTTGCGGTCTTTTTACGTTTATATCGCAAAAAATAAAAATCGCAGAGGCAATCAAATACCATCAAAAGAAAGCTCTATTTGTGGGAAGAAAAGGACGCAAATTTTGTTTGGGTACAACATTGCATGACCGCGCAATTACCAGTTAAAGCAGCGCAGTGCCAAAGTGTAAAAAGACCTCTGGTCATTTACCAGCAAAATGGTCCGGTCTGAAAGTGGTTAAGGTGTTAATGCACCCTTCAGCTCCAGTGTAGGAGTGTTGAATATATATCCTAATGGGAAAGCTTGATGTATCTTTAAACAAGTTTTTAGCAATCTTAGGTGGGCTTTTGAGCAAGTGTCAAGCAGTGCTGAAACAAACACTCTCTACTGTTGGTAAATTTATTCTCTTGCATTCAGTTTTGATACGCTTTCAGAAAGAGCAGCAAACCCGCAGGATATAATAGAAGTCTATGGCTAAGCACAGCAAACCTGCAAGAAAGCTGCAGGTACACTGCATCCACGGCATGGGTAAACTGCAGCACATCAGTGTGAAAGTAGCCCTGTACTATTATGCCCAGTGTATTTCTTCACACTTACCTGAAGATCTCTTCTTTCCTGGTGCTGGCACCACTCTGGAGACTGCTAGCCGAGATGCAAAGTGGAATGCAGTGTTTATCACTCTACATTGGAACAGGAGGCAGCACTACAGAAGAGGCATCAGCCTATGCGGCTCTTGCTCCCTACTACAGCTCCAACTTTACAAGTAGTCCCTCTGAACTGCACTTTAACCACTTGAGACCCCCGCTATAGCCGAATGACGGCTACAGCGCAGACCTCCTTTGCCGGGACTACGTCTATTGACGTCGTCCCGTGCACGAGCGGCCTACGCGCCCCCCTCTGTGATCGGCGAGTCTATGAGACTCGCCTGATCACCGATCCGAGCAAGGGGTCGATCCCGACCCCTTATCACGTGATCAGCTGTCAGCCAATGACAGCTGATCATGTGATACAACGGAGTCGGTAATTGGCTATTATTCCGTCAGCGCAAGGAGAAAAAAAAAAGCCGATCACCGGCGGCCGCAATCGGGACATCAGTCCCGATCATGGCCAGCCCTGCCAGTGCCCACCTGCCCCCTGCCAGTGCCCACCTGCCCCCTGCCAGTGCCACCTCTTTAAAAAATAAGTGCCCCCCGTCAGTGCCACCCAGCAATGCCCACAGTGCCACCCAGCAGTGCCCACAGTGCCACCCAGCAGTGCCCACAATCTGCCTCAACAAAGGTGCTGCACCCCAGTGCCACATATCCGTGCCCATCAGTGTCATCTACCAGTGCCCATCAGTGCCGCCCATCAGTGCCCAGCAGTGCCACCTATCAGAGCCACCTATCAGTGCCCATCAGTCCCATCTATCAGTGGCACCTATCAGTGCCCCTTAGTGCCACCCATCTGTGCCACCCATCCGTGCCATCTTATCTGTGCCCATCTTTTCCCATCAGTGCCGCCTTATCTGTGCCCATCTTTTCCCATCAGTGCCGCCTTATCTGTGCCCATCGTGCCGCCTTATCTGTGCCTATTAGTGCCGCCTTAACTATGCCTATTAGTGCCCACCAGTGCAGCCTATCAGTCCCACCAATGCAGCCTATCAGTGCCTACCAGTGCAGCCTATCAGTGCCGCCTCATCAGCGCACTTCAATGAAGGAGAAAAATGACCTGTTTGCAAAATTTTATAACAAACTATTAAACATGATTTTTTTTTTTTTTTTGCATCTTTTTTTGTTTGTTTAGCAAAAAATAAAACTCCCAGCTGTAATTAAATACCACCAAAAGAAATCTCTATTTGTGGGGAAAAAATTATAAAAATTTCATTTGGGTACAGTGTTGTATGCCCGCGCAATTGTCATTCAAAGTGCATCAGCGCTGAAAGCTGAAAATTGGTCTGGGCAGGAGGGGGGTTTAAGTGCCCAGTAAGCAAGTGGTTAATGCTCTGGGATGGCGGGTCAGCAAGCCTATATAGTGACCTACCAGTCACCATCTACTGGTAAATTGTGAGCTACGGGTTGCTGACCCCCGGAATAAAGCATTCAAGTATTTTATCTTTTTTATTAGCATTGGGTAGGTCTAGATGAGTTTATAAATGTGAAATGAAGCATAGAAAAATCACCATCATATGGTCACCATGCACCAGCTATGAAGTGTCCCCTTACACTATGTTGTTCTTCCTTTCCTGACATGTACCACTAGTGGTATTCTTACACACTGTAAGACAAAATATTCTCTCTCTTTTTTCACTACTGTGCCACGTAAGAATTGTTTTATTTTTTGTATTAAAGTCTTCAGTGTTCAGAACACAAGCTCATTAGAACCTCTATTCCTGCAGGCTGCGACTTGCTCGGATGAACGAGGAGATGAGGGAAGCAGAAGGACCATTCGGACAACCAGGTCAATATCCCAGCAACAGTCCTACAGAGCAGCAGTACAGGAAGTGCATCCAGGAATTCATCTGCCTTAATATAGATGAGTGTTAGACAAAGCCCCACAAGGGGGTGCAGTTGATCCCTACTTTTGAACTTTTTTCATCACTAGCTGCTCTTGGCATCTTTTTTTTTTTTTTTTTTTTTTTTAATGAAAAACCTGCATGGGGAAAATCTTCTGGCACCAAGGGTGGGGAAAAATAAACTTGTGGACCAGGGGCACAATAAAACCAAAATTTTTGGAAGGGTCTGGACCAAAACTATTGTTTTTTTGCCCTCATCACTGCCGAGAGCAAGATGCAAGATGGTGATGTGTAATTTATGTACTGTTCAGCACTTTTAAAAACTGTGATTCTTTTAGGATTTAACATGTTGAGATCAGAGCAGACTACGAGTCAGCAAGTTAAGCCTTGGCTCTTCTGCCTCTATAGTGCCTGACTGTATATTTATTTAGTGGTAAATCTGAAGTGACCCAGCTGAGCCAGTGAAAGGTACTTATAGGGACTTATATCCGATTCCTAGCTTATCTTAGGGTTCTTGTCTTAATGAAATAAAGGTTTGGTCTGCCCAAAATAGATATTGTAGTCAGCAGTTTTAGTCACTTGCTGGCTTCGTTTATTTCTCTTGCGGAGTCTGAGGAAGGATATTTCCATTTGAATTTTCAAATCCACCTACCTGATGTAGCTATTCTGGGGATGGGTAACCTCTTACCAAACTTTCTGCTGGAGTTGATGTGAGATATGCGCACTGTATGATCAAAAGTTTGTGGGCATCTGACCATCATGAATATAAGAGATTGTTGGGCATCCTATTCCTAAACTGTGGTTTTAATATGGAATTGCTCCCCATTTTTGCGGGAATACCAGCCTCCACATTTCTGGGAAGATTTTTCACAAGATTTTGGAGTGTATTTGTGAGAATTTGTGCCCCGTTCAGCCAAAAGAGCATTTGTGAGGTCAGGAACCAATGTTGGATTACATGACCTTTCACAAAAGTTCCACCACACTAAGCACATCATACCATGTCTTTATGGAACTGGCTTGCTGGAACAGAAAAGGGCCTTCACCAAACTGTTGCCAAAAAGTTGAAAAATGCACAATTTTCTAAAATGTCTTTTAATGATATAGCATGAACAGTACCCTTCTCTGGAAACACCTGAAATCAGGAACTTGGTGGGGTTTACACAAACTTTTGGCCAAATAGTGTAAGCAGCAGTAAGTGATAGAACCTGCCAGTGTTTACCTATGACTGAACAATCAATTTTAGACATGCTGCCCCTGGATTTAATGTTTACCAACTGATCTGTAGAGCTCAGCATTGAAGAGTGATGGAGTGTCAGTTGCTTTGCTGTACTGCTATATGGATGGGGTTGGAGTATCTGTAGAAACCCATAGATCCAGCACTTTTGGTATTTTCTGGTTTTCCTAGTGCTTATTTGTAGTATACATACACAAGCAAATTTTGGGATTGTGTTGAAGGCAGTAAGTTGTCATCAGATGACAACGTTTTTTAAATCATTCGGAATTCATTGACAGGGTGCGGTTGACCTCCTCCTGACCTGCATTTCACCTGCTTTAATCATGTTTTGCATTCCCATAGACTTGTACAGTGATTCAAATCCCGCTCACAATAAATCATAGTGTTTTGAAATCACAAAAGCATCTAAGCAGTAAATGACAAACTATAGCAGTCAACTTGTAAAGAACAGAAAATACAAAATAAAGAGTACATGATAAATCATGTATGTATACCCCATTGCCTGTGAATACCTCTGTCCCAGGAACATTATCTTCCCCTGCCAATTATAAAACCATCCATAACAAGGTCAACAGGCGCTAGGCCTGGTGTGTCCAACCAGGGAGCCCATAATTTACCAAAGCTATCCCTATGTTGAAAGATGCATTTTTCTAGTTGGAGGGTATCTCCGATTTGGGCTATCCATTCCTTTATTTGGGGGTCAGTAGATGTCCAATGCCGAAGTATTATCTTACGAACCTGGAAAAATCCCCTAGCTATGATCTGTTTGGGAAAATCATCCACCAGGAGATCACACAGTATCCCCAATAGGCATTGTTTTGGTTCCTCTGGTACATGTACCTGGAACACCTGGTTAATGATAGCAATAACCCCCTTCCAATATCGGTGTAGCTTTGGGCAGCTCCACATAAGATGGATCAGATCCCTCAGTCTCTGCTGCATCTAGTACACATAGGATTTTCCCTTATGCCCATGTGGAACATCCTCGCTGGTGTGTAGTGAACCCGCAAGAGTAGATACAACTGCAAGAGGCTTTGAGCCACATTCAGTGAGCATTATTTGACTACTAAGAGAACCTCTTCCCACTGCTCCCCCTCAAATGCTCCTACATTCTTCTCCCACTTAGATATCTCTTTAAAAGGATGCTCCAGTAGGAAACTGTTCAACAGCATAGAGTAACTTTGTGAGATTAATCCTTTATAGGTGTCCACCTCATACATGTAATTAAATATCGGGGAAGGCGATTGTATCCAAGAACTAGGCCCTCGTGCTTTTATTGCATGATGAAGTTGCATATAGTAGAATATCATCGAGTCAGGGAGTCAAAACCATTCTCATAAGTCCACAAAGGAGGCAGCCTCCCATTAGCGAAAACGTGGTGCAGATGAATAATCACAAAGAGTGTCCATCTTGCACCATACTTTTGCCTAACCAGCTCTGGGTAGTAGGCATTACTCCAGATAGGGCTGAACCTCGTGAACCCTGTAATCTGTTGCAGTTGTCTAACCTTTTTCCAGGTTTTTTGCATTAGGTCATATGTAGGATACAACTTGTTCGATTTACAGAAGGATAACCCCTCTAATCCACATTCAATCCTCTCTACACCCACTGTATGAATAAGTAGTCTAGTGGAAGGGTTCCTGTCTCTCTTATTTATTCCATTGGTGGAACACATAGAGCACGCTATATGCTGCATTTGGGAAGCCAAATAATAGAGCCAGGGATTGGAGAGAGACAGTCCCCCAGCATCTTTGGGTCTCTGAAATTGCTCCAATTTCACCCTTGGGTTTTTTGACTGCCAAAGTAGGGACATAAAGATGATATAATACAGAAAATGTTCAAGGGGTGACCACTGGGGAATTATGGAGGACATATAACAGTTGGGGCATTAGAATCATCTTAATAAGGTTGGTCCAACCAACCAAAGACATTTTAAGTTGTGACCATACCTTAACCCTATCCCAAAACCTGGAGAGTAGGGCCGTTAAGTTGAGGCTTATATATTCTAATGGATATGGAGTCACCTGTATACCCAGGTATTTAAATGCAGAAGAGATGGATATATTGGCCTTAACTAGAGAGGGAGAGGCTGGCACCACATCTAGAAGCAAAAGGGAGGACTTAATCAAGCCTGAGTATGTGCCGAACTCTGTGATTACTGCCATTACCTCTTTAAGAGATGATGTAGTGTCACCCAACATTAGCATGGTGTCATCCATGTATAACTTTAGTTTTTCTTGTAGGCGCCCATACTGAAACCCACATATATTCTTCTCTGATCTAATAAAAGCTGCCTTGGGCTCAATGGTAAGGGTAAATAGAAATGGAGACGGGGGCAGCCCTGCCTTGTTCCCCTATGTAGATCAAAACTAGGGGAGATCCTTCCCACCTCTCTAACGACTGCCTTTGGAGATTGGTAAAGTAATTGGACCCATGAGAGGAAGCCTTCTCCAAAGCCAAATTTGCGCATTACTGTCCACAACTATGTCCACTCAATGCTTTTAAAAGCTTTATGGGTGGAAAACCTCTTGTCATCTAGCTATGGCTAGCTCCTGGGCTCCTATTATTAGGATAGCTTATTAACCCTAGACTATCTACAGGTTCACTTTAAGATTTTCAATTGGCTTTATATTGTATCCATTTCCTGTGAACACCGGCCCTTATGTTGGTCATACACTTGACAGTTTTGTGGCTTTTAGCCATTTGCAATTGCCATTGAGTGGACATACTTGTGGGCAGTAATGCATAAATTTGGCTTTGGAGAAAGCTGCTCTGGATTTCTATCCAATTTTCAATCACATGGTCACTAGAGACTAGCAACCATATGGCTGAAAGTTAAATTAATGCCACAAAATGGACTAGTATGTGGCCAGCATTGCATTGTCTAGGAGCAATTGTAAAGTAACTGTTAGTCTGTCCATAGATATGAAATGATTGTCATCTGATCTGACCGATATCGGTCAAATTGGAAAGTAATCATGTATTTCCAGATTACTCTTGACCTGTGCATACACAGATATGTAGGGTAAGAGCCAGTCAGCATAGAATGGATATGGATGACCAGTTATTATTGTTACCCAAGATTTAGATGGGGCATAAAAAAATACAAGGTTTTGGTTGTCACTCCTGGTGGGATCAGGTCTGTTCCATGATGGATCACTGTTCATTGTTTTAGGCATTTGATTGGCTGTCATTTTTCTTGTTTTAACGTTGGCCCTAGACATTAGATGACCGCTTTCATCTAGGCTGGACAGCTACTACCTTATGTTTTTATACCTCTACCACCTACTTTTGAAAACCTTGTCAGTTTGCTGCTGTTCCCCTTGAGGTGTGTTGATGCCAAGTGGTGGTGTCTCTTGCAGTTCCTTTTGCCTCCATAAGGTAAATATAGGCACTTAAAAAGGAAACAGAAAAATAGTTATTTATTGTACTGCTACTTAGATTTTGTGTCATGGGTACCCATTTATAGGGAAATAGAGTGTATCTGTAGGTGGCAAGATCAACTGTAATAGATGTCCTCATGTAACAATGACTTACATTAACCAACAATCCTGATTGTTATCTAGTTGCTTATGGGATAAAGGACCATCTTTGCCCACTATTAGCTGATTTTGGTGAAAAACACAATTTCTGGCCACATAATCACCTAGCAATCATTTGATGTGTCTGTTTTCTTTTGGATTTTGTACATAGGGTTTTTTCTGTGCATCTGTGTCTTCTTGACCTGATCTAATTCTGTAATGAATAGATGTCACCCACCTTAAAAATACACGGCAGTGTCTTCTCTCTTGCACATGCTAAGTCTATGGCATTGTAGCTGAATATACTTTGTTAAAGAATAGGATACCTTCCGAGTCAGAGACTGGTCATTGCTGGCACAATAATGTTGAAACTGTTTTTCAGGCAAGTAAAGGCATTCATGACAGAGTTCCTTAAAATTTCTCTAACATTTTGTGCTGATTCTACACACCAATGTACACCAATGTACACTGATGTTTGTATGTTCTGAATAGGGTTTGGTGAGCTCTTTATGGAATACCAGCTCAGCTCCCTTCACAAGGTGATTGCTATAACAGTATGCAGTTTAGCAAGCCTTTTCCTGTAGTCTCTCTCGTCCTCTCTCTGTTTTCTTTTTCATTTACCTGCTGTGCACTAGAGACCTAAAGGGGAGCTATTATTCTTCAATGCAGTTTCAATCGCGAGCTCCGCTCTCTCACTCTTGTGGCGCGTGACTGTACGACTCTGTTGCCGGGTGTCTTTCCTTTGCTCCTTCTTGGGGCTGTGTGATTAGAAAAATCTGAAGAACTCTTTCTGTCACTCACCTCAGTCAGTATGGGAGAAAGAAAGGGGCAGTTCAGTTGTTGGCAACAAGAGCAGTTTCTTATCAGACACTTTCGTTCACGAGGGCCTTTGTGTTTCAGCAGTGTAAAGGTTGAGTGCCCGAAAGCTAATTTATCAAAACAAGAGTCAACCGATTAAAAAACAGAGCTATTGCTTGTAGGAACAAACCACATTCATAGTCTCATCAAATAAATCTGTTTGGTTCTATTGGCCTATTTTACTACAATAATAAAAGCCAACTCCTGTGTCCTGCCCAACCACCCTCCATATAGAAAACACACAGAGAATCCATAGTATGCCTTGTTTGTTTGTCATATCAGACTTCAGTGGTTTCAGCCTTCTGTATGGATAAGCTTAAATCTGAAAGTGTCACTTGAGTCCCAGTGCAGGATTAATAACCCTAAAAGGCTTCCTAAGGGTGTCTCTGTCACCTCTAGTGCTATGCAATTCCATTGTATGAAGAGACCAGGATATCTGGGTCATAGAGAGGACTGGTACGTCATATTTGGGTATTTAATCTTCATCAAGACATGGTCTTGCCCTGTAACTCCATCTTTTCAACAAATGTTATATTGCAAAACAGGGTAATACAAAATAGCCAGCTTTCGTGTTAATTGTACAGGTTTTGAAGTATTTGCTGTACCTGTGGAAAATGCTTTTTCTTCTTGCCCTAAGAGGTTTACCTAAGGGTTATGAGGTAGTTCTTGCCTTTATGGCCTAACATCCAAACTAAACCTTAATGTTATCTGCAGGGCTTGGAGAATTAAATTCATCAATCTATGGAGTATATGCATGGGCACAAGATGGCTTTGGGTCCATATTTTATCCATGGCAACAAGAAAATTATTTATGCAAGAGCCTATACAGCCATACAAGAATAAGACCTTACTTACTTACAAAGCTGTTTTTTTTTTTGCCTTGGGTCATCAAATCTGCCATGAAGACCCAAAAACATGGAGTTACTAGACATGTGTTAACCTTTCATGTGTAACTCCATAAGCCCCATACACACCATCAGATTTTCTGCTGATTTTTTTTTCCTTCAGATTTACCAAAACCATATAATATGAGGTCAAACCTAGGAGTTTCAATTTGTATGCAATCAGGCAGGCCCTTGCACTACATGGTTTTGGTAAATCTGAAGGAAAACAATCAGCAGAAAATCTGAAAGTGTGTATGGGGCTTTAGCCTGCAAATGAAATGTTTGTTTTCTGTTCTTTGTTTTCTATGGCATGCTAAACCATCCCTTCTTTTTACGTTTGAGAACATCTGGTTATCAACTGGCATACATTTTATAATATCCACATGACCTCTTAAGGGTTTAATGAAGCCCTATCTATAATTATTATGCACCTTAGGTCCACTAGTTTACTGTCTTTTTGGGGTGATGGATGTCGCTCAGCACCCTCTTAGAAAAGCACAGAAAAAAAATTCCATCCTTCAGAATTTTTGCTAAAATCATTTTATTGCTCTCTGGAGAACATGCAATAAATTCCTAGTCCTACATTCACCAAATAATTGAAATAAGCGGGAATAGGAGCCATATTTGTTATTAGTCTCCAAAGGCCTATAACATGCTTAATGAGGAGTTCCATATTATTATAACTATCATTGTAAAAAGCATTAAGGACATTGGTTTGAATTTAACTCAGAATAAGGAGGTGGATATCCTTTAGAACATCCAGATTTGATTAAATTAGGGATCGGAGTTTCATGACATTTGATGTCAAACGGAAAGGTCATAAGACCAACACAGTGCACTGCCAGTTAGAAGCATGGCTTCTTATACCATCTATTAACCAGCAGGACTTGATCTTATAGGGAGTTTATAAAAAGGTGCTAAATTTATTGGAGGTTCTTCTATATGGCCATTTTAATACTATCAGTCCGCCTCAGGATTTGTTACTAGGCGTTTACCGTCTACCATTTACCAAGAATCTTTGTGACAGGCTTTAGCCTACGATGCAGCCTGCCATGACACAAATCACCATTTTTGATGCCATGGTCAAAATATTTTCTGGTAAAAGTTGTACATTTTATGTAAAGGAAAATCCTATCTACTTGTGCACTTTTCCTCCTAGCAGTATTGGAGATTACATATATATGTATATGTTTTGTTTGTGTAAATGTAATTTTGTAAGTGATAAAAAATTGTTTTGTACTGTATTTCACTTCTGTTTTTCTTCAGCGAAGGTGTTATTTTTATTATGATAATTTATTATGGATTTTACCACAAAGCAGTATGTTGCCTTCTTAAATACTATATGTAAGAGAGACGGTTTAAATCGTGTCGCATACTGCTACCTAAAGGTGTGAGCTGCTTTTTTTTTTCTGTAGGATATATTTTTTTTATAAAAACACTTAGTTTATGTTGAATGTTGTGAATCTGCTGGTAAACTGTGTATTTTTATTTTTTTTATCTATTGGGCTCTGAGCCTCCAGTTAGCCAGAGCCAATCAGAACTCTGCATTGCTTTGCTAGTTTTTAGGCATAAGAAACAAAATACATATTCTTTATAACACATGGACGTTCTATATTACTTATAGTGTCATTGACATAAGAATGGGTTTGCAAATAGTGTATTACTTAAAAAAAAAAAAAAAAATTAAGATTTTATTTTTATTTTTTGGTTTTATTTTTAAGCTTTCACTAGGAAGTCTGTATTTTCCGTGTAACACAAATGTAATTTGGACTTATGAGAAAATACTTTCAGAAATGAATGCTTTTATTGCATTTTTTTAATGTATGTTCTGTGTGTGTTATGTTTTTTGTTTTAGTTTTCTGCACAAAAAATTACACCAAAAGGCACACAACATAATTTGGGCCTTATTAAAGTGTCTGAAGGAAGAATATGATAACCGATCTAATCGAACCTATCTAATTCTTCAATGAATTTGGATACCCGAGACATTTTATTAAAAAGAAAATAAAAGTATTTTATAATGCAGAAAGCTTAAATCTGAACTCTAGGCAAACCACTAAATACACAGTTGAAACAGATATGTAAGGTCAGTTGTACCTGCTAAAGGAATTATATTTTTGTCCCTCCAGTCTTGAGATC
This sequence comes from Lithobates pipiens, assembly GCF_037356315.1. Taxonomy (NCBI): domain Eukaryota; kingdom Metazoa; phylum Chordata; class Amphibia; order Anura; family Ranidae; genus Lithobates; species Lithobates pipiens. Next base: position 144,146,292 of record NW_027507788.1, on the reverse strand, counting down.
TATAAGATCCTGCCAAGCCAAGCACAGCAAGCCTGGAGACCTTATTTGTCTCAACTACAGTTAAAGGAGTTTTAAAGGCAGAGTGTCTTTGTTATCTTAATGCATTCTATGCATTAAGAAAAAAAAACTGTGTGTAGCAGCCTGCCCAACACCCCCTAATACTTACCTGAGCCCCATCTCTCTTCAGCGATGTCCACGAGTGTCTTAGCTGTCGGTTACTCTCCTCATGATTGGCTGTAACAAAACAGTGGCTCCATTGGCTCCCACAGCTGTCAATCAAATTCCCCAATCAGGGGAGAGAGGGGGCAGAGCCAGGTCGGGGCTCTGTGTCTGAATGAAAAAAGGAAGAGGAAAGAGGGGCCAGGAGCAGCGAAGAAGGACCCGAGAAGAGGAGGATCCAGGCTGCTCTGTGCAAAACCAACTGCACAGAGGAGGTAAATATGACATGTTTGTTATAAAAGAAAAAAAAAAGAGAGACTTTACAATAACTTTAAGTAATACAATACAGTTAGGCAGACCATGCACGGTGCAAATTCACAAATCCCCCATCAACACAGGCAGTGCTGACAGGGGAATCGGTAATTGTCTTCTCCCGGCGGAAATGCGTGGGCGGGTGGGGGGAAGCCATCCCCGCTGGAAGAAAACAGTGATAGCTGCTAGTGATTTTCGCAAGAGAATCCAGCAGGCTGGTTGTACCAAAGTTGATCAATTGATCAACTTGGTACATTCAGCCAGCCCATTAACGGTTCGAATCTTGTCCGATTCCTGCTGAGCCTGGCCAATATTCAAAACGTGTATGGTCGGCCTTAAGTCTTGTCCCTGCCTCAGCCATTGATTGGACAGTGAGGTCATCTGTCACTATGTTCTCTCCTCATATCAGCACTTTCCTTGTTAGAATGAGCACTGCAGCACAACTGGCTACATATTGTGTCTCTCTCTTCCATACAGAGGGTTGCTGATACCAAGTTAAACCCAGGTACTAACACTAGTTGTATTTAAAAACACACTTAATGATTTTTAAATAAACACATTGCTACGTAGCCTTGAAGATGCCCAGCACCTAATCCTCAGGAGGTGGGGAAAGTGAAGGATGGATTGTGCATTCTCTCAATGTACCTACATAGATTGGTGTTTGCCTAGAGTTAAGATTTAGGTTTGCCATTAGAAGTGTTTGTATTTTATCTTTACCATATAATGTATACATCTGGATCAATCCTGACTGCTACAGTGATGTCCAGTTTGTATTTGCCAGCTGGTCTGCAATTGAATCTTCTCATAGGCCTCGTTCACGCTGACGTCCGCATACTGGGAATAGGCTGTTTTTGTTTTCAGCCTCTTTAGACTCCATTTGCTGCTTGCAGGCAGCCTAAGTCTATGAGAATGTAGCAGCTGCCCAGCTACTTGTGCTAATGTGACCGGTATGCAGGTGAACAGCCCTGAACACAAAGTATACATTCAGGGCCACTTACCTGTACATCTGTCACACTAGGACAAGCAGCTGTGTCAGTGCAGCCGCTGTATCCTAATATACTTGGATTGGCTGCCTGCTTGGAGCCTAATGACGCTGAAAAGAAAACTGCCCAGTCACAGTGTGCAGGCTGCAGCGCCCATGTGAACGAGGACTGAACATCTTCCTAAGATAGAGATTTGAAATATATGAATTTCCCAGGCTCATAACCGCTAAATAGATGATATCTTCATTTGTGTTTAGCGAAAGTAAATAAGCATACTCTGCACATAAACACTGTTTTCCATCCATAGTGTTCCATCCTTGCTAGCCTAACTAAAAATAAAGTGTGCTTTGCTTTACCCTTCCCCCTGGGAGTTCTGTTGCCATAGGCCTGTGCGCCTTTCCACAAACCTAATCCCAGCAGAAATAACAGCTATAGCATAGCCCAATTCTATATTGGTACATATTATTTGAATGGAAGCAGATGGCTAGACTAATTGCTATGAATATGTACTGAGAAAAAATTTATAAACCCCAAAAATTTGTATACATTTTATTCAAATGCTGTAATTAAATAATTTTTTGCTTTCAAATAGAATATGAAAATATCAAGCTTAAACACTAGGCTCGAAATTGTTTATATTTTGTAAAGGAAGGTGTGTAGAATGTATGAACTCTCCATGGAACAGACCAGTTGCTATGGATTGACTTTCCTTTCTTTTTATTCTACACCAAGACATTCCTGTGTTAGAATAGAGAATGATGGGGTGTCAGATATTGTTAGCTTCTTCTCTGCTGCAGGGAAAGAAGGTAAACATTTTATTTGGTGCCATTTACCATTTTTAACGTATTTTAATGCCCAATTGCACTTACAGTTTAAATCAGCTATAAACATTCCAGGTGCATTCAAACAAAAGGAATTCAGAGCCTTACAGTTTGCTTTCTTTAGAAACCAGCCACAACGCGAGTTGAAAAGCCTGTCCCCTGCCAGCACGCTGTGGAGTTGAAGCCTTGTGCCCTTTGTGGATGCAGTGATTTTTCTCCAGCAGTCCAATATGCCTCTTACTGAGACAGAGCTAGAGCTCTCCAATCAGCAGAGAGTATAAGCTTTGCCGATTGTGGAATTATAGGACTGGCTCAGTAAGAGGCACATCAGATCTATGCAGGGAGACCATTGCTTCCAAACAAGAGAGCAAGGATGCTTTTCTGTTTAAAAACAATTCTTCAGTTCACTTTCAGTAACATCAGGGCTCATTAAAAACATAGGAATACTATAAAAAATCATAAAACAAAGGTGTTTTAATAGTCATTGACATTAAATCTGGCAATTTACCCAAGTGAAACTTTCACTTTTAGAATAATATTATTTTATTTATTTTGTATGACCTTTTGATAATTTATGTACATCTGGACTACTTTTATAATAAGAGTGCTGAGGGTTTGTACTTGCCATGAATTTACAGCCACTTGTAAGCTTGTTAAAGGACTGTGATGGCCAAATCTTTACCCTCCTATGGACAAGTGTGTGTAAGGCCTACCAGTAACACGAGAACTGCTTGCATTTACTATAAAAGCAAAATGCGTGGTGCACAGAAGCTGGATTCTTCTATTGAAGATGACCTATAAAGTCTTGTATTTGGCCATCTGGTTATGATGCTTCGGTTCTGGAGCACGTACGCCGTCAAACTATGAAAGAATAACCCTCTTGAGATCTTTTTGTGCATCCATCAGTTGTATGATCCTGTAAAGTGTACATATCTCTGTAAATCGAAATGACGTTAATTCTTGAGAAAATGATACCCTGTCCTGAGACCAAGCCCCCACATTGACGTCAGGGAGTTAAATACGCATGATGACTATAGATAACCGCACAATGGGAACCCCTCTTGCTGTATATAGGCTAATGCATATTATACCTTTTTACTTCTTGCTTGCACCTTGGGTGGTGCGCTTTATTTTTGCTTGGTCAACTTTTCAATGTTTCCTGTGAATATTATATGTCATGATCTCTGTACTTATTTCAGCTCATTGTTCCAAGCAAGGGCTCCTTGGGACACAGTGAATGGACCTTACACAAAGGGGATAAGGTTCAGGGGCCCTTGGGAACAATGAGTTTACAATTTAATGCAAAGGTGTTTAGTGTGTGTTAATATAGTTGCTATAGAACACGCACATTCACGCAACCCTGATGTTTTTACTCCTTCTTATAAGCACTGTTAATAAAATTATACTCCAACTCTTCTTCTGATCTGCTTGCCTCCTTATTGCCTTTTCTTGTCTTGCTTTATTAAAACTTTCTCACTTAGCATACTCTATTCTTTATCTTCTACTTTGCTGTGTTGCCTGTCGTAATCTATAGCCTACTTCTGAAGTGTAATACGCATGTAGTGGTTTACAACTCCAGCAGAGGTTCGCAGCAACACTCACAAAGACCTAACAGAGAAACCATCAAGATAGAATGGACTTTGGGTTCAATGAAGTAAAAAAGTGTATGGCTTGTGTAAATGGGTGTTTGCTACAACAGAACTGCCTTTTTTTCCCAAGTCACTTGGAACTCTAAATCTGTCTAATGCAGCCTAGAGGTAGTTCTGAAGCCATTTCTAAAGGACCTTAGATGGATATTTGATGCATCCCAATCTAATCTCGGTAGCGTGCACCTGATTTGCTGCAGTTGCCCATCTACACAAGTCCCTAACCAGAAAATATGTCAACAGATCACATATTTTTAGAAGGGAGGCTGTAATCAAAATATTGTCCATATTGCTGTGTAAAGCTACATGTAGTTAACATTTATTTACGTGTGTAAACCACATATATGTGCTCCATTGCAGTCTTCTGTGTTAGCAGAGCTGGTTAAAGAAAATATTTAAAGTGGTTGTAAAGGCAGAAGGTTTTTACTTTAATGCATCCCTTGTAACCAGGATCCCCCAAGCCCCCCTAAATAATAACCTTAGTCCGATTTCAATCCGGAGCTGTGCCTGAAAGCAGAGACTCTCTCTGCTCTCTCCTCACAGGACAGAGACGCAGCAACAGGATCCATTGGCTCCTGCTTCTGCTATTCATATCCATTGAAGAGGGAGCTGGGGGGCGATGGAGCCCGCACAAGTGCCCCCCATAGGAAGTGGCCCTCTATGGGGGCACTCAGAGAAGAGCAGTCCGGAGCCTGGCAGGGGACCCTAGAAGAAGAGGTTTGAGGCCACTGTGTGCAAAACCATTGCACAGAGCAGGTAAGTATACTATATTTATCTTTTTTTTTTTTTTTTTTTTTTTAAAGCACCTGCGTCACAAGCACCCCTATGACATTTACAGCACATTTGCGATGAATTTAGAAAGCTATTAGCGTTATTAGCTAAGAGGATGCAAAAACCCATAGAATGAAAATAAAAAACACACACAAAGGGGACTTCTGGAAAGTTATTATTTATTTTTTAACAATTCAATGCAAATGTATCAAAAATTTACCAAAAACATGCCGGTAACGCACCTTAACAAATGAGGCGTGTTAATGGGCACTCAAATTTATTTACCTGTCTACACGAGCCTGAAACTTTTGTTAAATTTTGGGAATGTTAAATACAGATCTTATTGGGAGTGTCGACTGTTACTTTAAAGAAGGTGCGAGCAGGCTATTAATGAGCTTCAAGTGGTGCTAACCTTACTAAGGACTACTAGCAGCTTGTTTAAACAGTTTGCAGTTTGCAAAATAGACATCCAAAACATCACCCAGCTCTAATAGATTATCTCTTAACGTGGTTATCCTCACACATAGTGCACGTTTAATGAATGTGAGAAGTTGCCAAAATGTTCTACTGCCTAAAGGCACAAGACCACTGTATCAGATTTCAAGATTCATTACTAAAATTAATTGTAATTTTCAGTGTTTAAAATTAGAAATCCTCTGATCAAAAAAAAAAAAACGCATCAAAGTACTGTATATAAAACATAGTACACTGAAAAACAGGGCAAATATTTGTGGCTCGGTATAACTAAAAAGCGTGCAAGAGTGTACTTATACCCAAGGGCACACATTTCCTGTGATGGACAACACTTACTAACACTCTTTCAGTAATTCAAAATCTTTGGTGGATATGCAGGGTTTATTGTGCATCCATATCAAAATCTACTCCCCAAACTGTCCAGTGGAGCAGTGAAGCCACAGGTACTGTTGTTCAAAGTAAATCAGGGGGATTGTTGAACCCCCATGGAGGATTATTGCAAAACCAGATATAGCAGCATCTATACAGTATGTGTAGCTTGACAGCTTTGTGACTGTGTGAAGTGGCAAGCTTGGCTATTTTTTACCTATTTTTTTATTTTATATATATATATATATATATATATATATATATATATATATATATATATATATATATATCCATGTTTCTCAATTCCAGTCCTCAAGGCACACCAACAGGTCATGTTTTCAGGATGTCCACTATTTTGCACAGGTGATTTGATCAGTTTTCACTGCCTTAGTAATTACCACAGCTGTTTTATTTGAGGGAAATCCTGAAAACATGATCTGTTGGTGCGCCTTGAGGACTGGAGTTGAGAAACACTGATATATATATATATATATACATACCTGGTGATCCCACCATAAAGATCCTTGTTCAGGCCTTTCCTATATAGCGTGCCAACAATGCTAATTGTGTTCCAATGTTGGCAACATCAGGAAGCCTACCTTTAGAAATGTCATGCCTTGAGTTAGGTTTACATCTAAAGCCTAGTACACACCACTAGTTTTTTTTTCGTTCAACACTGACAGCTCAGGGTGGAGCTGCTGTACTAACATCGGATTCATCTCCCCTGCTATGCTACTGTGTTCTGACAGGGGGACAGCTCCCCTGCCAATGGCTGAGAGCGCTGGCAGAAGCCAGCCAAACTTCTGACTGACCAGCTGCCATGCACACAGGCCGAATGTCGATGTTTTTATTGAACCAGATGATGCCAGCTGACATTTGGCCCACGTGTTCTAGGCTTAAGAACCTCCCCAAACAATGGAAATAGTGAGAATGATAATTGGGTGAGACTTGCAGGCAGAAGAAAAAAAAAAGTATAAATCTTTCGAGTCTGGCTTTTTTTTTTTTTTCCAAGTAGGATTATGAGTTTAAGGCCATTACAGAAATTATTCAGGCATACAAATGACATAAATCAAGTTTCTCCAAAGCACTGCTGCACTAGTTTTTAGTCGTGTAATATAGAGCATTGCAGACCAGGGAATTAAAGACATTGCTTGTTTGAAGTCAGAGGAACCAGTTGGAAAGGTTTGGGTACCTTGTATGGACACTTCCCAGGATGCTCATTAGGTAGCTGATTCAGTTCCAGCTGGGTAGAGACCCTGCTGCAGATCCAGAATATTTTCACAAAATGGATATTCAATTGTAGGACTTGTTTTTCTTTGTCAGGTTTGCTTCAAATCCTAACACTTAACTCTTTGCTACATCTCTCTGAAGAAAAAACTGCATGGATACATATTACTTTCTTCCTAAACTGAGCTTTCAACTTCAAAACATTTGGAAATGTAATTAGCAGTGGGAATGTTTTAGCTTTACAACAATAGAGACATTCTCAGTAAGGTAATTCTAGTCTTATTTTACTTGGCTATTTTTTTTTATTTTCACTCATTGCATTGCAGGTGACACCACTTATTTGGATATTTTCCGTGAGTTTTCACACATGGCATCCAACAACCCCGAGAAGCTGAGCCGGCGAAGTATTCACTTCAGCCAATCTTGTCGGTAATGGATTTAGGGACAACTTTATTGGAAAGAACTGGTGGTTTTCTATAAAGGCTGGCATATTCTAGTTCTACAAGACTTGAAGTCGACATGCTAAATATCTAAGTGAAGAAGAGAACAAGTTCTCAAATTGTGGTTAGGCAACCACGGAAGCCCTCAAGTTGATGGAGCTTGATAACAATCAGAAGTGGCTTCTAGTGTTTTAAGAAATGTGATTCCCTCCATGCTTTTATAGAAATAGTTTTCTTCTCAAGAATTATGAATACAACATGCATAAAGAAGACTAATTGGCACCAATCTAGAGTGTGGAATTGCCTAAAGGAAGCAACCCCCTCAATGATCTGAAACTCCCTGTCTATTAACAGAAAGGGGAGCTTTCAACAGCCCTCTTACGGACAACATGGACTCCAGCCAAACATAAAGACCAGAATATTCAGTACCATTATAACTGGCATGCAGTCATTCACAATAATTGACCAGTCATTTGAACTTTGCAATTCTAGCTTCTGCTTTTTGGAAGCAGCAAATATTGGTGACTGCTCCATGTTACAAAAATCCTAGTAGCAATCAATAGGTTTTCTTGTAAAAATCCCTTTATACAAAGCCTGTGCTTAGAATAATAATGATTCTAAAAATTACTGACCATTCCCTCTAAAAATTCTATTTGCCTGACTCTCATGCTGATCTAATGGCTGCAATATTTACTGAGCTACTGACTTGGAACAAATATGCGAATATGGATTTTGCATTCCCTGGTTGCAAGCATGTTTAGTGGCTCTGAAAGTACTGAAGAGGATTGGCATGACTGCTAGGCAGTCCACAATTTTAAACAATGACACCACCTACATCATTTTCGCAAGGTTTCCTTTAGCATTTCCATTTAATTGTAACATTACCAACCAAAGCATAGAACCAGTCAGCTAATAAATCTTAAGTGTCTAGAGATGTCTGGTTGTAAACCTTTAGTACAAACATTGGCAGTATATATACATTAGTCACTGAGCATGGCTGGGTTTTACAAATTCCCCGCAATGTGGAAGTTGCATATCCTTTCATTCTCAGTCTTTCTTCTCCCAAATTGTTGCCTACATTGTACACACCTTAAAAGCTGGAAATCTGTTTATTGGATTTTTGTTTTTTACTATGATGGATTTTTTTTTATGAACTTGCATCCCATTGTTTCTCTGGCTGGTCTAGAGAAGAGCTGTGGGATAACATATTTCAGAAAATGAAAAGGCAGGTTTGCCACAGAGACTATTAGGTGAGCCTAAGGAATTAATTTACACCACATGCAGGAGTTGTACTCTGTGGAAGCAGATTTGTTTTGACTACCACTACCAGTCCCTTTCCTTTTATGCTGTGAAGTTTGAATAAATCTAATGAATGTAAGCAGCAGACCACTTATCATAAGGTTATTGTGCATTTTGCACCAGGAAATCCTTGCATTATATTCTTAGCACTAAGAAATAAAACATCTCCCACTCAAAGAATTTTCTGAATGTTCATGCACCGCTTTTTGATGCTGTGGTCAGCTTTTATGGAGCATCTTGGACTTAAATTTCCATATGGAAGCAAGCCATTTGTTCTATGCAAGCTATGGCAGCGTGAAGCACCTTTTGCAAGTTGTGCGAACCCCTATTTTTATTACTAGAATGCTGATGCAGACATTAGAGAGGGGCTCTAGTAATTTTTGTGTTTATTAGAAGTCAGCAGCTGTGAAAACTGTAGCTACTGACTTTTAATAAACACACACTTACCTGTCCAAAGATTCAACGATGTGCTCATCCAAGCCATCCCTTACCACAGGCTTCTTCTCTCCCCAGCACCTCAACTGTGGGCACCCGGTTGTGACTGTGCATGCACAAATTGTCCCGCAGTCTGACTTGTCCCAGATGACTGCTGGGAGGGAGGAGGAGAGGAGACCTTCTGCTCAGATTGCTTAAGTTGGAGCGGGTACCTGTCAAAACCAGGTACCAGCACCCCCCTCTCCCCCCAAAAAAGTGTAAATTGGAGGGGGGGGGCTTAAAGCAGAAATGCCCCCTTTGGGTAGATCTCCACTTTAAACAGTTTGTTCTACTTTTCACAAAATAGGTACAACAATGTGCAACTATACTACATCAAAAACATGCAAATTATCCATATCACACTCTCTGGCTTACTTAGTGAGCTCATGCAAAGAGAAATGATAATATAATGCAGTAAAAGTGCATAAACTCAGCAATGATGCATCTGTTCAGTTGGATTGCTTAGTAGAAATGTTGTGACTGGGTGTTGCACTTCGTACATCTCAGTAAGACCCCTTTCACACGGGACGGATCTGTAATGATCCACCCCGTGATGATCCGTTTGCTCAGCGGGGATCGCTCCATTTATCCAGTATGCAAAGACAAAGATCAACTGTATGCTTCCAACCTTAACAGTTTTGTGATGGCCCTTTTATGTCTATTTTCAGGTCCACAAATACATGGGCTGATGAGTTTGGTGTGAAGGAATTCAAGGGTGCTGCACAGAGCCCTAATTTCAAGTCTAATAAATACCTTTCCAATGAATTGGAAAGCCAAATGCAAGCCGGGTCTTGTTTAATATCCTTCCCAAACCTTACAAAATTATCTTTTGGCTAAACGGGCACAAATTCTCAAAGATATGCTCAACAAATCTTGCGGAAAGCTTTTCCGGAATAATGGAGGTTGTTATAGCTGCTAAGGTTTGGCCAGCTGCATATTATTAGCTTTAAAAAGGGACATCCAACAAGCTTGTATAGTTGTGATGGTCATGGATTCACAATTTTTTGGTCTGCAAAATTACAAAGTACAAAAGTTCTGGATTATGAAGTGTATTTCAGAGTTGCTTCCAATTAACCATTGTTCAGCTACAGGTATAGCTGGAGAGTCACTATCTACATCTGTAGTGTAAACACCTTCTACCTCCTTGAAGTTAAAGTCCATCCACTATATAGATGTAATACGCCATTTTCTCTACAGCATGGCTCGCTATGTATCGTACACCAGCTCTATATTGTTTACTTTCTTTTAGCCATGAAGCATTGTGAGGGTATACTGGTATATTCTTTACAGTGCTTTGCCTGTTTGTTCCTGATGGTGGGACACTATATTATCAGTTGAAAATCATGTACAGAAACCTTTAAAACTGCTGAGTAATATATCTTTTGGCAAAATGTATTATTTAATAAAGCTTAAATCAAATAAAAAAGAATAAAGCAATAAAGTGGATTCAATAGAAAGTTTATTTTGTCTCATTCTTTGCTTTATTTGTTGTAATCAATGCCGAGCATCAGATAGGAGTTGTATTTCAGTAACACATATATGCTGGAGGAATGACCCATTGGTGTCTTGGGCACTAAAATGGTGAGAAATATTATTGGTCTAGCATCAGAAGCAACAAATGGTTGTTCTAGGCTGGCTTTCTGGTATAGACAACAGTTGACACCCCATAACAGGAAGTGCCTTAACAAGAACCTCCATGGCAGGATCACTAAGTTTTTTTTGTTCAAAACAATGTTTGAAAAGATTGGAAATAACCCCTGGGTTTACAATAACATACTTTATACAACTTTTATGAAAATGTATTCATTTGCCATCTATTTTAATGTAATGCCTAACGCTAAGTTATGCACCCCTGTATAAAGTCAGGTGTCTGACGAGGACCCCCTGATACATACTAGTTCATTTGAAATACTTGAGTTTTAAAAGCGTGGGGAAGGGCCAGAAACTCTGTTAGGTTTTATTGCCTCCTCTGCCCCTGCCCATCATTTGTCCCAGTGAGCTTAACTACACAATGGGGACACAGACAGAAAAAAAAATAGAGATTCTTATTCTTCCCACCTTTACTAAACTCCTTATCTGTCACCATTTGAGAGAATAGGGAGGGCACACAAAGCTCCACTTTGAACACAATAGCAGCAATTCAAATCTCACAGGGGCCCTAAATATTCCAATGCTATCAGAAAATGTGGGCTGAATCTTACTTGCTAAAATCCTTAAGATGTACTTATTTAAACTAGCAGGTATTGGTTCTCAAAACTGGAGATTCACTGTTAATAAATACATCAGATGGCCAAAAGTGGACACCTCTTATTGACAATTGTTTGCTTCCAGCCTTTTGGCAACACGTTGGGGGAGGCCTTTATCTGTTGATAGATTTGATAGATAGGTTGATAGATAGATGACCTCAACCCTACTGGACACCTTTTGAATTTAGAAACACCGCTTTCAAGTCAAGTCTTCTTGTCCAGCATCAGTAATTGACCTCACAAATGCCTTTTTGGCTTTATTAATACAGATTCCCACCGACAAACTCCAAAATCTTTTGAAAGCCTTCTCAGAAGAGACAGGCTGGTATAGCTGCCTAGGCAGGAGTCAACTTTACTTGCCCATTGTGTTGGAATAGGATTTCCAGCAAGTTCATATAAGTGTGATCGTCAGGTGTTCATAAATGTTTTGCCTTATAGTGTGCATACAGTTTTATTGGATATGATGAAGAGCAATAATAAAAAAAATCATGTTATACCTGCTCTATACAATGGTTGTGCACAGGGCAACTGGGATCCTCGTCTTCTCATGTCCCCACCCAGTGCTCCTGACTCCTGCATCCTTTTGAGTGCCCCCAAAGCAAAAAAAACCTGCTATTGGGGCAATCATGCAGGCTCAAACCTGAGCTATGTTCTGTGTGTCCATTGACACACACTGTATACCTTTGCACTGCCCCCTGCCCTCACTGCACAGGCTATGATTGACAAAAGCAGGAGCCAATGGCTCCCATTTCAGCCTTCCATGGCCAGTGAGGAGAAAGAGCCACTGCTCTCAAGCACAGAGCTAGATTAAGATCGGGCTCAGGTAAATATTGGGGGGAGCTGCACACAGAAGGGTTTTTTTACCTTTTTTTATTTTTATAATTTATTGTTAAAGGAATTCAACAATAGAACAGAAAGGAAAGAACATATAACAGCTCCATATGATCAAGTGAAACCTGGCAGTATAAAACATAAATAAATACAATTGGAAGGAAAACACTGCGCTGTGATTTGTTATATGTGAAGAATGGCCTCAACAGCCAAAAGAGCAGCCAACACCAAAAACAAACAAAGTTCGGCAAATAGGATAATAGAAACAGTGTAGCGCTTCAATAATAATAAACGTGATCAACATAAAAAATAATAATATATCAAAAATCGCATAAATATAAATGCCTAGAGATAAAAGTCCAACATTGGGCGCTCATTCCACTATGTAGCTGGCATGGGGGTGACCGAACCGTCACAGAGAAGGAAAGTAATACACTAGGCGAATGTATTCATGTGGATCTGCTTGACTGTAAACATCAGGAAAAAGTGGATAAATACTTCTTACCGGAACAGTTGGACTCACACAGTCATATGACGGTTGAGTCTAGAAGGCTTGAGGTCACAATCTGGGACCAAGGAGTATAAGGAGGGAGGTCTGTTGAGCTGATGGTGGAGCTCCAGGCGGTTGTAGGCCCAATGGTGGATCCTTTCAGATGGAACGTCAAGGTAGTCAAGCTCAGACGCAGCCCGTTGTACCAATACTCCAATCTCCCCCGAATGGGGAGGGGGATGATGTGAAGGTTTAAACCAAAGAAACGGAGAAAAGAAAAAAGAAAAAAAGGCTCCACATGGTGCGGGTCAAACGGTATAAAAAATGTTGATTTATTGAAGTCAAAAGATAATTAATGACTTGGTGATCACATAAAAAATAAAATGAAATTAAAAGCAATGTGGGGTGCCAACAGCTCGCCCGACGCGTTTCGACATATGTGTCTTCAACAGGGGCATGTTGGAACCCACCACATTGCTGACAAATATATAAGAAATGAGAAAGAAGTTCCGCCTACCAAGGGGCGGAGAATCCCGTCTCAGACAACCTCTTAAAGATACAGTGAACAGTTTGATCAGATCAGGGTAAACATGTTCAAACACAATAAGCAATTATAAATAACATCTAGAGATGTCACTCATACAGGCTGTTAAATTAGTATTGATAACAATGAAATATAAAAAATACATAAAAAATATGCCACCATGCTCACGCATGGATAGCTCTGGATAGGTTGCATTATTCATAGCCTCATCAGACATGTAGATGCAGAAAGATTCAACATACCGTATATACTCGAGTATAGGCCGACCCGAATATAAGCCGAGGCCCCCAATTTACCCCCAAAAAAACTGGCAAACTTATTGACTCGTGTATAAGCCGAGGGTGAGACATGCCTGTCCATCCCTGTGTGTGTGTCCGTCCATCCCTGTGTGTCCGTCCATCCCTGTGTGTCCGTCCATCCCTGTGTGTCCGTCCATCCCTGTGTGTCCGTCCATCCATCCCTGTGTGTGTGTGTGTCCATCCATCCATCCATCCCTGTGTGTGTGTGTCTCCATCCATCCATCCATCCATCCCTGTGTGTGTGTGTCTCCATCCATCCATCCATCCATCCCTGTGTGTGTGTGTCTCCATCCATCCATCCATCCATCCCTGTGTGTGTGTGTCTCCATCCATCCATCCATCCCTGTGTGTGTCTCCATCCATGTGTGTGTGTGTGTGTGTGTGTGTGTGTGTGTCCAGCCTACCTTTGTCCCTTGCCTCCGTCCCGTGCCTTGCCTCCTTGCCTCCGTCCCGTGCCGTGCCTTGCCTCCTTGCATCCGTCCCGTGTCATGCCTTGCCTTGCCCCCGTCCCGTCCCGTCCCGTGCCGTGCCGTCCCGTGCCCTCTTCGTCGGCGGCCATTGTAAAGTTCAAAAGCTGCGCCGCCGCCTTCGCCTGTGATAGGCGGAACACTGAATTTCCCAGCAGCCTGTGTTCCGCCTATCACAGACGTCGTATCATCCTCGTCCGTAGTACGAGGATGATACGATGTCCGTGATAGGCGGAACACAGGCTGCTGGGAAATTCAGTGTTCCGCCTATCACAGGCGAAGGCGGAGCCGGAGGCGCGGCTTTTGAATAGAATGGCCGCTGTCTGTCTGCTCGACACGCTGATCGAGCGGGCAGACAGCGATGACTCGAGTATAAGCCGAGGGGGGCACTTTCAGCCTCAAAAAAGAGGCTGAAAATCTCGGCTTATACTCGAGTATATACGGTACATATAAAACATATACAGAGAACACATCCAACACTGATACAAAAAGATCAGACATGTGTCGTTAATTATACAAAAACTGCATTGCACCAACATCTGAAAGTAATAGTCTGCATCTGCATTATTCATAGCCTCATCAGACATATAAATGCAGGGAGGTTCAATGCACATGTAAGGCATATACAGAAAACACTTCCAGCACTGGTACAAAAAAATCAGACATGTATTGTTAGTTATACATAAACTACATTGTAACGTCACCTGAAAGGACTACTTTGCATTTGTGTTGTATCATAAATGGAGATGTGAAGGTCTCAGTAATAGTGTCTGATAAGGATCTGTCATTGTGCAATTTGGATGTCTCTTACTTGTTGTACTAGCAGTGTATAACCAGAAAACATGTATAAGTAACCATGGTGACAGTTCATACGTACTGATCTATTATTTAGAGTTGCGATCAAATGATCAAAAACATCATGACGTGCAATAAGACAGGAAAGGCTCCACCAATCCCTCAATGTGTATATCATGTGACTGGGTGTGGGAGTGGTTGAAATGAGCTCGCGTCTACAGAGCAAGGGCGTGTATATTTATACATCATTATGCAAAAATATAAGGAAGGGGGGAGGCATTCAAGCATTGGCGCCATTTCTCCGTGTTATGCGTTCCACGCTGTGGATCGAAACAAGCAGCGTAAGAGCGTACCAAGTGCGTGGCGGCGGAGTGGGGGCGTGTATATGTGAGCGTCGCAGGTTGCGTCACTATGCAGGAGTGTGAAGAGGGCGTGTAAATGTAAATATCACGTATTACGTCGCTTTGCAAGAATATAGAAAGGGAAGAGGTGTCGGAGCTTGGCGCCATTTCTCACATGTTGAGCGTCACACGCCACAAGGCGTGGCGAGCCGTGGGGGAGCCAATCAGAAAGTGTGTCAATCTGCACATGCGCCATGACTTGTGACGTAATTACGTCACGTCACGCGCAGTAATGTATCTAGGGCTCATCAAGACCAGGGTAATCACGGGGAATACAGGGGGCATGGCAACATCACGTCACGCCCAATGGTAAAGCCCGACGCAACCATGACAACCACAAAGGCGTCACAGCACTTGGAATTGGAAGGACACCGCAGGCAAAGGGACGCAAATAAAAAGACAGAAAAGAAAAAGTAAAAAAGAAGAAAAATAGACATCGCACCGTAATGTACAACTAATAACAGAAGTGTAGTGTATAATAAAAATATATAGGGGGTGGTGACATGGGTCAAATGCAGTGCTTACAAATTACGCACGCATTGACCGGAGAAGATCCTAAGATGCCTGAAACACAGGGATAAGCCTAGAGTCTGGTAAATATGGCATATTATCAACTAATGCCAAAAATAAAACTAAAAATGAGTGTAAATATAAGTGTATCGGGGATGTCCATCCCCGATCGCACGTGATCTAGAGAAAATGCGTAATAATCGCATATATCTAGATTCAAGCAAAGGTCAGAGATTTGGAAAGAGGGTATGTGAAAGGAAAAATAAAATGGAGTGCATAAGTGTATAGAGTGGAATGAACATTGTGTCACAGAGAACACATAATAAAGAAATATGAAAAATATGAATAGAATGACCTAAAAATAAGTATTGGGTATACTGGTGTGTAAAAACCAAACAAATGGTAAGAAAGTAAAAATATAGGTCAAAGTAAATAGCAGAAATAGTATGTGGCGATAATAATCCATAACTGGATAGATTAGGCCTGATTAATAAAGCTATTAATGTCCCAGTCTGTATTCATGCCGAAGGGGGAATAGCACCTCAATTCATAAATCCAAAATGTCTCGAGGCGCGAAACCCCCCTCAGGCATGAGTCCCCTCTCCAGTTTGGGACAAATTTGTCGATAACCTGGAAGCGGGTACCCGTGGGGTCTCTATTGTGTTTTTCAAGATAATGTCTCGGAACCGGGTGTTTATCGCACCCTTTTTTGATTTTACTAAGATGTTCGTTGACTCTAATAGAGAAGTTGCGAATAGTGCGACCAACATATTGTTGGTTGCAGGGGCAGGTGATCAGATAGACAATATACCTAGTGACACAAGTAGTGAAGTGTTTCATAAGATACCTGCGTGCGGTGGTTGAGGATGTAAAAGAGTCACTTTTCCCCTTACCCAGCATGTTATGTATGCAGACGTTACATTTTCTACAGGGAAAATAACCCTTGCTCTGTGGGAAAAATTTTATCGATTTAGGGATATCTATTACATTAGGAGCAATATCATTTTGTATAGATCGAGCTCCCCTGTAGATGGCTCCAGCTTTATCTGGAATAATCCCACCCAGAACTTTGTCACTTTGTAGTACCTTCCAGTGCCTATTGATAATTCTCTTTATGTCATTGTGTTGTGTAGAAAAAGTTGTAAAGAAAGACCATTTAAATTTATCACTTGTTCCTGTTTTGACTTTCTTTTGTGTGAGAGAGGCCCTGTCAGTGTGTAAAGCTGCTTGAATCTCAACATCAAGGGTGCGTGGATCATAGCCCTTGTCCATGAACCTTTTACGAATAGTATAGGATTGGGAAATATAGTCACTAACATTCGTGCAGTTGCGCCTGAGCCTGAGAAATTGACTGCGTGGGATAGAATTAAGCCATTGGCGATGATGGCAGCTGTCAACAGGAATATAGCCATTCCGATCCGTTGGTTTAAAGAAAGTTTTCAGGACCAGGCGTTTCTGCACTACTGTAACTTCTAAGTCAAGAAAATGGATGTTAGTTGTGCTGGCCTCAAAGGTCAGCTGAATACCACGGTCATTGGCGTTAAGGGTTGCCATAAAGGTATCAAGAGATGGCCGACTTCCCCTCCATAGGAGGAGGATGTCGTCTATATACCTAGCCCACAACACCAATTCTGGCCTATTAAGGGCATAGACGACATCCTCCTCCCACTGGGCCATAAACAGGTTGGCAAGGCTGGGTGCATATTTGGCCCCCATGGCAACCCCTCTGGTCTGGGTATAAAAACTGCCCTGGAACCAGAAATAATTGTGAGACATAGCGAACTCCAATATTTGCATAAGGAAATTCCTGTGTATCACAGGGAGTGTAGAATCCCTAGAGAGAAACAGTTCAACAGCTCCCAGGCCTAAATCCTGTGGGATACAAGTATATAGCGCAGAAACATCTGCTGTGACTAAAATAAGGTCGTCATGGTACGTTATATTTTCAAGTAGTCGG
This sequence comes from Lithobates pipiens, assembly GCF_037356315.1. Classification (NCBI taxonomy): domain Eukaryota; kingdom Metazoa; phylum Chordata; class Amphibia; order Anura; family Ranidae; genus Lithobates; species Lithobates pipiens. The sequence continues at coordinate 144,128,777 of NW_027507788.1, read as the reverse complement.
ATTGTATCACCTGTGTCCTGTAAGTAGGAAGGTATATTCCTTACTAGGGGCTGAAGATAGGAATCTATGTATTTCCCTATTCGCGAGGTGATAGAATTTATACCGCTCACAATTGGGCGGCCAGGTGGATTCACAGAATCCTTGTGTATCTTAGGAAGTTGGTATATTGTCGGAATACGTGGAGCCAATGGGATCATAAATTCTCTCTCTTTCTTATTTAGAATATTTAGAGAAAAACCTTCGTCTATGATCTGTATGAGTTCTTTTTTGTATTTAAGGGTAGGATCCCCTGGTAGGGTGCTATAAGTGGTAACATCGCTCAATAATCTATTCATTTCCTCAATGTAGCGAGTTTTGTCTAAGACCACTAAACCGCCCCCCTTATCTGCAGGGCGAATGATGAGATTTTTCCTTTCACATAAAGATTTAAGGCCCTGTGCTATAGAAGGGTCTTGATGTATCCTTTTTATGGGTAACTTGTCCAAATCATTTAAAACAAGGTTTTTGAAAACATTGATGGATGGAGGTAAGATACCTGGGTTAAATAAAGATGGATTGCTCAAACCAGAATGTCTAACTGCTGTAGAATTAGAGATCTTATTAGTTACACTTGGAAGGGACAAAAAATGTCTCTGAATATGTAACTTACGAATAAACTTGTGCACGTCAATGAATGTGTTAAATTTGTTAAGTTTTCTAGGTGGGACGAATTTAAGGCCCTTATCTAGAATACATTTTTCACTCGCTGACAGTGTTGCTGTGCTTAAATTAAAAATGCCCGCACCTACTGTGTCCTTTTTCTTTTTGTGCTGGATGCGCCTCCCCCCTCTGGTGCCTCGTTTAGTTTTTGGTTTCCTCCACGTATGGGGGTGTCCCTGTGAAAATCCTGATGATAAGGAGGCCCTGATGGATGGTTACGATTATATGGGGGTCTGAATGGAGGCTCATCATTGTATGTCATGTAGGGGGGAGGATCACGTTGAAAATCATAATGATCCTCATCCCTAAGGGGTAAATAACGATTGTAAGTACGGATTGGAGTACTATGTGGGTAGTCCTCCCTGTTGTGACTATATTTATCATCCCTCCGAGTTCTACTATGTTCACGGGGAGTGTGTTGATAGCCACCATTGGTGTTTCCATGGTGTCTATCTAGGCCGTGACTCTGATTATTTCTGCCTCTACCCTTATTCCGGGGTTTGGAGCCTTTCCCTTGGTGGTTAGGGTATTGGACTTGGGCAGGGGATCTATGTATATAGTCATTTGTTCTAGGAGGTCCAATGGGCCTAGGCTGGGGTGGAGGAGGTTCATATATTAACCTTCTTTCCGTTTCCATAGCCTCAGGTTGCATAATATCTGATGCCGGATCATTACCTGGTTCTGAACCGATTTTTTTCTGCCAATTAAAGACAGCATTAGATTTATAATCGTTAACATCACGATTATACTTTTTTTGTTTTTTAGTAGGTTGATCTTTTTCCTCCTTCTCTAGATGATTTCTTAGATTGGAGGATAACGTATTATATTCTGGTGTACCCAATGCTGGTGTAAGTTTTTCTTTGATATCTTTGATTTCTTTGTCAATGAGGGGTAGCCTGGCCTGTTTCTTATCTATCAAGAAATTTAACAGTTTGATACCCATATCATTGAAAAAGATGAACCAGGCATCAAACTCAACCTCTCCTTGTTGGGGATGTATGTCCCAACGTAAACCCCGAGGGACCATTTTTTCTTTAATATATTGCCTCAAGAAGGCGATGTCCCATTGGAGGTGAACTTCTGAGACCATCACGTTCTTGAGTCTGATAAAGAGACCACTGACTTCAGTATTAGTGGAATTAGGTATGAACACACCATCAGTATTGAAGGATCTAGAGGTTCTATATTCAAAGATATCCATTGTGAAGATAAAACAATGTAACAAAAAGTATATGAAAAAACAAAAACAAAAGAAGCTGCAGTGAATGATGAGTCACACGAAAAAATACAATTGGAAGGAAAACACTGCGCTGTGATTTGTTATATGTGAAGAATGGCCTCAACAGCCAAAAGAGCAGCCAACACCAAAAACAAACAAAGTTCGGCAAATAGGATAATAGAAACAGTGTAGCGCTTCAATAATAATAAACGTGATCAACATAAAAAATAATAATATATCAAAAATCGCATAAATATAAATGCCTAGAGATAAAAGTCCAACATTGGGCGCTCATTCCACTATGTAGCTGGCATGGGGGTGACCGAACCGTCACAGAGAAGGAAAGTAATACACTAGGCGAATGTATTCATGTGGATCTGCTTGACTGTAAACATCAGGAAAAAGTGGATAAATACTTCTTACCGGAACAGTTGGACTCACACAGTCATATGACGGTTGAGTCTAGAAGGCTTGAGGTCACAATCTGGGACCAAGGAGTATAAGGAGGGAGGTCTGTTGAGCTGATGGTGGAGCTCCAGGCGGTTGTAGGCCCAATGGTGGATCCTTTCAGATGGAACGTCAAGGTAGTCAAGCTCAGACGCAGCCCGTTGTACCAATACTCCAATCTCCCCCGAATGGGGAGGGGGATGATGTGAAGGTTTAAACCAAAGAAACGGAGAAAAGAAAAAAGAAAAAAAGGCTCCACATGGTGCGGGTCAAACGGTATAAAAAATGTTGATTTATTGAAGTCAAAAGATAATTAATGACTTGGTGATCACATAAAAAATAAAATGAAATTAAAAGCAATGTGGGGTGCCAACAGCTCGCCCGACGCGTTTCGACATATGTGTCTTCAACAGGGGCATGTTGGAACCCACCACATTGCTGACAAATATATAAGAAATGAGAAAGAAGTTCCGCCTACCAAGGGGCGGAGAATCCCGTCTCAGACAACCTCTTAAAGATACAGTGAACAGTTTGATCAGATCAGGGTAAACATGTTCAAACACAATAAGCAATTATAAATAACATCTAGAGATGTCACTCATACAGGCTGTTAAATTAGTATTGATAACAATGAAATATAAAAAATACATAAAAAATATGCCACCATGCTCACGCATGGATAGCTCTGGATAGGTTGCATTATTCATAGCCTCATCAGACATGTAGATGCAGAAAGATTCAACATACATATAAAACATATACAGAGAACACATCCAACACTGATACAAAAAGATCAGACATGTGTCGTTAATTATACAAAAACTGCATTGCACCAACATCTGAAAGTAATAGTCTGCATCTGCATTATTCATAGCCTCATCAGACATATAAATGCAGGGAGGTTCAATGCACATGTAAGGCATATACAGAAAACACTTCCAGCACTGGTACAAAAAAATCAGACATGTATTGTTAGTTATACATAAACTACATTGTAACGTCACCTGAAAGGACTACTTTGCATTTGTGTTGTATCATAAATGGAGATGTGAAGGTCTCAGTAATAGTGTCTGATAAGGATCTGTCATTGTGCAATTTGGATGTCTCTTACTTGTTGTACTAGCAGTGTATAACCAGAAAATATGTATAAGTAACCATGGTGACAGTTCATACGTACTGATCTATTATTTAGAGTTGCGATCAAATGATCAAAAACATCATGACGTGCAATAAGACAGGAAAGGCTCCACCAATCCCTCAATGTGTATATCATGTGACTGGGTGTGGGAGTGGTTGAAAGGAGCTCGCGTCTACAGAGCAAGGGCGTGTATATTTATACTTCATTATGCAAAAATATAAGGAAGGGGGGAGGCATTCAAGCATTGGCGCCATTTCTCCGTGTTATGCGTTCCACGCTGTGGATCGAAACAAGCAGCGTAAGAGCGTACCAAGTGCGTGGCGGCGGAGTGGGGGCGTGTATATGTGAGCGTCGCAGGTTGCGTCACTATGCAGGAGTGTGAAGAGGGCGTGTAAATGTAAATATCACGTATTACGTCGCTTTGCAAGAATATAGAAAGGGAAGAGGTGTCGGAGCTTGGCGCCATTTCTCACATGTTGAGCGTCACACGCCACAAGGCGTGGCGAGCCGTGGGGGAGCCAATCAGAAAGTGTGTCAATCTGCACATGCGCCATGACTTGTGACGTAATTACGTCACGTCACGCGCAGTAATGTATCTAGGGCTCATCAAGACCAGGGTAATCACGGGGAATACAGGGGGCATGGCAACATCACGTCACGCCCAATGGTAAAGCCCGACGCAACCATGACAACCACAAAGGCGTCACAGCACTTGGAATTGGAAGGACACCGCAGGCAAAGGGACGCAAATAAAAAGACAGAAAAGAAAAAGTAAAAAAGAAGAAAAATAGACATCGCACCGTAATGTACAACTAATAACAGAAGTGTAGTGTATAATAAAAATATATAGGGGGTGGTGACATGGGTCAAATGCAGTGCTTACAAATTACGCACGCATTGACCGGAGAAGATCCTAAGATGCCTGAAACACAGGGATAAGCCTAGAGTCTGGTAAATATGGCATATTATCAACTAATGCCAAAACTAAAACTAAAAATGAGTGTAAATATAAGTGTATCGGGGATGTCCATCCCCGATCGCACGTGATCTAGAGAAAATGCGTAATAATCGCATATATCTAGATTCAAGCAAAGGTCAGAGATTTGGAAAGAGGGTATGTGAAAGGAAAAATAAAATGGAGTGCATAAGTGTATAGAGTGGAATGAACATTGTGTCACAGAGAACACATAATAAAGAAATATGAAAAATATGAATAGAATGACCTAAAAATAAGTATTGGGTATACTGGTGTGTAAAAACCAAACAAATGGTAAGAAAGTAAAAATATAGGTCAAAGTAAATAGCAGAAATAGTATGTGGCGATAATAATCCATAACTGGATAGATTAGGCCTGATTAATAAAGCTATTAATGTCCCAGTCTGTATTCATGCCGAAGGGGGAATAGCACCTCAATTCATAAATCCAAAATGTCTCGAGGCGCGAAACCCCCCTCAGGCATGAGTCCCCTCTCCAGTTTGGGACAAATTTGTCGATAACCTGGAAGCGGGTACCCGTGGGGTCTCTATTGTGTTTTTCAAGATAATGTCTCGGAACCGGGTGTTTATCGCACCCTTTTTTGATTTTACTAAGATGTTCGTTGACTCTAATAGAGAAGTTGCGAATAGTGCGACCAACATATTGTTGGTTGCAGGGGCAGGTGATCAGATAGACAATATACCTAGTGACACAAGTAGTGAAGTGTTTCATAAGATACCTGCGTGCGGTGGTTGAGGATGTAAAAGAGTCACTTTTCCCCTTACCCAGCATGTTATGTATGCAGACGTTACATTTTCTACAGGGAAAATAACCCTTGCTCTGTGGGAAAAATTGTATCGATTTAGGGATATCTATTACATTAGGAGCAATATCATTTTGTATAGATCGAGCTCCCCTGTAGATGGTTCCAGCTTTATCTGGAATAATCCCACCCAGAACTTTGTCACTTTGTAGTACCTTCCAGTGCCTATTGATAATTCTCTTTATGTCATTGTGTTGTGTAGAAAAAGTTGTAAAGAAAGACCATTTAAATGTATCACTTGTTCCTGTTTTGACTTTCTTTTGTGTGAGAGAGGCCCTGTCAGTGTGTAAAGCTGCTTGAATCTCAACATCAAGGGTGCGTGGATCATAGCCCTTGTCCATGAACCTTTTACGAATAGTATAGGATTGGGAAATATAGTCACTAACATTCGTGCAGTTGCGCCTGAGCCTGAGAAATTGACTGCGTGGGATAGAATTAAGCCTGGTTCATCTTTTTCAATGATATGGGTAATATAATACGTTATCCTCCAATCTAAGAAATCATCTAGAGAAGGAGGAAAAAGATCAACGTACTAAAAAACAAAAAAAGTATAATCGTGAGGTTAACGATTATAAATCTAATGCTGTCTTTAATTGGCAGAAAAAAATCGGTTCAGAACCAGGTAATGATCCGGCATCAGATATTATGCAACCTGAGGCTATGGAAACGGAAAGAAGGTTAATATATGAACCTCCTCCACCCCAGCCTAGGCCCATTGGACCTCCTAGAACAAATGACTATATACATAGATCCCCTGCCCAAGTCCAATACCCTAACCACCAAGGGAAAGGCTCCAAACCCCGGAATAAGGGTAGAGCCAGAAATAATCAGAGTCACGGCCTAGATAGACACCATGGAAACACCAATGGTGGCTATCAACACACTCCCCGTGAACATAGTAGAACTCGGAGGGATGATAAATATAGTCACAACAGGGAGGACTACCCACATAGTACTCCAATCCGTACTTACAATCGTTATTTACCCCTTAGGGATGAGGATCATTATGATTTTCAACGTGATCCTCCCCCCTACATGACATACAATGATGAGCCTCCATTCAGACCCCCATATAATCGTAACCATCCATCAGGGCCTCCTTATCATCAGGATTTTCACAGGGACACCCCCATACGTGGAGGAAACCAAAAACTAAACGAGGCACCAGAGGGGGGAGGCGCATCCAGCACAAAAAGAAAAAGGACACAGTAGGTGCGGGCATTTTTAATTTAAGCACAGCAACACTGTCAGCGAGTGAAAAATGTATTCTAGATAAGGGCCTTAAATTCGTCCCACCTAGAAAACTTAACAAATTTAACACATTCATTGACGTGCACAAGTTTATTCGTAAGTTACATATTCAGAGACATTTTTTGTCCCTTCCAAGTGTAACTAATAAGATCTCTAATTCTACAGCAGTTAGACATTCTGGTTTGAGCAATCCATCTTTATTTAACCCAGGTATCTTACCTCCATCCATCAATGTTTTCAAAAACCTTGTTTTAAATGATTTGGACAAGTTACCCATAAAAAGGATACATCAAGACCCTTCTATAGCACAGGGCCTTAAATCTTTATGTGAAAGGAAAAATCTCATCATTCGCCCTGCAGATAAGGGGGGCGGTTTAGTGGTCTTAGACAAAACTCGCTACATTGAGGAAATGAATAGATTATTGAGCGATGTTACCACTTATAGCACCCTACCAGGGGATCCTACCCTTAAATACAAAAAAGAACTCATACAGATCATAGACGAAGGTTTTTCTCTAAATATTCTAAATAAGAAAGAGAGAGAATTTATGATCCCATTGGCTCCACGTATTCCGACAATATACCAACTTCCTAAGATACACAAGGATTCTGTGAATCCACCTGGCCGCCCAATTGTGAGCGGTATAAATTCTATCACCTCGCGAATAGGGAAATACATAGATTCCTATCTTCAGCCCCTAGTAAGGAATATACCTTCCTACTTACAGGACACAGGTGATACAATCCGACTACTTGAAAATATAACGTACCATGACGACCTTATTTTAGTCACAGCAGATGTTTCTGCGCTATATACTTGTATCCCACAGGATTTAGGCCTGGGAGCTGTTGAACTGTTTCTCTCTAGGGATTCTACACTCCCTGTGATACACAGGAATTTCCTTATGCAAATATTGGAGTTCGCTATGTCTCACAATTATTTCTGGTTCCAGGGCAGTTTTTATACCCAGACCAGAGGGGTTGCCATGGGGGCCAAATATGCACCCAGCCTTGCCAACCTGTTTATGGCCCAGTGGGAGGAGGATGTCGTCTATGCCCTTAATAGGCCAGAATTGGTGTTGTGGGCTAGGTATATAGACGACATCCTCCTCCTATGGAGGGGAAGTCGGCCATCTCTTGATACCTTTATGGCAACCCTTAACGCCAATGACCGTGGTATTCAGCTGACCTTTGAGGCCAGCACAACTAACATCCATTTTCTTGACTTAGAAGTTACAGTAGTGCAGAAACGCCTGGTCCTGAAAACTTTCTTTAAACCAACGGATCGGAATGGCTATATTCCTGTTGACAGCTGCCATCATCGCCAATGGCTTAATTCTATCCCACGCAGTCAATTTCTCAGGCTCAGGCGCAACTGCACGAATGTTAGTGACTATATTTCCCAATCCTATACTATTCGTAAAAGGTTCATGGACAAGGGCTATGATCCACGCACCCTTGATGTTGAGATTCAAGCAGCTTTACACACTGACAGGGCCTCTCTCACACAAAAGAAAGTCAAAACAGGAACAAGTGATAAATTTAAATGGTCTTTCTTTACAACTTTTTCTACACAACACAATGACATAAAGAGAATTATCAATGGGCACTGGAAGGTACTACAAAGTGACAAAGTTCTGGGTGGGATTATTCCAGATAAAGCTGGAGCCATCTACAGGGGAGCTCGATCTATACAAAATGATATTGCTCCTAATGTAATAGATATCCCTAAATCGATAAAATTTTTCCCACAGAGCAAGGGTTATTTTCCCTGTAGAAAATGTAACGTCTGCATACATAACATGCTGGGTAAGGGGAAAAGTGACTCTTTTACATCCTCAACCACCGCACGCAGGTATCTTATGAAACACTTCACTACTTGTGTCACTAGGTATATTGTCTATCTGATCACCTGCCCCTGCAACCAACAATATGTTGGTCGCACTATTCGCAACTTCTCTATTAGAGTCAACGAACATCTTAGTAAATCAAAAAAGGGTGCGATAAACACCCGGTTCCGAGACATTATCTTGAAAAACACAATAGAGACCCCACGGGTACCCGCTTCCAGGTTATCGACAAATTTGTCCCAAACTCGAGAGGGGACTCATGCCTGAGGGGGGTTTCGCGCCTCGAGACATTTTGGATTTATGAATTGAGGTGCTATTCCCCCTTCGGCATGAATACAGACTGGGACATTAATAGCTTTATTAATCAGGCCTAATCTATCCAGTTATGGATTATTATCGCCACATACTATTTCTGCTATTTACTTTGACCTATATTTTTACTTTCTTACCATTTGTTTGGTTTTTACACACCAGTATACCCAATACTTATTTTTAGGTCATTCTATTCATATTTTTCATATTTCTTTATTATGTGTTCTCTGTGACACAATGTTCATTCCACTCTATACACTTATGCACTCCATTTTATTTTTCCTTTCACATACCCTCTTTCCAAATCTCTGACCTTTGCTTGAATCTAGATATATGCGATTATTACGCATTTTCTCTAGATCACGTGCGATCGGGGATGGACATCCCCGATACACTTATATTTACACTAATTTTTAGTTTTATTTTTGGCATTAGTTGATAATATGCCATATTTACCAGACTCTAGGCTTATCCCTGTGTTTCAGGCATCTTAGGATCTTCTCCGGTCAATGCGTGCGTAATTTGTAAGCACTGCATTTGACCCATGTCACCACCCCCTATATATTTTTATTATACACTACACTTCTGTTATTAGTTGTACATTACGGTGCGATGTCTATTTTTCTTCTTTTTTACTTTTTCTTTTCTGTCTTTTTATTTGCGTCCCTTTGCCTGCGGTGTCCTTCCAATTCCAAGTGCTGTGACGCCTTTGTGGTTGTCATGGTTGCGTCGGGCTTTACCATTGGGCGTGACGTGATGTTGCCATGCCCCCTGTATTCCCCGTGATTACCCTGGTCTTGATGAGCCCTAGATACATTACTGCGCGTGACGTGACGTAATTACGTCACAAGTCATGGCGCATGTGCAGATTGACACACTTTCTGATTGGCTCCCCCACGGCTCGCCACGCCTTGTGGCGTGTGACGCTCAACATGTGAGAAATGGCGCCAAGCTCCGACACCTCTTCCCTTTCTATATTCTTGCAAAGCGACGTAATACGTGATATTTACATTTACACGCCCTCTTCACACTCCTGCATAGTGACGCAACCTGCGACGCTCACATATACACGCCCCCACTCCGCCGCCACGCACTTGGTACGCTCTTACGCTGCTTGTTTCGATCCACAGCGTGGAACGCATAACACGGAGAAATGGCGCCAATGCTTGAATGCCTCCCCCCTTCCTTATATTTTTGCATAATGATGTATAAATATACACGCCCTTGCTCTGTAGACGCGAGCTCCTTTCAACCACTCCCACACCCAGTCACATGATATACACATTGAGGGATTGGTGGAGCCTTTCCTGTCTTATTGCACGTCATGATGTTTTTGATCATTTGATCGCAACTCTAAATAATAGATCAGTACGTATGAACTGTCACCATGGTTACTTATACATATTTTCTGGTTATACACTGCTAGTACAACAAGTAAGAGACATCCAAATTGCACAATGACAGATCCTTATCAGACACTATTACTGAGACCTTCACATCTCCATTTATGATACAACACAAATGCAAAGTAGTCCTTTCAGGTGACGTTACAATGTAGTTTATGTATAACTAACAATACATGTCTGATTTTTTTGTACCAGTGCTGGAAGTGTTTTCTGTATATGCCTTACATGTGCATTGAACCTCCCTGCATTTATATGTCTGATGAGGCTATGAATAATGCAGATGCAGACTATTACTTTCAGATGTTGGTGCAATGCAGTTTTTGTATAATTAACGACACATGTCTGATCTTTTTGTATCAGTGTTGGATGTGTTCTCTGTATATGTTTTATATGTATGTTGAATCTTTCTGCATCTACATGTCTGATGAGGCTATGAATAATGCAACCTATCCAGAGCTATCCATGCGTGAGCATGGTGGCATATTTTTTATGTATTTTTTATATTTCATTGTTATCAATACTAATTTAACAGCCTGTATGAGTGACATCTCTAGATGTTATTTATAATTGCTTATTGTGTTTGAACATGTTTACCCTGATCTGATCAAACTGTTCACTGTATCTTTAAGAGGTTGTCTGAGACGGGATTCTCCGCCCCTTGGTAGGCGGAACTTCTTTCTCATTTCTTATATATTTGTCAGCAATGTGGTGGGTTCCAACATGCCCCTGTTGAAGACACATATGTCGAAACGCGTCGGGCGAGCTGTTGGCACCCCACATTGCTTTTAATTTCATTTTATTTTTTATGTGATCACCAAGTCATTAATTATCTTTTGACTTCAATAAATCAACATTTTTTATACCGTTTGACCCGCACCATGTGGAGCCTTTTTTTCTTTTTTCTTTTCTCCGTTTCTTTGGTTTAAACCTTCACATCATCCCCCTCCCCATTCGGGGGAGATTGGAGTATTGGTACAACGGGCTGCGTCTGAGCTTGACTACCTTGACGTTCCATCTGAAAGGATCCACCATTGGGCCTACAACCGCCTGGAGCTCCACCATCAGCTCAACAGACCTCCCTCCTTATACTCCTTGGTCCCAGATTGTGACCTCAAGCCTTCTAGACTCAACCGTCATATGACTGTGTGAGTCCAACTGTTCCGGTAAGAAGTATTTATCCACTTTTTCCTGATGTTTACAGTCAAGCAGATCCACATGAATACATTCGCCTAGTGTATTACTTTCCTTCTCTGTGACGGTTCGGTCACCCCCATGCCAGCTACATAGTGGAATGAGCACCCAATGTTGGACTTTTATCTCTAGGCATTTATATTTATGCGATTTTTGACATATTATTATTTTTTATGTTGATCACGTTTATTATTATTGAAGCGCTACACTGTTTCTATTATCCTAAAACATAAATAATGCAGAGCAGTGTTTTTCTACTCCAGTCCTCACGACACCCCAACAGGTCATGTTTTCAGGATTTCCCTCAGATGAAACGGCTGTGGTAATTACCAAGGCAGTGAAACTGATCAAATCACCTGTGCAAAATAATGGTAGCCTGAAAACATGACCTGTTGGGGCGCCTTGAGGGCTAGTTGAGAAAAACTGATGCAGAGTGTACATACACAAATAAAAAGGGCAGGCAATGAAGCCTGTATAAAAGGGCACTAAAAATGACCAGGAGCTGGGAACATTCAGTAATAAAATTGGAAATTCTGAGATCATTTTTGTATTATAGATTTATGTAGATAGATCATACAGCAGGTAAATTACAGAAAAGACTAACCCTAAGGGGGGTTATAGAAAGAAAATAGAAAACTATAATGGCAAAAAAAGGGAGGGGGTGGGGAAGGAGAATGGGATATGGAATGCAGAGGCCTCATTAAAATTAAGTAAAAGAAACATTCTCCCTCTCAGAAAATGTTTTAAGGAATCCAGACACTTGCTACAAGAGCAAGCCATGGCTGAGAAGCAAGAAAGGTCTGATCTCTGTAAAAAACAATTAGTCCAAACTTACCTTCAGAATCATAGTGAGGTTCTCAGTTTCCTGAATCTCCTCAATCCTCGCCTTCCAATGGACTAAAGTTCGGGGGCTTGAGCTTTCCCATAATGCTGAAATACAAGACTTTGTGGCTGTTGGTAGATGTTTAAGTAGAGAATTTTTTATTTCTTATTAGATAGAGGAGTATCATTTAGGAGGTAAGCAGCTGGGTAGCTGGGTTTTTGTTAAGGGTCGCTCCCGGTAGGGCCTTGGTGGTATTTTCTCATACATAGAGGAGTGTCCCCTCAAATTCCCCATAGTGCCAGCATGTGTTGGAAACTTATGGTGTCATTTTGAAGGAGTTCTGTGCCATTGCATGGGGATCTAATAGCCCCTCCCCCCCTCCCGGTATCTGTTGGCCAGGGAAACTGAGAAAAGAGAAGGATTCTTTCCCTTTGGACTTGTGAGAAAGAGGTATTGAAATCTCGCTCCCATTAATGCAAAAAACTGAGTTCTGGCGTATCTACCAAGTAATTTAAAAGGGCATAAAATGAGATGAGTGAGAAAACAGTTGGCCATCTAGGCAGGTCTGTTCAAAAAGAGTGGGTTGGCTTAGTGTGAGATGATCGACCAGGAACCATTGGAGATGTGCATTTAGTTGGGCACAGTGGAGGAAGTAAAGTGGAGAGTGAAACATAGAAGTGATGTTGCACCTCAGCAGAAGTCTGTAGTTATCGAATAAATGAATGTCTATAATAATTATATCACAACAGCTCATTAAATTTGGGATCTCCCATGCCCGGGAGGAATGACTAGGTGCCAAGTACTGGAATCAGAGGATTCAGATGGGGAGAGAAAGAGAGGAGATTCTCAAGAGATATGTGGTAACCCACAGAGTGGCACCTACCATGGAGTGTTGTCGAACACACAGGGCAGTATTAAGGGGAAGTCCCCCCACTAAAAGCGGGCTTACCATTACTCGCTGAAGGTCAACCCAAGGTTTATGATTTTGCATGACGCACCATTCCATAATTCTAGTCAAATGAAAGGGTTTATCTATGCAGTAGGGTAAAAAACCTTCTGCCTTTACAACCACTTTAAGTGCACTAAACCTCAGTGACTAATCAGATTTTGTGTCCTATACCTTTTTACATGCCCTGCTCAGCCTATAAGGTAAAGTAAGAGGTGAGATGGCTTATTATGAAATATTTATAATAATGTAGACATTCTTGTTATATTCTTTTTATACAAGTTTCCATTGATTGTAACAGCCATACATTATTGAAGCTGTCAATAATAATATCACTGACCCCATGTGGAAGGTAAAGCTTACTTTACACAGGTGCCCATTCAGCCTACTGATATCCTTCTCTTTAAATAGAACCACACTCAATCCAAATTAACCACACAAAAAGTCAAACCACATCTGTATGTTTTAATTAAGCCTTTAATTTAAAATTCCAATAAGACCAGAGTCCAAGCACAATAACTGGGCCAGTTATTTTAATAATTGCAGTCTGAATATACGCTGGGCTTTTCAGATAAGTTTGAAAGCATGAAAAGCAATACTGGATGTACAGAGCAGTTTATTTGTGGTTATATCCAGATTTTACAAAGTTTGTGTTAACTACGGATGCAAGTGGTGGCTATTTTGTGGCGGCCTGAACTATTACTGAGCCTACAAATACATTTGCACATTGTTCCTCCTTCCTGATGTCACTGATTCCAAATAGACTGATTGGGTCAAAGGTTATAGGCCAGGCTGGAAAATGTCTCTCTTAGTGTGTGGTTACAAGTGGCACTATTTATTTTTGCAGCAATGTACCATTTTCTTCATAAATCAGAATATTGAATTTTATTACAGCAGTTTGCAAGATTGTGATAACTATGAAGCCGATTTATATAAACTGGAGCACTATCTATCGGCATCATTTTCTCCCCTTTTCCTAAATCCACTCCATATGCATATACAATCGCATTGCCCCCAACAGCATGCTTCTATATCATGACCCTAATACTCCTAGAACAAATCTGAGGAAACAATAAACTACATGCCTAAGCTACCCATATCCCCAACACCAAAGCTTACTCTAATCCCTTATTTGGGTGAAGTCTGTCTCAGTGGCCAGAAACGTATTTTCATCACTGAAGCCTGTAGACACATAACTAATGGAGCCCAACGCAAGTCACATCACATTAGAAAACCCCAATTCTACCAACATGCTACTTAGAAGAACCCTTGCTCTAAGTATGGAAGCAGTGGCCTCCTCGTAGAGGTCTGACATGCCCTCTGCTGGGTCAGACCTATAGATCTGCAATAAAAACAGTTCATGGTCCCTGCTGATAAGAGAGCTCTAGCTCAGGAGAGGGGCATGTTGGAAATCTGCAGAGAGACCCAGCCCCCCCCCCCCCCCCCACACTGTAGTCTACTGGTAAGAGGCATACTTTTCTACTTGGGTTGTGGCAGCTTTCTAAAGAAAAACTTTTTTGAACACCTTTTGTGTTGATGTCCCTGGAATGTCTTTAGCTGGATTAAACTGAACGTTCAATTGGACTATATAATATAAACCCCTGCTGGAGCCTAATTTATCACAACTGCTGTGAGAAAAACAAAACGCATACTATTGAGCCACAGTTGATGGAATGATAACAATGTTTAGCAATTTAAAAGAATGTAGGCTGCTATTGCTGACCTAGCTGCATAATAGTTGATATCAATATATGCCTTAACTTCTACATGTGTAGAGCAGTAACCAATAAGATTTCCCTTTTTTGTCACACTACACTCTTCTTTTGAAAGATGATGTCTGGTTGGTTCTTATGGTATGGTATTTAGTCAGTATAAGAGAATCCAAGTGAGCATCCTCATGTTCCAGAGTCATCACAATAAGCAATTGGCATATGATCAGCAATGAGTGGGTCCATCATAGCTGTCTGCCCTATAAAACATAAAGCGCATGGAGGGAATATTTAATTTTGTTTCCTTTCTGCTCTCTGGATTAACACAATAGCGAAGTCTACTAAGCAAGCAATATGTCCTCATTTCTACAATAAGGACATATGGTATGTGGTGTTTTCACTAACAAAAAGGCCTTGGCCCTCTGCACACTCCCAGGGCTGAGAAGTTTCGGAAATATACGTTGTAATTTTCCAGCTCTTTCCGGAAACAATTTGCAGCCTTTTCGTCGCACTCACAGACCATTTTCTCACAGCGATCGCGAGCTTTCACTGGGGACAGAAATATAGAAGTGTCACATAAAAAGCAGCATTACCCGCTGAACACATTGGGGTGACATTGGGGTGAAACAGATTACAGAAGACACAACTTGCAACCAGTAACCAGTGGTCAGTTATCATGGTGTGTCACTGAAGCAGTCCTACTGGACTGCAGGCTATATACATAGACACAGACAGCAGGGTTTTGCCCCGATCTCCACTCCATCCTCATAGGATTTGGTTACCAGCAACAAAAGCCAATGGCTCCCACTGCTGTCAAGCTGCCCTGTGAGGAGGGATAGAGCCGCTGCTCTCATGCACAACAATGGATCTAAATAGGGCTCAGAAGGTTTTTTACCTTAATGTAGAGACAGCTTTAGAACTACTTTAAAGAAGAATTCCAGGTATGGATATTTTTACATAGTCCGTCCTACTGATTGATCTATTGGGCTTGGACCAGTGTAACTATGTATATACCATACCAGGCTGATGCCCCTGGAAGTTAGAAATCACTGAAGTAGGCAACAATACCCCAGTGATCACCACTTTCTTCCATGTCCCATGCTGAGTAACTTCTCTCCTGCTTACTGAACTCAGCACGAGCACCATTCAGAGATTGCTTTGATTGAATAAGGTGGAAAGGCGGAGTGGTGATGTCACGCTGTCACAATGCATCAGGCCAGCAACTCAGCACAGGTCCCAGAAGCAAGTGAGACTGGCCAGATATAGTATATACATAGTATATACATAGTTACATTGGTCCAAGTTGCAAAAATATACCATGCCTGGAATGCATCTTTAACTCCTGAAATTGTATCCAAAAAGGCAGGCAGAGAGCAATGGACTGGCCACCAGTACTGAACGTTCTCAATTACTGGCTTAAAGACCATGCCTTGTTCTGCATAGTATATCTATTTGAGAGTGACCATGATGGTAGAGGCAGGGCTTTGCTTTCTCATGTCAGAGCCTCCAGCAAGGATAACAGTGAATTACATTACTGTAATCACCAAATAATAGCAGTCAGAGGCAGCAGTGCCTGAGGTCTTATAATGCAGATATGCAGCTATGTTGGTTTGGACCAATGAAGTGCCCTGCTATTTTGAGGAGGAATTTCTGACAAAGTAAATTTTTTAGGGTACTAAATATTAAAATAGGCAATATTAAAATTTTCAGATGTTATTTATAGCATAACAAAAATGTATTTTGTTTTACCACTGTGACCTGGTCCAGGCTTAATTCCCGCATTCTACCAGCATTCCAACTGCTTGTGTGTAGCTTAAGGGCTAATCCACACATTGTGAGGGGACAGATGATTTGCTTCATTGTTGCCTGTGTGTCCTATTCACACTGCAATGCAGCCTGGAGCTGTGCTTTAGTGTATGCAGACACGCTGCTTTTTTTTGCAATGCACTGTACAGAATCACATGGCGCTTTACAGCACCGTGAATAAAGTAAAATAAAGTTTGTCCAAAACAAAAATAGAAAGGAGACGCGTGATGCGCTGAATCATGCACCCTACCACAGTAGGGAGGGGGACAGCTACCAGAAGACTACTAAAACACTTTGGCAGCTGTAAGCTCTAGTGTGAACCCAGCCTAAAAACTGTAAAAAAAATAAAAATAAAAATCAGACAGCTATGCCCCCAACCCCGGGACAATTCCATGAAACTTCATAAATTTAACTGGTTGCTTAATTCAGGAGGTGCTTGCGATGGGATAGAAACTTATGCCAAAAAATCTGTGTAAAGTTATTTGAATTTGAGCATTCATATTTTATTTCTATTTCTGAAACATATGCCAATGCCTTCCTTTTATAGCCGTGGGAAATTAATATAATCTGTGAATATAAGCAACAGCGGCCGTTCCATAAGGGGTGCAGGGGCGCCGACCCCTAATTTTCATGCAGGTTTCATTTTCAGGTTTCTATGGGTTTTTTTTTGTAAGCACATGATTAGAGAATTTGATCTAATTGGCTTCAAAAAGGTTGGGCTCGGGGGCGCAGAGCACT
Organism: Lithobates pipiens; assembly: GCF_037356315.1. Lineage (NCBI taxonomy): Eukaryota > Metazoa > Chordata > Amphibia > Anura > Ranidae > Lithobates > Lithobates pipiens. The sequence continues at coordinate 144,111,443 of NW_027507788.1, read as the reverse complement.
GCGCTCTGGAACAACCCACTTGTGGCATTAGCGAATCAATATTCGCTATTGTCTTCAGGCTTCTCCTGACCAATCAGGACAGGAGGTGGGTCTCAAGACTGGATTAGCCGGAAGTAGTAGCCAGGGAGGTCGCAACCATTGATGGGGTAAGTGCAGACCTGGCAGGGGGGTTTGTTTACCAACCCCAAAACAATTGAGCACCAGCCGCCACTAATTTGAAAGATTACTGTATATTATTTATAAATATATAAACCAAGGTCGGTTGCCTGAGTTTACATTATTCTTATGATCAAAAGTTGAAAATGGTATAAATTGTTGTATCCTCTGGGACACTTACTGCATTTAACCTTCTGTTCCTCTTCAGTATAGAAGCGGTATGTCTGAGTCACAGGGTTGCATCCTCTCATTTCAGCCTCATTGTGGCAGCAGGCCTGTTCATGGCAACACCTGAAAAGTCGATGTTTGTTAGATAGGTTATGAAAGTGATCACTTTTCATGTCTGCTAAGCTAATACAGGTCAAGAAAGGTCAGTGTAATTGTCTGCCATAGAAGCTTAGTGTGGCAAAATGCCCACTTGACTTACTAAACCACATTGATATCTACTGTTCACAGATGATGTTACTGGCACCACTGTACCAATTGACAAAATATTTTGTTAAAGTTTATTGACTTAGAGCAAAGTAACTCCAAGTAATGTGGACATGTTAGTTTATGATTATATATTCACAGAAGCAAGCTGAAAATAATTTGTAGGGCCTACATGTATTACAATCATAGAAATGCATTTAAATAGATCACCTGCATTGTTGATCATTATTATGATGTTTGCAGTCATCTACATCTAATTTATTTATTCCAATATTTATGAGATTGGATGCCCACTTTGTCTTCTGTCCTTTTGCAGCTTCATTTGCTTAGCAACATATAAATGCAAACATAATGTAGCCACATATAATGTGTTCATCAGTCATCAGTAAAAGCTCTTTACTTGTATTCCCAGGTCTGAACACCTGCTGTACCCATTATTTAGGAGTTGCCCTCTACCTGTTGGAATTTTAATCTCATACTAGAAAAAAATGTAACAGGAGGAGCTGGAGCACACAAAAGGTGCATTGGATTACTCAGAACTATGAAAGAAAGAAAGCCAAACACTGAGCCACCTAACCTCCCTCTGTTTTCAACTAAAATAACCTTATTTGGTGGAATTATCTGGCTCAAATAACATTGTATACAGACAAACACAACACATATCTTGAAGAATCTATTCATGAGAATTATTTAGAGAAAACAAAAATGTTCTTCAAAAGTGTAGAATTTACCCATAACAACTAATTAGGTTTTATATTTAATTACTGGTCAAATGAAAGAGGAATCTGGTCGGGCACTTTGTGACCATCATTTCTGCAGAACTTTCTGTTTCCTGTACTCACAAACGGGCTCTATAAAAGATGAATTGAAACAAAAATATATGAGAATTACCAGTCAATGGCATCCACGGGTCTTCCTCCGGTGTTGGCACCACAGTGGCAGCCATAATCAGAGAAATTAGCTAGGCCATAAACGATGGTGGTCACTTTAATCATTTCATCAAATTGTGCTGGGGTGCTGGTGACCAGAGCAATGACTGAAAGACAAGATGAGATTTCTAATAGATAACCAGACATGCACATACATAGCATGATACCAGACTTGATAAATGTCTCTATTTCTGATGGAACTGATTCTGAGCGCACTACATTTTTGATGGTTCTCTAGGTACTTTTGTTTCAGAAATGTAAAAATTTGAATATCTGATATGATTTTATGTTGGTTATATTGCTCCACTTGGGACATTCGCCCAATCTTGCAAACCAGGTAAGAAGCAGGATCTCTCTAAAGTGAAATCCCTTTTTAAACAATAAAATAATGCTTGCTGCACTAAAGAATATATTAAATTGCATTTCTTTCATGTTATACACCATGAGCAGCTGGGAGTCATTGCAGAACCCTTTAAATGATATGGTTGATTCAGGTATTATGTGCAAAAGCAACATATTCCATGACCTCCTCTAGATACAGTACACCCTCTTGGTTTCCACCTCCCAACTCTGGTGGGCTAAAGACCTCAGTGGAGCTATGATGGGAAGGAGACGGACAAATAAAAATAAAAAAACTTCTGAGATTCTTTAAAGCATAACTAAATGCATAACTCATTGTTTAGTTTTGAAAAGGAAATTGAACACCTGTTAGGTTTTTATTGCTGTCTGTGCCCCCATTAGAGAGATTCACACTCTCAATTAGTCCTGTTTCCAGTATCACCAAGAGTAAAGGTAAAAAATAAAGGAATAAAGGCAAATTCTTTCAATGAGTACACTAATTCTGGCAACCCTGGTGACAACCAAGGATTCTCTTACTTTAAGGGGATATACTCACACTTCCTGTTTTGGCTATGGGACAGAAGCGAAGGGAAATCTCCCCAATACAGATGTAAAAAAAATTGACAGGGGGTTATAACAATCCCTTACGCTATCCAAATTGACAAAAAGTTTTGCCTTTAGTTCTACTCTCTAACCTAATCCTAAAGGATCATACTCAACTGAGTGGGTATTTGAAGTTCAAGTAGGAGAAGCTACCAGTTCTACTCTGAGAATGCACAGCATGCTGTGATCTAATAGTTTGGTAGTATATGTTTAGAAGCTTTTACCAATTATCAAAAACAGAAAAATAATTGCCAAACTGACTTCTCCCAATGTGTAAAGCAATTTTTGATAAACAGTGCAATAGATAAAATAAAAAGGAAATTGTATGCTTACTGCATGTCACTGCCAGTCCCAGAACTAGACACCTGGCCATCTTGGGTTCTCTGTGCTGGTCTCAGGAACTGATAACTGCTGTCTCTGTGTCCCTTATATACCATTTTCAGATATATCCCTCCTTTCAATTATTGTAATGACACCCTGCACCTGCACTGAAAATAAGTAGGTAAAGACAAAAAAACACTGTGTTTAATATTACTGCCTGAGAAATCAGGGACATCAGCGGTGAAACTGCGTAATATGCTTGTAATAACACAGGACACATCTACAGAGGAAATTAAATTGTCTGATGCCCCGAAGAACAAAGAAGTATTAAAGAGGATCTCTGATAATCCTTTGTTGCTTTGGACTCTCATTTTAAATTTATATGACCATATGACAGCTACCAAAGTGACTTGTACTTCACAAATCACGCTTCTTTTAGTGATACCTGGTTCCATATCATTATCCTAAAGAGGGCTTCTAAGTTTCTTTTTTTTAATTCAGATTTTATTTTTAACGTTTTTATAACAAACAACAATCAAAAAGAAAAAACACATACAAACCAAGGTCAAGTTGCCTCCCCAAACAGTATCAGCACCCGTACATTTGATAAATTATCAACTAATTTTTGAGGAATGTTCATGAATAGAAATATTCAGAAAATAAAAAAAATACCCTGCTTTTATTATGGATTGAAATTAAAATTAGAACATGATGCATCTATCCATTTTCTCCATATCTTTTAAAACTTCTGAAAGGCATTATGTCCAATTCCCAAACCTGGGTTGCCAACTTTCAGTAAATCACAAACAGTTTGTAAAATCCATAAATTTTGCATCTGTCTGTGAATGTCCATCGGATATTCAGACTGCATGTCCGTAACAGACATTCATGAACAGATGCAAAAATTACGGATGTTACAAACTATTCATATATTTACTGAAAGCTGGCAACCCTGTTCCCAAATCACGTCCTTAAGGTTCTTCTTGATAGCTGCTGGATCAGTCATCCCAAGACATTGGAAATCCCTTACAGTTCATTCTATATATGAATAGATAGTTGAAATGCAATCTTTTAGACACACAGAGGAATTGCCTGCAACTACGTAGGATAGGTTTGAATTTTTTTTCAAATTTTCAAATTGTGGGGACCCTGGATTTAGTTACACACTTGCACAGTCACAATGGGATTGCTTCCACCACTGAAAACATTACTTCTCTAATTAAAACAAATTGCAGGGTCTTCGTAGTGATGGGTACCCTTCCTCCCTTTCCCGTTATTTCTCCCCTTAATCTCCATTCATCTTTTCACCCACCTTATTCAGTTTAGGCACATCAACAATATTGGTCTTTCCTTTATAGTGCGTGGTTTACATACATACAGTGCCTTGCGAAAGTATTTGGCCCCCTTGAACTTTTCAACCTTTTGCCACATTTCAGGCTTCAAACATAAAGATATAACATTTGAATTTTTTGTGAAGAATCACCAACAAGTGGGACACAATTGTGAAGTGGAACGAAATCTATTGGATAATTTAAACTTTTTTAGCAAATAAAAAACTGAAAAGTGGTGCGTGGAAAATTATTCGGCCCCTTTACTTTCAGTGCAGCAAACTCACTCCAGAAGTTCAGCGAGGATCTCTGAATGATCCAATGTTGTCCTAAATGACTGATGGTGATAAATAGAATCCACCTGTGTGTAATCAAGTCTCTGTATAAATGGACCTGCTCTGTGATAGTCTCAGGGTTCTGTTGAAAGCTCAGAGAGCATCATGAAGACCAAGGAACACACCAGGCAGGTCCGTAATACTGTTGTGGAGAAGTTTAAAGCCGGATTTGGATACAAAAAGATTTCCCAAGCTTTAAACATCCCAAGGAGCACTGTGCAAGTGATCATTTTGAAATGGAAGGAGTATCAGACCACTGCAAATCTACCAAGACCTGGCCGTCCCTCTAAACTTTCAGCTCAGACAAGGAGAAGACTGATCAGAGATGCAGCCAAGAGGACCATGATCACTCTGGATGAACTGCAGAGTACTACAGCTGAGGTGGGAGAGTCTGTCCATAGGACAACAATCAGTCGTACACTGCACAAATCTGGCCTTTATGGAAGAGTGGCAAGAAGAAAGCCATTTCTCAAAGATATCCATAAAAAGTCTCGTCTAAAGTTTGCCACAAGCCACCTGGGAGACACACCAAACATGTGGAAGAAGGTGCTCTGGTCAGATGAAACCAAAATCCAACTTTTTGGCCATAATGCAAAACGATATGTTTGGCGTAAAAGCAACACAGCTCATCACCCTCAACACACCATCCCCACTGTCAAACATGGTGGTGGCAGCATCATGGTTTGGGCCTGCTTTTCTTCAGCAGGGACAGGGAAGATGGTTAAAACTGAGGGGAAGATGGATGCAGCCAAATACAGGACCATTCTGGATGAAAACCTGTTGGAGTCTGCAAAAGACCTGAAACTGGGACGGAGATTTATCTTCCAACAAGACAATGATCCCAAACATACAGCAAAATCTACAAAGGAATGGTTCACAAATAAACAGATCCAGGTGTTTGAATGGCCAAGTCAAAGTCCAGACCTGAATCCAATCGAGAATCTGTGGAAAGAGCTGAAAACTGCTGTTCACAAACGCTCTCCATCCAACCTCACTGAGCTCGAGCTGTTTTGCAAGGAAGAATGGGCAAGAATTTCAGTCTCTCGATGTGCAAAACTGATAGAGACATACCCCAAGCGACTTGCAGCTGTAATCGCAGCAAAAGGTGGCTCTACAAAGTATTAAGGCAAGGGGGCCGAATAATTTTGCACGCCCCACTTTTCATTTTTTTATTAGTTAAAAAAGTTTCAAAAGTCCAATAGATTTCGTTCCACTTCACAATTGTGTCCCACTTGTTGGTAAATCTTCACAAAAAATACAAATTTTATATCTTTATGTTTGAAGCCTGAAATGTGGCAAAAGGTTGAAAAGTTCAAGGGGGCCGAATACTTTCGCAAGGCACTGTACATATACATATATATACATATGATACATACAGATGTTTTCATTCACAAACCATGCACACACATGGATTTTGGTGGGGTCCACTCCCCCAGTCACACTTCACCCTTCAGGATTCCCCGTTGCTTTTCCATTGTTTTTGACACCTCTGCTCCCGTGGGAGACAATTGTCCGCAGCTTTGCCGTGGCATCCACTGCCGCACGCCACGTTCATTGTTGACCTGTAAGTATGGGTGAATGTTCCATAATTCCCCCTTCCCCATCTTATATGTGTTCAGTTTACTCACTGTTCACCTCTCATTTTTTTAGACATCCCTACAGCGTCTTCTCCTGATGAGTGACAGTTAGTCACGAAACGCATTGAGCTATAGATGCTACAATCATGGTTATACATCCAGTTGTTTGAACCAACAATGCTGCTACCTTATGTTTACAGTCAGTGACTATTTTATCACTATTGTATGGGACGACATATACAATTGTATCTTATGTTTACGTATTTATATCGCATATTATAAATTATGCAACTCAACTTTAGATGGCTTGCGGGTCTCAATGTATCTCTATTCCAGTAATGTATTGTATTGTATGTTGTATTTATGGAATAAAATAAATTTTGATAACCTTTATTGCCTCCTTGCTCTCCAGCTGCATGCTTCAATCAAAGTCCTAAACCCTTTCTCTCTTTTTGCTGCGCAAAAGCCGGGATGGAGGTACCTCTGATACTTCAGAGGCCTCATTTAAAGTCCCAAACTCTTTTCTTTTTCCTTAATTTTTTTTACTATCTCTTCGTTTCTCTATTTTCCAATTTATATTTGTTTATTTTATTCTTTTATAAACTTCCTTCTCTGCCACTTCATCAGCTGTACAATTCGATACAGCATATTCACCTCAGTTCACTTTTAAAGAAAATATATTAAATGCACATATTTTTGCCACCAAATACGTGCATTTAATATTTTTTACCAAAGGAGCCTGCAAAGCATTGCACAATCACGATTGCTCAAGCTCCTGCAGACATTTACTTCAGCTTTCTGTTGTCTTAGTTGTACTATTTTTATATGTTTTTGACATTGACAGTGCTTTATGCCATATTGTTCTAAGTATTTACTTATTTCTTTAGTGCTCTGTCTGACGGCTTCTATTCCTTGTAATATTTACAGTATATAAACTTCTAATAAATTATAATCTTAAAAAAAATAAGCTTCTGTATATAAAAGTCAAGTCTGTTAGGGAAAATTTGTTAATTGTAATAGCTGTAAATTACATGAGTATCCATCCTTTGATGAGTTACCGGTAGGGCCGGCACAAGGGGGACCGGGGGGGGGGGGGGGGGGCTGATACCACGTGAGGTTGGGGGAGTGCCATGAAGAGTGTTCCTGCTGTGAAAGGAGTAGTGACAGCGGCAACACTACTCCTGTCAGGTTAGCACTAAAAGAGACAGCCAAATCTGGAGAGGAGGTGAGAGACGGGAGGATGAGTGGGCTGTGTTCTTTCTTCCAAACAATAAGTACTTGAAGAACAAGCACCACTCCGGGTGAATAGTGGTGTATAATGTAATCCCCTTTCCAAATCACAGGGTGGCGGTCCAGTCCATGACCTAGGCGTAGCAAGTGAATACCAAAGTAGGTCGACAGCACTCCAAACTTCAGAAAACATGTGAGCTTTTATTAATAAAATCCACAAAAAAGGACATCACAAACCCAAGATACAGGAAGGCAGCAGCATGGTTAACACATTTCATGTAGAATGCGCTTAATCATAACCCCCCCCCCCCCAAAAAAAAACTATAGCCCTACCTGTTGTATCAATGTTTAGTAAGACTATAGATATTTTGTTTCTATGTGTTTCTTTTTTCTTTTTTTCTTTTTATGTTTTCTATGGGTTTGATAAAGTGAACGTTATCTCAGCACACAATTCAGACATCTATTATATTCATGATTGAACCACTCTGTATTTAAGGGTTAATTCAACAGGTATTTTTGGGTTATGATTAAGCGCATTTTGTGTGAAACATGTTAACAATGCTGCTGCCTCCCTGTATGTTGGGTTTGTGATGTCCTATTTTGTGGATTTTAGAAATAAAACTTCACATATTTTCTGAACATTGGAGTGCAGTCAACCTTCTTTTACTTGCTCTGTCCTTTCTTCCTTCCAGTCCCTCCCCCCTGCCACTGTAGTGCTCCTGCAATCTACTTACCCACCCCCATCTCCTCCCAGCAAAGAATGTGCATGTTCTAGAAGGGGGAACTGGGGGGTTGCAGGGATAACATTTGTTCTAGGAAGGGAAATTTGTGTGTGTGTGTGTGGGGGGGGGGGGGGGGGGGTAGTGTGGTAGGAGGGGTTGTGTGGTAGGAGGGGGTTGGGGGGGTTGTGTGGAAAAATTTGGGGGGGTTGTGTGGTAGGGGTGGGGAGGGGAATTGTGGTTGAAAGAATCGGGACAAAAAGGATTTAGGAGGTTGTGCTATAGGGGGGATTTGGGGGGTGGGGTTGTGCTAGAAGGGGTGACTTGGGAGAGAGGGGATTCATGCTAGGAGGGAACATTTTGGAGTAGGATTTCTCTTAACCAGTTGCTGACCGCCGGCCGTCAAAAAACGGCCAGGCGGCGCAGCTATTGCGGCGGGAGGCCGTCATATGACGGCCTCCCGTTTAAACAGGGATGCGCGCGATCGTGCGCGCGCATCCCTGTTTCTTCGGTGGCGGCGTGTCACGGAGACACCGCTCGCCACCGAAGGGGGTGAACAGCCATTCGTTATGGCTGTTTACCACGTGATCGGCCGTGATGAAGTCACGGCCGATCACAGATGGTCACACCCCCTACGTGCACGGCGCATGCGCGCGATCGCGAGCGCGCTGCGCGTGCACGTCGGTGGCGGCGTGTTCCCCGGGAACACTGCTCGTCACCGACACTGGTAAACAGCCATTGGCTGGCTGTTTACCCACGTGATCGGCTGTGATCCTTTCACAGCCGATCACTAAAAATGTAAACAAACCGCGGTAACGGGATGTTACCGGGTTCTCCTCCTCACACACTGATCGTGTGTGAGGAGGAGATTGCGGTAACATCTCGTTACCGCCTACAGTACACATCAAGCACACTGATCCCCCCCCCCCCCCCAATAAAGAGGACCTGTCACCACCCCTCATAATACCTGTCAATCACAGTCCATCAGAGTACCTGTCACAGTCCATCAGAGTACCCGAGTACCTGTCCCAGCCCATCAGAGTACCCGAGTACCTGTCCCGGCCCATCAGGGTACCCGAGTACCTGTCCCGGCCCATCAGAGTACCCGAGTACCTGTCCCAGCCCATCAGAGTACCCGAGTACCTGTCCCAGCCCATCTGAGTACCCGAGTACCTGTCCCAGCCCATCTGAGTACCCGAGTACCTGTCCCAGCCCATCTGAGTACCCGAGTACCTGTCCCAGCCCATCTGAGTACCCGAGTACCTGTCCCAGCCCATCTGAGTACCCGAGTACCTGTCACAGTTCATCTGAGTACCCGAGTACCTGTCCCGGCCCATCAGAGTACCCGAGTACCTGTCCCAGCCCATCAGAGTACCCGAGTACCTGTCCCAGCCCATCAGAGTACCCGAGTACCTGTCCCAGCCCATCAGAGTACCCGAGTACCTGTCCCAGCCCATCAGAGTACCCGAGTACCTGTCCCAGCCCATCTGAGTACCCGAGTACCTGTCCCGGCCCATCAGAGTACCCGAGTACCTGTCCCGGCCCATCAGAGTACCCGAGTACCTGTCCCGGCCCATCAGAGTACCCGAGTACCTGTCCCGGCCCATCAGAGTACCCGAGTACCTGTCCCGGCCCATCAGAGTACCCGAGTACCTGTCCCGGCACATCAGAGTACCCGAGTACCTGTCACGGCACACCAGAGTATCCGAGTACTTGTCACGGCACATCAGAGTACCCGAGTACCTGTCACGGCCCATCAGTGTACCCGAGTACCTGTCACGGCCCATCAGGGTACCCGAGTACCTGTCACGGCCCATCAGGGTACCCGAGTACCTGTCACGGCCCATCAGGGTACCCGAGTACCTGTCACAGTCCATTAGAGTACCGAGTACCTGTCACAGTCCATTAGAGTACCGAGTACCTGTCACAGTCCATTAGAGTACCGAGTACCTGTCACAGTCCATTAGAGTACCGAGTACCTGTCACAGTCCATTAGAGTACCGAGTACCTGTCACAGTCCATTAGAGTACCGAGTACCTGTCACAGTCCATTAGAGCACCGAGTACCTGTCACAGTCCATTAGAGCACCGAGTACCTGTCACAGTCCATTAGAGTACCGAGTACCTGTCACAGTCCATTAGAGTACCGAGTACCTGTCACAGCCCATCTGAGTACCCGAGTACCTGTTCCAGTCCATCTGTGTACCAGAGTACCTGTCACCGCCCTTCAGAGTACCCAAATACCAGTCACCAAACCATCAGAGTACCTGTCACCAGGCCATCAGAGTACCCGAGTACCTGTCACCAGGCCATCAGAGTACCCGAGTACCTGTCACCAGGCCATCAGAGTACCCGAGTACCTGTCACCAGGCCATCAGAGTACCCGAGTACCTGTCACTAGGCCATCAGAGTACCCGAGTACCTGTCACCAGGCCATCAGAGTACCCGAGTACCTGTCACCAGGCCATCAGAGTACCCGAGTACCTGTCACCAGGCCATCAGAGTACCCGAGTACCTGTCACCAGGCCATCAGAGTACCCGAGTACCTGTCACCAGGCCATCAGAGTACCCGAGTACCTGTCACCAGGCCATCAGAGTACCCGAGTACCTGTCACCAGGCCATCAGAGTACCCGAGTACCTGTCACCAGGCCATCAGAGTACCCGAGTACCTGTCACCAGGCCATCAGAGTACCCGGGTACCTATTTGCAGCCCATGTCTCATAGAATATACGTTGGGGTGTTTACTTTCCAAAATGGGGTCATTTTGTGGGTAATTTCACTGTCCTGGTGGTCCAGGACCTTCAGAAGTGTGATGGGTAGGAATGAAATAAGATGTGTCATTTATGCTCCTAGAACGCCTGAACGTACTACTTCAATGTTCGGCCTCTCTATGTGGCCAGGCTGTGTAAAAGTCCTACACATGTGGTATCGCCATACTCGGGAGGAGTAGCAGAATGTATTTTGGGGTGTAATTTTTGCTATATACATGTTATGTGTTAGAAATATCTTATAAATTGACAATTTTGTGTAAAAAAAAAATGCGTTTTAATTTTTTTCCACATATTCCAAAAACCTCTGGAAAAAAATGAACCGTTCAAAAGACTCATTCTGCTTCCCAGATTATACGTTGGGGTGTTTGCTTTCCAAAATGGGGTCATTTTATGGGAAATTCCATTGTGCTGGTACTCCAGGGCCTTCAAAAGTGTAATAGGTGGTTGAGAAATGAGATGCGTAATTTTTGCTCATAGAACGTCTGAAGGTACTACATCAATGTTAGTGCTCTGTATGTGGCCAGGCTTTGTAAAAGTCTCACACACGTGGTATCGCTGTACTCGGGAAGAGTAGCAGAATGTATTTTGGGGTGTCATTTTTGCTATATACATGCTATGTGTTAGAAATATCTTATAAATTGACAATTTTGTGTAAAAAAAAATGCGTTTTAATTTTTTTCCACATATTCCAAAAACTTCTGGAAAAAAATTAACCATTCAAAAGACTCATTATGCCTCACAGATTATACGTTGGGGTGTTAGCTTTCCAAAATGGGGTGATTTTATGGGAAATTCCATTGTGCTGGTACTCCAGGGACTTCAAAAGTGTAATAGGTGGTTGAGAAATGAGATGCGTCATTTTTGCTCGTAGAACGTCTGAAGGTACTACATCAATGTTGGTGCTCTGTATGTGGCCAGGCTGTGTAAAAGTCTCACACATGTGGTATCGGCGTACTCGGGAAGAGTAGCAGAATGTATTTTGGGGGGTAATTTGTTGTATGCATATGCTGTGTGTGAGAAATAACCTGATAATATGACAATTTAGTAAAAAAAAAAAAAAAAAAAAAAAAAATCTTCATTTTGCAAAGAATTGTGGGAAAAAATGACAACTTAAAAAAACTCACCATGCTACTTACTTAATACCTTGGGATGTCTACTTTGTAAAAAGGGGTCATTTGGGGGGTATTTGTACTTTCCTGACTAGTTAGAGTCTCAAGAAATTAGGTACACCTGATGTACTGAAGGCCTGATCAGAAGTGATGAATTTTCAGTGATTGGCACCATAGATTGTAGACTCTATAACTTTCACAAAGACCAAATAATATATACTAATGTGGGTTATTTTTACCAAAGATATGTAGCAGTATACATTTTGGCCAAAATTTATGAAGAAAAATTACTAATTAGCAAAAATTTATGACAGAAACGAAGAAAAAGGCATTTTTTTCACAAAATTTACGTTTTATTTTATTTATAGCACAAAAAATAAAAAACCCACTAGTGATTAAATACCACTAAAAGAAAGCTCTATTTGTGTGGAAAAAAGGACGCAAGTTTCATATGGATACTGTGTTGGATGACTGAGTAATTGTCATTCAAAGTGTGAGAGCGCTGAAAGCTGAAAATTGGTCTGGTCAGGAAGGGGGTGTAACTGCACTGTACTGAGGTGGTTAAGAAGGAGGATTTGGGGGATAATTTGTGCTAGTAGGGATAATTGCGGGGTATGATGGGTACATTTTAAATTTTTGGGGGGGGGTTTCTGCTAGGAGGGGGATTTTGGAGAGAAAGAGAACGAGAGAGAAAGTTGATTTGTTCTGGGAGAGGGGATGGGGGCAAAGATTTGTGTTTGGTGCAGGAATGTCAGCAAGGGGGTATTTGTACTGGGAGGAGTAATTTTTTTTGAGGAGAATTTTGGCTTGGAATGGGAATTTTTGCCTAGGGGCACATGAAGAATAGTGCTTGATTTTTTTGGTGGGGGGAGGGAAGGAATTTTGCTGCCACTATAATGCGCACACATCTTTGGGGAAGGGAGGGGGAAGTAAAATCTAGTGGAACCAATTACCTTCAGAAGTCACCTAATTTGTAAATAGAGTCCACCTGTGTGTTAATTTAATCTCAGTGTAAATACAGCTGTTCCGTGAAGCCCTTAGAGGTTTGTTAGAGAACCTTAATGAACAAACAGCATCATGAAGGCCTTGCAACACACCAGACAGGTCAGGGATAAAGTTTTAGAGAAGTTTAAAGCAGGGTTATTTATAAAAAAAATATTTTAAGCTTGAACATCTCACAGAGCACTGTTCAATCCACAATCCAAAAATAGAAACAGTATGGTACAACTGAAAACCTACCAACCTACCATGGTTGCCCACCTAAACTGACAGGCCGGGCAAGGAAAGCATTAATCAGAGAAGCATCCAAGCGGCTCATGGTAACTCTGAAGGAGCTGCAGAGATCCACAGCTCAGGTGGGAGAATCTGTCCTACACTATTAGTCGTGCACTCCATAAATCTGACCTTTATGAAAGAGTGGCAAGAAGAAAGCCATTGTTGTAAGAAAGCCATAAGAAGTCCTATTTGCAGTTTGCGAGAAGCCATGTGGGGGACACAGCAAAAGTGGCAGAAGGTGCTCTGTTCAGATGAGACCAACATTGAACTTTTTGGCCTAAAAGTAAAATGCTATGTGTGGTGGAAAACTAACACTGCACATGACCCTGAACCCACCATCCCCACCATGAAACATGGTGGCATCATGTTGTGAGAATGATGGGAAGATGGATGTTGTCAAATGCAGGGCAATGTTAGAAGAAAACCTGTTAGAGTCTGCGAAAAACTTGCGACTGGGGCGGTGATTCACCTTCCAGCAGGACAACTACCCTAAACATACAGCCGGAGCTACAATGGAATGGTTTAGATCAAAGCATATTCATGTGTTATAATGGCCCATCCAAAGTCCAGACCTAAATCCAATTGAGAATATGTGGCAAGACTTGAAAATTACTGTTGACAGATGCTCTCCGTCCAATCCTGCCATCTTGAGCTATTTTGCAAATATGAATAGGCATAAATGTCACTCTCTAGATGTGCAAAGCTGGTAGAGACATATCCAAAAAGACTTGCAGCTGTAATTGCAGCAAAAGGTTGTTCTACAAAGTATTGACTCTGGGAAGCTGAATAAAAATGCATGCCACACTTTTCACATATTTATTTGTAAAACATTTTGAAAACCATTTATCATTTTTCTTCCACTTCACAATTATGTGCCACATTGTGTTGGTCTATCACATAAAATCCCAATGAAATACATTTACGTTTTTGGTTGTAACATGACAAAATGTGGAAACTCTCAAGGGGTATGAATACTTTTTCAAGGCACTGTATATAGAAGTATTAAATATTGAATGGGAAGGTTGGAGAGTGTGAGTGGTATTAAAAGAGTGTGAGTGGTATTAAAATGTTGTATTTTGTGGCTGATTTAATTGCAATCAACAGAAATGCATCAAAATACAAGGGAACACACAATGCAGGTTTCAATCTCCCTCTGAGTACATTTTTATGCTATTAGATATCATCAGTCTGATGACCAGTATGATTCAAACCTTTTCCTGAGCCCAGGTCATCCTGGACCCACCCCAGCCTGTGACCAGACAGTGAAAGGAGAAGCAGCACAGTGATGAGCTCATCTTTCTCCTGCTATCAGCATGCTTCTTGTCAGTACATGAACTGATTAGCTCCTTGTGCTGCTTCTTCCTGTCACACTTTAAAGTAAATGGACTGCAAAAATAAAAAATTGAATACTTACCTTTCCGTAATTTTCCATTCCTGGTGCCTATCCATGGCAGCATACACATGGTTGGTTGCTCCGCCCACAACTAGCCACAGGACCGCTTTAACTCTATAAAAGAAAGAGTCGCCCCCCCCCCTCATGTCATTCTTGTAACTAGTCTCAAATAATGCAGATTACAGCAAGGGAGGGCATTAGCTGCCATGGATAGGCACCAGGAAAGGAAAATTACAGAAAGGTAAGTATTCAATTTTCCTTGTCCTGGTGCCACCATGGCAGCATACACATGGTAAATAACTCACTCATAGGAATGATTGCTGCAAAAGATATCGTTTATTTGGGGTTACAAAATTGTAACTTTTTTTTGCCGCAATTACAGGAAGTTAGTGCAGCTGGATCCAGGCTATAATGAGCCATGAAGGTGGTCAACGAAGACCAACTTGCCGCCCAACAAATCATTTCTGGAGAGACCTGTGTTAAAGCCACCCAAGAAGATGCTATCCCCCGAGTCGAGTGGGCATTGATTGCTCCTGGAAGACCACTAGCCCCATAAGCCTTCTGAATCAGACATACAATCCAGCTTCCTGTAGTTCTTTTGGATGCTGCCAAACTTTTCCTGACTCCGTTTGGAATAACAAATAGGTGTTGGCCTTTGTGGAAATACTGTGTTAGCTCGATGTACCGACAAGGCATCTTTGCAATGTCTAGCTCATGTTATCTTGACGTAGCTGGGTCTTTTTCAAAAGATGAGAGAACCCATTCCTGATTAAAATGGTAAACAGTGGGAACTTTGGGTACGAACTGATGAATCACTTGTGGAACGACCCTGTAATGTAATGTACAGATCTTGAGCTCCCAAGGCTTGGATCTCTGAAGTCCTACGGCCTGAGGTGACAGCTACTAGAAAGGCAGCTTTCAGAGTAATACTTTCCAGAGTACAATCCTCGGTAGGTGCGAATGGAGGTGCTGCCAGAGTATTCAATACCAAAGGTAAATCCCACTTCAGGTACAGTGTTTTCCTGGGTGGCCTCAACCTTAGAACTGCTCTCTGAATTGAAATCATTCTATCAAAGTGTTAATAGCCCATCTGGTGTCTGTTAAGGCTGATAAGGCCGAGACTTGTACTTTAAGGGTACTAAGCCCCAAACCTAAATCTAACCCCTTCTGTAGAAACAGGACAATGTCATTTACACCTGGTCTTAACAGGTTAAACTGGTTAGCTTCTGCAAATTTCTGCCATATCCTGTAGTAGGTTTTATTGGTGGATGACTTTCTGGCTTGGAGCAGTGTCTGGATTACCTTCTGAAAAACAAAACAGAAAACAGAGGTGCCTCTAAGTGCAGAATTAAAAGCTATTTATTTTCCCCAGAAAGAATTAAAAACACTTAGAGGATCTGGCAGATAAAAAGGCACATAATTATTGGTAATACATGTGGTCCGAAAGGCATAGAGGTCCTTGCCATGTAGATGTTATCAGGGCTGTGTCGTTTACTGCAGCAGAGGATCCGGAACCATGGAGTTTCCTGTAAGCCGGTGAGCGGTTTGCATTGACCGGGTCTGTGATGAACGGAGATTCCAGAAGTGACATCAGTGGCATCAGTGTTAGGAGACGGGAACCAGTGTGAACTGCAAGAACTGTGAACTGTGTCAACTGTATAATTTGTTGAAATGATTATACGCAATCTGTCTCTTTTCCACCTTCAGCCATTCATCTGTCACAACATTCCTTATCAATTCCATAAGCGGAAAGGCTGGGGGTTTCTTTTTTAGGTGGGGAAAGTATTTCCCCACCTAGACGTGCGATGAGGCGATCTTCATGACCTGTGAAATGCGTGATAAGAGGATGAGTGCCCATGCCTTGAACTGCCATGGCCTCTGGACCTCCTATCCAGGGAGTCCCTGCGGGATTATCGGCGCTGCGGGTTGTAATGAAACAGACAGGGGATTTTTATGTTTCATGGAATATGCCCGATGCTCTTTTTTGTATTGACAAAATTTACCTGAGCAGTGCCGCCCCTTACCTAGTGGTTTGTCGAGGATCTTTTTGTTGCAACACTGGACTGCAGGAGACAGCTGAAATAGTAAAAAAATATATAAAAAGTTTTTTTTTTTTTTTTCTGTAAACATAAAGGAAATAATTAAATCCAATTTTATTTTTTTATATTTGTAAGTGCTGCAATACCTCTAGTTTCCATTAGGAGGCAGCGGTGAGGCAAGAAAATGTTCTAAAAAGAGCTGATAATTCTCCAGCAGCAGGGGGAGACGTTTCCCTGTTGACAGCTGCCTTTAT
Source organism: Lithobates pipiens (assembly GCF_037356315.1). NCBI lineage: Eukaryota > Metazoa > Chordata > Amphibia > Anura > Ranidae > Lithobates > Lithobates pipiens. The sequence goes on along the minus strand of NW_027507788.1, from coordinate 144,094,633 downwards.
AATGGCCATAGACAGGAGATATATATATATATATATATATATATATATATATATATATATATATATATACACACACACACACACACACGTACATTGGGTGTACCAAGATGGCCACCGACGGTTCATTCGGTCATCACACATGTGCTGGCGTTGCTGAGGTCCTGCCTTCTGAAACTGGCAAAAGGAGCCACAGGAGGCAGGTGCAAAGCGCTGCAGAGACCGGAGAGAAGGGGGTATGAAGCAGCATGGAAGCATGTATCCCAGAGGAGCAGATCCCAGCATGAAGGAGCTTGGGGAGGTGCAATGGGGTATTCCGTAGGAACTCTAAATAAGAAACTGCTGTCATCTCCTGGGAGTAATGCAGATGCATAACCATGAAAGATCCTCTGTTGATTTTGATCAAACTGCCACTGGGATAACTTCCACAATAAAGTAGATGACCGGGGGAAGGGGGGGGGGGAGAGAAGATCTGACCCTGTGGCCCCTTCTTCCCCAAAAAAAGATCCACAGAAAAAACGAGCTCCCATACTTATTGCCGCATTTAGCAGCCTAAGTCCTGGAACTCCATACTACAGGGGAGCATGAACCTGTAATGGTAGCACCAACATGGTGGTGAGGTAAGGGTTGATCTGGGTGACCCTGCAGGCTTGAGGACAGAAAAAAGAATGACGTGTGTGTGTGTGGGGGGGGGGGGGGGGGCACTTTCTTTTATAGAGTTAAAGTGGTCCTGTGGGTTTGTTGTGGGCGGAGCAACCAACCATGTGTATGCTGCCATGGAGGCACCAGGAAAAAATGGTACTAGGTCAAATTCAAGTACTTATGCTGCTTGAATTAAAAAAAAAATACATTTAAAGCGGAGTTCCAGTCAAAAGTATAACTCCTTAGCAAACTTAAGCATTTCCCCCCCCGACGGGACCATTCAGAAAGTGCCGCGTGACTCGTGCATGCGCAGCAGGAAACAGGCTGTAAAGCTTCATGGCTTCACTTCTTGTTTCTTTTAGTAAGGATGCCAATGCCTGCACCCGCAGCCGATGGAGCACTGGACAGGTAAGTTTCTTTATATTAAAAGTCAGCAGCTACAGTATTTGTAGCTGCTGACTTTAAATTTTTTTTCACTTCAGGCTGGAACTCCTCTTTAAGGCTGTATTAATGATTACAGTGCTGCATTAATTTGTGTATTTTATATCGTGTAGAGTTCAGTTTAACCAGAGATCTTTGTCTGAATAGGTACAGAACAGGTTCACAAACCAAAGCAATAGGTCAAAACAAAGAACAAATGTACACAGCAATAAACTGACAGATTTATTTTTGTTAGACATTCTGTATATAGCCCTACAGAACAGACAGTGCACAGTCCACATGGAGTTTGCTACTTAACTGCAGACAGGAAACATGAGCATTATTATACAGAGAAAAGACATAGCTTACCATAGAGCAGCTACAAACTTATAAACACTGCCATCTACTGGCGGAAGAATATATCTGTAGTTGTACAAAAATACATGAACAATGTATTCCAACAATTTTCTTGTACGACTATCTAATTTCTTATCATATGATCTGTATGATCTCAATTTGCTATTAGTAGTGAAGAGTTCCCAGTTCAATACTTGTCAGCTCAGCAACCTAGCCTCAAGCTACATACACTATATTACCAAAAGTATTGGGACACCTGCCTTTACACGCACATGTACTTTATTGTCTTCCAAGTCTTAGCTCTTGTACACACGGTCGGAGAATCCGCCGGAGTGTGTCCTATCGGACCGTGTTGTCGGATAATCCAACTGTGTGTGGTATGCATCGGACTGATTCCGTCGGACCCAATTTTCCAACTTGTTAGCAATGTCTTTATGGAGATGTTCTATCTGGTTGATGTCAGGACTCTGTGCGGGCCAGTCAAGTTCCTCTACCCCAAATTCCCTTATACGTGTCTTTATGGACCTTGTTTGTGCACTGGTACTCCTTAAGAGTTCACTGGAACTAAGGGGCCAAGCCCAACCCTTGAAAAACAATCCCACACCATAATCCCCCCTCCACCAAATGATTTGTACCAGTGCACAAAGCAAGGTCCATAAAGACATTGCTGAGTTTGGGGCGGAGGAACATTACTGGCCTGACTTCAACCCGATAGAACACTTTTGGGATGAATTCGAGCGGAGACTGTGAGCCAGACCTTCACGTCCACATCAGTGCCTGACCTCACAGTTGCACTTCTGTAAGAATGGTCAAACATTCCCATAGATACACTCCTAAACCTTGTGGATAGACTTCCCAGAAGAGTTGAAGCTGTTATAGCTGTAAGGGTTAATCCTGTGTCTAGGGTGGTCCCTTCAACCTCTCAGACCTTAGATCCAATGTATTGTATAAATTCAGATATATCTGGAATCAATTCTCAAAGGACAAATAAAACCACACACACACCATGGCGTCCTTCGAGAACTAATTGTATTGAGTTGTTACAAAGCAATTGATATAGTATATTTTACGTCATACAGAATAAGACATGCGCAGTAGACATCAAGACGATTACAGCTGGTCAAGACAAAAACGCTATTGTTCTTTGTTCTAAGCTAGCTGAATTAATATAAGAAAAGATACATAATTCCTTCTGTAGCTAAAAGATGCTGAGAAACAGTGTGAAGGTTATAGATAAGTGTGTGAGAACACATGTGTTAGAAGAATCTCATGTTGAGACAGTTATCTGAGAAGTTAAAGGGGTGTTCAAACTGTACATATTGTGAAATGGAAGTTTGTGAATATTAAGATGGCTGACAGAAACAAGATGGATGCTTAACATAACCTTTCAACCCCCTCTTAAGTCATGGAATGACTTCTACAGATCCGCAGCCTCCTGAAATCGACGGTTCTTGCTACGTTTGTTATATTCTTTTACATAAAGCTGCAGATATTGTGTATATGCGTGAGAAGGTTGGTCTGGTGTAGTACACTTGCTAATACAAAGTAGAATAAGCTTGAAAATCAGGTAGCCTATCAATCCTAACAATAGTACTATGATAATCATAATCACTATGTCCTTTAACCATGAAAACATTCCACCTAAACCCAAACTAGAAAAGGGGTTCCATCCATAATTACCTATGTCCCTTGCTTGTTTCATTAATTCATTTACCTGTGTTCGGTGTTGATTAATAACATCATAGTAGTCTGGGATTTCCAGGCTGGTATTGTGAAACCATGTACAACATTCATAATCTTGGGTCATTTCGCATAAACCTGTCAGAGCTGCACTCATGCTTTCAATAGCTAATTCGTGTAACTCTAGTTGTCTTCTAATTGCTTTGAGCTCGACATTGAGTAGTCCTATATCTTGGGAGTTTTTTTTCCATAACATCATTTATTAAACTAGTGTAGTTATTTAATTTGTCCATCATGGTTATGCCCCATCCTGTCCAGGATGGAAACCATGTCCATGACTTATCTGAAGTAGAAAACATAGGTGGGGCTTCTCTCTTGTATTTATAAGTTAACCTATGTACTGGACTTGAAGTAACTTGTATGTGATGTTCCTGATTCTGGCCTAGGGCTGACATGACTGGTACCAACTGTGCTAAATAACACCATCCTTTCACTCCTGCGGGGATCCATGGGTAACAAATTTTAGCACAGCATACATATGTATTGTTTCCCAATGAAAAGCTTCTTAGAGAACTACGTTGGGGCTCAGTTCCAGCCTCAAATGCAGCACTAACAAGTTTACTCACAAGTATCCCAGAGGTTGTGTTCCTGTATGTAGTAAGTTCACTAATGGTGTTGTTAAGGGATTGATTTTTGTAACTACACATATGACCTATGATAATGTTACTGGTGTGGAAGGGAATACCCTTTGAAATGTTAAATACAGACTTGGAACACATACCTATTCCGTTGGATGTATTGCCTAACTGAACACACCACTCAGGTTCATGTGTCTTTCCTAAAGTGTAAAACATAATACTCTGATTGCGGTACCCTTCCGAGACATTCTTAATACTTAAGACTAGAGTATTTTCCAATAATGACTTGAGGTTTAGAGGGACAGCTAAGAGTGGGATCTTAGCAGTTTCTGGGTGCAACTTACTACAAATCCAGCATTTTTCATATCCTGACTTTCTAGCATAAGCATATTTAAATTTTAACAGTAACATTTTTCCAGAAAAACTTGTTTCTTTGATCAATTCATTAGAGACATCTCTTTTACTGCGATTTCTGAGGTGAAAGTCAGTATGGTTGGTGTGTATTTCGCTTTTACCACATATGAGTTTCAAGGCACCTAAGTCTTCAGGATGAAAGATACAGTTAGTTATTATCCACACTGGGACAAAGATCAGAAGTAGAAACATCACCAGAAGGCAAAAGGCCTTCCCAGAAGTCTGTGGTGAAATGAGTGACATCACTGTCCTTTATGTCTGTGCTTGTCTTTTGAGGATTTAAAACACCTGCTTCACCTCTTTTCAGCCTTTCTTGAATTCCTGGGCTTAGATCAACCTTCTTTACTCTGCTGGCATGGATCCAAGTAGGACTTTCCTCTGTAAGGATGGCGGTCCTGGTGACGGCTACCACTTTGGTCACTGGTCTGAATGGAACCTCTTGTGGCTTTCGACCTTTCTGAAGCCTCTGGACCACAACTTGATCACCGACCTGGAATGGGTGGGTTGGTACCTGTGAAGAAGAAGGAGAGGTGCGAGCAACTCTTCTTTCGACAATATCAAGAGTTTCAATCAGTGTTTTTACATATTCCTCCTGTATTTGTTCCAAATCACCTTTCTCTACCATCAAGGGATGATTAGCCCACGGTGTGGGGAATGGCCTACCCATGAGTACCTCAAAGGGGGAATAACCCATCACACTGTGAGGGGTCATTCTGATTTCAGCTAATACAGCTGGGAGAACTTTTTTCCACTTGCCAAAATTCCCACCCGTAGCTTTCCTTATCCTGTCTTTAATTGTTCTATTCATTCTTTCTACAATTCCTGAACTCTGTGGATGGTAGGGCAGGTGAAATTTCCAGTCTATTTTTAGTACTTTTACAAGATCTTGGTAGATTTTAGCTGTGAAAGCTGGGCCATTGTCTGAATTTATTTGCAATGGACACCCCCATCTAGGAATAATTTCCTGTGTGAGGATCTTCACTACAGTTTGTGCGTTTTCATTGTTGGTGACAAAAATTTCGGGCCAGCGTGACATTATGTCCACGATAACCAAAAGATATTGTTTCTTTCCTTCTTTGGGCATATGTGTAAAGTCTATCTGTAAATGGGTAAACGGTGTTGTTGGGTACTCAAGATGTTCATGCTTTGATTTCTTTGGGTTTGTTGGATTGTTCCTAATGCAAGTGACACATCTCCTTACAAAAGCTTTGACTAGATTAGGTAATCCTGCAATGAAAAAATCTGCATCTAGAAGTTCACATGTGGCATGCCATCCCTTGTGACCCAGTCCATGGTATTGTGTAATGAGCAGGGGGGCGCTAGCAACAGGAATACATGGCTTCCCCTCTTTGCAGATTAATCCTGTTTTAGGATCCTTTTGTACCATCCCATCACAGTTCCATTGCGCAATATCATCAGGGGTGGCAAAAGCCTGTAGTTCCGTGAGCCAATGTGTCTCTTTCAGGGAACATGGCTGAGGTGTTAGCATGGGCATTTGAATGTTTGCCTTTTGTGTAGATGCAGCTTCTTTAGCTATTCTGTCAGCTAGTGCATTACCTTTGGCTATATCAGTCATTTGGCCTGTATGTGCCTTACAGTGCATGATAGCTAGTTTTGAAGGCAACTGAATTGCATCTAGTAATGCTGTGACTAGGTCAGAGTGTGAGATGCTCTTTCCATCTGCTGCCACATATCCTCTGCAAAGCCATATTACACCATGGTCCCAAACCACACCATGAGCATACCTGGAATCAGTGTAAATGTTTACTTCTTTTCCTGCAAACAGCTGGCATGCACGGGTTAATGCTATCAATTCAGCAGCTTGTGCAGACTGATAGGGTATTGGATTGGCCTCGAGGACAGTATCCAGCAGTTGGACAACAGCATATCCTGCATGATAGACATTATCACTTGGTCTGCTGCAAGAGCCATCAACAAAAACTGTTTGTGCAGTAGGAATTGGTACTGAAAGCATATCTGCTCTAGGTGAAGTGTCCCGATGTATTGATTGTATACAGTCATGAGGTGGTGGTAAGTCATCCTGTTCTCCTTTAAGACCTAATAAGGCATTCAAAATTGGAGCTGGGCCAGAGTTTATGTTTGAACTTTTTATTTTCAGGTTTGGATTGGACAGGAGGATGACTTCATACCCACTCAATCTTTGTGCTGACATATGCTGAGTATGTAAAGTTTTGAGGAGTGTGGTAACGCTGTGTGAGGTGTATAAAGTAGTGTTATGGCCCAAGGTAAATGGTGCTGTCAACTCTACAACCATAGAACAAAAAGCCAACGCTCTGAGACAAGCAGGCATGCCTTGCACCTGTACTGGAACCACCTTTGAGAAAAAAACTACAGGGCGCAGTCTCCCACCATGTTCCTGGGCCAGTACTCCTGCCATGGTTCTGTAATTTTCCCTAGCAAACAAGTGAAACATTTTGCTAAAATCAGGGAGGCCGAGGCTCGGGCTGGTAACCATTGCACTTTTCAACATGGTAAAAGCATTTAACATTTCATCAGACCATTTTACAATATCAGACATTTCAGAGAGGGTTGCTTGTCTCAATATATTGTCATAGAAAGAGCAGTCAGGTATCCATTGGCGGCAGTAACCAATCATTCCAAGAAAGGTTAGCAGGTCTTTCTTGGTAAGTGGGCGGGGCAGACCCACTATAGCAACAATTCTTTTGTGACTGACTTTCCTAACTCCCGGAGACAGCACAAACCCTAGGTACTCAACCTCCTGTTTACACCATTGTAATTTTTTCTTAGACACTTTGTGACCACACGTATGTAACCATTTCAATAAGGATAGGCTATCAGCTCGGCAGTCCTCCTCTGAAGAACTACAAATCAAAAGATCATCAACATATTGCAACAGTACAGAACCATGAGGGGCAGTCCAAGGCCTGAGGGTGGCTTGGAGTACTATAGAATAGACCACAGGTGAGTCTATATATCCCTGGGGCATTCTACACCAGGTAAACTGGCGATTGTGTTGGTCAATCGACACAGTAAAAGCAAAGAGTGGCCTTGTCTCCTTGTCTACAAGGACAGAGAAAAAAGCATTCTTTAAATCAATCACAGTAAAACATTTGGCTGTTGCTGGAATGGAGGACAGCAGAGATGGAACATCAGGTACAATGGGTGCTATTGGGACTATGAGGTCATTTATGGCCCTCAAGTCCTGTACAAATCTGAAGGAGCCATCCGGCTTCTTTACAGGGTTAACAGGTGTGTTGTATGGAGAAATAATTTCCTCCAGGATTCCATCCTGCAGAAACTTTTTCACCATTGGCACTATGCCATCCATCTTTTCTTTAGAGAGTGGATACTGTTTGTGATAGATAGGTAATGCACCTTCTTTGAGAGTGGCCTTGTATGGTGTGCATGAAACAAGTCCTACATCCAGATCTGATGTAGACCAGACCTGGGGGTCTATATCCTCAAAATCTTCTTCACTATTTTGTTGTGACAGCATCAATGAACCTGGTTTGCATGCTACTATAGTGATTTTATCTGAGGAAATGTCTAGACCTCCTTCTGAGTTGGTTCTAATTGTGATTCCTAGTGGCCCAAACAAGTCTCTTTCCAACAAATTTACAGGACACCTTGGTATTATCCTGAAAGAATGTGTGCATATGGTGTACCCTTCATCATCTTCTATTGGTAGGGGTGGAGTCCTATATGTTTTTGTCAGTATCCCATTAATTCCCAAAGAGGGTTCCGCTGGTTCCCATTTGCCTCTGAAATGATCTTCACAAATAGTACTCCTAGTGGCCCCGCTATCAACGAGATAGGGGAGGAGTCTCCCATTTATTGAAATAGCAACCATTGGACTGTCAGTGAAATCATCTGAGACAAAAGGAAAAGCTGGGACATTACCCCCCCGGGCCCCATCATTGTTGTTGATTTCCCCATTTGATTGGAAATGTTGGACCTTGTTGGATGGATGCCTGTGGTTGTTGTGTCTGGTTAGGGACAGAGCTGGAATCGGGAGTCTGAGTAGCGGTGGGGTGAGGACACTGACTCACCCAGTGATCCTCAGCACCGCAATTGAAACATCCATTGTTTCTAGAGCGACTCATCCCTCTTCCATTTCTGCCTTTAAATCTGCCTCTAAAACTTCCTCTGCCTCTAAAGTTCCCCTTCGTATGGGATTTGAGATTACTCAGGAAAGTCTGGATCAATAATGGATCCAAAATTGTCAGAATACCCAAACTGGCTTTCTGTCCATCCTGCCATATGAACCACCTAAGGGTTAACTAGGTATCGCTCTGTACATTTAGTGTTCCTATGAAAACAAAACAATTTACTTGCTTGACTGCCACCTAGCGGTGCAGACAATCAGACAACGGTGTGAATCAGACAATTAGACAATACCTCAACCTAGATTCCTTTACCAAAAAGAAATCAGTACTGTCCGTGATACTTTTTTTATACTAATACAGCTACAATCACTTCAAGACTGTAACAGAATAAATTTGGAACAAGTTCAAGAGTATTTCAGACATACAATAAACGCACAATCTTGCTCATGGAGCTGCTGTTTTGTTTCAGACAAATTTAAACCACAGATGAATTTAACTTGCAATGTACATTAATCTGTTTACCTTTCCCAAAATAGCTTTACCCAAATTGTAACTTTTTAACCTCCAGGAATGCCACTCACCAAGTATGCCTTTTGGTCCTGGAAACAAAATAGCAGTCCACATATACACACTCAGCGCAATTCATTCAGCGTGATACTTTTAAAGCAAAGCAGTTATACAATCATACACAAAGTTTACACAATACATTGATCATAAGTCTCCAGTTCTGTCCCGAACAGAACTAAAACTCTAGAGTACTCTGTAAATTTTTTCTAGGTCCCCAAAACCTATTCTTCTAAGATCGCCAAGATCTTTTCTTTTAAGGTCACCAAAACCTTTACAAGTGTCCCCAAAACACTATATGACCTCCAAGGTCATGACCGGTCAACTTATGTATACTTATGAGAGGTTCTATAACCCAACAGCAATCTCTGTGGGATGGAAACCAAGTCACACACCTGACACCTGGACTCCGGCAAGTCAATTTCACTCAATAAGAATAGAATTCACTTACCGAGCCGTTAAAAGTAGCAGCTTTCCACGTCCATTAAGGGTAAATAAACATCCATCCCGGACGAGCCCCCAGTTCTGTAAGGGTTAATCCTGTGTCTAGGGTGGTCCCTTCAACCTCTCAGACCTTAGATCCAATGTATTGTATAAATTCAGATATATCTGGAATCAATTCTCAAAGGACAAATAAAACCACACACACACCATGGCGTCCTTCGAGAACTAATTGTATTGAGTTGTTACAAAGCAATTGATATAGTATATTTTACGTCATACAGAATAAGACATGCACAGTAGACATCAAGACGATTACAGCTGGTCAAGACAAAAACGCTATTGTTCTTTGTTCTAAGCTAGCTGAATTAATATAACAAAAGATACATAATTCCTTCTGTAGCTAAAAGATGCTGAGACACAGTGTGAAGGTTATAGATAAGTGTGTGAGAACACATGTGTTAGAAGAATCTCATGTTGAGACAGTTATCTGAGAAGTTAAAGGGGTGTTCAAACTGTACATATTGTGAAATGGAAGTTTGTGAATATTAAGATGGCTGACAGAAACAAGATGGATGCTTAACATAACCTTTCAATAGCTGCAAAGAGTGGGACAACTCAATGTTGAACCCTATGGACTAAGACTGGAATGCCATGAAAGTTCATGTGCATGTAAAGAGCACTGCGTCCTGAGCCCACCCTGTTGTGTGACGGTAGCGAATACATTTTCGCTATTTTCACTCTAACGTTCCTCCCCACCAATCAGGAGGCAGGTCAGTGAGACCTGTCTCTCGATTGGCCAAAGCATCAGGCGATTCTATTGGATGTCTAACGTTTTACGTTTTAGTGGAAGAGGAGACACACGGAGGAAGCCTGAGGAGCTGAAGGGACACTGGAGCCGCCCCTTTCCACCACTTCAAAAGAGGAGGAGGACAGTCCCGCCACTCCAGAAGAGGAGCAGGCGAGACACTGCACCCACTGATTGGCTCCGAAAGAGAGATTGTAACCAATGCGTCCAACCAGACTGCGTTCCAATGCCTGTCAAAGGTGCTACCTACACTTATGACCAGGCAGAACATTAGTACAGCCCAGCCAAACTGATGCCAAAACCACAATTTAGAACAATTAACCCCAAGACTCAACTATAGTCTTGGGAAAAAAAAATTTTTACAGACAACGCGTACTCTTCGGAAGTACCGGCGCTACAAATGTGTACGTAAACATAGAGCTCTATTGGAGACTGACTTGCTGCAGCTGGACAAAGCACAGAGTGCTACTAATATTTAGGGGAGTATGTGCCCAGAGATGCATGCTTGGAACACAAACTGCTTGCATACCAGGCTTTTGTCCCTAACTAAAAGTTAGTGCACCGTCCAGCCCTGTCTAGCCGCAGCAGCTGTCAGCCTTTCATAGAGTTTACCAGGTTGCTGGCAGCAGGGCTGGATGGTGCACCTGTGCCTTCCATCCACATCTACAAACCAGGATTCTGTGCAGTGGGACCAAATGCCAGTGTGCCTGGGCCTAAAATGCATTCTATGGCTTCAAGATAATCATTCTAATTAAATAATTTTTCTTTGCTATTGGGAATTAAATTCCGATTTTTTTAAATAGTTAGTATTTATGTACTGGTAAGTTTGCATATAAATGTCAAGTAGTAAGGATAATTTATATGTCTTTGTTTTCTTCTCTATATAATTACTTTCTTTGAGCTGCTAGTTATTGCTTTTAAAGATCCTTCCTGCCCCGTGTAGTTATACCTCCTTTCATTGGGTTCAGTGAACTTTCTTTACTGCTTGCTGCTTCAACAATAGGCTAACTGTCTTGCGCTGGCGACAAGGGTTTTAGTATATGATAGAGTGAACTACCAAATTGTTTCTAGATTATTAAAAAACAGAATACTCTAATTTAGGGTTGTTTCTGGGTTTTTAAAAGGCTTGGGGCACCCTTTGCCACTCTGTGGTGCTTTTATTACTATACCATTGAAAAAAGTAGGGTTGTCCCCCCCATATCATCGCTTTTCTCTCTGTGTTATTTTCTTTCCTGCTTTGCCTCCCTTTAGTCTAGATTCACATTTCCTGCTGAACTTTTAATTTATCCATTATCTTCTCCTTTCCTACCCAAGCCAAAGATCACAGCCTTGAAAGAGACTTCCTAATAGTTCCTTGCTATATCATTGCATCCAGTAAAAACCTGTTTAGCTCAGATCTGGCTCTAAAATAATCTATTTTACCAAAAAAACGTAACTGGTCTTAAAGGGGTTGTAAAGGTTTGTGTTTAAAAAACAAAACTCAAACATGTCATACTTACCTTCTCTGTTCAGTTGGTTTTGCACAGAGTAGCCCCGATCCTCCTCTTTTGGGGTCCCTCAGTGGCACTCCTGGCTCCTCCTCTTCTCGATTGCCCTGTTGGAGAAGCGCTCTCCCTCAAACACCCCTGCGGGCACACTCCCATGTCCTGCTGCAGCATCTATTGACACAGACAGCAGGGCTCGGCCCCGTCCCCATCATTGGATTTGATTGACAGCAGTGGAAGCCAATGGCTGCACTGCTATCAATCTAGCCAATCAGGACATGAGACACTGGCTAGAGCTGGTCTTCTCGTCCCTGGCACGAGAGAGAGGGTTCAGGTACGTAAAACGGGGGCACTGGGGGCTGCTGCACTTCAAGAGGTTTTTCACCTCAATGCATTCTAGAAACCACGAGTGATTCTAAAGGCAGAAGGATTTTTACCTTCATGCATTCTATGTATAAAGGTTAAAAACCTTCAATGTGCAGCTCCTCCCTCAGCCCCTCTAACTTAAGCCCAATCTCAATCCAGCAATGTACATGAGAGCAGTGTCTCTCCTGGGTCTCTCCCTCCTCATTGGCTGAGATGCAACAGCATGAGTTATTGGCTCTCGCTGCTGTCAATCATAGCCAGTGAGGAGGGATGGGGGGTGGGGTTGAGCCATGCTCTCTGATGGCCCCCCCCCCCCCATAGCAATTGTTTGATTTCTACTGCTGCCTGAGCGAGAAAAGAGAATTTCCCTCTGGGGTGGGTTGTGAGGCACGGTGGCCAAAAGCATACAGCGGTTTAATAGGACAGGTTCCACTCAGAACAGACTTTGCCATGGTTGATCAAAGAAGTTGAGTGAACGTGCTCAGCATCATATCCAGAGGTTATCTTTAGGAAATAGACGTATGGGTGCTGCCAGCATTGCTGCAGAGGTTGAAGGGGTGTGTGTGTGGGGGGGGGGGGGGTTCAGCCTGTCAGTGCTCAGACGATACGCCACACACTGCATCAAATTGGTCTGCATGGCTGTTGTCTCAGAAGGAAGCCTTTTCTGAAGATGATGCAGAGGAAAGCCCGCAAACAGTTTGCTGAAGGCAAGCAGACTAAGGACTATGGATTACTGGAACCATGTCCTGTGGTCTGATGAGACCAAGATAAACTCATTTGGTTCAGATGGTGTGAAGCGTCTGTGGCGACAAACAGGTGAAGAGTATAGGAGTGTCATGGCCTGGGGCTGCAGGAATGCTGCTGGCACTGGGGAGCTACAGTTTGAAGGAACCATGAATGCCAACATGTACTGTGACATACCGAAGCAGAGCATGATCCCCCCCCCCTTCGGAGTCTGGGCCGCAGGGCAGTATTCCGTCAAGATAGCGATCCCAAACACACCTCCAAGACAACCACTACCTTGCTGAAGAAGATGGGGGCAAAGGTGATGGGCTGGCCAAGCATGTCTCCAGACCTAAACCCTATTGAGCATCTGTGAGGCATCCTCAAATGGAAGGCAGAGGAGCGCAAGGTCTCTAACATCCACCAGCTCTGTGATGTCATCATGGAGGAGTGGAAGAGGACTCCAGTGACAACCTGTGAAGCTCTGGTGATCTCCATGCCCAAGAGGGTTAAGGTAGTGCTGGAAAATAATGGTGGCCACACAAAATATTAACACTTTGGGCCCAATTTGGAAATTTTCACTTAGGGGTGTACTCACTTTTGTTGCCAGCAGTTTAGACATTAATGGCTGTGTGTTGAGGTATTTTGAGGGGACAGCAAATTTACACTGTTATACAAGCTGTACACTCATTACTTTACATTGTAGAAAAGTGTAATTTCTTCAGTGTTGTCGCATGAAAATATATAATAAAATATTTACAAAAAATGTGAGTGGTGTGCTCACTTTTGTGAGATACTGTATATATATTGTGAGGGGGTTAGCTCGGCAGCGAGTGTGTGTGACCTCCTGGAAGAGTTCGCTACACAAAAATTAGGCACAGCAAACAACAGTGAAGGTGAAAAAACAAAAAGGTCTGGTTTATTTACCCTATACTGTATACAATTGTCAAAAACAGCAAAACAAAATGAAACATGAAAATTATTCCTTGCCAACATGGCCACTTACTACATGCACAGGTTCCCTGGCTATCAGCTAGGTGCAAGAGGCTTGCCACACAGGCGTTGTCTCGCCGCACAGACAGGTATCACACTCCCCAGTCTAAACAGGCACAAAAACTGGTTCCAGGATGGAGCACCTCCCTAAGCATTCTGGAGGTTTTTGTAGAGGTCTTAATGAGCCAACTTACTTCAGTTGGGCTCATTAACTCCACCCCTGCAGGACTCTCAGCACTTTCCCCTAGTGGTACAAATCTGCATAGAGCCTGAATCTAGGACACACATATTTGCCATCCTGCACACAACCAGGCGATTTTAACTGCCTGCTGTCACATAACCCCCCCCCCCCCCCTCTTATTTCGACCTTGGGATTGGAACACCAGTAGTCAGGCAAGCATGAACTCTAGACAAAGCATCCGTATTCCCCATCTGACCCCAGGGCAATGCTTTCCGGTAAAATAAAATTCTTGTAGGGCCAGGAACCACCTATTTACCCTTTATTGGTCTCCTTGTTTTGAGCCATCCACTTTAAGGCATGATCAGTAACTAGGTCAAAGTGTCTACCTAGCAGATAGTACCAAAGGGAATCTAGAGCCCACTTCACAGCCAAACACTCCTTCTTAATTGTGCCATATTTTACCTCATGGGATTTCAATTTTTTGCCAAGATAAATGACTGGGTGCCCTCCCCCCTTCCAAACCTGTTATAACACTGCTCCTAACCAACATCTGGTACATCAGTTTGTACAACAAATTATTTAGAGAAGTCCAGTGAGTATAACACTGGCTGGCTGCATAAGGCTTTTTTTAAGGACTGGAATGCTGCTTCAGCCTCCTGGGTCCATTTAACCATGACTGACTCTTTCCCTTTTGTCAAGTTGGTTAGGGGCACAGCCTGAGAAGCGAAATGGGGGTTGAAACGCCGATAATAGCCAGCAATCCCTAGAAACGCTTGTACCTGCTTGCTGTGGGACGTGGCCAACTCTGTATGGCTTCAACTTTGCTGATTTGGGATTTTATCACTCCCCTCCCAATAGTGTACCCAAGATATTTGGCCTCCTTCTGGTATTGGATTGGCCGTAAAACCAGCTTGCCGGATAGAGTATAATGCCGCGTACACACGATCAGAATTACGGCCAGAAAAAGACCGATGAGAGCTTTTCATCGGAAAATGCAACCGTGTGTATGCTCTATCGGAATTTAGCTGTCCAAATTCCCGCCAGCCAAAAATTGATAGCATGTTCTCAATTTTCCTGACGAAAAACTTTCTATCGGTAATTCCGATCGTGTGCATGCAATTCCGATACGCCAAAAAATAACGCATGCTCAGAATCCAGTACGAGACGGAACCGCTCAGTCTGGTAAAACTAAAGTTTGGAATGGAGGTAGCAGATTCTTCACACTGCAAATTTTTAAATTGTTCAATGCCGCGCATTCTCTTCTTTATATAATGCTAGAAGAATGAAGTTGTTTTGCTGCTCATATTCACACAGAGTTATCCCAAACTTATTTTTTTCTTATTTCTAGGTATCTCCTGAATAATCTTTATTTTAATTTAAGCCAGATCTACATAATATATATGTTTTTTTTGTTAAGTCCTTTTTTTCATTAATATACATTTTTGGATTATTGTATTATTTTTTAGTGCTCTCTTTCTTATTTTTTTATGTCACGTTTCCACAGCACCATTATTATGTTGTGTTTGTAAACCTGTTTGTTGTTGGTGTCCCTTGTTAATTTTGACGTATTTTTGAAATGTACCTACTGTAATGGACGCCGTGGCTGGGTCCTGGAAGGACGCTATATTTCCCCTCTGTTTGGGTTGTGCTCTCTTTAGGGAATGAAAATTGATTAACCCACCTGTTAGAGGAAGTGTCTTTAAAAGGCAAGACAGGAAGTTGTAGAGTGGTGTGGAGGAGTGGAGAACACATGGTGGATGGTGTTTGGCGTTTGTTTTGGGTTGCAGCAAATGAAGTGGACAGCAGTGTCCTGTTTGGAAGGCTCCTGGTAGGAGAAGCTACCTGCCATCAAGACCAAGCTCTGTTTCTGATAAGGACAGCTGTTCTGGACTTTGCAAGTCGGTGAGACTACAAATCTTTTTTCTTTTGTTTTTGGCTGCTGTAAAGCTATTTAAGTTAATAAACCCTTTGTTGTATGAAAAGCCTGTGTCCTGCGGTCTACCTGGTCCCCCGAACATTACAAGTGGTGCTCGAATGCGGGCAGGACAAAGTAACAGGCATTTTTTTTCTTGCTATTTTTTTTTTTTTTGTGAATTTGAACTGACATTTAAAGGGACAGTACAGTGAATTTATGTCCTGGGTTAAAGCTGCACAACTGCGGAAAGCTGAAACCATGGAGGAGCTAATTAAACAGCTGTCCTTGGCAAATATACAAGCGCAGACCCGCCATGAGGAAGCTAATCAGCGCTTAGCAACGCAGCACAACGAGGCACTGGCTTTGCAGCAAGAAAATACTCGCCTGTTGGTGGCCCAGTTAGCAGCCCAGCAAGCGACCCAACAAGGGGTTATGCAGGATCAGATGGTGGCCTTAAAAGAAGCAGTGCAGCAGCTTTCTCAGGTCCGTGAACAAGTGGCCGTTGCCCCTGGCAACCAGGTGACCATAAGGGCAAGCCATTTCTTGCAGAAGTTGTCCCCGAGTGATGACGTAGAGGCGTTTCTGGCAACATTTGAGAGGACGGCAGAGAGAGAAGGGTGGCCCCAGGACCAGTGGGCCGGCTTAATTGCTCCCTTCCTCACCGGAGATTCTCAAAAAGCCTATTTTGACCTACCACCAGAAGATGCTAAAAATTATCAAAAACTAAAGGCAGAAATACTGGCTCGGTTGGGGGTGACTACGGCCGTTCGGGCCCAACGAGTGCACCAATGGAAGTATCATTCAAACCGGCCACCGCGATCTCAAATGCATGACCTGGTGCAACTAGTAAAAAAATGGCTGCAGCCCAAAGTGTTGTCTGGCCCCCAAATTGTGGAGCGGATCGTGCTGGACCGGTACTTAAGGTCACTGCCAGATGACCTTCAACGGTGGGTCAGTCATGGAGACCCCAAAACCGCGAACGGCCTTGTTGAGATGGTTGAACGATATACGGTGGTGGAGGATCTGCTTGGCCCCACCAAGCGTCAAGGGCCCAGTCGGCCACGGCCCTTCCGACCAACTGCCGCCCTTCGAACGGATGTCCCCAGGAGCCCTGGAACCAACACCCCGGAAGGCCAAGAGTCACACTCGTTACCCCCTCAGCGACCTGTTCCTGATCGGAGAGGAGGGGATGTACAATGTTGGCGATGTCATGCCTGGGGCCATACCCGGGCCCACTGCCCATTGCAGGAAGAACCCATGGAATGCGGGGTTCTTCGGAGGGGGTCTTTTTATGCCCATAAATCGTGTACAACACATCTTGACCTTGGAGAGAGGAATTTTGAGTGTGAAGTCCAAGTGAACCACCACCCTGCATGGGCCTTGCTGGACTCTGGAAGCATGGTAACCCTGGTTCACCCTAGAGTAATTGGGAAGATCGGTCCGGTAAGCAAAATTTTGCGGGTTGTGTGCATTCATGGGGACACTAGAGAGTACCCTCTCATCTCGGTGTCCATCTCCACAGCATGTGGCACTGGTACTCAAGAGGTGGGGGTGGTAAAGAACTTGGTACATGACGTTATCATAGGACGAGACTGTCCATTATTTGCAAAACTTTGGAGACAAGGAGAACTATCTGAAAGGTCCAGAGACTGGGAAGAAACTAGTCCCTCTGTTCCTGTTGTAGAGGGTAATAACCCTGAGATGCCACATGTTCATAATATGGACCCAGTTGATAAAAACGCCAAGACTTTGGTTAATAATGATGAAAATAGTGCTGATACTGTTAAAGATGTCAATATGTGGGGTACTCAGACCTACCTGAACACTGAGGGGGGGGAACCTTCCCCCGCTTCAGGTAATGCTGGGGGAAGACGATGAGGAAATGGCCTCTACCCCTGACTTGCCAGATTTGGGTGTTCCCCAGGGGGCATTTGGTACTGCCCAGATGCAGGACCCCACTTTGGCCAGGGCACGGGAACAGGTTGTAGTAATAAATGGGGAGCCCCAAGAGCCAGGTGCTAATGAGCGGTGGCCACATTTTTCAATACGTAATGAATTGCTTTATCGGGTTACTAAAGTGAGAGAAAATGTGGTAGAACAATTATTGGTACCCCAACAATATAGACGCAAGGTCCTGGACCTGGCCCATGATGATGTGTTAGGGGGACACCTGGGAGTTGAAAAGACGGAGGCACGGATCGCCGACCGGTTTTACTGGCCAGGCTTGAAAGCAGAGGTAAGGAGATACTGTACCTCTTGTCCCACCTGTCAGTTGACCGCTCCGGCGACCCATTTCCGGAGCCCGTTGGTCCCTCTACCCATAATTGAGGTCCCATTCGAGAGGATAGCCATGGATATAGTGGGTCCCTTGGTAAAGTCGGCTCGAGGTCATTCTTACATACTAGTGATCCTTGACTATGCCACTCGATATCCTGAGGCGCTACCCCTGCGGAATACCTCCTCTAAGGCTATTGCACGGGAGTTATTCCAGTTGTTTACACGGACAGGTTTTCCCAAGGAAATACTCACAGACCAGGGCACCCCGTTTATGTCGAAGGTTATGGCTGATGTATGCAAACTGTTCCGGATTAAACAGCTGCGCACATCGGTCTACCATCCCCAAACAGATGGATTGGTAGAACGTTTTAATAAGACCCTTAAGTCTATGCTCAAGAGAGTGGTACAAAGGGATGGGAAAGACTGGGACTGCTTGTTACCAGCTCTCCTGTTCGCTATCCGAGAAGTACCCCAGGCCTCCACTGGGTTTTCGCCCTTTGAATTGGTATATGGGCGGAGACCTCGCGGACTACTGGACTTTGTTAAAGAAGAATGGGAAAGTGAACCAATCCAGCATAAAAGTGTTCTTGAATATGTCTCTCAAATGCAGGAGAGGATCCGAACTGTGATGCCGCTAGTTAAGGAACACTTACAAAAAGCCCAGGAGGCTCAACGACAGGTCTATAATAGGGCAGCCAAAATTAGGAACTTTCAAGTGGGGGATCGAGTAGCAGTGTTGATTCCCACTGTGGAAAGTAAATTCTTGGCCAGATGGCAAGGCCCTTTCGAGGTTGTGGAAAAAATGGGAGAGGTAAATTATAGAGTCCACCAACCAGGCAAGAGGAAACCCTTCCAGATATATCATGTAAACTTGTTAAAGCCCTGGACAGACAGGGAACCAGCGACCTCCCTGGCTAGTACAAAACTTGAGCCTCGGGTTGGGGTGGAGAGTGTCCAAATAGCAAATACCCTGTCTAAAACCCAAAGTCAGCAGGCAAAGGAGTTCTTGCAGAGAAATAAAGAAAAATTTTCAGACTTGCCCGGGCTCACTAGTGTCGTAGAGCATGATATTGTCACAGAACCAGGAGTCAAAGTTTTTGTCCGGCCCTACCGCATCCCAGAGGCTCAAAGGAAGGCCGTTTCAGAGGAAGTAAAAAAGATGTTAGACCTAGGGATTATTGAGGAATCGCAGAGTGAGTGGTCGAGCCCGATTGTGTTGGTACCGAAGCCCAACGGGACTCTGCGATTCTGCAATGATTTCCGGAAACTTAATGAAGTTTCCCGGTTTGATGCCTACCCTATGCCCCGGGTAGATGAGCTTATCGAGAGACTAGGTCCAGCCAGGTATATCACTACGTTAGACCTTACCAAGGGGTATTGGCAAATACCGTTGACTAAGGCTGCTAGAGAGAAAACTGCTTTTTCTACCCCAGAGGGGAGTTTTCAGTACAAAAGGATGCCTTTTGGATTGCAAACTGCTCCAGCCACTTTCCAGAGAGCAATGGATAGGATTGTACGACCTCACCGGAAGTATGCCTCAGTATACTTGGACGATATAGTCATTTTTAGCAAAGACTGGGAATCACATTTGCCCAAAGTACAGGCAGTGCTGGACTCTCTTTAGAAGGAGGGGTTTACAATAAACCCTGAAAAATGTGCTTTGGGAATGGAGGAGTTGGGTATAACCTGGGTTATATCGTGGGTAGAGGGGTAGTGAAACCTCAGGTCAACAAGATAGAGGCTATACAGAATTGGCCCCGCCCCCTCACAAAAAAGCAGGTACGTGCATTCCTGGGCATGGTGGGATACTACAGGAGGTTTGTACCCAACTTTGCCACGTTGGCGGCTCCGTTGACCGATCTGACTAAGGGTCGGAAATCGGTCATGGTGGAGTGGAATGCAGACGCTGAGAAGGCTTTTTTGGAGCTCAAGTCGGCGCTGTGCCAACACCCTGTCCTTGTAGCACCCAATTTTTCAAAAGAATTTATTGTCCAGACTGATGCTTCCGATGTAGGATTGGGAGTGGTGTTGTCACAGGTTATTCATGGCGAGGAACACCCGATAGTCTTCCTCAGCAGGAAGTTAACACCAGCGGAGAAAAACTATGCCATAATTGAACGAGAGTGTCTGGCCATTAAGTGGGCTCTGGAATCCCTCAGATATTACCTTTTGGGGAGGAAGTTTAGGTTGATTTCTGACCATGCCCCTTTAACATGGCTGAGACAGGGAAAAGGGACTAATGCCAGGGTTACCCGGTGGTTCCTGGCACTCCAGGAATTTAAGTTTGTAGTGGAGCATAGGCCCGGGAGACTGCATCAAAACGCAGATGCCCTCTCCCGAGTCCATTGTTTGAGCTCCACTGTTGCCTCCACCTCCTTGGCGTTGGGGCACAGGGGGGGGATATGTAATGGACGCCGTGGCTGGGTCCTGGAAGGACGCTATATTTCCCCTCTGTTTGGGTTGTGCTCTCTTTAGGGAATGAAAATTGATTAACCCACCTGTTAGAGGAAGTGTCTTTAAAAGGCAAGACGGGAAGTTGTAGAGTGGTGTGGAGGAGTGGAGAACACATGGTGGATGGTGTTTGGCGTTTGTTTTGGGTTGCAGCAAATGAAGTGGACAGCAGTGTCCTGTTTGGAAGGCTCCTGGTAGGAGAAGCTACCTGCCATCAAGACCAAGCTCTGTTTCTGATAAGGACAGCTGTTCTGGACTTTGCAAGTCGGTGAGACTACAAATCTTTTTTCTTTTGTTTTTGGCTGCTGTAAAGCTATTTAAGTTAATAAACCCTTTGTTGTATGAAAAGCCTGTGTCCTGCGGTCTACCTGGTCCCCCGAACATTACACTACTTACTCACCAAAAAAAATGTATATTTGTTATTTGAAGAAAAACACATAGGCAAGTATTTTCTGGAAAAAAAAAAATCACAATTTATTTAACATCATAAGAAAAAAATAAAGATGAAGGCAATGCTGGAGAAAGTGCTTGAATTTGCAAAGCCTTTGGCCCCCAAGGCACACATGAACTTTGTGGCTCAAAAACTTGGTAGCTTGAGAAGTCCATATAGAAAGGAGGTCAGTCTGGTCCAGAAATCCCAGAGAACAGGAACAGCAGCAGATGACATATGTACCCAGGCTGTGGTACTACAACAGGCTGCGTGTTCTGTCAGACCAGACTGAAGGCAGCCAGTCACTTTCTTGTCTTCCCTGCAGCCTTCCCTGGAGGTGGAGTTGTGGCAGGAGGAGGAGGAGGATGTGGGAGCGCACACAGTTGGTCATCGTCAGTTAGTTCACCCCTCAACCCCTTGTGGATGGTTGTAAAAATAATTTTTTCACATTTGCGCCGTTGGCCCTCCCCTCCTCCATTTGCTGTAAATTGGAGGCTATGTAGATGCCATAGGCCTCTACAGCATCGAGGTGGGATTTCAGGGTGTCATTAGCCTCCTTGATGAGGGCCAGTGCTGCCTCCTCTGTTTTAGTCCCCTTCCTGGGCATTTTGTATGGAAGGCAGAGGGGAGGCTGAGGTCTTCCTGTGTATGAAAAAGGGACATAGTTTTCGTTTTTTGTTCATCAAACACATAATTTTCAGCTCATGACTGTTCCAAATTTAATGTTACTAAATAGAAAGGACTATCATTCTGAGCCCAGCATTTTTCATTCTTGTCCCAATCATTTTTGGCCACTACTATCTATTGATATGTGAAACACTTTTTGTTAAATCATTATTTTCTTATCAATAATAACATCTAGTTAACAACCATCATTTTCACATAAAAAATATGTATAAAAATCCTATACCTGGCTCCAACTGGGCTCCTCAATCTCCTCCTGGATGGAAGGCCCAGGTTGGTCCACGGAAGCCTCAACTGGGGTTGAGGGAAGGCTGGATGGAAGGCTGAATAAAAGGCTGGGGTGCCGGAAGAGTTGAAAGTGATTCCTTGCCCTCAATCTGGTCATCAAGAAAATGCATCCTGTTATAGTACCACAGACTGGGTACATGCACCTGATCTGCTGCTGCTCCTGACCTCAGGGATTGCTGGACCTTCTGATACTCCTTCCTATAGGTGCTTCTCAAGCTACCAATTTTCGTTTCCAGAGACCTCATGTCTACATTGGGGGCCCGGGTCTTTACAAATTCAAGCAGCTCCTGTCAATCTGTGTTAATCACTTCAATACCGGGCACTTTTACTCCTCTTCCTGCCAAGGCTAATTTTTAGTTTTCAGTGCTGTCACACTTTGAATGACAATTGCGTCATTCAATTTGCTCAATAAATGATAAAAGACCGAACAATTTAACAAAAAACTATGTTTTATCTTTGTTTATGGTATAAAATTTTGAAAAGAAATAATATTTTTCAAAAGTTTAGGCCAAAATGTATACTGCTACAACCCAAATCAGTGTCTAATCTTTAATCTGTAAAGTTATAGAATCCACAAACTATGGTATATATATTTTAAAATCAATCAATCCTGATTGTACTAATGGCCTATCTAATTTCCTGGGGCCTGAAAATGCAAGGACAGCACAAATATCCCCCAAAACAAAAGACCCCTTTTTGTCACATTTTTTTAGAAAATGAAGTAATTGAAAAAATATATGTTTTGACCATTTTGTTTTTACATACTTTCACCAATGCAGTACAGTGTCATTATATTGTGATATAAGTGATGTGGCGATAATAAGGGACACTGACTGGTGACAGTATATAAACAAAAACAAAAAAAATGCTTTTTTTAAATTTTATTAATTTTTTTACAATTCTTTTTTTTTACATACTGTGACCAGAGCAGTACAGTGTTAAGATAGTGACAATGTACTACTCTGGGGAGGTGATCAGGACTGTTTTTTTACACTGCTGATAACAGTGATAATTACTGTTATAAGCAAGCTTTTTTTTTTTTTATAAATGGCATCCATATATCCAGTGTGTACTTTTGTGAAGTTGTGATTGGCCACAGTTTTCACATGGTACAGATGGGCTGTGATTGGCACTGTCTGTACCATGTGATCACTGTGACCAATTACAGAGATCAACACAATAGTACACAATGAATGGCTATGAATGGAAGCCATTCATTGTTTAAAATTGCCATATAATCTGCTGTGATTGGTCACAAGGATCACATGGTACTGGTAGTGGCCTGGTATACTGATTTGTCATCTGCTGTGTCCAGTGGACACAGCGGGTGACAGATTGTGTCGCGGCGAGGCGCGATCCTGTGAGGAAGTCATGAGGTCCACCCAGGATGGCTCCCTCTCGGCTGTCATTCTATTATAGGCCAGGTGGAAAGCGGTTAAAAGATCTAAAACCCAAACTGTAGCTTTC
Organism: Lithobates pipiens; assembly: GCF_037356315.1. Classification (NCBI taxonomy): domain Eukaryota; kingdom Metazoa; phylum Chordata; class Amphibia; order Anura; family Ranidae; genus Lithobates; species Lithobates pipiens. Next base: position 144,071,325 of record NW_027507788.1, on the reverse strand, counting down.
TTTAAACTAATACCTGGTGATCCTGCTATGAAGGTCTTTGTTCAGGCACTACATCTTTTATTTATTTATCTTCTGATTTGTTCATTTTATACCCAGGCTCTGCTTCCTAATTTGCAGTGCTGCACAATGGTCGTGCTTTACTGCTCCTTCTCACCTTCTCACCTTCTCACGCCTATAAGTCAGCTGACTCACTGAAAACAATGCACTCCCTGTATGGCTGATATCTCAGCATTTTTTAATCATGGGAAATCTAATCTCAACAGTTGGTAAAGCAGATCTTTTCTTATTAAAAAAAAATTGCCTTTATATCCATTAACTCTTTTCAAAATGTTTCTTACAATGTATATAACCTACTTCTATATCTTTTTATTACTTACTATCATCATCATCATCATCAGATTCCATAGATGTAGTGCTTCCTGCAGCTTCCCATCCTAAAGTGTACAGAGAAATTCCCGTGAATGCGCTGGCGGCAGGACTACCGTTCGGAAAAATAAAAATCTATCTCCAAAAGTGACTAAAAGCAACATGCATTTAAGAAAAAGATTTATTATAAATGTGCCTATGTTCTTGTCATTTTTATACACTGAGCTTATACTGCACCCCACCTCCAGTGACTTATCTGCAAATCTCTACATTTTGTAACCTATAACAAAAATATGACAGAATAAGCTATTTATAATATTAAATTTACATCAGAAATTATATATACGGTAGGTGAATATTATAATAATACTTCAATCTAAGCATTGTCAGAATACACACAATCCTTTTCCCTTTAAATCATTCTTTGCCATCCATGGCTATCAGATCTTGCAGATATTTTTAGTTTTAATTGTCCATGTCAGTATTGTCTGGTCATATCTGGTACCTGGTCACATCTAATACATACAATATTCCAGTTACAGTCCTAACTTGTATCTGTTCATCTGGAGAAGGATCATTAAACGCAGACTTGTTTTCTGATTAGTTCTGCTTAGTACAGGGAGTACAGGGAACATCTGCAGTCTAGATATAACTGAATGATATACAGGCTCTCATCACTTGACCAGGTGCCATTCCAATGACCAGGTCATTAAACGAATTGGTCGTTAATCGAGGAGCCACAAGAAATCAATATTTTAAGCATTCTTAACTACTGTATTGTTTTGTGAAAAAAAGGTCTAAAACACAAAACTCCAGCTCAATAACATCGTTTTAATTTGCATAAGTAGTTCTGTTTAGTACAGGGAGTACAGGGAACATATGTGTGTATAATCAGCATTTTAAGTATTCTTAACTAAATTTATTGTATTGTGGAAAAAAAAGGTCTAAAACACAAAACTCCAGCTCAATAACGTTGTTTTAATTTGCATAAGTATAGAAACAAACTGAAATTAACCCAGGCCATATCTATGGTTTCACAGTTCCACATTAGAAGGGAAACGCCTTTAATTGAGAGGTCTCTCGCTATTCCCAGTAGCTTCAGGTACTGTACAAGGGGCCTACATTACACAAAGCCAATGGGATGCTGCAGCCCCAAGTGGTTGGACCACTTCAACTAATGTGAGACCAAAAGCTTTCCTCCTTTACTGTGTCACCCCCCCCCCCCAGCTACAGTCCAGCTACTCCTTCCCCGCGGAGCCCTTTAGCATCCCTTTACAGGCACAGAATATCAATTTAGGTTCAGGTCGTCAGTAAACAATCTTGTTATCATAAGCAGGCATTTCCAACATGGATTACAGAGGACCTGCAGTTCGAAAAGGGGCTATTGGCGTGGCCAGTTGTTTGAAGGTCAATTGATTCCTCTCTAATTCTGGAACTGCTGCAATTCTCCCTTCTGTCACTGGGTGGCATTGTAGCTGGTGACATTAGATAAGACAAGGGCTTTGCAAGAACAGATTAGGAATAAATGGGGTGTCTCAGCCAATGGGCAGGGATTTGTTTGAATCCCTTGGCCTGCTGGGAGAGCCTAATTATTGGGGTGGACTCAGGTGATCGCGGGGCTCTGCCACCTGGAAGGCTGTCTGGGTAGACGTGTGTTGTGCTGCCCCGGACTGCTAGGCTGGAAGCCTAAGGCCTATCTGGCTGCCAGACTGTCTGAGGGCCCATCCAGAAGCAGGAGAGCAGCGTAGATTTGGGACTGGGACTTGCAGTCCAACCAAATGTAACGGTTCTCCCAGGCGGAGAACCTGTTTTAGTCAGAGGTAGAGGGGAAGCTTGTTACCGGGGACCACTGTGAGTAGCTGAAGCAAGTACCAGAGTGGTATTCTCACCAGTTGGGTACAGTGAAGAAGTGGGAAAACTTCAGCCAGTGCCAAGCCAGGGACCCAGCCAGGGAAGTTGACGCTTACGGAGCATTGTTGTGTGCCAAGCCAGACCAAGCAGGTCAGCAGGTTAACGCTTGAGTAGTATTTGTGAGTGCCAAGCTAGAGACCCAGCAGGGAAGCGGGGGTGATACTTGAGGAAGATAATGAGTGAGAAGATTGGAAGAGCTCAGGGGATCCAGTGGCTATTGGATCGGTTAGCCTAGTGAAAGACTGGGAGCTTAATTGAGTGAAGATCTACAATGGGAGATTGTAGAAGAAGTGAAGAAGTTCATTACAACCTTTTTAATAAACTGTTACAAAATTGTTGCCATAGGAGACAGCGGTCCTACCCATGCAGATGTGGTGTCTAGCTGAATGCCCTTTTCTCTATGGCTGTCTGCTTATAGACCCCAACCCTCTATCCCACAATTCTTTTTAAGAGACAATAAATCTCTTTGCATAGAATCCACCTTGTTTTACACCCACCATGCCTTGTAACCCACTCTACCCAGAAGGATGTCAGCTGTCCCCAACTCTGGAGGTCACCATTAGGTCTAAAGAGACCCGGAACTTTGCTACATACATTTTCATTTTCTTTTATAGAGTTAAAGTACCCCTCTGCCATTTTCACCTAGGAGATAAAGATGTGCTTGCGCGGCTTCCTTTATTATACATGTCACATATTCCAGGCGACAATGTGAGCAGGAATTTACAGTGGCTGGTGGGTGGGCAGTGTTTTTCTTACTCCCAAAACACATTGACAGTTTTTTTATGATAAACTATTAAATTAATTTCCTATTCCTGACAAGGTTCTCCTGTTTCCTCCAAAAGAAGAAGCCACAAGGGTCCTGTACTCGACTTCCCTCACCCCTGGAGGACTTACATCCTGCTCTCTAAAATGAAATGGCCTTATGGACCTCTTTCCTTAAGGACTACATCCTTGCTGACTTCTCTGCCCTCCCATGAGAGACTTTTGATGCAGAACATGATATTTATATATCATATCTACACCTAAATCGCTGCCAAGTTTTGTGAGAATCCTGTGCCTTTCATAGGTATAATCAGATGCTCCACTATCGGCTTTAGGTGAGGGCGAAATTAGTAGCGGTGTCAGAACTACCTCTGACTTTGGATCCACTTCTACTTCTACTGGGCATTCAAGACAGCCTTGCATCGTGATGCTATATTTTCAGCCTACAAATTTGATATCACTTTGATCCTAGTATTGTAAGTAGTTCTCCATATAATTCTGTGTTGTTTAATACTTACAATTGGGATTACAATGTTATATAGGCCCCCAAAGTCAGGTTTTGCTCTTTTGCGGATGGGCTACTACACTGTTAGGCTATTCATATGAATGGTTATGGACAGTCAGTATGCAAACTACTGGTTATATGTGATAATTATTTTGTTTCAATAGATGTTAAACTCATGGTCTGTCTTTTATGTGTATTAGATTCTCAAGGTCCTGAAGAAGCGCTGACTGCCGCAACATGTAGAGCAAACTTTATCACGCCACAACCACAAACCGTATCAAACCTTTGGAACATCCAATATTTAATTTAGGTATTTATACGCTACATAATTGGTAACAATTGGTATCATTGGTGGTATGATTGCTATTTAGGTCAACTAATAGATAGTTTTTAATGTACATGCTGTTTTAACCGTGTTTAAATAAAATATATTATATTTTCAACAAATTGTATGAGTCTGCCTATAAAGTCAATTTTTCATGTCCAACAAGTTTGCAATATAGTTAGGACATTGGCACACAGTTATTTGTGTATCCACAGTGCCATCCTGTGTTGATACAACACATTTGTTTTTCGATTATCTTGCACACATGATTTGCTCAGTTTCACTGCCTTAGTAATCACCACAGCTGTTCCATCTGAGGGAAATCCTAAAAATATGACCTGTTGGGGCACCTTGAGGACTGGAGTTGAGAATGAGAAACACTGATCTAGCACATTGTTTCTCAACCCTGTCCTCAAGTACCCCCAACAGGCCATGTTTGCTGGTTTTCCCTTGGCTTGCACAGGTGCTTTAAATCAAAGTCAATGGCTTGGTATTTTGGACAGCTATTTTTCTAAGGCCCCTTTCACATGGACGATCTGTTCAGGTCCTCCCTCTATGGAGCGACAAATGTCATCGGTGACAGGTCTGCTGACACCTGACCCGCTCTTTTCCGAAAAAGTGTGACGGAGGAAAAACCTATTTTTCCATCTGTCTGCGTATCGGATTGGGTGACAACGGACTTTACGGTCCGTCTTCATCCAATCCTCCATAGGAGAGAGCGGCGCTCTGACAGGTCCATCCCTGCACAGCGTGCAGAGATCGACCTGTCATCTGCCTGCTCAGCGGGGGATCGACGGAGAGATCCTGACGGTTTCCTGACGCTTAAGCAGGGGCAGGAAACAACCTCTTAACAGGAAGAATCAGTTTGTAATTAGAACTCTATGGTAGGTACCAGGCATGAATGTAAACAACCTCACAGACAGTGTACAAAAGAACACTTCCCTATACTATGTAGTATGTGGCAGAAAAAGTCCACAGTGGGGCAACTATTACCTTAATGCATAATTGTCGGTTTTGTGTGAACTGACCAATAGGAGATATGGTCGCTGTTGTCTGCCAGTGCCCACAGCAATGCGGGCACAGTTTTTTGTCCATCATCCCATTTCTGTCTATATTCATAGGCTTCCTGTATGATTTCCAGCAGCACCCTGTGCTTAGCCAAGAAAGACCAATATAATTACCTCCTTATTGGTACACAAGGTTGATATGGTTGATAACACTGTTTTCTTTTTTCTGGCGTCATATTTGCTCAGAGCAGGAGCTGACCAGCTCATGTAATGATTACGTAGCATTCCCTCCTAATAAAGTCAATTTAATGTTGGCTAATGACACAATACAGACGTCAATATTTCTAGAAATGAGAACTCTCTCTACAGGGTGTTTGTGTCTGTACAGACAAGGTCTACTGGAAGACAGGCAATATTGGAAAGATCATCAACTAGAACTACACGGAATGTACAGTTTTTCAATTATTTTTGCTTTAACATGTAGAAGAAATGTGTGAGATGTAAATAATTCTGTCAATCTGTGTTTAACCACTTTAATACCGGACATTTTTACTCCCCTTCCTGTCCAGGCCAATTCTCAGCTTTCAGCGCTGAAACAATTAGAATGACAATTGCATGGTCATGCAACACTTTACCCATATATACTTTATCTTTTTTTCACACAAATAGAGCTTTCTTTTGGTGGTATTACTTTTACCTCTGGGTTTTTTTTTTTGCTCAATAAATGATAAATTACCCACATTTTTTTAAAAAACTAAGTTTTTCTTTGTTTCTGGTATAAAATTTTGCAAATAAATAATATTTTTTCATAAATTTAGGCCAAAATGTATACTTCTACATAACACAAATCAGTGTATAATATTTAGTCTGTAGGAAAGTTATAGAATCCACAAACTATGGTATATATTTTTTTGAAAATCAATCCTAATTGTAACAGCATATCTAATTTTTTGGAGCCCCAAAATACCAATACAAATATCCCCTAAATTACCTTTTTTGGGGAAAATTAAGTACTTGAAAAAAACGTACATTTATAATTAAAGACTAAATGGATAACTATGGATGATGGCACCTTCCTCCCCCCCCCTTTTCTCTCTAAGTAATTATATCAAGATATCCACTTCCTACCACGAAGTGTTGTTGTGATATCTCTCATTTCCCTATATATTTTCTAGTACATTTATAATTAATTTTTCCCAAACTGTCACCAGTGCAGTACAGCGTGATCATATAAGTGGTGCCGCGATAATCAGGGACACTGACTGGTGACAGTATGTAAAAAAAAATATATATATATTTTTTCCATACTGTGACCAGAGCAGTACAGTGTTAAGATAGTGACACTGTACTACTCTGGGGAGGTGATCAGTATTTTTTTTTCTTTTTACACTCTATGATTGGTGATAACTAGTGATGGCCGAACGGTTCGCCCGGCGGTCGTTTCGCGGCGAATTTCCGACATTCGCGGTCCGCACGTTCGAACGCCTTTTTCCGTCGTTCGCCGCGGCGGACTTACGTGTTTAATGTATACAAGAACTTTAACCTTTGGTGACACGTTTATCATGTGATACAGGACAGCCAATTGAGACATGACAGCACATGGACACTTGTACATTCCCCCTAACCTATAAATACACCCGATCCGGTGGCCATTTTACATTCTTTCTTCTGTTAAGATAGGGACAGGTTCCTGTGTGGAGTAGGGAGAGATAAACCACTAGCTATTTGGTACACAAAAGTTCTTTTCAGGACTGGTATAGGTGTTAGGTGTTGATAGGTTTGCTGTGCTGCTGATTCTTGCAGCAGCCTGAGTGTCTTTTGTTAGTTTAGAGAAAGGGAAAGGACGGTGTATGCTACAGGGACAGCCAGATTAGTCTTTCATCATCATCATCATCATCATCATCATTAGCTGTTACTATCAAGGTCCACAAAAGAGCTGTTCCAGTAACCACTAATCGTTCTCTTTTTTTGCCAATTTGTATAGGGACAGGAAGGAAGCAGTGTTGTCAGGCAGTGAGGGTAATTTTAAAGACTTGCTGTTATTATTAGTTCCACAAAGGTTCTTTTCAGGACTGGTATCAGTGGTACAGTAATAGGCTTGTACATGTATAATATTCTTTCTTCCAAATATAGAAAGGATATTATACTTGACTGCTGCCCTTCTGCTGCAGTCTGCTAAACATTCACAACTCACTTGTTCCACAAAAGTTCTTATAAGGACTGGTAACTTGGTATAGGGTGCTACGGTACATAGGCTTGAGTGCGGTACAGTCTGCTGTTCTGTAAGGACCGCTATCGGTCCACAATAGATAGGGTTGACGTGCACCACTGCTGACCGCTGCCCTATACTGCAGCAGTCCTTCAGCGGTATAGGGACTGACGTACAGTCTGCTAATCACTAACACACAACCTGCTTGTTCCACAAAAGTTCTTATAAGGACTGGTAACTTGGTATAGGGTGCTACGGTACATAGGCTTGAGTGCGGTACAGTCTGCTGTTCTGTAAGGACCGCTATCGGTCCACAATAGATAGGGTTGACGTGCACCACTGCTGACCGCTGCCCTATACTGCAGCAGTCCTTCAGCGGTATAGGGACTGACGTACAGTCTGCTAAACACTAATACACAACCTGCTTGGTCCACAAAAGTTCTTATAAGGACTGGTAACTTGGTATAGGGTGCTACGGTACATAGGCTTGAGTGCGGTACAGTCTGCTGTTCTGTAAGGACCGCTATCGGTCCACAATAGATAGGGTTGACGTGCACCACTGCTGACCGCTGCCCTATACTGCAGCAGTCCTTCAGCGGTATAGGGACTGACGTACAGTCTGCTAAACACTAATACACAACCTGCTTGGTCCACAAAAGTTCTTATAAGGACTGGTAACTTGGTATAGGGTGCTACGGTACATAGGCTTGAGTGCGGTACAGTCTGCTGTTCTGTAAGGACCGCTATCGGTCCACAATAGATAGGGTTGACGTGCACCACTGCTGACCGCTGCCCTATACTGCAGCAGTCCTTCAGCGGTATAGGGACTGACGTACAGTCTGCTAAACACTAATACACAACCTGCTTGGTCCACAAAAGTTCTTATAAGGACTGGTAACTTGGTATAGGGTGCTACGGTACATAGGCTTGAGTGCGGTACAGTCTGCTGTTCTGTAAGGACCGCTATCGGTCCACAATAGATAGGGTTGACGTGCACCACTGCTGACCGCTGCCCTATACTGCAGCAGTCCTTCAGCGGTATAGGGACTGACGTACAGTCTGCTAAACACTAATACACAACCTGCTTGGTCCACAAAAGTTCTTATAAGGACTGGTAACTTGGTATAGGGTGCTACGGTACATAGGCTTGAGTGCGGTACAGTCTGCTGTTCTGTAAGGACCGCTATCGGTCCACAATAGATAGGGTTGACGTGCACCACTGCTGACCGCTCACCTATACTGCAGCAGTCCTTCAGCGGTATAGGGACTGACGTACAGTCTGCTAATCACTAACACACAACCTGCTTGTTCCACAAAAGTTCTTATAAGGACTGGTAACTTGGTATAGGGTGCTACGGTACATAGGCTTGAGTGCGGTACAGTCTGCTGTTCTGTAAGGACCGCTATCGGTCCACAATAGATAGGGTTGACGTGCACCACTGCTGACCGCTGCCCTATACTGCAGCAGTCCTTCAGCGGTATAGGGACTGACGTACAGTCTGCTAATCACTAACACACAACCTGCTTGTTCCACAAAAGTTCTTATAAGGACTGGTAACTTGGTATAGGGTGCTACGGTACATAGGCTTGAGTGCGGTACAGTCTGCTGTTCTGTAAGGACCGCTATCGGTCCACAATAGATAGGGTTGACGTGCACCACTGCTGACCGCTGCCCTATACTGCAGCAGTCCTTCAGCGGTATAGGGACTGACGTACAGTCTGCTAAACACTAATACACAACCTGCTTGGTCCACAAAAGTTCTTATAAGGACTGGTAACTTGGTATAGGGTGCTACGGTACATAGGCTTGAGTGCGGTACAGTCTGCTGTTCTGTAAGGACCGCTATCGGTCCACAATAGATAGGGTTGACGTGCACCACTGCTGACCGCTGCCCTATACTGCAGCAGTCCTTCAGCGGTATAGGGACTGACGTACAGTCTGCTAAACACTAATACACAACCTGCTTGGTCCACAAAAGTTCTTATAAGGACTGGTAACTTGGTATAGGGTGCTACGGTACATAGGCTTGAGTGCGGTACAGTCTGCTGTTCTGTAAGGACCGCTATCGGTCCACAATAGATAGGGTTGACGTGCACCACTGCTGACCGCTCACCTATACTGCAGCAGTCCTTCAGCGGTATAGGGACTGACGTACAGTCTGCTAATCACTAACACACAACCTGCTTGTTCCACAAAAGTTCTTATAAGGACTGGTAACTTGGTATAGGGTGCTACGGTACATAGGCTTGAGTGCGGTACAGTCTGCTGTTCTGTAAGGACCGCTATCGGTCCACAATAGATAGGGTTGACGTGCACCACTGCTGACCGCTGCCCTATACTGCAGCAGTCCTTCAGCGGTATAGGGACTGACGTACAGTCTGCTAAACACTAACACACAACCTGCTTGGTCCACAAAAGTTCTTATAAGGACTGGTAACTTGGTATAGGGTGCTACGGTACATAGGCTTGAGTGCGGTACAGTCTGCTGTTCTGTAAGGACCGCTATCGGTCCACAATAGATAGGGTTGACGTGCACCACTGCTGACCGCTGCCCTATACTGCAGCAGTCCTTCAGCGGTATAGGGACTGACGTACAGTCTGCTAAACACTAATACACAACCTGCTTGGTCCACAAAAGTTCTTATAAGGACTGGTAACTTGGTATAGGGTGCTACGGTACATAGGCTTGAGTGCGGTACAGTCTGCTGTTCTGTAAGGACCGCTATCGGTCCACAATAGATAGGGTTGACGTGCACCACTGCTGACCGCTCACCTATACTGCAGCAGTCCTTCAGCGGTATAGGGACTGACGTACAGTCTGCTAATCACTAACACACAACCTGCTTGTTCCACAAAAGTTCTTATAAGGACTGGTAACTTGGTATAGGGTGCTACGGTACATAGGCTTGAGTGCGGTACAGTCTGCTGTTCTGTAAGGACCGCTATCGGTCCACAATAGATAGGGTTGACGTGCACCACTGCTGACCGCTGCCCTATACTGCAGCAGTCCTTCAGCGGTATAGGGACTGACGTACAGTCTGCTAAACACTAATACACAACCTGCTTGGTCCACAAAAGTTCTTATAAGGACTGGTAACTTGGTATAGGGTGCTACGGTACATAGGCTTGAGTGCGGTACAGTCTGCTGTTCTGTAAGGACCGCTATCGGTCCACAATAGATAGGGTTGACGTGCACCACTGCTGACCGCTGCCCTATACTGCAGCAGTCCTTCAGCGGTATAGGGACTGACGTACAGTCTGCTAAACACTAATACACAACCTGCTTGGTCCACAAAAGTTCTTATAAGGACTGGTAACTTGGTATAGGGTGCTACGGTACATAGGCTTGAGTGCGGTACAGTCTGCTGTTCTGTAAGGACCGCTATAGGTCCACAATAGATAGGGTTGACGTGCACCACTGCTGACCGCTCACCTATACTGCAGCAGTCCTTCAGCGGTATAGGGACTAAGAGTTTTGTCACAGGGTCATTTAAAAAATGACATGCAGAGGAAGAGGCAGGCCCTTCCGCAGGGGTGGTAGGGGTAGGGCAGGAGCAACAGGCTTGAGCCAAAGTGGGAAGTTGCAGAAGGTGCGTTCAATTACTTTAAAGGATGCACCAGACTTGGTTGAGTGGCTCGCTCAGCCTTACTCTTCTGCACCCTCCTCATCCTCTCGATCTGCACCCTCTTCTTCACTCTCTGCTATGTGCACCCCCAAAGACACTACCACCAACAACACGACCACCACCACCACCACCACATACCTTCCGCTTGAGTCACTGGAATTATTTTCCGATCCATATCAAGAGGACATTTCTGATGCGCAGCCACTCTTGGTATTGGATCAGGAAGAGGAGGTAGCAACAAGCGCTACTCAGCAGTCTGACGCCAGTACCCAGATCAGCCCAAGGAGGAGGTTGGTCCCCGGTGTTGCTGCCTACTCTACTTATAGCGGTGGGGAAGGTGACGTTGATGATGACGTGTCTAGTGATGTCACGTGGGTGCCCACAAGAGAGGAAGAGGAGGGGAGTTCAGAGGGAGATATGGACCAGCAGATAGGGAGGAGAAGCAGCAATGACTTACATTGCACAGCAGGGACAAAGCAGACTGCAAATGTATCAGGAGCGAGTCATCGACCATGTACGGTCACATCTGGCGCTCCCAGGACACCGGCACATGGCTCCGCAGTGTGGGCTTTTTTTAACGTGTCCGCTGCTGACAATAGCGTTGCCATCTGCAATCTTTGCAGTCAACGCGTTAGTCGCGGTAAGCCCAATACTCACCTAGGGACGACCGCCTTAAGAAGGCACATGAGCAGCCATCACCGAGCCCAGTGGGAGCAACGGAACACACAAAGCCACACTGCAGGCTCTCACCGTCCAGCCTCGTCTTCTACTTCTCCTTCTCCTCTCTCCTCACAATTGTCCTCCACTCCACCTTCCATCACGCCAAGCTCACATTTTTCTGCAAAAAGGCAGGCTTCCGTGGGCCTAATGTTTGAGCGTAAAAAAATGATGACGCCGGATAACCCTCTTGCCCAACGGTTGGCGGCTGGCTTGTCAGAACTCATAGCCCGCCAACTACTGCCATATAAACTGGTGGACTCGGAGGCCTTTCGCAAATTTGTGGCCATTGGAACACCACAATGGAAGGTCCCAGGAAGGAAGTATTTCTCAGAGAAGGGCATCCCAGAGCTATATGGCCATGTTCAGCGGCAAGTGAATGTATCTCTGGCACACAGTGTCGGTGCCAAGATACATCTGACCACAGACACGTGGTCTAGCAAACACGGGCAGGGAAGGTATATCAGTTTTACTGCCCACTGGGTGAACCTTCTGACGGCCGTCAAGCATGTAACCCGTGGCACCCGTGTAGATTTGGTTTTACCGCCACGGATTGCATGCAGGCCTGACTCTTCTTCTCCTCCTCCTACTCCATCCTCCTCCCTCTCCTCCTCAGCTGCCTCCTCCTTTTCCGCTGCTAGCGTCTCTTCCACTGCACCGCCCAAGCTCCCCAGAACCTATTCCACATGCCAGGTGAGACGTTGCCATGCCGTGCTGCGTCTGTTGTGCCTGGAAGCAAAGAGCCACACTGGCCCGGCACTCCTTTCAGCTTTGCGTTCACAGGCAGATGAGTGGCTAACACCGCTCAATTTGACAGTTGGTAAAGTGGTGTGTGACAACGGTGCCAATCTGCTTAGCGCATTGAAACAGGGCAAAATCACGCACGTGCCGTGCATGGCACACGTCTTAAACTTGGTCGTGCAGCGATTCCTTGTCAAATACCCTGGGGTCCAGGACATCTTGCGGCAGGCAAGGAAAATCTCGGCCCATTTCAGAAGATCTTACACGGCCATGGCTCGCCTTGCTGACATTCAGCGGCGACACCATCTGCCGGTCAGACGTCTTATTTGCGATTGCCCGACGCGATGGAACTCAACCTTCTATATGCTTGATAGGCTGCTCCAGCAGAAACGTGCAGTTAACGTCTACCTGTATGAACTCTGCGAAAGAAACGGTTCTGGGGAGCTGGGTTTTTTTTCACCGCGCCAGTGGCTGCTCATGCGCGACACATGCAGACTTCTGCGGCCATTTGAGGAGATCACCAAACTGGTCAGTCGCAGCCATGGCGCCATCAGTGACATGGTACCTTATGCCTTCTTTCTGGAGCGTGCATTGCGTCGTGTCATTGATCAGGCTGTGGAGGAGCAGGAGCGGGAAGATGAGGAAGTCGCAATGCTGGATGAATTCCCAGGGGGGGCTACTCTATCTGAGACAAGTCAACAACAGGAGTCTGATGAGGAGTCAGAGGAGGATGGTGCCGGGGCGGATGAGCAGGAGCAAGAAGAGCATGCTTTAAACCTTTCTGGGATCCCTGTTGTGCGAGGATGGGGAGAGGAGAATGAAGAGGACGACATTATCCTGGATGATGAGCAGGAGCCAGGCCACCACACCGCTTCCACTTTAGTGCAAATGGGGGCCTTCATGCTCCAGTGTTTTAATAGGGACCCCCGTATAAAAAGCATGAGGGTCAAGGACCAGTACTGGGTGGCAACGTACTTAGACCCCCGGTACAAACACAAAATGGCGGAAATGTTACCGCCGTCGCAGAGGGCTGTCAGAATGCAGCACTTCCAGGCCTTGCTTCGAGAAATGCTGCATTCTGCTTTTGCGTGCGCTGGCAGAGGAGCAATTCCCACTCCCAGAGAAGGATTTGCGGGTACCAATCCAACAGCGCCTGCAAGAAGAGGCCGGTTTGAAGATGTGTTGGTGACTTCGGATATGAGGTCATTCTTTCAGCCGACCCATCGACAGGTGTCATCCGGATCCAGCATCAGGGAACGCCTAGACCGTCAGGTGTCCGACTACATTGGGTTAACGGCCGATGTGGACGCTCTGAGGAGTGATGAACCCCTAGACTACTGGGTGGGCAGGCTTGACCTCTGGCCAGAGCTTGCCCAATTTGCAATCGAACTGTTGGCTTGCCCCTCATCCAGTGTCCTGTCCGAAAGGACGTTCAGCGCAGCAGGGGGGATTGTGACCGATAAGCGTACTCGCCTAGCTCACCACAGTGTTAACTACCTCACATTTCTAAAAATGAATGAGGCATGGATCTCGGAGGAATTCAACACATGTGATCAGTAGACCATGTATATGTCTATAAACAATTTTTGGAATCAAGCACACAGACCTTCTTAATTCATTTGGCTCACTTCCCTGACCCAAAAAAGCACACCGTACTATATGCCCCTACCCTCCTCTTTGAAGAGGTTGAGCGGTGTCATATTTCTACTGGGGCTGCTTATTATGAGGGGTTCCCACCATCCCTGTGCTGTGCTGACTTCCTCCTGGGTGTTCTTATTATGAGGGGCTCCCACCATCCCTGTGCTGTGCTGACTTCCTCCTGGGGGTTCTTATTATGAGGGGATCACACCATCCCTGTGCTGTGCTGACTTCCTCCTGGGGCTGCTTACGGTGCTGCTGTCAGCGCTGTATGTCACGGAGCTGCTGTCAGCGCTGTATGTCACGGAGCTGCTGTCAGCGCTGTATGTCACGGAGCTGCTGTCAGCGCTGTATGTCACGGAGCTGCTGTCAGCGCTGTATGTCACGGAGCTGCTGTCAGCGCTGTATGTCACGGAGCTGCTGTCAGCGCTGTATGTCACGGAGCTGCTGTCAGCGCTGTATGTCACGGAGCTGCTGTCAGCGCTGTATGTCACGGAGCTGCTGTCAGCGCTGTATGTCACGGAGCTGCTGTCAGCGCTGTATGTCACGGAGCTGCTGTCAGCGCTGTATGTCACGGTGCTGCTGTCAGCGCTGTATGTCACGGAGCTGCTGTCAGCGCTGTATGTCACGGAGCTGCTGTCAGCGCTGTATGTCACGGAGCTGCTGTCAGCGCTGTATGTCACGGAGCTGCTGTCAGCGCTGTATGTCACGGAGCTGCTGTCAGCGCTGTATGTCACGGTGCTGCTGTCAGCGCTGTATGTCACGGAGCTGCTGTCAGCGCTGTATGTCACGGAGCTGCTGTCAGCGCTGTATGTCACGGAGCTGCTGTCAGCGCTGTATGTCACGGAGCTGCTGTCAGCGCTGTATGTCACGGAGCTGCTGTCAGCGCTGTATGTCACGGTGCTGATGTCAGTGCTCTGTATTACGGTGCTGCTGTCAGTGCTCTGTATCTCCTGCACCCTCTTGTTTGCCTACCCTGGTCCCTGACCTTCCCTCTCCTCCATTGCCTTCATTAGCTCCATAGTCCTGAATTGTCAGAACAATTTCCCAAATAAAAAAAAAATGCTTGTAGTTATCGATCCCAAATTCACCTCATACATGTATTATGCTATTGTCCAGGTGGTGGGACTACGTGCTACCCCCTAATAATTACCCCGTGGCCGCAAATTCGACCTAAAGGTTTGCGAAATTCGCCTCCCATTGAAGTCAATGGAGCCCGCGGCGAACGGTCGTTTTCGCGAACGTTTGTGTCCGTTCGCGTTTCGCGTTCGCGAAACGTCCCGTCGGAAGTTCGTCCATCACTAGTGATAACAGTGATAATTACTGTTATAAGCAAGCACTTTTTTTTATGAATGGCATTCATTTATCCAGTGTGTACTTTTGTGAAGTTGTGATTGGCCACAGCTATCACATGGTACAGATGGGCTGTGGTTGGTCCTGTCTGTACCATGTGATCACAATCAACACAATAGTACACAATGAATGGCTATCAATGGAAGCCATTCATTGTAAAAAACTGCCTTGTAATCTGCTGTGATCGGTCACAAGTATCACATGGTACACTGATGTGTCATCTGCTGTGTCCGGTGGACACAGCGGGTGACAGATCGTTCTGCGGCGAGCCGCAATCCTGTGAGAAAGTCATATGACGTATGCCCAGGATTGCAGTGCTCCCACTCAGCCGTCATTCTATTATAGGCCAGGTGGAAATCGGTTAGAAGAGATCTAAAACCCAATCTATAGCTTTCTTTAAACTAATACTTGGTGATCCTGCCATTAAGGTCTTTGTTCAGGCACTACATCTTTTAGGATGACAATTTTCTGTCTCTTATTGAAGCTCCTACATTGTCACCCGGTTACATGCGCCCCTGTTTGAGGTTCTAAACAGCACTGCTGACACACACTGTGCAGGCATGAGAAAATGTTGTCACTTTCAGAAATCATGTGGAGTGAAATGATGACCAGCTAAAGCTTGAGCAAGAGCACATAGACAGGTTATGGCTAAAAGAGACTGGAGGAGATCAGCAGTACTGAGATAAAAAAAAGATGAAAAAAAGCGCCTTAAAAAACGCCTCCTCTGCCTACCCAATGTGAAAACCAGAGTGCTTTCACACTGGGGCACTGCGCTGGCCCGACGTTAAAAAGAGTCCTGCAAGCAGCATCTTTAGGAAGGTGAAGGAGCGGTGTATACACTGCTCCTCCACCTCCCCTGCCCATTGAAATGAATGGGCACCGCTGCCAAAGCGCCTGCAATGCAATTCGGCAGCGGCGCTACACGGGTGCATTTAACTCTTTCCTCGGCCGCTAGCGGGGGTTAATAGCGCCACTAAAACGATGATAAATCGCTGCCAAAAGTAGCGTTTCTTTACCGCTAACACTGCCCGCGGCTAAGTGTGAAAGGGCTCCAACTCTTTTCAAAATGTTTTCTCTCTTACAGTGTTTATACAGTGTTTTGCAAAAGTATTCACCCCCTTGGCTTTTTTACAGCCTTTAGTTCAATGTTTTTTTAATCTTAATTATATGTGATAGATCAGAACACAATAGTCTAAGTTAATGAAGTAAAATTAGAAAAATAAATACATAACTATTTTTCAGAAATAAAAAAAAACTGATAATTGGCATGTGCGTATGTATTCACCCCCTTTGTTATGAAGCCCATAAAAAGCTCTGGTGCAACCAATTACCTTCAGAAGTCACACAATTAGTGAAATGATGTCCACCTGTGAGCAATTTAAGTGTCACTTGATCTGTCATTACATATACACACCTTTTTGAAAGGCCCCAGAGGCTGCAACACATAAGCAAGAGGCACCACTAACCAAACACTGCTATGAAGACCAAGGAACTGTCCAAACAAGTAAGGGACAATGTTGTTGAGAAGTACAAGTCAGGGTTAGGTTATAAAAAAATATCCAAATCTTTGATGATCCCTAGGAGCACCATCAAATCTATCATAACCACAACAAAACTCACGGACCGGGCAAGGAGGGAATTAAGGAGAGAGGCAGCACAGAGACCTAGGGTAACCCTGGAGGAGCTGCAGAATTCCACAGCAGAGACTGGAGTATCTGTAAATAGGATGACAATACGCCGTATGCTCCATAGAGTTGAGCTTTATGGCAGAGTGGCCAGAAGAAAGCCATTTTTTTCCTCAAAAAACAAAAGGGCATCAAAGAAACCGTTATGTCTGGTGCAAACCCAATACATCACATCACCCAAAGAACACTATCCCCACAGTGAAACATGGCGGTGGCAGCATCATGCTGGGGGGATCTTTTTCAGCAGTCGGGACTGGGAAACTGGTCAGGGTTGAGGGAAAGATGGATGGTGTTAAATACAGGGATATATAAAATAAAGAGTCCTGCGCAAATCGTGCCACTTTAAAAAACAAAAATATGTATATATATATATATATATAAATATATAAAAAAAATGTGAAACAGTCAATGTATAAATGGGAATAAAAAAAATATAAATCCCCAAAATCCCACACCAATGAGTGAGGATAAACTGTGAAAAAAAGAGAAGAGACGGGACCAAATGTTCCAAAGTTCACAAATCCAGGCTCTCAGAACTCTCACCTTAAGATGAAATGTGTAAGCAAATCAAAACATAGCCCCAGAAACTTCTCCTTTGCTTCTCTGTATACGGCCACTAAGGAATTGCAGGTAAAGAATGTAATATACACTTCCGCCACTAGATGGCCAATCCCAGCTCTTAGGTATTGCACTTCAGATAAAGCTTCTATTCCGTAGTATATGGCTCGGAAAAAAACACAAAGGAGAGGGGGAAGGGGAGAGAGAGAGGGGACTCCAATCGTGTAGTGGTTCAAAATAAGCAGATAAATTTTTTTTAAAAAATAATCAAGACTCTCACATTTCAAACATTAAAAAATACAGAGAGAGGAAGATGGAGATCTGGCGTCTTCCGCCAGTCTTACGCTACTTCCTGTTTGTCATACGGCCACTCCCTACGCATTACGTCATACCACGTGACCACGTGGGGAATCCCCATGAAGAAGTCACGTGGTATGACGTAACGCGTAGGGAGTGGCCGTAGGACAAACCAGAAGTAGCGTAAGACTGGCGGAAGACGCCAGATCTCCATCTTCCTCTCTCTGTATTTTTTAATGTTTGAAATGTGAGAGTCTTGATTATTTTTTAATAAATTTATCTGCTTATTTTGAACCACTACACGATTGGAGTCCCCTCTCTCTCTCCCCTTCCCCCTCTCCTTTGTGTTTTTTTCCGAGCCATATACTACGGAATAGAAGCTTTATCTGAAGTGCAATACCTAAGAGCTGGGATTGGCCATCTAGTGGCGGAAGTGTATATTACATTCTTTACCTGCAATTCCTTAGTGGCCGTATACAGAGAAGCAAAGGAGAAGTTTCTGGGGCTATGTTTTGATTTGCTTACACATTTCATCTTAAGGTGAGAGTTCTGAGAGCCTGGATTTGTGAACTTTGGAACATTTGGTCCCGTCTCTTCTCTTTTTTTCACAGTTTATCCTCACTCATTGGTGTGGGATTTTGGGGATTTATATTTTTTTTATTCCCATTTATACATTGACTGTTTCACATTTTTTTTATATATTTATATATATATATATATATACATATTTTTGTTTTTTAAAGTGGCACGATTTGCGCAGGACTCTTTATTTTATTTATTCGATGTGATAGTTTGTGTTCACTATTCTGTCCCGCTGCATTTTTCTGCATTACCAAGTAGCACTTGCACTTTTGTATCACTTTATTGTTTACTTTATATTTTCTTTTTTTTGGTATATTTTCCATTTTTGGGCTATACACGTATTTAGATATATTTTCACTTTTAGCACTTAGTGGCGCGAGGGCCCATTTTTATATTTTGTAAATACAGGGATATTCTTGAGCAAAACCTGTACCATTCTGTGTGTGATTTGAGGCTAGGACGGAGGTTCACCTTCCAGCAGGACAATGACCCCAAACACACTGCTAAAGCAACACTTGAGTGGTTTAAGGAGAAACCTGTAAATGTGTTGGAATGGCCTAGCCAAAGCCCAGACCTCAATCCAATAGAAAATCTGTGGTCAGACTTAAAGATTGTTCTTCACAACCACAAACTATCCAACTTGAAGGAGCTGGAGCAGTTTAGTAAGGAACAATGGGCAAAAATCCCAGTGGTAAGATGTGGCAAGCTCATAGCGACTTATTCAAAGCGACTTGGAGCTGTGATATCCTCAAAGGTGGCTCTACAAAATATTGACTTAAGGGGGGTGAATAGTTATGCACATTGACTTTTTATGTTATTTTTTCCTATTTGTTGCTTGCTTCACAATAAAATAAAATAAATCTTCAAAGTGTTGGGCATGTTCTGTAAATTAAATGATGCAAATCCTCAAACAATCCATGTTAATTCCAGATTGTGAGGCAACGAAACCCAAAAAATTCCAAGGGGGGTGAATACTTTTGCAAGGCACTGTAAAGTATACACAGAAATTCTCATGAATGCGCTGATGGGAGGACTACTTTATGAGTATTTGTGGTTGTCTTACAACTGCACATGTGCATTTGAAGGTGTTCTACACTTGCACAACTCAGTGTGCATATAGAAACACCACTAGTGAAAGGAGCCACCACAGCAAAGCAAGTACCAGTCGGAAAAATAAAAATCTGCTCCTGTGTCCACAAGTGACTAAAAGCAACATTCATTTAAGAAAAAGATGTATTATATGCGCTGAGCTTATACTGCACCCCGCTTCCAGTGACTAATCTGCAAATCTCTATATTTATTAACCTATAACAAAAATATGGCAGAATAAGCTATTTAAAATATGAAATTTACGTCAGAAATTATATATTGATGAATATTATAATAATACTTTATACCTAAGCATTCCTTATATGTACACAATCATTTTTCCTTTAAATAATTCTTTGCCATCCAGATCTTGCAGATATTTTCGTTTTAATTGTCCATGTCAGTTTTGTCTGGTCATATCTGGTACCTGGTCACATCTAATACATACAATATTCCAGTTACAGTCCTAACTTGTATCT
This sequence comes from Lithobates pipiens, assembly GCF_037356315.1. Classification (NCBI taxonomy): domain Eukaryota; kingdom Metazoa; phylum Chordata; class Amphibia; order Anura; family Ranidae; genus Lithobates; species Lithobates pipiens. The sequence continues at coordinate 144,051,474 of NW_027507788.1, read as the reverse complement.
GTTCATCTGGAGAAGGATCATTAAGTGCAGACTTGTTTTCTGATTAGTTCTGCTTAGTACAGGGAGTACAGGGAACATATGTATTCTTGATATAACTGAATGATATACGGGCTCTCATCACTTAATGAGCAGGTGCTATTCCACCGACCAGGTCATTAAATGAATTGGTCGTTAAAGGAGGAGCCACAAGTAATCAATATTTTAAGCATTCTTAACTACTGTACTGTTTTGTGAAAAAAAGGTCTAAAACACAAAACTCCAGCTCAATAACGTTGTTTTAATTTGCATAAGTAGAGAAAACAAATTACCATGTACAATACCATGATGTACAGCGTGTCGTTCGGATGGGGAGAGCTGGTCATAAATCCGAGCGGTCGTTAACCACTACAGATCCGCGCTATTGCCAAATGACGGCATCAGCGCGGACCTACATTTCCGGGACTACGTCTATTGACGTCGTCCCGGATACGAGCGGCCTGCGCGCCCCCTGAGGGGCGCGCGCGGCGCGCTCTGTGATCGGCGAGTCCGTGAGACTCGCCTGATCACCGATCCGTGCAAGGGGTCGATCCCGACCCCTTATCACGTGATCAGCTGTCAGCCAATGACAGCTGATCATGTGATAGAACGGAGCCGGTAATCGGCTATTATTCCTCCTCGCGCTGACAGCGCGAGGAGAGAAAAAAAAAGCCGATCACCGGCGGCCGTGATCGGGACATCAGTCCCGATCACGGCCAGCAATACAGCTGACCACCTGCCCCCTGCCAGTGCCCACCTGCCCACCGCCGTGCCATCCTGAATAAAAGTAAGTGCCCCCCATCAGTGCCCCCCATCAGTGCCCATAGTGCCCACAGTGCCACCTACAGTGCCACCCACAATGCCACCCACAGTGCCATCCGGCAGTGCCACCAACAGTGCCACCCACAGTGCCCACAATCTGCCTCAAAGGTGCTGCGACCCAGTGCCGCCCATCAGTGCCCAGCAGTGCCGCCCATCAGTGCCCAGCAGTGCCGCCCATCAGTGCCCAGCAGTGCCGCCCAGCAGTGCCACCTATCAGAGCCACCTATCAGTGCCACCTATCAGTGCCCATCAGTCCCATCTATCAGTGGTACCTATCAGTGCCCATCCGTGCCACCCATCCGTGCCACTTATCCGTGCCACCCATCCATGCCATCTTATCTGTGCCCATCTTTGCCCATCAGTGCCGCCTTATCTGTGCCCATCGGTGCCGCCTTATCTGTGCCTATTAGTGCCGCCTTAACTATGCCTATCAGTGCCCACCAGTGCAGCCCATCAGTGCCCACCAATGCAGCCCATCAGTGCCCACCAATGCAGCCCATCAGTGCCCACCAATGCAGCCATCAGTGCCGCCTAATCAGCGCACTTCAATGAAGGAGAAAAATGACCCGTTTGCAAAATTTTATAACAAACTATTAAAACATGATTTTTTTTTTTTTTTTTTTGCATCTTTTTTTGTTTGTTTAGCAAAAAATAAAACTCCGAGCTGTAACTAAATACCACCAAAAGAAAGCTCTATTTGTGGGAAAAAAATGATAAAAATTTCATTTGGGTACAGTGTTGTATGCCCGCGCAATTGTCATTCAAAGTGCATCAGCGCTGAAAGCTGAAAATTGGTCTGGGACTGAGGGGGGTTTAAGTGCCCAGTAAGCAAGTGGTTAAACAGGTAAGTTGTTAAATGAGGAGTATCTGTACTGTATTTTCAAATGGGACGCTTGTTACTAATAATAAGGAGATAGAAAAGAGAGATACATTTTGCATCAGGCCAAATAAGAGTTTTCCGTAGCTATTTCCTGACACATCATAGCCTGGATCTTCTATATTGCCAGCGATAACCATTTGTTGGCCATAGACTAAGAAGCATCTGGTCAACACAAGAATTGAGGTAGACTTTGCTGTGTAGCTTTCCCAGATTGAAGCACTCAGGTATGCTTGACTGGTAACACCTTGTAGGGCCACGTACACAAATGTGAGACAGATTGTTAAGGCCAGACTCCGCCCGTGACTGGGATACATCAGAATTACAACTACTCTTTCCAGCAGGTTCATCTATACCTCAGGATCCTGCAATGACCTTCCAGAAAGTTCATATATATAAGAGGGTCAGTAACCCAGGCCATATCTATGGCTCCACAGTTCCACATTAGAAGGGAAACACCTTAATTTGAGAGGTCTAATGTGAGACCAAAAGCTTTACTCCTTTACAGTGTCACCCTCCGTACAGTCAGTCCAACTACTACTTTCCAACTGAGCCCTTTAGCATCCCATTACAGGCAAAGATTATCCATTCAGGTTTAGGTTGTATTTTAACAGCTTTACTTCAAAACAAATTGCCAGTAAACAATCCTGTTATCATAAGCAGGCATTTCCAAAATGGCTTACAGAGGTCCTTCAGTTCCAAAGGGGAGTTTTCCCCCCTGCAGCCCCCAATCCAACTCAATATTAAATTGACATCTTTTCCTGTTTTTTTTTGTTCCAGCACCCCTCTGCCATTCTCATCTAGGTGTTAAAGACATGCTTGTTCAGTTTCCTTTATTATAGATATCACATATTCCAGGAGGGCAGTGTCTTTCTGACCCATAAAACACATTGACAGTTTTTTCGGATAACCTATTAAATTAATTTGGATTTTTCCTATTCCTGACAAGGTTCTCCTGTTTCCTCCAAAAGAAGAAGCCACTGTGATGGCACAAGTGTCCTGTACTTGGCTTCCCTCACCCCTGGAGGACTCACATTCTGCTCTCTAAAATAGAATGACCTTATGGACCTCTCTCCAAGACTACATCCTTGCTGACTTCTCTGCTCTCCCATGAATGACTTTTGATGCAGAACATGATATTTATATATCACATCTACACCTAAATGGCTGCCAAATTTTGTGAGAATACTGTACCTTTTATAGGCGTAATCAGATGCTCCACTATCGGCTTTAGGTGAGGACTAAATTAACAGCGGTGTCAGGACTACTTCTGACTTTGGATCCACTTCTACTTCTACTGGGTATTCGAGACAGCCTTACCACCTATTAACACATTAAACTATTCCCCTTCTATGCTTGATGACAAACATTCCTTAAGTGAAAATGTAATGGACTTGAAATTATACTGTTGAAATTAGAAATTAAAATCTTTGGTCTGCAACCGCTTTACCACCACGGTGCCTCGTCCTCACCCTGTACAGGTTGAGAACCATGAGGAGTATAAAGTATAGTCCATTGTTGACTCCTGTAGGTTCCATGGGCGCATACAATACCTGGTGCATTGGAAAGGGTACGGTCCGGATGAACGCTCTTGGGTCTTATATTTGGACGTACATGCCCCTGTCCTCCTCTGTGATTTCCATAGACGTTTCTCCCCAAGCATGGTGGTCCTCCGAGGGGTCGTTGAGGAGGGGGTACTGTCAGGGCTGGGCTCAGCTCTGGATGATGGGATTGGCACTGGAGAGGGTGCAGGGGGTGTCGATTTTCAGCACTGCAGAAAAATTTCACACAACAATAAACGCCTTTCTATATCAACCCTCCGTATAATTGTTCTTTTACAAAGGTGGCAGTGATAATGTCCCACTGACCGGCACAGAAGCCGGCATTTGTCTGTAATAGAAATAACATTAATAAACTGCAAATAAAATCTAAGCAATTTATACAACTTTCTCAGTGTGCACATATGTAGACTAAGGGTCCTTTCACACGGAGCGGATCAGTGCTGATCCGCCCCGTGGATATCCGCTTGCTCAGCGGGGATCGCCGGAGTGATCTCCACTGAGCAGGAAGATGACAGGTCCGTCTCTGCACACTACACAGGGATGGACCTGTCACAGCACCGCTCTCCCCTATAGGAGATCGGGTGACAACGGACCGCAGTGTCCGTCGTCACCCGATCCGATCCGATGACGGATGGAAAAATAGCTTTTTCCTCCGTCACACTTTTTCGGATCGAGTATATTCCAGTACATATCCCATAGTTTGTAGGTGAACATAGCCTTTAACCGTTTTATGCTGATGCCGCATACACAGGATCGGAATTCTCGTCGGAAAAAGCTCTGATGATTTTCCTGACGGAATTCCGACGGAATTCCGCTCAAGCTGTCTTGCCTACACACGGTCACACCAAATTCCGATCGTTTAGAACGCGGTGACATACAACACGTACGACGAGACTAGAAAAAGGAAGTTCAATAGCCAGTAGCCAATAGCTTCCGTCTCATAGTTGAATCTGAGCATGCGTGATTTTTGGCGTGTCGGAATTGCATGCACACGATCAGAATTTCCGATAGACAGTTTTTCCATCGGGAAAATTGAGAACATGATATCAATTTTTGGCTAGCGGAAATTCAGACAGCTAAATTCCGATGGAGCATACACATGGTCGCATTTTCCGATGAAAAGCTCTCATCTGTCTTTTTCTGGCCGGAATTCCGATTGCGTGTACGTGGCATAAGCCTATTTCTGACATTTGTTGCTTGCAAGATCAAATCTGTGTTTTTGGCTAGAAAATTACTTATAATCCCCAAATATTATATATATATATTTTTAGAAGAGAATCGAGAGAATAAAATGGCGATCATTGCAATATTTTATGTCACACTGTATTTGTGCAGGTGTCTTTCAAATTTTTGGGGAAAAAAAACACTTTCATGAATTAAAAAAAAAACTAAACAGTAAAGTTAGCCCAAATTTTTCATATAATCTTCAAGATGATGTTACGTCGAGTAAATAGATATCCAACATGTCATGCTTTGAAATTGCGCACACTCGTGGAATGGCAACAAACTACAGTAGCTAAATATCTCCATAGGCGGCTCTTTAATAAAATAAAAAAATGGTTACCAGGTTAGAGTTAAAAAGGAGGTCTAGTGCTAGAATTATTGCCTTTGCTCTGACAATCGAGGCGATACCTCCCATGTGTGACTTGAACAACGTTTACATATGCAGGCAAGACTTACATGTGCGTTTTTTTCGCTGCGGGAGCTCGCAGGGACGGGGGCGCTTTAAAAAAATTTATTATTTATTTTTATTTTTTACATTGGTAGTTTAAAAAAAAAAGATTTTGATCACTATTATTGCTGTCACAAGGAATGTAAAAAGGTGTTGACAGGTACTCTTTATGGAGGGATGGGGGGTCTAAAAGACACCAAATTCCTATTTGCACTTCAAAGTATTCAGATCGCCAAAAACTGCAATTCTGAATACTGTCATTTTTTTTGTAAACAGCGCCATTGGCAGCCGAGTAAACCGGAAGTGACATCATGCTTCCTTCCAGTCTTACTCTAGCCGGCGGAAGTGCAGGATTGTGTCTTGGGTCTCCCGGTGGGAAGGGAGGCCCGGGAATAGCGGCGGAAGGTGGCAGGAGGGGCAGATGTCCCCTCTTGCTTCTCCAGGATAACAGCCGAGCAGCTTTTAGATTTAGATTGGTTGTTATCCCTGAAGAGCCGACTGCCCGCTGTAAAAAACAGTACTGGTATGATACATGCAGCAGGATGCATCATTCCGGTATAACCCCTTAAAGCCGAGGGGCTTAGTGGGTAGAGTTAAAGAGGAAGTAAAGTCTTCCTCTTTAAAGTGGTTGTAAACCCTTTACAACCACTTTTTACTACTGGCAAGCCTATAATTAGGCTTACCTGTAGCTACACTGTAGCTACACTGGATATCTCCTGCAATCAGGGGCGGATCCAGAGTCTAGTCTCGGGAGGGGCACTGCCAGAAAATACGTTTTTTTTTTGCGGGCAATTTATCGGGGACATGGCTGGTGCTAGCGTTTCAATCATGACGGCACCATGGTTAATATGGTGTCAGGATGTTGGAAGCGCATTATTTTTATTATTACATTGTTATATAGAATGTTATATAAAATGAAATGGTTCAACTCACCATAATGCAGAATCAGTGAGAGCCCAGAGTGTGTCACCTGTCACCAGTTGCAGATCGTCACTTGCCATGCCACACGTTGCGGACTGTCACTTGCCACGCCACCTGCCACCAGATGCGGATTGTCACTTGCCACGTCACCTGCCACACGTTGCAGATTGTCACTTGCCACCAGATACGGATTTCCATGTCACCTGCCACACATTGCGGACTGTCACTTGCCACGTTACCTGTCACACGTTGCAGATTGTCACTTGGCACGTCACCTGCCACACGTTGCAGATTGTCACTTGCCACACCATCTGCCACCAGATACAGATTTCCACGTCACCTGCCACATGTTGCGGACTGTCACTTGCCACGTCACCTGCCACATGTTGCAGATTGTCACTTGCCATGTCACCTGCCACACTTTGCAGATTGTCACTTGCCACGTCATCTGCCACCAGATACGGATTGCCACTTGCCATGTCACCTGCCACACATTGCAGACTGCCACATCATCTGCCACATGTTGCAGATTGTCACTTTCCACGTCATCTGCCACCAGATACGGATTTCCACATCACCTGCCACACATTGCGGACTGTCACTTGCCACGTTACCTGCCACATGTTGCAGATTGCCACGTCACCTGCTACACGTTGCGGATTGTCACTTGCCACGTCACCTGCCACCAGATACAGATTGCCACTTGCCATGTCACCTGTCATTTGTTGCCAATTGTCACTTGCCACGTCACTTCCCTGCTGTCGGGGCGGAGGGAGTGATTGTGATGAGTATGGACAAGATGGAGGGATGAGGTGATGCAGGTAGGAGGGGCCAGCACACTCAACAAACTCAGGGGCGGACGCATAAAGGGAAGATTGCTGGCGCTCTGCCTCTGTCACACAGTGCCCCTATAGTGTCATATTTTGCTCCCCATCACAGAATGCTCCGGAAGTGATGTTGCAGCCAGAAATTTAGCACTGCGCATGCACGATGCGTTCCAAACACTTGCGCCATGCGTTTCAAATGATTTGCAACAATGCAGACCAGTGAAACAGTCAGATAATGTCAGAGAAGTGAGGGGAGGTAATCCCCTCCCTGAGCCACAGTTACCTGCTCTCTCTTCGCCGCTCTGTCTAAAGTTAATGTCACGATTACCTCCCCTCACTTCCGTGACATTATCTGACGGTTTCACTGACCTACATTGTCGGAAACCCTCTGAAACGCATGTGCAAGCATTTGGAACGCATCGCGCATGCGCAGTGCTAAATTTCTGGCCGCAACGTCACTTCGGGAGCATTCTATGATGGGGAGCAAAATATGACACTACACCGCTCCTCCAGGCAGCTCCTGTCACGTGACGTCGGCTCTGAGTCTGAGACTCCGAGTCTGACGTGAGTCACGTGACTGTCTCAATGACATCACTCGTTGCTAGACGCCAGGCGGGCAGGCGCTAGCAACGAGTGCAGGGTTGCCAAGCCAACGGCTCAGCTCCACCCACCTCCTAGCTCCTCCTGGTCCAGTCCCGCTGTGTAATACACCAGAGTCTCTCTCTCTCTCTGCGCCGCTGATCGCTGATGAGACAGAGAGAGAGACTTGGGCATAGCAGCGCTGCAGCCTGCAAGTCAGTCGGTGACAGTGTGATATTTTCGGGGGGGGCAATTGTCCTGTTGCCCCCCCCCTGGATCCGCCCCTGCCTGCAATTTAGGCGATATCCCTGTATTTGCATGTGCCGAAGTCATCAGCAACATGTGCACTTAAGTAAACTACTGCCGCGTACACACGGTCGAACTGTTTGACGTACTTAGTCCGTTGAAACACATTTCAGCAGACAATCCGCTCGTGTGTGGGCTTCAGCTGACTTTTTCAGCGTGCAGTCCGGAGTACTAAGAATTTCGGATTTTCCAAAAATCTGTCCGTCGTACTTTGGTTTCAGCGGACAATACGGTCGTCAGTATGCTAGTTCGATGGACTAAGAATGGCGCATGCCCAGAAAGGATTTACACGGCGGAAGGGTGCTTTGCTGTGTCTTGGACTTCCTATTTCTAGTCCCGTCGTACGTGCTGTACACGTCATCGCGCAAGCTTTCGACGGACTGTTTGTGTATCCGTGTGTGGTCAAGTCCGTTCAGTGGAAACTACGACGGATTGTCCGTCGGATTGTATGACGGACTAAGTACGCCATACAATCCGCTCGTGTGTACCCGGCATAAAGCAACAGCATGTACATGCCGTTGCTTCAGTTACACTGTGCTGTTACTGGCGGCTCCCGCGTGCATGCATCGCGGCTCCGGTCAGTCACAGCACCCGGAAGTAACCCCCTGGGAGAGATGTCGGCCACCGGAGCGGTGAACAAGAACCACTACGGGGGCTTCGATCTCAGGTAAGTAAGTGATAATGAGCTAGTATGCTATGCATTTGTTTTTTAGTTTACAACCACTTTAATTGTACCTACAGGTAAGCCTATGATGCGGCTTACCTGTTGGTACTGTAAATATCTCCTAAACCTGCACCATTTAGGAGATATTTACAATATACGCTGCTGCCAATGCCATCAGTGCATGCGCACTGAAGAAACAGCCCACTCATGCCATTTCTAAAGGGTCTGTGCAGTGACCGGTGGCTCCCGCACACATGCGCAGGAGAGACGCCATAACGGCTCCAGCCAATCATAGCGCCGGAACCAGCAAACTCGGAAGTAACTCCGGGAAAGATGTCGGCCCTGTCTGCAGTGTGCGGGAGGCACTGCAGGACTTTGTTCTGAGGTAAGTATTTCATAATGAGCTAGTATGCAATGCATACTAGCCCATTATGCCTTTGTCTTGCAGGGTTTTTTTTTTGGAGGTTTACAACCTCTTTAAGTTTTGCTAACTTTATCACCCAGTCCATATAGTTCTCATAGTAACCATTCTTTATATTATTCAGTTTATTATTTTAACAGTGTGTGAACTAGTCTAGGTCTAAAGATGTCCTTGTAATAAAAGCTTTCATGAGATTTATTGCAGCTTGGGCTCCGTAAACGATTTTCTTTATCTTTATCAAACTCTGGTTTTTACCCATTTTATGAGCTGCAAGGAAACAATGACAAAATGTTTAGACAAAGATGGAGACGTGAGTAAACACAAAAGTAAAGAGTAGATACCGAAATAGCAAGTACATATGTTTATGATATACCACTCCAAACATGTTCAAGGTGGAACTGGATATAGATAAGGCAAAAGTTCATAAGTGCATTGACTCTGATGATTAAATAATATAAAAGCTCCCTCCTTATATAACCGCCATCGCTATCTTCAGGTAATTAGGCAAACAACACTTACATATGTTATCTCTCCTTTGTTGTCATAGTTTCCATTCTCAGTGGATATGATCACCCTGTGCTCCACTCATTTTCAAATATATCATCATCTGAGTCTGACTTCTACTTCCTGGTTTCCATGGATGGCCCACCAATGATGTTGTTCAGGATCTCGCATATGCACCATACTAGACCTGCCGTGGCTTCTTATTACTAAATAAAAAGCATCATGGGATTCAGCGCATACACCATACCAGATCTGGAGCAATCTGTTATTCTTCAGTAAAAAGCTTAGCCAGATTAAGAACATGGGCCATACAAGAACTGAAGAGGCTTTTTAACTCAAATGGCACATGCTCCAGATTTGGTGCAGCTTTCTATAAATAATAATAATAATAATAGATTAATAAAAACCAAGCCCCACCAAATCTTGAATGGCACATGTGCCGGATTTGGTGCAGCTCTCTAATGAAAAAAGCCAAGCCAAATCTTAGACAGAATCTACCGCAGCTTTCTATTGAAGAGTAAGGAAGAGCTCCGGCGTGTTCGCATACTCCATGTGCAGAGCCCGCCAGGAAGTCGGCACAGCTGCAGAGATCGGGCAATATCTCACTGCCTGTGATTAGCGCAGCACTGTGCCGACTTCCTGGCGGGCTCTGCACGTGGGGTAGGTGAACACACCTGAGCTCATCCCTATTGAAGAGTAACAAGCTGCAATGGATCTTGTTGTAATTGAACTTGTTGCACATGTGTGGGATCAAGTGAGGTTTCCCTGAGGTAATGGTGATGTGGCCTTCTCATAGGGCATCTGTGAGGCCAGGGCTACATCACTAGTGTGTCAGAGAAATCTTCAAGTAGTAACAAACATTATATAAGTAATAAAAATATTTAATTTATATTAAGGACTATAAGGTGATTTAATGTCAGCATGCAGAGATGCATGTTCCTGTTTTTTTTTTGCTTTTGGGGAGACTTCACTGTCTGCTTTTGGAGGGGTAAGGTTTGCTTTAACCACTTGCTTACTGGGCACTTAAACCCTCCTCCTGCCCAGACCAATGTTCAGCTTTCAGCACTGATGCAATTTGAATGACAATTGCGCGGCCATATAACACTGTACCCAAATGAAATTTTTATAATTTTTTTTCCCACAAATAGAGCTTTCTTTTGGTGGTATTTAATTACAGCTGGGAGTTTTATTTTTTTCTAAACAAACAAAAAAAAATGCAAAATAAAGAAAAATAAAAAATCATGTTTCATTGTTTGTTATAAAATTTTGTAAAACAGGTCATTTTTCTCCTTTATTGAAATGCGCTAAACAGAAGGCACTGGTGGGCACTGATAGGCTGCACTGGTGGGCACTGATAGGCTGCACTGGTGGGCACTGATAGGCACAGTTAAGGCGGCACTAATAGGCACAGATAAGGTGGCACCGATAGGCACAGATAAGGCAGTACTGATGGGCACAGATAAGGCGGCACTGATGGGCAAAGATGGGCACAGATAAGATGGCACTGATGGGTGGCACGGATGGGTGGCACTAAGGGGCACTGATAGATGGGACTGATGGACACTGATAGGTGGCTCTGATAGGTGGCTCTGATAGGTGGCACTGCTGGGCACTGGTAGATGACACTGATGGGCATGGATATGTGGCACTGAGGTGCAGCACTGTTGTTGAGGCAGATTGTGGGCACTGATAGGTGGCACTGTGGGTACTGATGGGTGGCACTGTGGGCACTGATGGGTGGCACTGTGGGCACTGATGGGTGGCACTGATGGGGGGCACTTTTTTATTATTTAGGTGGCACTGGCAGGGGGCAGGTGGACACTGATAAGCTGGCCGTGATCGGGACTGATCACTGCGCGGCCCCCCCACCCCAAAGCACCTTGTCCCCATGTTGATGAGGACAAGGGTCTCTTCCCGACAACCCTGGCCATTGGTTGTCGGGGTCTGCGGGCGGGGGGCTTATCGGAATCCGGGAGCCCCCTTTAATAAGGGGGCCCCCGGATACCGGCCCCCCACCCTATGTGAATGAGTATGGGGTACAATGTACCCCTACCCATTCACCTGTGGAAAAAAGTAAAAATAAAACACAACACACAAGGGTTAAAATAGTTTATTGCACAGCTCCGGGGGTCTCCTGTCTTCGGGGGTCTTCTCGCCGGACTCCTCCGCTATCTTCTGCTAGCTCTTTTGCTAGCGGAGGAGCCCGGCTTTCTTCTTCGCCGCCGCCCTCTTCTTCCGACTTCCCCAAGGCACCCCCCCATGTTGAGGGCACGCGGCCTGGTACGGCTCAGGAAGGGGGGGGCGCTCGCTCGTCCCCCCTTTCCTGGCCGGCCGGACAAGGGTCTGATGGGAACCTGGGGGGACCCCCACGCCGATCTTTTCGGCGTTGGAGTTCCCCTTTAAGTCCATACCAGGTGACGGGGCCAGCGACGCCTCCTTCGCTGGCCACGTCTACCTGGAGACGCGCTCAAAATGAGCGGACTTTTCTCTGCGCGGGAAAAGTCCGCTCATTTCGAAAGTACGGCGGACTGGCATACCAACGGCCGGATTGTCCGCCGAAATGCGAGTCCGGCGGGAAGATTGGAGTGCAAAAATAATTTCTAAGTCCGCCGTACTTTCGGGTAAAAAAAGTCCACTGGAGGCTACACACAGGGGGATTGTCCGGCGGACTTGAGTTTGCCAGACTTTTCCACCCGATTGTTTGATCGTGTGTACGCGGCATAATTCAGAAAAGGAGATCTTGATTTTGGACATCGGAATTTGTACAGACGATCAGAATTTCCGATCGGAACTTTTTCTGACCAGAAAATTGAGAACCTGCTCTCAGTCTTTTGTGGGCGGGAATTCGGCCAGCAAAAGTCCGATGGAGCATACACACAATCACATTTTCCAACCAAAAGCTCTCATCGGTCTTTTGCTGGCCGAATTTCCGATCGTGTGTACGAGGCATTAGAGTCAGGTTTATGATTTACCAATTATAGCAAGCAGGTGCAAATGCTCATCATTTTCATATGTAGGTTGAAACATAGTCATTAACTAAAATAGAAACAGCTGTGTAGGAGGCTATAAAATGGGTGAGCGACAGCCAAACTGCTTCATAGATGAAGTTGTGGAGGGCAGTTTCATGTCACAGGTCATATACCAAGGTATGGCAACAAGACACAAGGAATACTGCATCAGCAGCGTTTCTCCCAGGCAAAGATTTCAAAGCAGACTTGGGTTTCAAGATGTGCTGTTCAAGCTGTTTTAAAGAAGCACAAAGAAACATGCAACATTGAGGACCTTAGACACAGTGGTTGGCCAAGAAAATGTAATCAGCAGATAAAAGATACATCATGCTTACTTCCTTTACTTCCCTTTGACATAGGAAGATGTCCAGCATTGCCATCAGCAAAGATCAGGCATAAACCAGTGGTACCCAGGTACACCCAACTACTGTCTGGAGAAGTCAGGCCAGAAATAGTCTTCATGGAAGAAATGCCATACCTCCGTAGTGGAAACAAGGCTAAGCGACTCAACTATGCATGAAAGCATTGGAACTGGGGTGCAGAAAAATGGCAGCAGGTTCTCTGGACTGATTTGAAATATTTGCAGGCAACATCAAAGTGTGTTGGTGTTCCTTGCAAGTTTGAGGCTGCATTTCTGCAAGTGGAGTTGAAGATTTGGTTAGGATTAATGGTGTCCTCAATGCTGATGTAGCGCACTCCCTCAGTAGCTGCATTTGGAATGGGATCCAATCACCCTGCACAGCCATACACACCAAATTTTAACTAAGGTGTTAACTAGCTGTGTACGTGTCATAGTGGACGCTTGCAGATGAGTCCATAAAAGGGGGAGGGGCCTAGGCTCAGTGTGGGAGTTAGGAGTTGGAGTTTGAGGAGTAAACATCTCTGTTTCTTCTCTGTGATTATTCGTATTGTCTATAGTGTGATTCACAGATTTACTAGATTTCTGCGAACTGTTGATTTTCTAATCTGATGTTGACTCGATGTGATCTCCTGGTGTAATACTGGGTCTGCCGTGTGCAATGACTTATATTGGCATGGGGCGGGGCCACCCGATGACGTAGTTAGAGGACATGCCCCTTGTGATGTCATCACCCCATAATGCCCCAGGTGATGACATCACAAGGTGCGTGTCCTCTAACTACATCTTTGGGTGGCCCTGCCCAATGCCAATATAAGTTATTACACACGGCATACCTTGCATTACACTGAGAGACTGCGTCGAGTCAACATTGGAAGAAGAACAGAGGGAGAAGACCCAGCAGAAGAGCAGAAGATAGCGGGGAGAGAGGAGAAGGACCTGAGAGGGGAGAAGACCCAGCAAAAGAGGAGAAGACCCATCAAAAGAGAAGAAGATAGCAGAGAAGGACCAGAGAAGACCCAGCAAAAGAGCAGAAGATAGCGGAGAAGGACCAGAGAGTGGAGAAGACCCAGCAAAGAGCAGAAGATAGTGGAGAAAGAGGAGAAGAGCCGGAGCTGCTTTAATAAAATACTTTAAAAACCCGTGTAGTGTGTTTATTTATGACACTTTTTTTATTTAGGTAAATGGATAGGGGTACGATGTACCCCATACTCCTTCACCTAAGGTGGGGGGCCATGATCTGGGGGGCCCCTTCTTAAAGGGAGCTTTCAGATCACGATGAGTCCAGGCCCGCAGACCCCGACAACCACCGGGCAAGGGTTGTTGGGAAGAGGCCCTTGTCCTCATCAACATGGGGACAAGGTGCTTTGGGGTGGAGGGGGGCAGGGGCCCCTCTCTGCCCCAAAGCACCCACCCTATGTATAGGGCATGTAGCCTGGTATGGTCTGCTCATCCCCCCCTTTCCTGACTTGCCTTAGGCATGCTCAGATAAGGGTCTTGTATGGCTCTTGGGGGGAACCTCACGCAAAATATTGACGGGGTGCCCCTTTAAGATTATCAGCACACAAGTCGCACCCCAAGTTGGATCATCTTGATCCGACATCTGGTGAGACTTCTATTCAAATCAATGGGCTCCAATAGGGAACCATTGATTTTTGAATAGAGACAGAGAAACGCGGCTCAAAGTTAGCGTGGCTAAGAGGGTATTGACGCCAATGCAAAACGCAAAAAAATAGTGTTTTAACGTCGCTTTTTCCTGGCGTCGGTACTAGCTTGTAGCTCGTTTTTTTTTTAAATGTCTGTGGGCATGTAGCCTAATAATGACAGTTCTAGTTTCCCTAGATTTTGGGACCTATGTCAACTGGGACTTTTATACACTTTAGGGACATCTTGTATTCTCATCATAGGTGTGTACAGCCTATTGTATTATCATGTGCAGCCCAAAGCTTTTATATATATATATATATATATATATATATATATATATATATATATATATATATATATATACTTACACACTCTTATAATGATAATTGTTGAGTATTTTTTTCATTTTTCTTATTTTTTATGCAACCCAATTTGCAGCTTATGATTATAGAATAAATGTGGTCACTAAATAGGAAATTCTGAACACAAATCAGAGATTGCTTTCAGCCCAGACAGCTCAGCAGGAAAAATAGATGAACTGGGGCTTTTTTTTTTGGTTGTTTTTCAGTTGATCTATATTTTACAAATACCTTTTGAATTTGAATTGAGAAGATGTAGCCTGGCTGAAGAATTTTGTCTGATCACTTTAGAGAAAGTCCATCAGTATAATCTCTGTTGTAGGATGGGCTTCTCTTTAGAATTGAATCCACCCAGAATTAATTTTGGTCTTTTTATGAAATGTAAATGTAAATTCTTTGTGGATTTAACTGGGCTTCTGACAATGAAAGGGGACCCATTAAATGGGAGGAATTACACATTCTAGTACATATATTTGGAATGTGTTGGGTTTTTAAAACAATATAAATTACTTTCTTCTTTACTTGTCCTATTGTTATATTCTCTGTACCTTTTCTCACCAATATTTTCTTCTCCAGGTGTCTCAGACAAAGAATTGTGACTACAATCAAGCCATGAACATCTTCCAGAAGATGAAGGCTGAAGATAAAATCCACAGCCATTTCTTCTTCAATAGGGGAAAATTGGATGCTATCCATGATGAACTCTGCAACAAGTTTATTGAAGTCACCGGAATGTACAAAGAATATGCTGACAAGTACGTTTCTGTTAAATCCATTGGGACACACTGTTTCTGGGAAATGGTATTCACGCACATTGTTTTTGTTTTCC
Organism: Lithobates pipiens; assembly: GCF_037356315.1. Lineage (NCBI taxonomy): Eukaryota > Metazoa > Chordata > Amphibia > Anura > Ranidae > Lithobates > Lithobates pipiens. Next base: position 144,036,103 of record NW_027507788.1, on the reverse strand, counting down.
ATTCTTTAACATCTAGGTCTGACAAGTTCTTATATGAGATTGTCAGTCCCATTTAGCTTTAGCAATATGAACATGTGGAAACCCAGCAAATAGTTTACCCATTTTACATAATTAAAAGGGGTCCATATGTTAGTTTATTCTAACTTTTATCAAAATAAAAAAAATGCTTTATTATGTCTTCTAAAACCAATCCTAACCTCCATATTTCTTTACAGGTGGCTTCGGGAAAACAACTGGGACTGGGCACAGATTTTGGTATGATTTCAACTTCCTGAATTCAGGCCAAATTCCACCACAATGTTTTTACCAACAGGAGGGACGGACCATCTTCCCATTAAACAAAAACATGATGGTCTTTGATTTTGCCAGCATGACCAATATGCGCCCTCAGTGGGCAGAAAAGTAAGTCTGGGTTACTATTTCTATTCTGTTTTTTTTATGTGATTAAAGTTGTCCATACACTAGGAGATTGTCATCAGGAGCTGGCTGAAATACTCTCCATGTGTGGCACTGTCTCCACCTTCTTACCCAGCATTCTTTGATTGAAAATGACAGAGACAGGTGGCACTAATACGTGGCACTGATACATGGCACTGATGAAATGTGACACTGACAGATGGTACTGGGGACAGATGACACTGATAGGTGGCACTGGGGACATATGGCACTGATGGGTGGCACTGGGGACAGATGGCACTGATAGGTGGCACTGGGGACAGGTGGGCATGTGTGTGTGTGTGTTTCACTGTGTATGTGTGTGTGTGTTTCACTGTGTGAGTGCTAACTTACTTCTCACTGACGCTGCAGCTGCAGCACGGAAGCTCTCCCTTCCGAGGGAGAGCCGGCGATGAGAGATGATCTCATATGTTTACATATGAGATCACCTCTCATTGGACACGCCGATCAAGTGCTAAATGGCCGCCGTGATTGGCCATTTAGCATGATCTGTGATCTGTGTAGCCGTCTTTTGGCTATAGCGCGGGTGTGAAGTGGTTAAACTCCTAAGTAAACAGGTCTGTGTACTTGGGAACTATAGTATAGCCATACCAATAATTTGGTATGGCTCGCATCATTGGTAACAGTGGGAATGTGCACATGGTTGTGTTCGAAACCATGTGTTTGCCCCATGGTTTTACAAACCACTGTCTGCACACGTCACTACTGCATTTCTATTGGAATATATGCATGTGTGTCATTGATTCTTTTGAATAAATACAAGTGTCTGATTGGCTGATTATGAAGTCAGCAGCCTCTTTTGTTATCGATGTGTTTAGTAAAAATAAAAGCCCCTTGGCTACCTAGGCAGGATTGATACTGAGCTCAAGGTGATACCAGCATCTGTTTGTGTTACTCGGAGAGATAAATGGGCGCACTTTCCTGGCATTATATAAGAGGGCTTTTTGTGCTTTTAAGCGCAGAGAAATTATATGCTTATAGGGAGAAACTTAAATTTTCCCTGACACGACCTCTGATGCTAGTTTATTCCAAGCATCAATTACCCTTTTAGTAAAATAATACTTTCTAAGAACTTTCCTCTTTGAACTTTCCTCCATTTAGTTGGAAATCATGTCCTGTGTTCTTGATTTTAGTTTCATATTGAAAAAACAGCTTTCCTGAACCCTATTCACCCCCTTGATGTATTTAAATGTTTCAGTCATGTCTCCCCTTTCCCTTCTTTCCTTCAGACTGTACATATTAAGTTCCTGAAGTTGCTCTTGATATGTTTTATCTCCCAAACCTTTTATCATTTTTGTTGCACATCTTTGGACTCTATTTTATCAATACCTTTGTGTAAGTGATCCCTCTAATGATGCATCCTAGAATTCCACCTGTCTTTCCCACTGCCTGGCCACAGTTTGCTCCTTTTGCAATCATCTGAAATAAGTACCCCCAAACCTTTTTCTTCTATAGTATGGGCCAACACTGTACCCCCAATGTTGTATTCTCTCAAGGGATTTTTTTTTCCCTAGGTGCATTATTTTACCTTTAGAAACATTGAACTGCAGTTTCCACTCTGTTTTGCCACGGTTGAAAAGGTGGTCACACCAAATATCGATTTGATTTTCAATTTCCCTTCTGTTCATTTACTTTCCATTTTGTTAATTGATAAAAATAAACTAACACTTCTATTTTTGAAAGCATTCTTTTAATTTACAGCATTTTTTTTACACCTGCCAAAAAAAAAAAAAATATATATATATATATATATATATATATATATATATATATATATACATACAGTGCGAAAGTATTCGGCCCCCTTGAACTTTTCAACCTTTTGCCACATTTCAGGCTTCAAACATAAAGAACCCTGAGAAGAATCCAATCGAGAATCTGTGGAAAGAGCTGAAAACTGCTGTTCACAAACGCTCTCCATCCAACCTCACTGAGCTCGAGCTGTTTTGCAAGGAAGAATGGGCAAGAATTTCAGTCTCTCGATGTGCAAAACTGATAGAGACGTACCCCAAGCGACTTGCAGCTGTAATAGCAGCAAAAGGTGGCAAGAGGGCCGAATAATTTTGCACGCACCACTTTTCAGTTTTTTATTTTCTAAAAAAGTTTCAATAATCCAATAGATTTCGTTCCACTTCACAATTGTGTCCCACTTGTTGGTGATTCTTCACAAAAAATTAAAATTTTATATCTTTATGTTTGAAGCCTGAAATGTGGCAAAAGGTTGAAAAGTTCAAGGGGGCTGAATACTTTCGCAAGGCACTGTATATATATATATATATATATATATATATATATATATATATATATATATATATATATATATATAGATATAGATATAGATATATATATATATATATATATATATATATATATATATATATATATATATAGATATAGATATAGATATATATATAGATATATATATATATATATATAAAACACTGAGCAAAATTATAAACGCAACACTTTTGTGTTTGCCCCTATTTATCATGAGCTGAACTTAAAGATCTACAATTTTTTATATGTACACAAAAGATCTATTTCTCTCAAAAATTGTTCACAAATCTGTCTAAATCTGTATTAGTGTGCACTTCTCCTTTGCTGAGATAATACATCCACCTCACAGGTGTAGCATATCCAGATGCTGATTAGACAGCATGATTATTGCACAGGTGTACCTTAGGCTGGCCACAATAAAAGGCCACTCTAAAATGTGCAGCTTTATCACACAGCACGATGCCACAGATATCGCAAGTTTTGAGGGAGCGTGCAATTGGCAAGCTGACTGCAACAATGTCTACCAGAGCTGTTGCCCTTGAATTGAATGTTCATTTCTCTACCATAAGCCGTCTCCAAAGGCGTTTTAGAGAATTTGGCAGTACATTCAACCGGCTTCACAATCGCAGCCCACGTGTAACCACACCAGCTCAGGACCTCCATATCCAGCATCTTCACTTTCAAGATCGTCTCAGACCAGCCACCCGGACAGCTTCTGCAACAATCTGTTTGCATAACCAAAGAATTTCTGCACAAACTGTCAGAAATCGTCTCAGGCAACGTGTGCACGCTTGCCGTCCTCATCGGAGACTCGACCTAACTGCAGTTTGATGTTGTAACTGACTTGAGTGAGCAAATGCTCACATTCAATGGTGTCTGGCACTTTGGAAAGGTGTTCTCTTTTTTTTTCTTTTTTTTTCTTACTATTTATTTAGTGGTATGCGACATACAATGCGTTAACTTCACAGTATATGCGATACAAACAGTTTAGGATATCTATTTAGGATATCTAGAAACAGTAACTAATAGTATCTGTATTAGAAGTAATTACTCCAAAGGTAATTACACTGAAGCAAATTTGTAGATGTGCAGGGTTCCCAGATACCTAGGAAGCAGAAGGCTAGGGCTTCGCGTTGACAAGTAATATAATCCCTTGTAGTTCGATATGGATTATCTCTGGTCAACCTTGGAGAGTTCCGGTATAAATATGTAGGGGAAGAATAATGCGGAGTGTCCAACTGGGGTCAAATCATAACAATTTTTGAATTAGAAAGGAGCAAATGAATATAGGGGGAAGATGAGGAAATAAAAAGAAAAAAAAGAGAGGAAAAAAGGGAGAGAGAAAGTGAGAAAAAGAAATGAAGGAGAAGGGAGAGAAAGTAGCTGATCTAGTGGGAGAGGTAGATGAGGGAGGAAGGGGGTATTTGAGTAAGGGGGGGGCGAGATCCCACCCAGGGGACAGGGGCCACCCGCTGCTCATTAAGCCATCTAAAGGCCAAGGCTTGTAGCAAGAACTTCGGGCAATCCCTAGTGCTGGACTATGATTTGCAGAGGTATTCCTTTGAGAAGCAATAGAGGGTCCAGTGAAACCACCTGGTCTTATGCTCTACAGATGTATCCCGGATTGTGGCAGTCAGGTCTTCCATCCATTCAATATCATTAACCCTTGTGAACCATTGGGCAACTTTGGGGGGAGATTGCTGCCTCCATTGGCTTGGAATACATGCTCTAGCAGCGTTAAGGAGGTGTTTAAGTAGAGATTTGTTTTAGTGCTTTCTGGACATGGGAGTGAGGTTTAGGAGTACCGCAGCAGGGTCATTGGTTAGAGAAATGTCTGTGAATTTGTGAATGAGTCGGGGGACTGGTTGCCAGAAGGTTTGAAGTCTGGGGCATTCCCAGAAAATGTGAAGAATGGTGCCAGGGTGTTGCTCGCAATGCCAACAGGGGTCTGGTTGATTGAGAAATATTTTGGTCAATACGTATGGAGTTCGGTACCAGCTTGTGGTCAGTTTGTAGGAAATGTCCTGGTATTTGCTACATAGTGATGACTTATGTGCAAAGAAGAGTATATGCTCTTTTTGTTACGCAGTGGAGAGGTGTTTTCTTCACAGATGATTCCCGGTTTTTCACTGTAGAGGGCAGATGGCAGACAGAGTGTATGGCGTTGTGTAGGTGAGCGGTTTTCTGATGTAAACGTTGTGGATCGAGTGGCCCATGGTGGTGGTGGGGTTATGGTATGGGCAGGTGTATGCTATGGACAACGAACACAGGTGCATTTTATTGATGGCATTTTGAATGCACAGAGATACCATGACGAGATCCTAAGGCCCATTGTTGTGCCATTCATTCATGGCCATCACCTCATTTTGCAGCATGATAATGCATGGCCCCATGATACAAGGATCTGTACACAATTCCTGAAAGAATAAAACATCCCAGTTCTTGCATGGCCAGCATACTCACTGGACATTTCACCCATTGAGCATGTTTGGGATGCTCTGGATTGGCATATACGACAGTGTGTTCCAGTTCCTGCCAATATCCAGCAACTTCGCACAGCCATTGAAGAGGAATGGACCAACATTCCACAGGCCACAATCAACAACCTGATCAACTCTATGCAAAGTAGATGTGCTGCACTGTGTGAGGCAAATTATGGTCAAACCAGATACGGACTGGTTTTCGGATCCCTCGGATACCCTCCAATACAGTAGAAGTGGGTTTTTATTGGGGCCAGCCTAAGGCACACCTGTGCAATAATCATGCTGCTTAGCAGCATCTTGATATGCAACACCTGTGAGGTGGATGGATTATCTCAGCAAATTATACACATGTAACGCCCTCTTGTGTACATAGTTTTGTAGTATAGATAGAGGCTTGTTAGACTACTAGGCTACTAGCACACTGATCTTCTCAATGATTAGCTATGCAGGGGGGGTGTCATAGCATAAGTTTAACCATTAGATTACAGGCAGGCTGTGCTTCCATATAGCATGCAAATAAGAAAACTGACCTTGCTAGGATGGATGTGCTTCCATGCTCTGGCATGGTCATTTTTAAATAGGAAAGTAGGGGGATTGGCAAGATCGCCAGGTATTTCACACAAAGGAAGCAATACAAAGAGAACAGGATACTTTTTCATACAAGTACATGATAATACAGACACATATTAGGAATAAAAATTATTGAGGTAACATACTGTACACTTTAATGTAGACACCTCCCTCCTTGCCTTATGCTTGCCTCTCATGCATTCCTCTGCACCACTTTTCAGCTAGAGGTCGACCGATATGGGTTTTTCTCTGGCCGATGCCAATGCCAATGCCAATATTTAGAAATCAGGGCGGCCGATGACTGATATATGATGCCGATTTTTTTGGCCAATTTTTTCATTTTTTGGTAGGTGGCACTGGCAGGTGGCACTGATTGGCACTGATTGGTACTGGTAGGTGGCACTGATTGCCACTGGTTGACACTGACAGATGGTACTGATGGACACTGGCAGGTGCCACTGGTTGGCACTGGTCTGTCTCCAATGATTGATCTGCTTAAGAAAGGGGTGGGGCCACATACACGTAGCGGCCTGCCCAGATCCCATCCCATAGGCTTGTGTTTGATAGCTGCTGGGTCCCGCCCACCCCCGTCTCCAACGCTGAATTTTGACAGCTCGCCTCTCTCTCTGCATTCAGTTACATATGTCAGTTTCACACACTCAAGTGTTGCTCTGCCAATGGAGTGTGGGGAAGGGAGGAGGAACACTTCTGGGTGGACAGGGTATGGTGCTGACCATGTGTTAATTGGCTGAATTTGCATAATAATCGACCAAAGCCGATTTCTTAAAAAAGGCCAAATATCGGCCGATATATCAGTCAACCTTTATTTTCAGCCATAGGGAGTAAAAAGTAAGCCCTGTAAAATCTAAAGCCAGCCATAGACAGAGCGATTTTCCCATGGTTGCAGAAAAGAAAATCTCTCAATTCCCACATCAACACAGTCAGTTACCTGGGTTTTCAGTAGGTGATTAGAGTAGATGAGGAAGAGCCACTGTTGGATGGACCTCATTTGTAGGAAATGGGTTTAGTTTCTTGAAACCATTTCAAAATTATTCCCAGTAAATTTATACTATTTTATTTTGCTTTGTTTGGACATTTCTATTTCTATTAAGTGAATATTGTATTCTATTTTGGCGTTTAGTGAGTGCAGATGTCATATGGAAAGGAGTCCAGGGAGAGGGCCAAGTGTGAAAAATCATAACACTGAGAATAGACGGTGTGAAGTCATTTTTATATTTTTATTTTTTTAAACAACAGTAAAAAAAGAGGTAAGATTTCAAACCACTTATTAATATAACCCTTAGTGACATAATCTACCAAAGTTTCTGTAAATATTGCAATTCTTTACATGGTATATACAAAGAAAAATATTACACTAACAATCAATGTGATTATATTCTAAATAGAGCCATATAATGCCAGGTTTTGTGCAATTCTGTCATTTTATTTTTATGCACTGATGAACATCTGTTACATGTCATAAAAAGCATAAGTGAATATGTTTCCCTTAGCAACCAATCAGATTTCAGATGTAATTTGTCCGGGATCTAAGTTAGATAATGACTTTGAACTACATTAGATTCAGGTCTAGTTTGGAAAATTACTAAACACTAAATTGGCTGCTATGAGCAACACAGACACATGCCCTGCCTCCATTTTTGGGGTCAGTCCACCCCCATCTGATATTTCTTTTATATTTCTGCCAGCAAAAGTGGGCTTTAATGGCAGTGATTCTGTGAGGGAATATTGTCACTTCAAGATATAAAAGGAAGCTGGAAGATGATTTAACCCATCGCTGTCTTTCCCTATGCAAAATATCTGTTTTATATGGACTGACCCTTTAAATGAATTTCATTATGTTCACATTACTGCGTGGAATAGGCCAATTGTATGATTTCTGATACAAAAACTTTATAAAAAGTAGTAGCTTCAAAAATTAGAAGCAAATAGTACATATACAACTGTAAAAGTACGTTCTTGATGCAAGTACTAAATGAATACATACAAACATACATACAAGGATAGTATAATGTCTGCTTTTTCTATGTGAAAATCTAGGACAATTAGCCTGAGAAAGCCTATAAGGAAAAACCTGGGTCAGGTTTGTATTTACAATGTTGGTGTTAATGTCTTCCAATGGAAGTACAATAAATTTATTTTAGTTACCCAGTCCTACTTTATTGGGTTCTATCCTCTGTTTTTAATGTTCCTTTAGTCAGGCACCTTTCTCAGTGAACAGGGGGAAGCCTATTGGTATGAAGAGTTGATGCAAACATTTTTTTTCTTTTTTTTAAACTAGTAATGGAAATGAAGAGAGAAAGATGTTTTTGAAGTCAAGCCTGGGTAACAACCATACAGACATACAAACAATAAAAGAGAGCGTGAAGCCATCCTAGGACAGGAAGCGTGTCATTCAGAGGAAGAGCAGGTGCTAATAAAAGAAAAAAAGCATGAAAAGAGAAAACAAATGCAACCACCATGTCGAAGATCTGGTACATTGTAATATATTAAATTTTTGTTTTTGTTTGCGTTTGAATGGAAATAAAAGCTTTCTGTGCTTGCTAGTCTGACAAAGACAATGGAACTTTGCCCTGAATGTATTTTTCTTGGGGCCACTTTACTGTTGATGATGCAGTGTTATACATTGTAACTATGTGCTACTTTATATCTTTAAAAAGGTTTTAATTAAAGTAATACCAAAGGCATTGTGTTTTTATTTTTTTAGCATGGTGCCTTATATATGCAATGTAGTTGGACAATGAAGGAGAATAAACAAACCAATGAGACCGTTCCTGTATTCCTCTATTTTGTATTCACATTATAAGGTTAAACTGATGGCAAAGATCCTGTTCCCTTAAAGCATGTAATACAGCACAGTACTTGTGCTGTGTAATTTGGCCTATTCTATCACCTAAAAAACCTGGCTGCTCCTGCCTGGCTATGCCCTCCCCCTTTTAAACTGACCACAGTTTATTGTGGCTGCTGAGCCCTTTACACCATGGTCAGGTTATGTGCCTCCATCATCCGCAGACCTTCTCTATCCTGCTCTGCCCCCCCCCCCCCCTTCACCTGCCTGTCTGCTCGTGTCAGTTCTGCCCTCCTCCCCTCCTGCTACTATTATAACTACCATAAAATCCTCCCATCCCCTTTGTAAGGCCGCATACACACGGGCGGACTGTCTGACGGACTTGGTCCGCTGAAACGTGTTTCAGCAGACAATCCGCTCGTGTGTGGGCTTCAGCTGACTTTTTCAGCGGACAGTCTGGCAGACTAAGTCTTTCGGAATTTCCGTAATATTGTCCGTCCAAACTTGGTTTCAGCGGACAGTCCGCTCGTGAGTAGGCTAGTTCGACGGACTAAGTATGGCGCATGCTCAGAAAGGATTTACACGGCCGAAGGTTGCATTGCAGTGTATTGGACGTCGTATTTCTAGTTCCGTCGTACGTGCCGTACACGTCATCGCGCGAGCTTTCAGCGGACTGTCTGTTCGTCGTGTGTGGTCAAGTCCGTTCATTCAAAAGTAGGACGGACTGTCTGTCGGATTGTCTGACGGACTTAGTTGGACGGATAGTCCGCCCGTGTGTACGCGGCCTAACATAACGATAAATGTCCCTGTGCCTGGGTTATATAAAAAATATGCCAATCTTTACCTATATCAGAGAGTCTCCCAACGCTCACGCGAATCCTCAGCTTTCTTTCCTCTCTCCTCCCCTCCACCCTGGCTGACGTCAGTGGCAGTGCTCAGCCTCGCCTGCTGGAGCTGTCAGCCTGCAGAGGAGAGAGCCAAGGAGTCACATGCACGCTGGGAGACACTCTGATATAGGTACAGATCGGCATATTTTTGTGACAGAACACAGACCCAGGGACACATCATTATGTTACAGAGGGGATGGGAGTTTTTTTTATATTGGCTAAACAACAACTTTAAAGTTACATTTTTTTATCATATTATCATTTATTTAAAAATAAATAGTTCTATGTGTGTGCAGTGCAATGTGTGGGGCACCTGACTAATAGGTGTCTATTAGGTCCATGAATCTTTAACAAGCATGTGCTTAGAGTGCAGAGCACTGCACCCGAACCCTCCCACTTTTGATTTTAGAGAATCAAAAGTTGCCATTGCGTCAATTCCAGCTTTTTGTCCTGGCCAATTAGTAAACTGAAGACTTGGAACACAGAGGCCCCCAGGTATTAGGGAGATAAAGACCTGGAGGGGTTTGTTTGCGATTCCCCCCCCCCCCCAAAAAAAAATGTCATCACCAGCCACCACTGGGGTTTACCCTCCCTCTCCTAGTGTGAGTGCCGCTGTACAAAAGGTAAAAGTTCAATTTAATTACTTTATGCATATATAACTGGATTATACTTTTATTTATATCTCACTGGAGCTCAGGTTTAAAATGTATCATGTGTCAAAGCTAAGTAACACCAAAAAGCACACGATTGACTCTGTAATTTACGAAGCTAAATATACTGTATAAGTATAAATATTAAACAGTAAAAAAAGTAAAAATTTTAATAATTTTCCCTCCTATAATGCCCATTATATCTTTACAGATAACATACATGGTCCTCTATATGGGTCAGTTCCATATTTACATAAACTGATTTCTTCAGTGCATTTATCAGATAAGATACAATTACATTTCTGAGGCCAATAAAATCAATGTCCACATGGTTGATGGGTTTCTTAAAAGCATGTGTTCATTATTATCCTGGAAAACATTCTAGAACAAAGAGCCAGTTAACATTTAACTCAGTAAAAATACACCCAAAAATGTGGCTGAGCTTGTGCAGATATATCTAGTAACTAGCTAGTTCTGGTTTCTGATGGGAAAGGGATTGCTAAAGGAGTGGTAATGGTTACGATTACTTTATAGTATTGAAAAAATGCCAAGGACATAATAAGACAAAGAGTACCTTCCGATAAAGATATTGTGATAGCCCTATGTATGTAGAAGGTTGACTGTACCAAGGGAACAACACATTGCTGATCTTTGTACACAGTGACAGCACAAAATTTCCTTATGCCACAGCAAGCTCCTCGGTTTTTTTTTCTTTCCACCCACTGGGTAGAACAAAACAAAAAAACTCACTATGTGTACCAGGCTTTAGTGCATTTAACTTTTCTAAACCAAGTAGTAAGGAGATCTGAGGGTGAGGGTAGTAAGGGGCTCAGGGAGTCCCTCAAAATCAAGAAGGGAGGGGCTCAAAGGATCCCCCCTAAAACAAAGGAAGGAGGGACTCAGATTTTCCTCCTACAACTAAGCATTTTGGGGCTCGGTTGATCCTCCTTAAAGCTAAGAAGGGAGGAACTCATAGGGTTCCCTTAAAACTAAGAAGTTTGGGGCTCGTGGGTCTCTTTTAATCTAAGAAGGGTGAGGCTCAAAGGGTCCCCCTAAAATGGTCCAAAAGTATCCCCAGGAGAGAAGATTGATTAGCACCTTAAATTAAACTTGTGCTGAGAAAATTTGTAGGTAGTAATATGCCCATGACAGTTGGAACCTCATACAAGATTCTATCCAACCCCAAAGCTGGTCCAGTTATAAGCCGCAGTGTAAGTATCTTGTCTAGGTAATATCAGATTCTCATGAGGCAGATAATGCTCAGTGCCCAGTTAAACTGAAGATAGGTTCATCTTAAGCTCTAACAAGCAGGGTCCTCTGATTCCTCCTGTATTGAAATGTATTGTAACTGTACTGTCTGCCATAATGTTGTAAAGCGCTATACAAACTGTTAACGCAAAATCAAATAGATGGTGCTGCGCTCCCTTAGACCAATAAGCTAAATAAATTAATCCATATAAAGTGCTAACAAATAGATAAATGTACATAAAATATCAGTGAATAGACTCTGATTAACGTGACCAATCGTGATCAGTGATTAAGGTGACTAGTGCAAGCAAGAATTCCAATATAAAATAAATATATATATGTGCAAAAAATAAAATCGCATCAACCAAAACAAGGTCGCATAAAAACACACGGTGATGGTGATGAATACAGATAAGTAAAATATCTCACAGAGTGTATGTAAAATATCAAAACAAAACTCGATAATAGTGAATCACTCAGTGCAATTCGAAATAAATAAGTCTCTTAAACTGAGAAATAAATTAAAGGTGACATAAGATCCATAAAGTGCTTCTCGTAGTAACAGGTGCAACAAAACGCAAAAGGTGCACACTCTAGTGTGTCTTCAGTGTCCCGCACCTAACAGTTAGGGTGGCCCCTTACCTTACTGCTGTAAGGTAAACAGCATATGGAGACCAGGGTCTCAGATGGTAAAAGCGTTGTGCCCTTAATTCCAAATGGGAGGTCTTATCCCCACATCAAGGTGTCACAATGGCAGGATCTCACAGAGAGGGAAACAGGAGGGCTCCAAATAGTGAAGTATGTATACACTCTTTATTAATAAAAATCAATCAAAGTGGAGAGGTACTCACAAACAATCAGTTAAACAAGCGCAAGATATACAGCTGAGTATTCCATTCGTTTCTCAGACGTGACTTCCGGTATCCACAAACGCTTCCTATTCCGACGCGTGTCGTCATGTGTCACATGACTTCACCAGAGTCTATTCACTGATATTTTATGTACATTTATCTATTTGTTAGCACTTTATATGGATTAATTAATTTAGCTTATTGGTCTAAGGGAGCGCAGCACCATCTATTTGATTTTGCATTATACTTTTCAGTGGTAGGGTCTATACCTCTGTCGGTGTTCTGCTGCAACCCTAATTTGGTTTTAGGTAGAGTTTATTTACTATAACGCAGGGATATCTTTACTGTCATTTAAGCTATACAAACTGTTGTCGCCATAAAAATCCTGTGAAATAATAATAAGCTGGAGAACAACAGCATTCATTCCAAAGCCATTGTGTAGGCTACAGTAAGAAACCTATGACCTGCAAAGAGATCACACTATCAGAGAAATGTGAATGATTGCGCATTGTGAGAGGCAATTAATTGTTTTTCCTGAAATGTAAAAAGGCTTCTGACTCCATCTCAACATTCCCTGCACTCCTTTTTTCTACAGTTCTCCTGATGTATTTATGAGGATAAACATAAATGTGAGGCCGGATAGTGGCATAAAACCTGCAGGAGTGTGCATTTTGATAAGTCTTGTTACTCTCCTTGTTTTCTATAGTTGAATAGAACAGCAGAGGTGAGTGGATTGCAAGTCTGTGTGCATTATTTTGCACATCTTCTGTCCAGTAAAATATTTTTCATACATGTTTATTGAGCTTTTTACTATCCTAATCTGCTTTTTTTTGGCATGCTTTTGTGCACATATTACCACTGCCATTTTTAGGACTAGTATTTTTACTATATCTTGAAATGTGTATCATCATTAAACATATTATCACTGTCATTATTATGACTATTATTTTTACTGTGTATTGAAATGCATATCACCATCCTTTATAACTCTTCTGGTTTGGTGCCACTGTCGCCGATCACTAGATAGCTAGGCAGTTCTTGCTTTTCTTGTGGTGAGTTGGGTAAAGTTCTCTCATTAAAATCTGTTAATCCATCCATCCTGATGACATACGGACTCTCATTATTATTGGATACCTGATTCTTTTTATATTTGGCATATTTCATGATGATCACCATAGCTACAACATCGAAAACCAGCTCGGCTATCTCCGCCACCGAAAGCACTGATGAGCCAAAATAAAAACTCCATTGGTTTCCCATGGTAGACAGCAAATCATGGCTCTGCAAAGGGATAAGAGTGTGTAGGGTTTATCAACTTGCTCAGATGAAATAAAAAAAAACAAGAACATGGGCATTGTTTATGTATATCTCTCAAAGACTGGCCACAAATGTGCAAATCTCTTAATGAGACATTTATTTTATAGCCAATTTGGCTCATATAGAAAGTCTCTGAAAGATCTAACAAATTCCAGAGAGTCTGCTGCTTTGTGGGAAACCTGTATATGACCCAATTGTCTGCTATGCTTGGTAACATTGCATTGTCTACAAATAATAGCCCATGTATGGCTGTTCTAAGTAATTGATCTCAATTGATAACCATGTTGGCAAAAGTGCCTGTACAAAGTGCACTTCATACTTGGATTGATGCCTCATACTGTATTTGGGAACTGTTATTTCAGTCTGTTTTTTGGATATGTAAGTTCCAGAGCTGTCATATTCTCCCTCCGCTAACTGATGACACAACAAATATGTGTATATTAGGTGTCCTGATGCTTTGAGGTATGGGTAGAGGTGGAGGAGGTGGATCTGCACAGACAGTAATTAGACAATCATAAAAGAGGGCTATGACCTGCAAGAATGGTTGGGCTGTGCTAAGCAACTGACCCCTCCTGAAGAAGTCAAATTTGCTAGCAAGTTCAAAGAGGGATTGCACAAATTATAAAAAAAATTACAGAAAGGAAAAACGCTGCATATCTTGTAACAAGATAGCTTTAAGTACTCAAGCTCAATGAGCAGGTGATATTTAATCCTATTTTGAATATTACAAGGATTCCAGCCATTTGTAGCAGGGTAATACGTTTCAAATAGTTGGAGCTTCCAGAATGAAGACTCTGGTTCCAATAGATTTAGGGTGGATTCACTGGACAGACATTATCCTCTTCACTGCTGATTGTAGGAATCTGTAGCAAACACAAATGCCATAGGCCATGACGGGTTGGAAGACCTCTCAGATATGGTGGATTGGGAAATATCTGGCCATCCTTGCCTCCTCTCCTCTACACAGAAATTTGAAGGATCACAAAGGAGATAATCCAAAAGGTTGCAGGATTTACCTGAAGGGTAAGTAGCACCTCTAATTGTCTAAAGCAGCCTTTTTCAACCAGGCTGCCCTGGCACCCTAGGGTGCCTTGAGGTTTCTTCAGGGGTGCCTTTTGAAAAATGCCTTAAAATTACCCCAAAATTGTATACAAGCCGGTGGGTGGACAAAACCTACCTTTTAGTTACACAAAGCCACAGGTTTTTACTTTACACCATTACAACCTTCTAGCTGCCAATAACCAATGACCTAATCAGTTGCTAAGGAAGATGTCAGTTGCCTGAATATCATCCTTGTTTTACCCTCCCTTGCCCCTTTCCATCAACTTTGGGGTCTCATTAGCTAAGTGATGGAGAAAAACCTGGGGAGAAGAGAAACATTAGAATACTAGTCAGTATTAGTTTTCAAAAGTTTGCTTTGGAAGAATACATCACCTCTAAGGTTGGGTCTCCTATGTGTATTGATGATGCTGCATTATGTAAAACTATTAGAATAGTTTTACATTTTAGAATGGGGCGCCTCAAGACTGTCTACAGCCTCAAGATTGTCCATAATTTTAAAGGGTGCCTTGACTGAAAATATGTTGAGAAACACTGGTCTACAGCACATACTATCACCCTATAGTACATTAGAAACTGACCATGAATCTCAACTAATGGTCGAAATCTGCTTGTTTGTTTTTAACCATTAATGTCAGGCTAACTAATACAATAGCTTGTAAAAAAAAAAAATCTGTCCACTTACATTGAGTGCTGGCGTTTCATCAAAAGATCGGAGATTCAGCTCTTGGAAGTACACATTAATCTTTGATATTTCACTCCTAGAGTGGGGCAAAATCAGGTTAATTAACCATAATACTACAGTTAGACGTAAATGAATAAGAAAATTATCCAACTATTGTTGCAAGTATTCTCGCTGCAATAAATGATCAGCCTTGCGTTATGAACCCCCAATAGTCTCAATAGTAAGGTTCTCCAGTCTTCCTGGTATCCAGAGAACATGACATATCCTTACTAGTAATATTTTCCAGTTTCCCAGGTAAGATTTTCTAGTCTTCCCGGTATCTGGAAAACATGAGTCAATAATGATCATGACATATATCCCCATTAGTAATGTTTTCTAGTCCTTCAGGTATCCAGAAAACATGACATATCCTTACTAGTAATATTTTCCAGTTTTCCAGGTAAGGATTTCTAGTCTTCCTGGTATCTGGAAAACATGAGTCAAAAATAATCATGACAAGTATATCCTCACTAGTAAAGTATTCCTGGTATCTGGAAAACATCACCTGTATCAGGCCGCGTACACACGCGGGGACTGTTCGCCCAACTTTGTCCGCTGAACAGTGTTTCGGCAAACAGTCCGCTCGTGTGTGGGCTTTCAGCGGACAGTTTCAGCGAACAGTCCGCTGAACAAGGTTTTTCGGAAATTCCCAAAAACTGTCCGCTGAAACAAAGTTTCAGCGAACAGTCCCCTCGTGTGTAGGCTTGTTCGGCAAACTAAGTTCCGCGCATGCTCAGAAAGGATTTACACGCCGAAAGTTATAATGCAGTGTATAGGACGTCGTATTTTTCGTCCCGTCGTACGTGCCGTTCACGTCATCGCGCACGGTTTCAGCAAACTGTTCGTCCGTCGTGTGTGGCCATGTCCGTCCATGCTAATTTTGAGCGGACTGTTTGCCGAAACTGTTTGACGGACAAAGTTGGGCGAACAGTCCCCGCGTGTGTACGCGGCCTCACACTAGTAATATTTTCCAGTCTTTCAGGTATCTGGAAAAAATGACACTCATCACAATAGAAATCACCAAAACATAACTGCCGTTTACTCTAATAGACATCCCTCCTTTGCAGGCCAAAAGTATGCAGACTCTCCATCTCTAGGGAGGGAGCAAAAATTAAGCGAAATGGATTTTGGAGGTGAGGTTGCAATACCATAGGAGAAGCCAAGTTTAAACTTAGTGGTTATATCACTGACAAGTTCTCGCCAGCAACAGATTTGTTAGTGTTACTTGACCCTTATTGGTACCAGACTGCTGCTTTGAGTTACACTGTTTTATTTCATGATGGAAAGGGAACGATCTTTAATAACATATGTGTATAACAAACAGCAGCTAGTGTACCAGTATTTTTTTTTATTGCAAAATACCGTATCTAAAAAATATTTATTCAAAAGTGCCATGTATTTTATGAAACAACTTAAAAATTGCTTATAAGTCAGGTTTTACATCCTTACACATCAAGCTCAAGTGCAATGTATTGTTGGCATTGCAAACGTTTTGGCATCCATGACAGTCCCAAGGGAGATCAGGGTTAAGCTATGATACATTTTGTCCCACCAACTTAGTGATTTTATATATTTCCTACCTGTTACTAGTGCGGTTGTATCCATATTCAGAGAATAATTCTTGTAGGATCCATCCCTGTAACAGTGAGCAGGGTAAAGGCATTAGGGATATGAGGACTGAAATAAACTGGATGTAATCTTTTTTTGGTTCCTTTAAGTTTGGATATCTGGCATGCAACATTTAGTCATCTCAGTTTTTATATATACACAGATACAATAGATTAGCTGGTAAAAAAATAATCTTATAAATACATGATATGTTTTAAAAAGATTTCTTGTATAGTTTCTAATTCTATTTGTATGTGAGGGCAGCCATGGACCTAATCTGCTTCTGTATTAGCAGGGCAGCACAATGGTTTTGCCTTAAAGCTCATTACCATAATGTAAATCTATAGCTCAACTGAGCCCTTAAAAACAATGCACTTCATATGTGGCTGTTATCTAACAGTTGCTGGGAGCGCTGGCTGTAATATGATGCATAGGAGTTGGTTTACTAAAAATGGAGAGTGCAAAATCTGGTGCCGCTGTGCATGGTAGCAAATAAGCTTCTAACTTCAGCTTGTTCAATTAACCTCTGGCAAAAAAGAACTGGAAGCTGATGGTTTCTATGCAGAGCTTCACCGAATTTTCCAATTTCCAGTTTTAGTAAATCAATCCAACAGCATATATTATGCAAACTTCTGATACAGCTATTATTCTCTAAGGGCTTGATATGAACATGCATGAGGACTTCAAAAAAGTAAATATGGCCATGGGTATTAGGAAGTGTCTCCGTCTTAAAGTCTGTATTGTTATTTCAAATGTTGATAAGGGGGCTTGGGTAACTGGGTGTGTTTGAAAATATACTTTAACGCTGGAGACTTCGCTGGCCCCGCCGCCTGGTATGGACTTAAAGGGGACCCCCAACGCCGAAAAAAAACGGCGTGGGGGTCCCCCCCAAGTCCACAACAGACCCTTGTCCGAGCACGCTACCCGGCCGGCCAGGAAAGGGGGGCGAGCGAGCGCCCCCCTCCTGAGCCATACCAGGCAGCGTGCCCTCAACATGGGGGGGTGCCTTGGGGAAGGGGGGGCCGCGCGGCCCCCCCCCACCCCAAAGCACCTTGTCCCCATGTTGATGAGGACAAGGGCCTCTTCCCGACAACCCTGGCCGTTGGTTGTCGGGGTCTACGGGCGGGGAGCTTATCGGAATAAGGGGGTCCCCCGGATACCGGCCCCCCACCCTATATGAATGAGTATGGGGTACAATGTACCCCTACCCATTCACCTGTGGAAAAAAAGTACAAAAAAAAAACACAACACAGGGAAAAAATATTTTATTGCACAGCTCCGGGGGTCTTCCGTCTTCGGGGGTCTTCTCGCCGGACACCTCCGCTATCTTCTTGTAGCTCTTTTACTAGCGGAGGAGTCCGGCTTTCTTCCTCCCCGCCGCCGGCCTCTTCTCCCGACTTCGGGGGTCTTGTCCCCCTCTTCGGTTCTTCTGCCGGGCCACCGCGCCTTCTTATAGCTCTTTTGCAGGCGGTGGCCCGGTCTTCTGCTGCTGCCGCTGCCGCCGCCCGTTCTTCTTCTTCTTCTTCTTCTTCTTCTTCTTCTTCTTCTCCAGGAGATGTTGACACGACGCTCTCTCCGGCCACAATGCCAGGGACGCGCTCCGCTGCCACTTATATAGGGACAATGGGGCGGTGTCACATGGGTTGATGTCACATGGGTTGGTCACATGTGACATCAACCCATGTGACACCGCCCCATTGTCCCTATATAAGTGGCAGCGGAGCGCGTCCCTGGCATTGTGGCCGGAGAGAGCGTCGTGTCAACATCTCCTGGAGAAGAAGAAGAAGAAGAAGAACGGGCGGCGGCGGCGGTGGCGGCAGCAGCAGAAGACCGGGCCACCGCCTGCAAAAGAGCTATAAGAAGGCGCGGTGGCCCGGCAGAAGAACCGAAGAGGGGGACAAGACCCCCGAAGTCGGGAGAAGAGGCCGGCGGCGGGGAGGAAGAAAGCCGGACTCCTCCGCTAGTAAAAGAGCTACAAGAAGATAGCGGAGGTGTCCGGCGAGAAGACCCCCGAAGACGGAAGACCCCCGGAGCTGTGCAATAAAATATTTTTTCCCTGTGTTGTGTTTTTTTTTTGTACTTTTTTTCCACAGGTGAATGGGTAGGGGTACATTGTACCCCATACTCATTCACATAGGGTGGGGGGCCGGTATCCGGGGGCCCCCTTATTAAAGGGGGCTCCCGGATTCCGATAAGCCCCCCGCCCGCAGACCCCGACAACCAACGGCCAGGGTTGTCGGGAAGAGGCCCTTGTCCTCATCGACATGGGGACAAGGTGCATTGGGGTGGGGGGGCCGCACGCCCCCCCCTCCCCCAAGGCACCCCCCCATGTTGAGGGCACGCCGCCTGGTACGGCTCAGGAGGGGGGGGGCCGCCCGCTCGTCCCCACCCCCTTTCCTGGCCGGCCGGGTAGCGTGCTCGGATAAGGGTCTGGTGTGGATCTGGGGGGGACCCCCACGCCGTTTTTTCGGCGTAGGGGGTTCCCCTTGGAATCCATACCAGACCTAAGGGCCTGGTATGCTCTCGGAGGGGGAACCCACGCCAAATTTTTTTCAGAAATTTGCCGTGGAGTTCCCCTTTCAGAGCTAATAATTCTGTCAAAGTCGCCTCCGTATAGACGGAGATCCGACTTGGAGGCGATCTCCATTGAAATCAATGGGTACCGGTCGCCTACAAGTCGGATAGAAGTAGTACAGGAACCTTTTCTGAAGTCGGAGCGACTTCAGTAGTGTGCATTAAGACGGCTCTCATTCACTTACATTGCTTTTTAAATGTTGTCCGACCTGAGGCGACTTGGGGCGACCTGAAGTCGGATCAGGAGTTGCCCCTGTGTGAATGGGCTCTAAAGGTACACTCCAATCAAGATGAAAATGTTACATTTAATCCCACTGAAGAGCGTGACACATCCTACCTGCTAGATAGCTTTCATTTTATCCAAACATTTAGTTGCTGATATGCTTATTTTTTAAATAGCCCTGAATCTAGGCCAATAAAACTTAGACCTGTGTGTTCACTGGTTCCAGCAGTGGGTTAACCTTGATTAACCTGCAGAGTTCAGCATTGCTGCAGAGTTTGCTGAAGAGCATAAGCAGTTGACTGGCTGATTTCTGGTGCTGATAGAAGTTAAGCTGGCTGTACGTTCATCAAAATGTGTCTGGTTTAGTAGGGATCAGATGAGTTTTTAATAGTCTGTGTCCATCTCCACTAAACAGAAGTAGATTGCTTGTTGAAGGATCATGTTGGAAAGTTTTTATTGAAAAATGCGTGTTTGGCCAGCTTTTCTCTTTTAGGTTATGAGTGGTTGTTTGAATGAGGCCCAAACCTGAACAAAGAAGATTACAACAGTGCAGCCAACCTATCAACCATCTACAATAGAAGATTATGTAATGCTGTCGTTAAAAGTCTAACACCAAGGAAAAGACTGGACAGCAAAACAGAAAGTGATATTTCCAGTATGATCAATAATTTGCTGAATTGTCCTCGCATATCAGAGTTGAAGAGCTACAGAGCACATGTGATGCTTGCCAGTTATTTAGATGAACACCATTTACCTTAGACACAGGTGATGGCCATCTAGCAAACCCTGCTGACAGATCGTACATCGTCTCACTGTTAAATTATAAGAATACAAGTCATTAGTGGGAATATCATTTCATGTTTTTAGAAGATTTTAAGACTGTACATAATATATAGATGGTTGAATACATTCTCACCCATTGTGTTCTGGCAGTTAGTATTTATGTAATCCTGACCTGTACCCTCAACCCATGATCTGTAACCCTAACTGCTACATTCTTTTATTATAAAGTGGCATAGGTCATCCACCTTTGTGTCCGAAAAACCCCTGCAGAGGGGTCATACTACTAAATGACATTGGCCATTGGCATACTTGCTTCTGGCCTTACAAACGTAGAAAGATAGAAAGATACAGAGGGCAGGTTACTTACGTGCACTGTTTAGGGCACTTCTGGAAACACGTATGTTGGTGAGCTATCAGTTGTTCATGGAGTCGAAAAAAGCAATGTCCTGCAACACAATATATGTTCAGTGAGAAGAAGTCTTCCTGTGACCTGGATCTTTTTATAGCAAAAGTGTGTATTCTATAGGTCAAACCCCCTGGAGCATCTATTGAGCTATTTTTTTTCTTCTGTGATAAATTATAAAACACCCTAAGGAAATCAAATATCATCATGTCAGATGCAATTAAATATAGTACATCGCTGCCCATACACGGCTCCTACTGAATTGTCTGAAATTTGAGCTGTGGGTGGTCCTTTTGGTACCAACTGGCTCAATAAAAGTACATTTTTCAATCAACTTTTGTCAAAGGAGCTGGGTAGAAAATTGTTGGCCAAACAAAGGCTACATCCAATCAGATTC
Organism: Lithobates pipiens; assembly: GCF_037356315.1. NCBI lineage: Eukaryota > Metazoa > Chordata > Amphibia > Anura > Ranidae > Lithobates > Lithobates pipiens. Next base: position 144,014,787 of record NW_027507788.1, on the reverse strand, counting down.
AGACACCTTTCAGATATCCAGCAGCTGCAGGTTCCGCTGGCTGCTGAATACAAAATCCAGCAGGAAAGATTCCTTAATCCAATATTTTTAGCATGGATGGAGGAATCTGTTAGGTTTCTCCTGTATCTTTTTTAGTGGTATTTGCTCCCACTTCCTTAATCTCCTAACTGGCTGGAGCCTCCTGGGATCACATCACTTGTCCAGGAGGCTGCAGGATCAGCTGTGTCTCACATATGCGCAATAGGGAGCCAACTGTGAGACATCAGGAAGTGAAAGCTCCTAAAACTAAGATGGCGGTGCTGAAAATCATCAGAAGATCAGAAGAAAGGCAAAGATTCGACTGCAAGGAGGACTCTTTGGGCTGGTAAGTATCTTAAATTTGTCAGAAGAAACTTTTAAAGACTAGTTCATTCATTTTTTTACCCCATGAGATGAATAGATGAGTTTCACCAGCTCTTTTCCTATGTGCTCTACAAACCAAGCTCATAGGAACTCATTGTCTGTAAATATGGATTTGTGCTTATGTCTTTACAAAGAGCCTACCCCATCCTGGATACTTGTTGTAGTTGCAATATTCACTTCCAGGAGCCAAAGGGTACAAATAGTAGCTGCATCCACACTGTTCTATCATTCTGTACTGAAAGCAAGATTGAAGACAAGCCTAAAATCACACAAAAAAAACATAAATGTAGTTATTTAGCATCACAAAGAAGTGATACGAATATATTTTCGTTTTTAGAGAGGTTTGTACTGTATTCCTTACCTACGGCTTTCCCTTTTGACATCTCTATTACTTTGACCTCCCTTTCCCCCCTTATTCCTCTGAACCTCCTTACTATACCCTTTCCTTTCCCCATCCTTCCTTTACCCTCTACGTATCCAGCACAGATTATTCTCCAAATTTTTCTTTTACTGTAACAGAATTAAATAGAACTCTCCCTCTTTTTGCCCTCCCTCCAGCTTTGCTCTTTTTGTCCCTTCCTTCCCTTTTTCATTTGTTTCCTCCTTGCTTTTTTCTTTCTCATTTCTCTTTCTCCCCTTCCTTTACTGTTCCCCATCATTCCCTTTGCCCTTTCCTTCCTTCCTTCTTCCCTTTGTACCTCCCTTATTTTTCTTCTTTCCTCTGTATCTCCCTTATTTTTTACTCCTTCCTTTTGGTCCAGCCTTCCCTTTTCCCTTTGCCCGTTCCTCCGTCTATACCCTTTTCCATCCCTCCTTCTTTAGCCTTTCCCCTTGTCTCTCCCCCCCTTTTCCCTTATTTTCCTCTTGGCTCATTCTTTCCCTGTTCTCTTTCTGCTCCCAACCCTTTGGTCAATGGCCCTGTCCTCGCTCATTTTTATTCCCTATGACCTTCCATTTCTTCCTTTTTTTCTTCTTGACCAAGTACCTACTAGCTTCCTTTTCTTTCTCCTCTTCCTTTTCCCTTTTTTCCTTCCCTCTACCGTCAACTTGATCCTCCCTCCTTACACTTTTCATTTTTCCTCCCTCTTTCCCTTTGCCTGCTTTTTTCCTGTTGTCCATCCCGCCCATCTTACTTTCTCCCTTTCCTTCCAGCTCAAAATCCCTTACACTATGACATCATTTCACCATTAGGGTTGAAAAGTTATGTAAATGTGCAGAATGATTGCACTGCAGAGCAGAGCTTACCTGTAATGTATACGATGAATTGTACAGAAGACTGAACTCTAATTCACTCCCATTAAATGTACAGTCACCATATGGCTTCCCCAGGCGATTCACTTGATCCTAGTATAAAGAATAAAGCTCTTTTAATGTTTTTTAATTTTTTTTATTCCCCCTCCCTTACTAGTTCAGTAAGTAGTAGTACAGTTTCCATATGGAAATAAATGTCAAGAACAAGAACTGCTGAGGAAAACTGCAGAGAGATCACAAGACTCTCTGCAGCTCCGTTAATACGCATTATTTCATTCATGCCTGTTTTCTGGGCTGAAAGCTATTCGTAGTGAATCATGTAATCAAGGTGTATGCTGATTCCAATCACAGTGGATACAAATGACTAATGTAATAATAATAATGGAAGTGGATGAGCACACAAACACAGGTAAATATAAAAACAGAGGAACTTGCACACAAGTTGTGAAAAAGGTAAATAACATCAATGTGCATGCTACTGATTTTAGGGCTATTTTAAATAAATGTTGGGAAGTAGGAGTACAATAAAGACTCAAAAGAATGCTTGTGGCAATGTCTAAAAATGGCCATGCATGTTACAGATTGATAATAATCTCTATAAAATCTCATTTAGATTAACAGTTTACTATGTCATGTAAGTGTACAACATGCTTTTCATGGTTAGTAATCACTTACCTGTCTAACGCTTATTGAGGTCTCAGTCCCTGGCCATATGTCAAATCCCTGATGCTCCACTAGTGGGGACTGGGTAGGATTGTGAATCATCAAGGTGGTTCCAGCTGATGTTGATAAAAGTGGCATATTATCATGCTGATCTACTTTAACTATCAAGCTAATCCCTGGAAGACAAAACAAAATAAAATAAAAAGTATTAAGAAATAAAGTAAGTTTTACTTTAAATAGTTTCTCTATTTAATGTGTGCACCCTACAGCTCAAACACGTGTCTCTCTCTCTCTCTCTCATATATATATATATATATATATATATATATATATATATATATATACAGAGCTTTTTTTTCTTGGAGAATAGGTGCAGGAACTCCCCCATCTGAGTCACCCATTGTCTCTGTCCCCTACCCACCTCTGACCACCGTCCCTTGATTCCACCCCCTACCCACCTACCAGTACTGCCCCTTTTAGAGAAAACAACCAATAACCCCACACAACAATAGACTCCCCCAGCAACAATGGACTCCACCCAAAAACAATAGATTCCCTGCAGCAACAGTGAACCACCCACAACAATATATCTCACCCAGTAACAAAATATCCACCCAAGCAACATTAGACCCCCCCCCCCCCCAGCAGCAACAACAGATATCCCAGCAGTCAGCATCAATAGATCCTCCAGCAGACAGTAAAAATAGACCTCTCCCTCAACAGTAGATCCCTTCCAGCAACATAAGACCCCCCCAGCAACAATAGGCCCACACACAAAATTAGATCCCCACCAGTGACAATAGATCCCCCAGCAGCCAACATCAATAAACCCTCCAGCATACCCCACACTCCATGCTATTACATACATTCAGTGCTGGAGGTGCCGGAACTGCGTTCTCCCACGTTCCTGCTGAAAAAAAGCCCTGTATATATATATATATACGGTATATATATATATATATATATATATGATCCGGACACATTGATCTCCCTGCCGACACAGTGAAAGAAAAGTGCATAAATACTTATTTTATGGCAGAGCCAATAAGAGAGAGATCTTTCCCATCTTCCTGCCATCACACAGAGCGATAACGCTAATGTGCATAGGGTGTGCATGTAGCATACAGAACAGACTCAAGTTACGGCAAACTGCCATCATACAGACTGCATGGATGCCAACTGTCCATGATTTCCCAGGACAGTCCCACATCTTGGACTTCAGTTCTGATGATGCTTAGTCCTGGGCCATGTTCCATTCCAGGATCACAATGTCACCCTTATTTGAATTAGTGTGCATGCACAGTAAATCAATAAAGCATCCAATGTGATGATCAGGGGCCACAAATTGGCATTTCTCTCATAATTAGAAGCCGGGTCTGGCTGGCACCATCCAGTAACTGGGAGGGCCTGAGGACAACTGTGGGTGGAGTTACCTGTGTTGCGCAGATGGGACTGAAATATTTTTAAAGTAGTTGTAGTAGTTGTTAAGTCAGTTATTCCACTTCCTGCCAATGTTTTTTTTTTTTTATTCTGCAGCTATATATACATTTTCAAATCACAGATGTGAAGTTATGTGACCACCCACCACTCTCCTTCCCCGATCTATGACCACAGTGGGAGTTTCCCCTCTGATGTCAGCCAGGAGTTCACGTGACTGCACATCGGCATTGTGAAAAAAGTTATTTAGCTGCAGAATTTAAAAAAAAAAAACACACATACTGTGTAGTACATCTTGTTATTACAGAGGGGCTGGCAGGAACTGGAATCACTAACTTTACTGCCAGATGAAATAGCAGCGGGAGGGTGGAAGGGGGTGGAGGAGCTTACATACAGACTCCTGAGCGGACAGGCAGGGAGGAAGGGGGAGGGTGGGATGACAGAGGCACGTAAACTGATCAGCAGCCATGATTACCATGGTCAGCACACTAAGGGGGATACAAGAACAGACAGGATCAACCAGGTATATTGCGACAAATGACACCAACCACATAAGCACTATGAAGGTTTAACATGCTTTAAAAAGACATGTTTTTTTTTTTTTACAGGGTTATGAGACTGTCATTGAGACTTCTCATAGCAACTTCTGCTGACCTTTCTTTTTCTGAAACCCACAGCCCTGGTGAACGGGGAGCTATTCCCTGCCAAACATGCTGACTTTTGTTTTACCTCCAGAGCCCAGAGTGCTGCCGTATACGGCATTGCAAGAGACTGATACCAGTTCGAATTTAGAGAGGTTGTTCAGTGCCTTTTTAAAAAATGAAAAGTCTGCAGCTATAAATACTGTACAATATACTGTAGCTGGTGACATTTTATAAAAGAACACCTGTACTGGGATCCAGAGCTGTCCTCACCCAGGCCAGTTCTCTGCCAGTTTTCAGGTCCCCGGCGCCCTAATGTTGAGTGCGGGAAGCCAGCTATGACTCATTGCGACTTCACAGCTGGCTCCCCACTGCACATGCAGGGATTGTCCCGCAGCCTTCAGGAACCTGGGACATATCCCAAGTGGTTGAGGGCAGGGAGGGAGGGGGCGAATTTCCACTGGGATTGACTGGACGATTCCAGTGGAAGTGGGGAGAGGGTACCTGTCAAAACTAGGATCCCCCCCCCCCGAGGTACCCGCTGCCCCCTAAAAAAAATAATGTTGTCATTACTTCCAGGGGGAAGGAGGAAGAAAAGCGTAACTTACTTTTTTCAGTAAAATTTCACTTTAAGTACATACACTAATTGAATAAATACAGAGCTGCATTAATCAGTTTCTTATCCAATGTCTTTCATATGTACCTACATCTAAAAAATGGTACCAAGACTAGAGCTGCCATTTAACCCACTCTGATAAACTGGGTACATTAACCTGACCACAGTAACATCTAATATTTACCATATTTTTTTTCAGGTATGATTGTTGCCCCAGGCGTATCACTATTTTCATTTGCATTAATAGTATAACAGGTGCCGTATGTTGGATGATGGAATTGTGTGTAATTTCTGTTGGGAAGATATGTAAATGTAAGAAACAGATATCACATACAGCTTCATATACACAGTTCACTTCAAGAACCTGTACAAACATATATTGAGTCCATATATATATATATATATATATATATATATATATATATATATTACCAAAAGTATTGGTATGCCTGCCTTTACACGCACATGAACTATAATGGCATGCTAGTTTTCGTCCGTAGGGATCAATATTGAGTTGGCCCACCCTTTGCAGCTATAACAGCTTCAATTCTTCTGGGAAGGCTGTCCACAAGGTTTAGGAGTGTGTCTATGGGAATGATTGACCATTCTTCCAGAAGTGCATTTGTGAGGTCAGGCACTGATGTGGATGAGAAGGCCTGGCTTGCATCTCCGCTTTAAGTCATCCCAAAGGTGTTCTATCGGGCTGAGGTCAGGACTCTGTGTAGGCTAGTCAATTTCTACCACCCCAAGTCTTTATGGACATTGTTTGTACACTGGTGCGCAGTCATGTTGGAACAAGAAGGGGCCATCCCCAAACTTTTCCCACAAAGATAGGATCCTACCTTTTTGAAAACAACTCCACTCCATAATCCCCCCCTCCACCAAATGATTTGGACCAGCGCACAAAAGCAAGGTCCATAAAGACATGGATGAGCGAGTTTGCTGTAGAGTAACTTGACTGGCCTTCACAGAGTCCTGCCCTCAACCTAATAGAACACCTTTGGGATGAATTATGCCACGTACACACGACCGGAATTTTTGACAGCAAAGGTCCGATGGAACGAGTCCGTCGGACAATTCGATCGTGTGTGGGCTCCATTGGACCTTTGCTTGCAAAAAATCCGGCGGACTTTAGAAATAGAACATGTTTTAAATTTTTCCACCGGAACTCCGCCGGACCAAGAAATCTGTTTGTGTGTATGCTAGTCCGACGGACAAAAACCAACGGTAGGGCAGCTATTGGCTACTGGCAATGAACTTCCTTATTCTAGTCCAGTCGTACGTCATCACGTTCGAATCTGTCGGACTTTGGTGTGATTGTGTGTGGCCAAGTCCATTCATTCGGAAAGTCTGTTGGAACTCCGCCGAAAGTCCGTCTGAAAGACCATCGGACCTAGTCCCTCGAAAAGTCCGGTCGTGTGTACGCGGCATTAGAGTGGAGATTGAGAGCCAGTCCTCCTCATCCAACATCAAATGCTCTTCTGAAAAAATGGTCAAACATTCCCATGGACACACTCCTAAACCTTGTGGACAGCGTTCCCAGAAGAATTTAAGCTGTTATAGCTGCAAAGGGTGGGCCAACTCAATGGTGAACCCTACGGAGTAAGACTGGGACGCCATTATATTTCATGTGCATGTAGAGGCAGGCGTCCCAATACTTTTGGTAATATAGTGTATAGATATATAGATCATAGGTGTGCATAGCCTACTGCATTAGGGTGTGCGCCTCAAAGCAACTGCAAATGGTAGGTGTGGCCAAATTGTATTTACAGTGGGAGGGGGGCTTAAAGGGACATGATTGAATAAAAAAAAAAAGCCTCTCAGCATGGTCCCACCCAATCCAAAGACTTGTTGGGAGGTTAGCGCATGGGGTGATTAGGGTGTGCACGGCTATGATTTATATATATATATATATATATATATATATATATATATATATATATATATATATATATATATATATATATATGAATAATAGAGTAAATAATAAAATAATAGTTATTTTTAAGATGTTCAAGTAATTATCCATTACCAGATTTTCATTATAATAAATTATTTGATTCCCAGTTTACCCCGAGGACCCACTATAATTTCAAATCTCTGGTCTCATTCACACTAGTGTTAAACCTGAGTTTATATGCATTCTGATGATCTTTTTAAAGTATATAAATGCAGGAAATTATTTTTTAATGCTACAATTCAGATTTAGTATTTACTTGCATTAGATGCGTTCAGTTTAGCTACAGTTCAAAAAAACTGAAAAAATTTTGCGCATCCACATTTGAGCTACTAACCTCCTGAGCTCTCTGCCTTTGGTACACTCCTAATTACAATAGTAGTAAGAAGAGCTGGCAACACTGTAATCCTTGAAGTGTCGTTTATTGGTACATCAGAGTGACAGTAAAACAATAAAGCTGACGCGTTTCGGCAAAAGCCTTAGTCGTAGCTGGTTTGAAACAGATATGACAATGAATATAAATATACTCATATACACATATGCAAACTCCATTGGCCCATTAGGTTAGTGTCACAGAAAATTTGCATATTTAATTGATACCACCAATTATTCAAGTGGTTAGTGTCTACACCTGTTTTTAGCCAACATGAGAAGGGGGAGAGAAAAAAAGGGCAATATAAAAAGTTGATTTGTTGAGCCAAAAAGAAATGTGTAGAAAACATTCTGCATAAAATATTGAGACTTTATGATGCTGCCATAAATTGAATCCCTCTCTTTCTGATCCTAAGGTCTCAATATTTTATGCAGAATGTTTTCTACACATTTCTTTTTGGCTCAACAAATCAACTTTTTATATTGCCCTTTTTTTTCTCTCCCCCTTCTCATGTTGGCTAAAACAGGTGTAGACACTAACCACTTGAATAATTGGTGGTATCAATTAAATATGCTAATTTTCTGTGACACTAACCTAATGGGCCAATGGAGTTTGCATATGTGTATATGAGTATATTTATATTCTTTGTCATGTCTGTTTCAAACCAGCTACGACTAAGGCTTTTGCCAAAACGCATCAGCTTTATTGTTTTACTGTCACTCTGATGTACCAATAAACGACACTTCAAGGATTACAGTGTTGCCGCCTCTTCTTACTACTATTGCATTGGAGTGTGTTGGGACACATTGAGCCTTGGCACCTGTGAGTGGACCTGGTGTATGGATTGAGTTGTCCCTGCAGAGAGCGCTGTTACTTTTCCACACTCTTAATTACATTGTTTCCAGAAAACTTTGAGAATTAGGGAACATATCCTCCCTATGTTGTGGACAAGATGAGGGGGGGGGGGGGTGTTCTGTAGTCTTTTCCTAGGGTGACAATGCTTCTTCTTTGTAGATAAGCATTGTTGCCCTAAAATAGAAAGTGTGTTACTGACAGGATCAGCGGGTATAAATAAATGGAAGAAAATGAATGCAATCATCACATATAGGGACTGGTAAACGGTAATATATTACATTTGTGTTATTGGGTTTAGATTTGCTTTAAATAAGAAGCTTAGAAACTAACCTGTCACAAATATGTCCGTTGAATTCACATGTCAAAATAAATCTATCCAGGTATTCTTGATCGGAAATTGGCAATACTGATGGGATTTTGGACATGATATTAATAAAATGGAACTTGTACCACTCACGCAATGCATCCACTCCAGACCAGAAGTATCGGTAGTAGCAATCACCACCAGAGGAATTGCACTTTTATGGCAAAAAAATGAAATAAATAATTTGCTTAATGTTATGAGTAAACTGTATAAAGACTCTAATAGGGGTATATTTCTAGAGCATTAAATGCAACGTTCACCAATATTCACTGCAGGTGAATCTTCCTGGTGCATGTGTTTTAAAGCCCAACTCTAGGAGACTTTGAAATGGTCTCTTGCAGTGAGGCTGCACCCATACTGCAAGGGTTACCTGCTCACTTTGCCTAGAAAAGAGGAGAAATGCTTTTCATTACCTAATCCTCCCCCCCTCCGCAGGCATGAAGTGCTCCCCAGCTCTCTGGTAGTGGACTGTCCCTCTGTGTCATCATGACCAATGCTATGGACCTTGAATCAGTCTTGACAGCGTCAGAACCTTAGGCCGCAGCATGGTGGAGGGACGCTGCAACGACTGGTCTAGTAGTGTGGAGATAAGAGGAGGGGGTAAGTCTATATCCCCTAGACTTAAACAAGCAATTGAGCCTTGTAGTGTAGATGCAGTCTTACTACAAGGGATATTTTTTAAGTTTTCCAGAGTTGGGCTTTAAAGCAGAGCGTCACCCAACAAGCTCCGCTTGTATGCCTCCTCCCCCCCTCTTCTGCCACATTTGGCACCTTTTAGGGAGTGGGTACCTGGTTTTGACAGGTACCTGCTCCCACTTTTGCCTGAGTTTGCCATGGTGAACTCAGCTGGAAGTGGGAGCAGGTACCTGTCAGTTTGGCCCCCTTTCTCCTTCCTCCGTAGGCCCATTCACAGAACGCAGCTTACTTTGCACGTGCGCAGTAGGGAGTCGGCTGTGAAACCTCAAGGCTTCACTGCCGTTTTCCCTTAGTGGAGAAGGTGGCGGTAGCAGCATCCGAGAGGCTTCACTGAAAAACCGGCTCGGGTGAAGACACCGTTGGACAGGTAAGTATCCTAATATTAAAAGTCAGCATCTACAGTATTTGAAGCAGCCTTGAGCTACTGTTTAAATTGCAGTGATTGATTACCTGCAGTGAATGTATAGAAAATGTCACATACATTGCGTTATAAATTTAACCTAAAAATATCAAGCTGATTCTTACAAGCTTAAAACCCAATTTGTTCCTCTTCCCGTCGGCCATTTGATTCTGATCCGCTTCCAGTTTTACCAGTTTTATTGAACGGTCTAATTGAAAACTTTCATTTACTTGGCTTGTTACATTGTTTGTGATATCTTCCAGATGCACAACATCCTCATTCTGGTTTACTGATAGGGAATCATTATATCCATAAAGAGTAAGCAATGTTTCCTGGGCCAACTGATCCAACTGGTTGAGATATTCATTAACCTGGTCAAACCTAAAGGTAGACAGATATCACATGCAAGTTCAACAATAGTCATCATTCCAATGTGAAAGAGGCAGGCAGCTACAGACACATAGATATTGTTTATATGTTTTTACATACATACTGTACATTTATACATGCATGCAGATACCTATATTCAATAAAACATAACGTTTAGGAGCTATATTAACAACCGTCGATTCACTAGGCCCATATTAGGGGTTGTTATGTTCTTATACGTTCTTATTGTTGTGTTCATTAGCCCATTCTTAATGTACAAATGTATGTTGTTGGACTTTTTTGCCCTGTTTGTTGTACTCAATAAAAACCTTTAAATGAAAAAAAAAAACATAACATTTATGTTAAAGCTGAACTCTTATCAAATTTTTTTCCCATGCAGTTGGGTTGTGTCCGCACTCATGAGTTAACTGCTTGTTTATGACTAGGTGTCCGGAAAGCGGTTCAGCTGCCCCCCTGTGGTCCAGCAGTCTTATGGAGTGGACAGTTCTGTACGTCATCATGCCCATAGAACAGCTCTGGGCATGAAGACTTCAGGAACAGTCCACCGCTGAACATGGGGGAGTGCTATTTTCCAGAGAATTGAAAAGTCGGTGAGTATAGGCTCTGTGTTCACCCCTAGACAAAATGAGCAGATAACCCATGCACAGTCCCACTGCATGGTAATAAAATGTTTTGGCCGCAGTTGAGCTTTAAAGGGCCAATCCTCTTAAAATAATGTTTCTAATTATTAGTATAGAGTATTAATAGAGTATGGTGCAAAAGATACCTGATGTGGCTGCAGCACAGCCCTGGGATCTGAAGAACAAATTCTGGTGTAAGGTAGAACAGAATTAAAGCAATACTCCAGCCAAAAATAAAAAGATAAAAAAATAGCCCATCATAAAATAAAATAACAAATCCAGCTTTTATTGCAATACTCACGATCAATCCAGCGAATTTCCACATGGTACAGCTGTTAGATTTCCTCAGGCATTATTCAACCTACGGTACTTCTGCTAAGCCCAGGCCATCCTGGCCACGTCTCAGCTTGTGACTGGACAGTGTAAGAAGAAGCAGCTCAGAGAGGAACTTAATCCTCTGCTTTCTCCTCCTATCAGCAAGTTTATTTTCAGCATGTGAACTAATTGGCTTGCAAGAGGCTGGCACCAGGTCAGATTCAGGTGATTACAAGGCTTGCATTAACAAAAAAATAATGATGTATTAATTTAAAAAAATAATAAAAAGGAAGCTGTGTTACTATACTACTCAGTGGACATAAACAGGAGGGTCTATCATTTTTTTTAACAGTTGGTGGGAGGTCTGTAATGGATATTGCGCTGGGCACATATTATTTTGGTACTGATGTATTCATTTCAATTTCATTGAACTGTTCATCTCTAAATTATTAACTTTGAATGTGTTTTATTAAAATTGCAGAAACATTATGTATGGTATAACACAATTCAAAAGTTGCTTTTTTTAAACAATCAAAGGTGCTTTATTGGTAACACACAGGGTAATATACAGTATACAGAGTGACATAAAACAAAGCAGGATGCTTCGACAATAGATAAAGTAAACAAGTAACTACAGCATGAGAAGCAGTGTACAGATCTGACAGATGGTCATAAAATAAAAATAAATAAATAAAAATAATCCGATCCAAAACTCAATTCCCAGGGAATCCAGATAGTTGTGCAAGCAAGGGAAGGCTAAGAAAACAGGGTAAGTCAAGGAGTGAGGGAACTCGAAGGATGAGTAAGCCCCCTCCAACCCAACACTCCAGCCCCCCCCAACCCAACACTCCAGCCCCCCCCAACCCGACACTCCAGCCCCCAAACACAATACAATACTGTATATATTAAATTGAGAGCCTCAGGAGGAGGTCCAAGGAGCCCACACATTATCATTCTTCCACTTACATCCTCTATTCATGTACGTAATTCTATACATGGGTAGGGCCACATCTATCAGTTCTTCCCAGGAAAAGAGCCATTTCAGGAAAATCTCCTTTTTGGCATAAAATAGTAGACAGGAAATTAATAATTTAGAATGGTGTGAGCGCTGGGCATCTTCATGAACCTCCAGCAAGGTCAACTCCGGCAACACCGGAAGGGATAATTGCAACCGAAGATTGATTTCATTGAACACCGCTGACCAATAGAATGAAATAATTGCAAAGCTCCCAACTGTCCCTGATTTTGAGGGACTGTTCCTCATTGAGAACAATGTCCTTCTGTCCCGCTTTCCTCCTCTTTTGTCCCTCATTTTGGTCTGATCTATATAGTTGTATATAAAATACACTACTTATCTATCAGAAAGTGTTTCCGAGTGCTAAACCTTTCATCCAAGTTCTAATTTGCTGCAATTGTATGTTCCAAAAGCTAAAATAAAGGATTGGTAGTGGTTAAAAAAAATCCCTTGCAGATTTTTTTTTTGTAAAATTCTCCTTTTTTGGCAGGGGGTGTGTCCTATCCCTACATACTTTTGCTAATAGGTGTCCCTCATTATCATGTCTCAAAGTTGGGAGGTATGTAATTGGACAATCCCAAAACATGAAAAAATGTTCCTACATGCCTTCTGCATCTTGGGCAGGTAGGGTCTTTAACCCCCCTGGCGGTATTCCCGTGTCTGGCTTGGGGTAGAGATTTTATACCAAAAGCGTTAACCCCTAGCCAGACTCGGGACTGCATCGCTGAATGCAGGGAGAGGTTACTTACCTTGTCCCCTGGATCCAGTGATGTCCCCCCCCCCCCGCTGTATGAGTGAGCCGTGCTCTGCTCGATCTATCACAAGGCCAATCTCCGTTCCCTGCGAGCGCTGCGACACACAGGGACAGAGAACGGCTCCAAATTCAAAAAGTAAAACACACACATTACATAAAGTATAATGTAATCTTACAGATTACATTGCTATATGTAATTATTTCACATCCCCTTTGTCCCTAGTGGTCTGCCCAGTGTCCTGCATGCAGTTTTATAATATAAAAACTGTTCTTTCTGCCTGGAAACTTGAGATTGTCCATAGCAACCAAAACTGTCCCTTTACATCAAAAATGGTTTTAGACCAGCTAGAAAACAGCGATAATAAATTAGAATCACTCACAGAATTGAGCGATAGCGATTTGTGGGGAGATTCGTCATCAAATGCTGAAAAGTAATGACAGTGACAATTCTGCAACTGAGCAAATTTCAGTGTTTTTGATTTGATTACATTGTTGAATCATTTTTATTACTGTTATATTATTATTTGGTATAATTATTTATAATTATTTATTATAATTTATGATTTCATTTTTCAAACGTTATCATACCCGGGATGTCTGCTAGACTCTGGTTTCGACAGATTTAAATGAGTTATTCCTAAGAATTACAGGACTACAATATAAAACGCCAAATTTTCATGCAAAATAATTGTACCGCTTTCAGCACCTAAAATCTGAAATAATCGTACCGCCAGGGAGGTTAACCGTAAAAAATTCAATGTCATTTCTGGGGTGTATAATACATTTTATGTAAGAATTTCACCTGAATGAGCTTATCCCTGGAGGAAATGACTAGTTTGGGACCATGATCAAGGCAATCTTTCCAATTCTCCCTAACCAGTGATGATATATCAGTGTGAATTTAAAAGTTTTTAATGAGACAATTTCAGTTTGTCTATGTAGGTAGAATGGCATTGCACAGTTGCATCTGATAAACAACATGGATGAGCAAATTAAAGGCAGAGGTGAGTAGCATATGCCCATGTTGGATCAGTCAGCAATTACCGGTTGAAATAAAAGGAAGAAGTGCAATATATTACATTTTTGTTTTGCTGCTTTAACCGCTTGCCGACCAGTCGCCGCAGTTGTACTGAGGCAACATGGCTCTATGCACAAATCGCTGTTATGTTACGTTGCTTCCTCTTTTTGGCCACTGGGGGCACCCGTGCATGCCCCTTGCTCGCCCACAGAGCCGATTCGAGTGCCCAGTGGTCACGATCACCGCCGGGCTACCGCAATCGCTCGGGGCACACCGAGAACCGGGATTTGTGTGTGTAAACACACAGTTTCCGGTTCTCTGAGTATGAACAGCGATCTGTCATCTCCCCTACACAGTCCCCACGCCCCTTCAGTTAGAACACACACTAGGGAACACAACTAACTCCTTGATCGCCCCCTAGTGTTAACGCCTTTCCTGCCAGTGACATTTTTACAGTAATCAATGCATTTTTATAGCACTGATCGCTGTATAAATGCCAATGGTCACAAAAATGTGTCAAGATTATCCAACGTGTCCACCATAATGTCGCAGTCCCGATAAAAAATGCAGATTGCTGCCATTTCTACAAAAAAATGAATTAATAATTAAAATACCATAAAACTATCCCCAATTTTGTATTTTGTAGACGCTATAACTTTTGCACAAACCAATCATTAAATGCTTATTGTGTATTTTTATTTTTAATCAAAAATATGTAGAAGAATACATATGGGGGATAATTATAGCAAAAAGTAAAAACAATTTAGTTTTTTTCAAAATTGACGCTCTTTTTTTGTTTATAACGCAAAAAATAAAAACTGCAGAGGTGATCAAATAACACCAAAAGAAAGGTGGGAAAATTTGTGGGAAAAAAGAGATGTCAATTTTGTTTAGGTGTAACTTCGCTTGACCACACAATTGTCAGTTAAAGCGACGCAGTGCCGAATCTCAAAAAGTGCTCTGGAAGGGGGTAAAATCTTCTGGGGTAGTTAAGTTTGTCAGAAATGCTTTACCTGTTAGGTAGAGATAGTTTATCCGGTTTATTAACTCCTATTTATCTTTACAATAGGGGATGGGGCATTGGGAGGCAATAAGGGGAATGAGCAAGAGGAAAGAGTACAGTAAGTGGAAAGGGGAGTAATGGGGTGAAGAGTGCGGCCGTGGGTAAAAGGAGTGAAAAGATTTGAAGGAGAAAACAGAAGATGAGGGAGAAATGAGAGAGGAAAATGGGGCAAAAGAAGGAGAAAGAGAATAAAAGGTGATTATGGTCTTGTCTCTGGTGTATATCAGGTTCAAACACAGCAGATTATGGTGAGGTACGTCTAGCTGGGTATAACTGAACCACAAGGTTCAGACCTTACACACATTAATAGGGAGAATTGTGTTTATTAGGATTTTGATTCTAATCCAGAGACGTGCAGTCAGGGGAAGCAGAGCCTCACCTGCCATGAACATAAAAAGAAAAAATGATTGAGCATCAAGGGTTGTAGCTTGGCCACCTGGGGTCACAGAGACCTCAAATTTGGGGGGTATGTAGCTGAAGTCCTACCCCACCACTGGGCAAAATTGGGGTTCCTGCCACCTGTAGTCCCAGAGATAAGGGGCTTCCCATGCAGTCTGTCAGAAGCTACATACAGAGCGGCCAGTTTAAATACAAGCTAGCACACTCTATTTGCAGCAGACTGAGAGGATGAGCTCACAATGTCAGAAGCACTGTGTTTAATGGACAGCTTGGAGCCTTGGACCAATGTTAAAGCACCATTGGTCCAAGATGTCCAATAACAATGCTGCAGTGGAGGCTTTCCTCTCACTGCAGTGTCATAGAAGGGGGCATGTGTCTAAAAGCAGACTGAGAGGATCAGCTCACAATGCCTCTGGCTTCTTGTCAGAAGCACTGAGTTTAATGGACCATATCGCTGTTGCCGTCCGGTCCGCTAAGCGGCGGAGGACCCCGCAGAGACCACTTTTATCTTGTAGCCGACCACTGGCCGAACATGAGGATACTGGTATTATGGCAGCTAGCTGCTGCCATAACAACAATATAAGTCCTCAAAGTAAGATTTATATCGGCAGTTGGCAAGTGGTTAAAAACAATATATAATAATTATTTGTATATTACTTATTTATCATAATTAACCACTTGCCACCCAGGCCAATTCTAACACATAATTTTTTTTTGCGAGAAAATTACTCAAAACCCCCAAACATTATATATATATATAATATATATATATATATATATATATATATATATATATATATATATATATATATCTATATCTAACACTACCGTTAGCCCGTTTTTTTTGTTTTGTATAATGTGAAAATTATACGCCGAGTAAATAGATATGGATAATAGATATGGAATGGCGCCAAACTTCGGTACTTAAAAATCTCCATAGGCAACGCTTTTACATTTTTTATAGGCTACATGTTTTGTTTAGAGTTACAGAGGAGGTCGAGTGCTAGAATTATTGCTCTCGCTCTAACATTTGCGGCATATGTAACCTGTGTGTATCTGGCTCTGATACTAGCCAGCGCCTCACCAGCCACTGACCTCATCGCACATTCTTGCTCTAATCCAGAGGTGTTGTGCTCAAAGGCATGTCTACCATATGTGGAGAATAGTTCCCTCATGTTGGCAGCCACAAAACCATAGAGTAGAGTAATTAGGTCATCTCTAAACTGGTAAATATTCACACAGGAGTACAGCATACACATTTAATGAGCTAATATGCAAATCATGTTCTCCCAGTTCATGATTTCCAGCTATGAGAGCAGATTTTACTATGCATAATTCATTCTGTTTGTAATAACTAAAATAAAATACCTGTAGGGGTTTAGATTGCAAATGGTCACGGCAGGAAAATTGCTTTTCTTGGTCTGTAAATTTATGGCCAGTTTGGTGGGATAGGACCAATACTGGGTAAAGGTGTCTCCAAACTGAAAATACATTGTTGCGAAAGCACTAATGTAAAGAAGGACCCAAAAGCCTGTTTTCATTTTATTCCTCCTAGAGCAGTTCAGCCTGATGGTGCCATGAATGGTGGTGTTGTCACAGAAGAATTCAAACAGCTCTGTGAAGGATTCATAAAAATCAAACCATCCTTCTTCAGTCTTCTCTGTTTCCTCCATATTCAGGAATAGGTTCTGTTTATTAAAGAGAATATGTTAAAATCCACTGCATGGGTTATATAACTGTATTTATTATTTTACTGAAATCTTTATTATATATATATATATATATATATATATATATATACATCCTGCTACTGAGATAACTCACTGCAAGTGCACTTGAAATTGCACTGAAAGTGCACTTAGAATTAAAGTCGCTTTAGATCCAAATAAAAAACAGCATTTTAGCTTGCACATGATTGGATGATAAAATCAGCAGAGCTTCCACTCATTTCAGATCTACCCCTTAGATTTAGAGCGACTGCACTTCCAAGTGCACTTGCAGTGCAAAGTGGATTTGCCTTTCATAAATAACCCCCATTGTGTTCACATACGACAACAATTTTATAGCCTGCACATTCAGTTTTTGTTGTCTAAAAATTTGGAATCGACTGTTGAAAGCACCATACTAATGATCAGAAAATCGTCAGATCGTTTGTCCGATATAATTTTACTTCTGATGTTCTGATTGTGGGTACTGGCCTTTAGAGGAAAGCCATGTGGGCATCAGCTATCTCAAAGTAAGCAATAATGAGGCTGGAAAAAAATCTATCCTAGCCCATGAATTTTTCCGTTCAGGCAAAGGGACCTTCCCGAGTCTTCTAGGTTTCTGCAACCAAAGTTGGTTAGACAGACATGTAACCTTTATCCTCATCCCAATACCTAGACCTAACCCTCAAAAGTTCAGCCACAATCCAGAAGTGCAACTATCAAACTAATAATTAGGCTAAAAAAAGAAGGTTGTCATGTCATATGAACACCTTTTATACTATCTCTGTGAAAATCGAATGCACCAAATTTGTGCCATAATATATCAAAGATGAAGGTTGGGTCACCTATGTACAGTGTTTGCAAGATTATTGCCCCAAAACAACACAATACAGTTTAAGGCAAAATTGTAGTAGACTTTATTTATAATCCATCCATCATGTAAAGGGACTCACACATTTCAGTTCCAAACTCTGGGCCTTAGTTATATGACTAATTTCCAGAGTGTTTGAATTTGAAACACATAAATATTTTTACATTATGAATTCTTTTAGGTCTTGATGTACTACAAATAAAGTCTATTACTACAATTGTATCTTATATTGTGTCAGTGCTGGACTGAGGACTCCTACTTTCTTCATGGCAATCTACGGTATGTATAGCATATGCCCTGGCATAGACCATTCAGCATTATCCTGTAGACATTAAATAATAGGATTACAGCACAGCAGACTTTTCTTTTACTTATTGCCCCAAAACACTGGTACAGAACCATCTCCAGTAAAAGTAAATTACTGTCCACTTTAGTTTCATTAAACCATTAAAGACATCTCACTAGAACCAGGGCACATATATGTGTGTGTATATATATATATATATATATATACAGTATAATGAATATATTTTAAGAAAAAAAAACATATTATGTACATTCTCCTATAGTCTTTCCTTTTTGTCACTGTTTTATGATATTTGTTTGTTCTTTCCTATCTCTCTGATCCATCTGATATATTACATGCAATATTTTTTCATATTAGTTGCACACCTTATAATTACATCTACAAAACAATGCTTATGTAATAAATAACCTTATTTTTATCATGAGATGCACCTGGAGCATAATTGTTTGCATATTTAATTATTGAGCAGAACATTTCAGAGTGCAATTATAGGGCCAGAGTACAATTATTGCACCTTTATCCTCAACCCAACTCCAAGCCCTATCCCTATATCCTATATCATATATATATATATATATATATATATCTATATATATATATATATATATATATATATATATATATATATATATATATATATATATATATATATATATATATATATATATATATATATATATATATATATATATATATATATGATATCCTATATCAGCCATAATTGGCAGGGCCCATATGTACATCAATATGGTATAGATATGACATTAATACCTTGTAGCAAAATTACTTTTTTTTAAATCAGTGTTACATTTTCAGATAGTATTTGCAATCACTACATCGCTGTTTTATTTAAAGTATATTGCTTTCTATCTATCTGATCCATCTGATATATTTATTTAAATATTTTCTAATAGTATTTGCACACC
Organism: Lithobates pipiens; assembly: GCF_037356315.1. NCBI lineage: Eukaryota > Metazoa > Chordata > Amphibia > Anura > Ranidae > Lithobates > Lithobates pipiens. Next base: position 143,995,748 of record NW_027507788.1, on the reverse strand, counting down.
ATATAACCCCATGTACAAAATAATCCTTATGGAACAAATAACCTACATTTTATTCTGTGAGGCTCCTTTTGGAATCATTGTTTGGGATATTTAATTATTGAGCAGCACATTTCAGGACTAGTAACAGCAATACACATATAGGGGGTTATTTACGAAAGGAAAATCCACTTTGCACTGCAAGTGCACTTGGAAGTACAATCGCTCTAAATCTAAAGGGTAGATCTGAAATGAGTGGAAGCTCTGCTGATTTTATCATCCAATCATGTGCAAGCTAAAGTGCTGTTTTTTATTTGAATGTCCCCCACGGATCTAAAGCGACTTTAATTCCAGGTGCACTTTCAGTGAAATTTCAAGTGCACTTGCAGTGCAAAGTGGATTTTGCTTTAGTAAATAACCCCCATAAGCTAATTTAATGTACCCCCATAAGCTTATTCAATGTATGTAAAGCATATATCAAACCAGTCTCTGTGACTTTTTATAGGACATAATATTGAGTAATGTATTTATCTTTAAAAAAGTAATACTAATACTATGACTTAATATCTTCTTATCTTTATAAACAAACTAATTATTCCATATAATGAATGTATATTTAGGTAACAGTATCATCTTACCCGCAGCTGTACCTCCTTTGGGTGCTGGCTCTATGAAGCTCAGGGAGATTGTCAAGCATTACCAGTCTGATCTGCTTTATAAAGGCTGGAGGAAGAATGCTTCATAGAGGAAGTTGGATAGACTTCCTTATACTGGACTGATGCACCCTTTCTGACTGCATTACCATATGAACACACATGACAATAAAAATCAAAGCCATATTTAAAGAATATAGAAAAGGCACAAATGAATGCAGGTCTGCAATCATTAAAGTGACAATAAATTACTGTATATGCCTAGTCTCCAAAAACAATCCATACACACAAACCTGGACTTGTGATGTATTTCTCATGAAATTGTTTCTTCCTGTGTTTTTCTTCCTCCTTGCAATGTCCTTTGTGAGCTCCCAAACCTCTCCTTTTCTTCTTCACTTCCATTTGCTTGGAAAAAGCAGAGCATGTTAGTTGCGGGTTATATCCACTGCTCTAATCACACAACAAATCTCATAGTCCAAGGGTCTCCAGTCTTCTAGTTTACTGTGCTTCAGACTTTAGGGGGCCTGGACGGTGCCCAACTGGAGTAAACAATGCCCGATCTTTTATTTTTAGTGGGGGGAAAATAGCTGGTGTCAGTGGAAGGAATAGTGCCCTATTTTTGTTGTTATTGCAAGGAACAGTGCCCCACTGTTGGTGTCAGTGGCAGGAATTATGCACCATTGTTGGTGTCAGTGGCAGGAATAATGGCTCAAGGGCCAGATAAAGGCAAGGAAAGGGCCGCACTTTGGAGACCACTGCTATAGTCCCTAGTTACTAGTACATCTTGGAAATTAGCAAAATAGTATGGCTACGTTCCTACATACAGTGGGACCATGGAAAACAAATATAGGCTCCCTTTTTTCATACAAATAGAGCTTTCTTTTGGTGGTATTTGATCCCCTCTGTGTTTTTTATTTTTTGTGCTATAAATGAAAATGATGGTGCAAATCATAAAAAATTGATCACACTTGATGTACTGGTGGTCTGCCTCATTTCTTGCATCCCTAACAAGCCAGAAAAGTAGAAATAGCCCCCAATGACCCTTTTTTGAAAGTAGACATTCCAAGGTATTTAGTCAGATGCATGGTGAGGTTTTTTATGTTGTAATTTTTTCCCACAATTCTTTGTAAAATTACGATTTTTTTTCCCCATAAAATTGTCATTTTAATAGGTTATTTCTCTCACATGGCATGTGTATACGACAAATGACATGCCAAAATACATTCTGCTACTCCTCCTGAGTATTACGATACCATGTGTGTGGGACTTTTTCACAGCCTAGCCACATAGAGAGGCCAAACATGCAGAGAGCAACGTCACATGTTCTAGGAGCATAAATTACACATCTAACTTGCACTTTTGAAGGCCCTGGAGCACCAGGACAATGACATGTGACACTAATGTGGCACTGATGACAGATGGCACTGATACGTGCCACTGATGTGGCACTGATGACAGATGGCACTAATAAGTGGCACTGATGACATGTGACACTGATTACAGATGACATTAATATATGCCACTGATAACACGTGACACTGATGTGGCACTGATGGCACTAATACGTGGCACTGATGACAGATAGCACTAATACGTGGCACCGAGGACACATGACATTGATATAGCACTGTTGACAGATGGCACTGATACGTGGCACTGATGACATGTGACATTGATAACAGATGGCACGTGACACTGACAGGTGGCACTGATGACAAATGACACTGATATGTGGCACTGATGACACGTGACACTGATAACAGGTGGCACTGGGGACAGGTGGCACTGGAGACAAGTGTCACTGGAGACAGGTGGCACTGGAGACAGGTGGCACTGGTAAGTGGCACTGGGGACAGATGGCACTGATAGGTGGCACTGGGGACAGTTGGCACTGATGGGTGGCACTGGGGACAGATGGCACTGACAGGTGGCACTGGGGACAGGTGAGCATGTGGGTTTTGTGTTAGTGTGGCACTGTGTTAGTGTGTGCACTCACGCTGCAGCTGCAGGTCGCTCTCCCTCCTCACACGTGATCTCTGTGTGAGGAGGGAGTGTCGGCAATGAGAGATGATCCTATATGTTTACATATGAGATCATCTATCATTGGACACTCAGATCGAGTGCTAAATGGACGCTGTGATTGGCCATTTAGAATGATCTGTGATTGGCTGTGTCCAAGGGACACGGCCAACAAAGATTTCCCCCGATGCATGCCCGTGGCTGCGCGCAGGGAAGGAAGTAAACACGAGGACATCCAGGGATGCCCCTCCCAGCAATTGAGCACCACGCTGTCTTTCGGCTATAGCGCGGGCACGTAGTGGTTAAACACAATGAACACACTGTACATTACTGGTGGCTATGGAGGGGCCTGGGAAGGCGTCTGCTGCATCCTTAACAATTGATGAGTCACAAATTACCGGCACAAAAAAAAAACAGCGCGGGGTCCCCTTCGAGTCTAGTATGGATTCGGAGGGGACCCCCCCACACCAAAATCTAAAAACCCCTACTCATTCACCCCAAAAAGCAGTGAAATGTGTTTATTAATAAAGAAAAATGTCCCGTCATAGATCCAACATGTCGTCTTTCTCCGGAAGTTTCTTCTCCCTCCGATGCAGTCTTCTCTCCAAGCCCTACCCACTAAAAACAAAAAAAAATTAGATCTTCTTCTAAGGCTGTCTTCCTCCATTGTGTTGTTGCTCACTGTCTGGCATTTCTTATATAGCCATGTGACGTGGCCATTCGATGATGTCACATGTCACCATAAGGGTGGGTTCTCCAGGTGACATCACCGAATGGCCACGCCCCATGGCTATATAAGACAAGCCAGACAGCGGGCGACAACACAATGGAAGAAGACAGCCTTTTATTTTTAGTGGGTAATCGGCAGTGAGGAAGAAGACAACTCGGGGAGAAGAAATTACCAGAGGAAGAAGACATCGGTACCAGAGAAAGAAGACACGTTAAAGCTATGATGGGGGGGACATTTTTCTTTTTTTAATAAAGGACTTTTCAAAAAACGGATCTTGTTTTTTTAACATTTCACTGCTTTTTGGGGTGAATGGGTAGGGGTAAAATGTACCCCATACTCATTCACATAGGGGGGCAGGATTCAGGGGCCCCCTTAAAGGGTTCTTCCAGATTCTGGTAAGCCCCCTGCCCGAAGACCTCCACAACCACCAGCCAGGGTTGCTAGGAAACGTGTCAGCAATTTAGGCAGTGCAGCAACCCTTCTGCGTGGTGCCCCCCTTTTTAGGGCCCGGTCCCAGTATCCCACACTATTCCTCCAACTGATACCAATGATGAGGCACCATTCCTCCCACTGACACAATTAAGGGGTCACTAGTCCTCACTTCCCTAGTCAAGTTTTGTATGACTTGCTCCTAGGCTCCCCAAGTATATTATATGCCCATTTCAGTCATTTGAGAGTGAGAAATCTACCACCATTGTTCCCTGCATATGACCGGAGTGCATGCAGCGTTCTTTTAATCTTTCTCCAAAATAGAATGAAGACTTGGACTCAGTTGCGTGAGGTGCTTATTATTGTGCTAAAACGTTCCAAAACAAATCATTAAAGTATATTATATTGTGTATATAAAACAATTGTGTATCTCTTCAATATCATATAAACAGTGGCTCACCATATAAATTGACCTTCACGACCAGGAAGGGTCAAAATGTACTTGTGGGTGAAGATCCTGCTGATTTCTTATGTCTTGTAGGTCCTGATTTTATAATCCTCATTCAAGGTGTTTTCATGCATATTATGCTTTTAAAGGATTATATATATAGTGCTATGTCACACTCTATTCATGTGAGTGGTTTTATGTTATTTTAAGATGTAAAGGGGACTGCTATTGGCGTTGGCGCGGAAATGTGCAAGCCCCCACCCCGCTTCTTCTTGGATAAGAAAGTGAACCACTGCACTTTACTGATGTACTTCAAAGATGGCAGTGACATTTAACATCACTTTGCTATACTAACAGAACTTTTCCATACAGAAAAGCAACCCTTCTGTAGCATTCACTAAGGCACAGATAGGGCAGCATATGAATATTAAACCATCTTCCTGTTACTCTCCTCCTCTTTCATCCCCTTGGAAACACTACTGTGTTGGGACTCACCACCCTGCAGGGGCGTTGCTAGGTGGCAAAAAAAAAACAGGAGCTTCAACCCGAAATCTGAGCCCAGCACTGGGGGGGGGGGGGGGGGTAGTACCTACCTGACACACACTGACATACCTGACGTACACTGTCCTATCTGACACACACTGACCTACACTGACCAGACTTCACGCCCATTACACAGTAGAGTAGACTCCAGGCAGCTAGAGCCATGATGAGGAGAGGAGAGCAGCCCGCCCGAGCGCTGAGCGGGGTCGGGATTTTCTGACAGTGACGCGGCAGCCACATTGTAGTTCCCACCATCTGGAGCCTGCAGCGCCTATGATAGACGTCACAGGTCCCGCGGTCCCGGCATTGGACCAGTGAGACATCCATCAGTGCTGCAGTGACAGCATTTTGCCTCTGTCAAACTGAGATTAACAAGGTGCTTTTCTGTAGTACACCAGTCTCTCCCCCTCAGTCCCATACTATAACTCTGCACTCTAAAAGGGGACCTAACACCCACTTAGATGAGTCCCTGTTATCACACTATTTTAGGACAGGGCCACCTAGTGGCAGACTAGCTAACTGCACCTGCTTACAGGTATACCTGTGGATGCTTTTATGCCTTATATTTTGTACAATAAATGGTCTTCTTAAGGGTACATGGCTCGTGTTAGTGTTTATATGAGGTTTGTAAGCCTTTCGTTTAGGGATCAGTTATTTTAAGATCGTTTTAATCAAAACTGAATTACACAATCGAAGGCTCTGTGTTTTCTCTTTCTGTTTAACAGCATATTATGCGCCTTTCTTGGTTGTGGGGTAAATTTATATGGTGCGTCACTGATTGGGTTTGGATGGAGACATCTGGTCTTTCTGATTCAGTGTAACTGTTTAAATGCATACAATATAAGAATTTGATTAATGCTTGATTTCAGAACTTTTTAGCTTCTAATGTGTGTTTATTCTTTTTTCTTGTTTGGTTGGGAGCATTGTCCATTATATGTATATCTCACATATAACTTACATTAATTTAGAAAGTTGAATTAAAATTTTGATATTTGCAGCTAAGCAATGTGGTGGTATTTGAGGTCAGTTACCGCATAATGGTGTGTCGTCAGTACATGGTCATGGAAGAAAAACCAGGGCTTTTTTTCAGTGGGATAGTTGGGGAACTCAGTCCTGGCACTTCCAGCACTGAATGTAGATTATGCCAAGGGGTCCTGGATGTGCTGGAGAGTCTATTAATGCTGGCTTCTGATGACTATTGTCATTGACAGGAACTGTTGTTGCGGGGGGGATATTTCTGCTGATGGGGGAGACCTATTGATTCTGGGGGGTCAATTGTTGATGGGAGATAGCTACTGTTGAGCGGGGGAGAGGGGTTTCTATTGTTGCTGGCTACTGGAGAGTCTATTGATGCTGAATACTGGGAGATCTATTATTGTTGGGGTGAATCTTTTGTTGCTGAGGGTATTTTGTTGTGGGGGATCTATTGTTGCTGGGAAACCTATTTTTGCTGCAGAGATCTGTTGTTGCTGGGGGGATCTATAGTTGCAGGGAGGGATTTGTTGCTACTTAGCACCAAAAAAATGATACTTGGCTCTGTATTCTCTAGGTAGGGGGTTGAACCAAGGGACGGTGGGTAGGGGTGACTCAGAAACAGGGAGTACCTGAACCCCTCCTTCACAGAAACCCTTTAGAACCCAATTCTAGCTGAAATGTTTTTGTTCATATTGGATTCACATAGTAATCTATTGATAATTGCATTTTAGACCACAATGGTATCAATTAGCACTTACATGGAAATCTTTATTATACATTGTACCGTTCTTTGGTATAATTAATGTGGCATAATTGTTGATTTATTGACACTAACTCAACCAGTTTATTGATCTAATTTGCATTGCATAATTGTTAATATTTTTGAGCTGACACATTGGCAGAATCTCAGTCTTGCCAGGAGGAAGCAGCAGCTTCCTCAGAAAATGCAAAATGCTTGACTACAGCTGGGATACAATAAGTCAGACCTGCTTAATGTGCAAAAACTGACTGGAGAAATGGAACATGTTTTATTTGCACAAGCTAAATCGGAATTACTGTTTCACAAATGCGTAAATATGTGGAATAATGTTATTTTACCAGTCACCAATGAAACATATATTTGCAGGCAGCTTAAAGGATCAGCATCACAAATAAGGGTCTTCGTACTACCTGAAATTATAGGGACCCCTACCTGACCCATTGAATTAGTAAAGTCTATTTAGTTTCCCAGCAGATCTCAATGTGCCAAGTCTCTGCCTTCTCTAGTTTCAGTGTCATTATTGTGTCAATCACCAATGCAAAATGTACACTGAAAGTTAAAGAGTCACCATCACAAATAAGGGTCATGGTAGAACCTGAATCTATGGGTTCCTTTCCTGTCCCATTAAACAAATCAGATAGTTTCTTCCTAGGTCAATGGGCTCTAGCACTATGTAGATCAGTATGAACAGACCTTCCTGTTAGCAAGGTCAGTGTGGAACAAACCACCCAGCCCTAATTAAATTGAGCACAAGGCTCCAGCTGTGGCAAGCCCCCAAGGCCATATATACCCATAACCCCCCACTATCAAAGTGGACTCTTTCATGTAATTCTGCAGAGCCTTTGTAACCTTTGGTTTACATAGCATGAAAACCCTACCCAAGCCATTGAGCACAAATACACCCTGTCACTAGTTATAAAATTCAATGGGGTTAATTTACTAAAAGCCAATAAATAGACTGTGCACTTTGCAAAGTGCAATTTCATCCTGCAAGCGCAGTTGCTCCAGAGCTTAATAATTGAGCTAAAGCTTCACGTTGCACAGAATACCCAATAATATACAAGGAAAATGAACCACTTGCTGCCTGCCATATAGCAAAATGACGGTGGCAAAGTGGTTTTAATATCCTGACCAGACGTCATATGACTGATCAGGAAATTAAGCCGCTGCACGCCCTCAGGGGCGCGCATTGCGGCAATCGTTGTTGCGGTGTGTCAGTCTGACACACCGCAACTACGATCTCGGTAAAGTCTCTGATGGAGACTCTTTACCATGTGATCAGCCGTTTCCAATCACGGCTGATCACAGTGTAAATAGGAAGAGCCAGTGATCGGCTTTTCCTCACTCACGTCTGTTAGACGCGAGTAGAGGAGAGCCGATCAGATGCTCTTCTGACAGGGGGGGTCTGTGCTGATCGATTATCAACTCAGCCCCCCCCGAGGCTGCCCACACTGGACCACCAGGGACGCCACCAGACCACCAGGGATGCCCAGCACCGGGTATGCCCCCCTAGACCACCAGGGATGCCAGTCAGTGCCCACAATGGATGCCAATCATGGCCCACAATGGATGCCAATCACTGCCCACAATGGGCATCACTGATTGCCATGCATTATTGTTTGGCACTGACTGGCATCCATCCCTACAATACTGTACACTACAATGCCGCCTATCAGTGCCCATCCGTGCCGCCTATCAGTGCCCATCCATGCTGCCTATCAGTGCCCATCTGTGCCGCCTATCAGTGCCCATCCATGCCACCTATCAGTGCCCATCCGTGCCACCTATCAGTGCCCATCCATGCTGCCTATCAGTGCCCATCCATGCCACCTATCAGTGCCCATCTGTGCTGCCTATCCATGCCCATCCGTGCCACCTATCCATGCTGCCTATCCATGCCAATCCGTGCCACCTATCAGTGCCTATTTGTGCCACCTATCAGTGTCTGTGTCGCATATCAGTGCCACCTATCAGTGCTGCCTATCAGTGCCACTTCATTGGTGCCACATCATCGGTGCCCATCAGTGCCGCCTTATCAGTGCCCGTCACTGCAGCCCCATCAGTGCCCATCAGTGAAGGAGAAACCATACTTATTTACAATGTTTTGTAACTGAAACAAAAAAATTTTTTTAATTTGTTTAGCAGAAAATAAAAATCCCAGAGGTGATCAAATACCACCAAAAGAAAGCTCTATTTGTGGGAACAAAATTATAAACATTTAGTGTGGGTACAGTGTAGCATGACCGCGCAATTGTCATTCAAAGTGCGACAGCGCTGAAAGCTCAAAATTCATCTAGGCAGGAAGGTGTATAAGTGCCCTGTATTGAAGTGGTTTAAAAAAAAACAGCATTTTTGCTTGCATGTGACTGGATGATGGAAGTCAACAGAGCTTATGTTCATTTACTAAGTGCTGAAGCAACTTATCTTGCAGACTGCAACTTTGCAAAGTGCCCAGTCTTTTTGCCTTTAGTAAATAAACCCCAATGCCTCAGCTCACAAATGTTCAAGCCCAACTACTACCAACATCCAATAAGTATGCAGAGTCAAATTGCAAAACTAACCCCAATTGATTAGAGTTAAAGCGGGGTTCCACCCTAAAGTGGAACTTCCGCTGATCGGAACCCTCCCCCCCTCCGTTGTCACAATTTGCACCTTACAGGGGGGAGGGGGGTGGAGATACCTGTCAAAGACAGGTATTTACACCCACTTCTGGGCATAGACTCCCGTGGGAGTCTATGTCATTTCCTGTCCTGCCGCGCTGTCTGCTGGGACACACACGGGTCCCAGTGACAGCGTGGACAATTCCTATTGCGCTGTGCGACTTGCGCATGCGCAGTAGGGAACCGGGAAGTGAAGCCGATTCGCTTCACTTCCTGATTCCCTCACCTAGAATGGTGACGGCAGCAGCCGAGCGATCGATCGGCCTCGGCATCGCTGGAACCCGGGACAGGTGAGTGTCCATTTATTAAAAGTCAGCAGCTGTAGTATTTATAGCTGCTAGCTTTTAATATTTTTTTTTTAGGTGGAATCCCTCTTTAAGCTGGCCATAGATAGTTTGAATCTTGGCCGGTACAGCAGGAACTGGCTGAGATTCGAACCATCTATTCTATGGACAGGCTCACTGTACCAGCCAGGCTATATTAGAGGCAGTGTGGTTTAATCATTAAAATGATTCTGCCTAATAGCTTAACAGCTGTTGAAATACAACTGCTTCTGTGTCACATGGACTGCTTAACAAGTTCACAAAAAGAATTGGCTTTGCTGGTAGAGCCAATCATTGATCCTCAACAAATATTTGATCACGTAAGTCAACTCAATTTAGTGCGAACATGGGTTCTGCCAAAATAATGCATAAATAACTGCTTATTTGGCAAACATGGGGAGTTTCAACGAGCTAAACCAGGGATCTCTAAACTTTTCAGTACGAGTACCAAATCATATGGTACAAATTTTTGTGGGCCGAAAAGAGATCAGTTTTGTAAATGAATTACTAAAATGTAAATAAATGAATAATATGTACTCTTAGCTTTAATTTTTGTATTCAGCATGATATTATTAAGAACAACAGAGAACAGATTTCAATAAGCTGTTTTAAATCATGCGAATTCAACTGAAATCACATGATTTCAATCTGGCATTTTAGTCCGACTTCGGGAGCAATTTGACAGATATCTGTGTGGGTTTGTGCACAGATGTCCATTCAAATCACCCCCAAAGTTGCCAAAAGTAGTACAGGGACCACTTTTGGGATTCGGAAGGTGACATTTCTGGCACTAGGATCCGATTTGGCATGCGATTTGACATGTCAAATCACATGCCAAATCGGCCGAATGTGAACATGGGCTAAAACAAAGCAAGGGAATTTCAAATAAACTGAACCATAAAGGTCAAAGAAAAATACATTCAGTCTTCATCTTTCTCATCAGAGTCCCCCTCAAAGTATATTCTTACATTTATTTCAGGTACTTATATAGCACAGTCAATTTACAAAGTTCTTTACATACATATAAAGTATACATATATATATATATATATATAAAGTATACATATACAAATTATATATATATATATATATATTATATATATATATATATATATATATATATATATATATATATATACACACACATTTATGGTTCAGAGCCCTCTGGCCGGTACGGATAAGGATGACAAACAGGGTTAACATAAACTCACTACTTGAAATGGACCTGAAAGTGTGCCCTGGTCTAACATACTGTATACCAAAATAAGGGGGCATACCCTAGATTAAGAAATGAGGATTAAATTAAATGAATATGAAATGAAGTGAAATGAGTACTCTCATGAGGAGTATAACGCTTGAGAAATGCCCTAAAAAGGGGATGGGAGGATGGGTATCGCGCACATGAACCGACAAGGAAGACAGCCGAACGGGCTGGTTAAATATCCCTCCGGGCTCCTCCCATAATTCCAGGCCACCATACTGGCCTTCTTATTTATGGTTCAGAGCCCTCTGGCCGGTACGGATAAGGATGACAAACAGGGTTAACATAAACTCACTACTTGAAATGGACCTGAAAGTGTGCCCTGGTCCAGGGGCGTACTAAGTGGGGGGGCAGGGGGCGTGCCGCCCCGGGTGCCACACACTGGGGGGGTGTCAAGCCAGCGCCCCCCTCCCCTCTCCACAACTGAAGTGTCAGACAGCGCCGTGAGGAGCCCGAGGCACTGGCAGTGGGCGGCATTGCGGGGGGGGGGGTGCGAGCAGCACCCGAGTTGAGTGACATCTGCCGGCTCAGTGATCCGGGACCCGGCTCCCCTTCTCTCTGTGGTCGCGTCGCGCTGCCGTTCTGATCAGTCTCGGGCAGCGGCTGTCACTCACAGCCGAGCAGAGTGAAGCCGCCTCCCCCTCCTCCATGCACAGCACTGTGTAGACAAGGAGGGGGAGGCGGCTTCACTCTGCTCGGCTGTGAGTGACAGCCGCTGCCCGAGACTGATCTGAACGGCGCGATGTGAGTCACGTGACTACAGAGAGAAGGGGATTATTGCGCCGGGTCCCGGATCACTGAGCCGACAGGTGACACTCCACTTGGGTGCTGCTCGCACCTCCCCCCTGCAATGCCGCTGCCTTGGGCTCCAGGTACACTAGGGGTTCTTTACTGTGGTGGGTCCTGCACTGTAGGGGGTCTGCACTGTAGGGGGGGTCCTGCACTGTAGGGGGGTCCTGCACTGTAGGGGGTCCTGCACTGTAGTGGGGTCCTGCACTGTAGGGGGTCTGCAGGGGGGGTCCTGCACTGTAGGGGGGTCCTGCACTGTAGGGGGGTTCTTTACTGTGGTGGGTCCTGCACTGTAGGGGGGTCCTGCACTGTAGGGGGTCCTGCACTGTAGGGGGGGTCTGCACTGTAGGGGGGTCTGCACTGTAGGGGGGGTCTGCACTGTAGGGGGGGTCCTGCACTGTAGGGGGGGTCCTGCACTGTAGAAGGGGTCCTGCACTGTAGAAGGGGTCATGCACTATAGGGGTCCTGCACTGTAGGGGTCCTGCACTGTAGAAGGGGTCCTGCACTGTAGAAGGGGTCCTGCACTGTAGGGGGGGGTCTGCACTGTAGGGGGGTCCTGCACTGTAGAAGGGGTCCTGTACTGTAGGGGGGTCCTGCACTGTAGGGGGGGTTCTTTACTGTGGTGGGTCCTGCACTGTAGGGGGGTCTGCACTGTAGGGGGGGGTCCTGCACTGTAGAAGGGGTCCTGCACTGTAGGGGTCCTGCACTGTAGGGGTCCTGCACTGTAGGGGGGGTCCTGCACTGTAGAAGGGGTCCTGCACTGTAGAAGGGGTCCTGCACTGTAGGGGGGTCCTGCACTGTAGAAGGGGTCCTGCACTGTAGGGGGGTCCTGCACTGTAGGGGGGTCTGCACTGTAGAGGGGGTCCTGCACTGCAGGGGGGGTCCTGCACTGTAGGGGGTCCTGCACTGTAAAAGGGTTCCTGCACTGTAGGGGGGTCCTGCACTGTAGAAGGGGTTCTGCACTGTAGGGGGGGGGGTCTGTACTGTAGGGGAAGATTCTGCACTGTAGGGGGGGTCTGTACTGTAGGTGAGGATTCTGTACTGTAGGGGAGTCTGTACTGTAGGGGGGGTCTGCGCTGTAGGGGGGGTGGGTCTGTACTGTAGGAGGGTCTGCACTGTAGGGGGGGGTCTGCGCTATAGGGTGGAGGGGTCTGTACTGTAGGAGGGTCTGCACTGTAGGGGAGGATTCTGTACTGTAGGGGGGTCTACACTGTAGATGGGGGTCTGTATGGTAGGGAGGGGGGTCTGCACTGTAGGGGATCTGTGTAACATTCAGAGGGTCCAGAGCTGTGAGGGGCTGTGTAATGTAAAGGGGTGCAGAGGTGCAGGGTGCTGTGTAATGTAAAGGGGTCCAGAGGTACAAGGGCTGTGTAATGTAAAGGGGTCCAGAGGTTCAGGGTGCTGTGTAATGTAAAGGGATCCATGGGTACAAGGGCTGTGTAATGTAAAGGGGTCAGGAGGTTCAGGGTGCTATGTTATGTAAAGGGGTCCAGAGGTACAAGAGCTGTGTAATGTAAAGGGGTCCAGAGGTGCAGGCTGCTGTGTAATGTAAAGAGGTCCTTAGGCGCAAGGTCCTGTGTAATGTAAAGGGGTCCAGAGGTGCAGGGCGCTGTGTAATGTAAAGGGGTCAGGAGGTTCAGGGTGCTATGTTATGTAAAGGGGTCCAGTGGTACAAGAGCTGTGTAATGTAAAGGGGTCCAGAGGTGCAGGCTGCTGTGTAATGTAAAGGGGTCCAGTTGCAGGGGGCTGTGTAATGTAAAGAGGTCCTTAGGTGCAAGGTCCTGTGTAATGTAAAGGGGTCCAGAGGTGCAGGGTACTGTGTAATTTAAAGGGGTCCAGAGGTGCAGTTGTGGAGAGGGGGGGTACACAGTAGTGACAAAAAGATATTGAAGGATGCAGAGGTATGCAGGGGACACGGTGGGTGTTTTTACATTTTATGGTGGGGGGGGGGGGGTGCCAGATATAGGATCCGCCCCGGGTGCCAAATGCTCTAGGTACGCCCCTGCCCTGGTCTAACGTACTGTATACCAAAATAAGGGGGCATACCCTAGATTAAGAAATGAGGATTAAATGAAATGAATATGAAATGAAGTGAAATGAGTACTCTCATGAGGAGTATAACGCTTGAGAAATGCCCTAAAAAGGGGATGGGAGGATGGGTATCGCGCACATGAACCGACAAGAAAGACAGCCGAACGGGCTGGTTAAATACCCCTCCGGGCTCCTCCCATAATTCCAGGCCACCATACTGGCCTTCTTATTTATGGTTCAGAGCCCTCTGGCCGGTACGGTTAAGGATGACAAACAGGGTTAACATAAACTCACTACTTGAAATGGACCTGAAAGTGTGCCCTGGTCTAACGTAAGGTATACCAAAATAAGGGGGAAAAAACATTCAGGTAGGGATAGTGCTTTATTTGACTTTAGTTTAGTTACTGGGTGAGTTTTGGGGCTTGGGCCATCTCCACTTGTGGATTGGGTATGTAATGGGCAAAACAGGTGGACTTCCATCTGCCCAACTTCTTGATGACATGGTACGGGACCCCTTGGCGGGAGGCTGTTGAGGCTGCCCCGATACGGAACGAATGTCCGGAGTAGTGAGTAGAGTTGAGCTGAAGGATACGTAGGAGTATCCTGACGTGTTCCATGAACCGGGCAGCGTTTAGAGGTTTAGTATGAAATGGCAGAAGCGGGCTTGTGTCTGGTTGATCAGCCAGAAGGGTCAACAAGCGGGTGAGAGTGGAGACCGGGCACCAGCGGTTGTCGGTCTTATAGAAATGGATTTCCGTACCAGAGCCAACCTGCTGCGTTTTGGAGACTGCTAAGTGTAAAATTAAATGGTCTTCGTAACGGACCAGGTGGCGTTTGCAAAGCATGCGTTCTGCGGGGTTGTTACAGGTAAACTCGCCTGGCCGTAAGAAGCCGTAGAAGGCCAGATGTATGGCTGCTTGCAAGATGACACTAGTCTGAGCCAAACTAAAGCTTCAGGCAATTAAATTTAAAAAAGACAATAGTGTCTGCTCATCAGGAGCAGGGCGCTACACTTTTATTACAGTTCTCATCAGAATTCCCCCTCAAATTAGATTCCTCTCTATGTAATGTATTTACATTAGGGTCCTCCTTCCCCACATGAAGGTCCCCATCAGAGTCCTCTTTATTTCAGGGTCCTCTTTATATTAGGGTCCCCATCACAATGGAGACTGTGCACATCAACTGCAAGCCAGATAAAATCTTGTAATGAGTCTCATGTGGCCCATGGGCCAAAGTTTGGAGACCATGAAGCAATCAAACAGAATGCCAATATAAAATATACAGCCATATCCACGTTGCGTCTTCTGAGTCAGTTCAATGCAAATTTTTTTTTTTTGCGTAACAAGGTTCTGCCTACAAATACTTCAATAGGCAATTACAATGAATATCCTATTTTTGGCAAGCCATTGTGAACATTTTCCATGCAAGTTTTTTGTATCATGGAATGACTAAGAAAGCTGCAGACTCAAAACAATTGGCAAGAGGAACAGATTGTAAAAGGTTCTGGAAATATAGATTGGGTGAATGCATTATTATGTGATGTGATACCGTCTACAATGCCTCTGTATTCTAATTATAGCCTGGTTCTATTGTGACTGAGATATTCTATACCAACTTTCCCACCAGCTATAATTCTGCTTTCTGAATATTTTTGTAATCGTTTCTCTTTGTTAGCCTGTGTATAAATGTGTGGATTTCAGAACCATTTCCAAAATTGCTTATTGCCTAAGGAGGGACTTAATGAGTCCTGAAAGCTTGCATATCTAATAACGTAAAACTGAACTCCAGACAAATATAAAAACACACATTAATGCAGTTCTGTAATCATTAATACAGCATAAAATGTATTTTTATTTTTTTCAGGAAAGAATTGTAAGTACCTGAATCAGACCTGGTATCTGTCTCTTTTAGTCCCTGTACTGCAGAGTTGGAGTGTGAGAGTCAGAAGTAGAGCATCAGTTTATATGTTGTCAAGCAGCGTGTTGATAGAAGGAGAAAGCACAGTGACAGAGAGATCACTATGTTGCTTCTCCTTTCACAGTCCAGTCACAGGCTGGGGCAGGTCCGGGATGACCTGGGCTCAGAAAGAATGTGTTGAATAATGCTGGCCATTATTTAGGACATCTTGCAGCAGAAATAAGCATTGCCAGGGAAATCTCTGGCTTAAAGTGGTTGTAAACTTTTATATACCAAGCAAGGTTACCGGTCCCAGGTGATTCTCTATCACACACAGAGATTTCCTAAGTAATACAGAACACTTAATAATGTTAAAGCTTAATTACAGGCACAAACACTTTCATATACCTACAGTATATTCATAATTGGCCTGAAAGGTATAATTCTATCTTTTGTGCACCAGATGCCTTTACAAACCCAGATATTATCTTGTTAAAGTTGTAGAGAGCAGAGAGTGCAGAGGACAGGACTTTGGGAGGTGCCCAGCAGGCCTACCCACTAAAGCAGTGATTCTCAACCAGGGTTCCGTGGAACCCTAGGGTTCCTCCAGAGGTTGCTAGGGGTTCCTTCAGCATTGGGCAATTTCTGCCTCTCGGATAAGTTCCCACGGTCACCATTGATCTTTTCAGCTCTCTGTAAGGAGGTAATTCTTCCCAATTACCACAAGTGTAAGGATCATTCTTCCCACTGACCATCACACTAATGTATCATGAGTTGTAGACTTCTAATTTTTAGCAGGGGTTCCCCCGAGACCGGAGAACTATTTCAAGGGTTCCTCTGTGTTGAAAAGGTTGAGAAAGGCTGCACTCAATATTGCCTGCAGGCCTCTACAGGAGTGGTGGAGACAAGACCAGTCACCCTGCACAGAGAGGGCAGCGGTGACCTGTTATTGTTACAGGAAGTTCTGTAGCATCCTTCAACCAAAGAATGTCGTGCAGGATCATGGCGATATAGTCAACCACATAGCAAATTTTGTGTACTGTATGGCCAGCTTTACTACTCTGGACCTTATAAATTCATATTCTGTCTCTCACTTGCAGATTTATCTCAGTGACTGCGCCATTTCTGCATCCTCCCAACTTCTTATAACACCTGGAGTAAACAGGACTTTCATTTTCTCGAAATAGCTTATTTTATCATATTCATTCGTATTATGCATAGCTGCAATATCAGTCCTTAAGCTGGCCACACATGGATTGAAATTTGGCCACTTCAGCAGGGACTGTATGAATTTCAATACATGTGTGGGTAGACTAATTGTACTCAAGTCGATCCATCGGCATACTGTCAGCGACTATAGCGGCTAACAGTGGTCATTGTGTTCTGCCAGCTGAGAAGACTCCCCGAACCCCTCTACCCGCCAGCCACGGGAGGGATTCCCCCCATCAACACTGACTGATGGGGGAATCGGGCGATCTTCTTTCCTTTCCCCCATGGCCTGCTTTAACCACTTGGGTACCGCGCTATTGCAAAATGACGGCAACAGCGCGGACCCACATTTCCGGGACTACGTCTATTGACGTCGTCCCGGATACGAGCGGCCTGCGCGCCCCCTGAGGGGCGCGCGCGGCGCGCTCTGTGATCGGCGAGTCCGTGAGACTCGCCTGATCACCGATCCGTGTAAGGGGTCGATCCCGACCCCTTATCACGTGATCAGCTGTCAGCCAATGACAGCTGATCATGTGATAAAACGGAGCCGGTAATCGGCTAGTATTCCTCCGATCGCCGGCGGCCGTGTTCGGGACATCAGTCCCGATCACGGCCAGCAATTTAAGCGGACACCTGCCCCCTGCCAGTGCCCACCTGCCACCCGCAGTGCCATCCTGAAATAAAGTAAGTGCCCCCCTGTCAGTGCCACCCAGCAGTGCCCATAGTGCCCACAGTGCCACCCAGCAGTGCCCACAGTGCCACCCACAGTGCCACCCAGCAGTGCCACCCACAGTGCCACCCAAAATCTGCCTCAAAGGTGCTGCACCCCAGTGCCGCCCATCAGTGCCCAGCAGTGCCGCCCATCAGTGCCCAGCAGTGCCGCCCATCAGTGCCCAGCAGTGCCACCTATCAGAGCCACCTATCAGTGCCACCTATCAGTGCCCATCAGTCCCATCTATCTGTGGTACCTATCAGTGCCCATCCGTGCCACCCATCCGTGCCACTTATCCGTGCCACCCATCCGTGCCATCTTATCTGTGCCCATCTTTGCCCATCAGTGCCGCCTTATCTGTGCCCATCGGTGCCGCCTTATCTGTGCCTATTAGTGCCGCCTTAACTATGCCTATCAGTGCCCACCAGTGCAGCCTATCAGTGCCCACCAATGCAGCCCATCAGTGCCCACCAATGCAGCCTATCAGTGCCGCCTAATCAGCGCACTTCAATGAAGGAGAAAAATGACCCGTTTGCAAAATTTTATAACAAACTATTAAAACATGATTTTTTTTTTTTTTTTTTTTTGCATCTTTTTTTGTTTGTTTAGCAAAAAATAAAACTCCGAGCTGTAACTAAATACCACCAAAAGAAAGCTCTATTTGTGGGAAAAAAATGATAAAAATTTCATTTGGGTACAGTGTTGTATGACCGCGCAATTGTCATTCAAAGTGCATCAGCGCTGAAAGCTGAAAATTGGTCTGGGACTGAGGGGGGTTTAAGTGCCCAGTAAGCAAGTGGTTAATCATTTAACATAGCACAGAAGAAGTATCATTGAATAGATTTTGAAATGTCTGACACCCAGTCATTTGATTCATTTGCACAGAAACCTCTGTGATCAATTCTGAATGTTAATCCTGTCCCATTATTCATTATCATTGTTTCAAAATCCAAGTAGTTCATAGTATTACTCTATAGGTTAGATTTTAATGTGCTATCAATTTTATTTACTCCTTATTACGGGTATAATGGATGTAATATAGAATGCGAACTTGTAAAGCTTTTTTTTTCTTTTTTTTTTTTACTTGTTATACATACCTGCAAACGTATTGCACAAAGCGGCCTTAAACCTCCTACTGAAAGTGAAATAGTTTGTTACAACTTGTGTTAGAAACTGTTCCAAGACTGTTCCCATAGGAGACAACATTCCTACAAATGCAGATGTGGTGTCTTGCTGGATGCCTTTCCCTGCATGGTTGCCTACCTGTAGAAGTCTCGGAGTCTGCTAATTAACCTTACAACTACTTAAGGGTGTCCCGGCCCCTAACCCTCTCTCCGAAAGTTTTGTTCAAGAGAAATCAAACCTCTTTGCATTCAAGAAGTGTCTGGCGCCCATAACTATACCTTGCACTATACCCACTATGCCTTAAAACCTACTCTATATGGAAGGATGTCAGCAGCTCTTGGCTCTGGAGGTTCTCATTAGACAGAATGAGGGCTAGGACCTTGCTACACATTTATTTATTTTTCCTTTGAGCCCATGGTGCGGTGGACATTAAACACCAAAAGTGAACAAAAAAGTGCATGTTAGCACACCCAAAAAGGGTGTGTTTTTGGTCCCCTCCCACAGAGAAAGGACTCCTCCCTGACCCCCCAGGGCACAAGACTCCTGACAGGGGTAAGGCATATTCAGGTTCACCTAGCCAAAAAGCCCAGCAGACCCCACTCCTCATGATCAGCTGAAGCCAACAAATGAGTTCTAGGTGGGGGACTCTCTCAAAGAGACCCCCCCCCCTAATGGCCACACATCCTCCTCTACACTTAAAGTGGTTGTAAACCCTTACAGACCACTTTTGACTACAGGTAAGCCTATAATAAGGCTTACCTATAGGTACTGTAGATATCTCCTAAACCTGAACAGTTTAGGAGATATCCCCTGTATCAGCATGTGCTGACGTCATCGGCACATGCGCACTGTGCTGTTAACGGTGGCTCTGGCGCAGTCCAACGTCATCGCAGCCAATCACAGCGCCGAAGCCCGCGATACCCGGAAATAACATATAGCATATCACCTGGCAGAGCAGTGTGCCAGGACCGCTGTGGACCACTGCTATTATGCCTTTGTCTTGCAGTTTTTTTTTTTTCCTCGTGGGTTTACAACCACTTTAAGGGTAAAGCTGAGGAAATACACCCTACCATCCAAAAAAGGAAGCACATATATAAATTCAGGTGATACACATGCAGAAAAAAAATAAGAAAATAAAAAAGTGCCAGTGAATGTGCAAGTGCGTTGGTTAGGACTTTGGACCTGGTAACAAAAATTGCTACAGTCTTTGCCAAAAGGCCTAGCCATGAGGTGTTGTGCTGAAAAAATACTTAGGTGTTGTGGTCTAGTGCAGTCTCACACAATGGGGTCCCAAACCTATAGTGCTACTCTGAAACCATCAGAAGGCCACTCCCAGGAACAGTGGCGGCTAGTGAAGTTTTAGGATGGAGGGGGGGGCAGACCCCATCACAGGACAGAGTATATAGCCTTAGTATCACAGGACAGAGTATAAAGCCCCAGCATCACAGGAGTATATAGCTCAGCAGCTCACAGATCATGGTATATAGCATGTCTCACAAAGCCTGGTATATAGCATTTCTCACAAACCTGGTATATAACATTTCCCACAAGCCTGGCATACAACATTTCTCACAAAGCCTGGCATATAGCATTTCTCACAAAGCCTGGTATATAGCATTTCTAAGGGAGAATGCTGGCAGTGAATGGGGTGCTGATATAAGGTGACTCTTATATACTGTAATGGTGGAAAGATCAGCAGTCAGCATCCCCCATTAGTTCAGAGTCACCTTATAGCAGCACCAGTGGCAAATATGGTGTGAATGAGCCCCTCCTGTAGCAAAGCCACTGATCAGTAGTGATGGACGAACTTCCGACGGGACGTTTCGCGAACGCGAAACGCGAACGGACACAAACGTTCGCGAAAACGACCGTTCGCCGCGGGCTCCATTGACTTCAATGGGAGGCGAATTTCGCAAACCTTTAGGTCGAATTTGCGGCCACGGGGTAATTATTAGGGGGTAGCACGTAGTCCCACCACCTGGACAATAGCATAATACATGTATGAGGTGAATTTGGGATCGATAACTACAAGCATTTTTTTTTTATTTGGGAAATTGTTCTGACAATTCAGGACTATGGAGCTAATGAAGGCAATGGAGGAGAGGGAAGGTCAGGGACCAGGGTAGGCAAACAAGAGGGTGCAGGAGATACAGAGCACTGACAGCAGCACCGTAATACAGAGCACTGACATCAGCACCGTGACATACAGCGCTGACAGCAGCTCCGTGACATACAGCGCTGACAGCAGCTCCGTGACATACAGCGCTGACAGCAGCTCCGTGACATACAGCGCTGACAGCAGCTCCGTGACATACAGCGCTGACAGCAGCTCCGTGACATACAGCGCTGACAGCAGCACCGTGACATACAGCGCTGACAGCAGCTCCGTGACATACAGCGCTGACAGCAGCTCCGTGACATACAGCGCTGACAGCAGCTCCGTGACATACAGCACTGACAGCAGCTCCGTGACATACAGCGCTGACAGCAGCTCCGTGACATACAGCGCTGACAGCAGCACCGTGACATACAGCGCTGACAGCAGCTCCGTGACATACAGCGCTGACAGCAGCTCCGTGACATACAGCGCTGACAGCAGCTCCGTGACATACAGCGCTGACAGCAGCTCCGTGACATACAGCGCTGACAGCAGCTCCGTGACATACAGCGCTGACAGCAGCACCGTGACATACAGCGCTGACAGCAGCTCCGTGACATACAGCGCTGACAGCAGCTCCGTGACATACAGCGCTGACAGCAGCTCCGTGACATACAGCACTGACAGCAGCTCCGTGACATACAGCGCTGACAGCAGCTCCGTGACATACAGCGCTGACAGCAGCACCGTGACATACAGCGCTGACAGCAGCTCCGTGACATACAGCGCTGACAGCAGCTCCGTGACATACAGCGCTGACAGCAGCTCCGTGACATACAGCGCTGACAGCAGCTCCGTGACATACAGCGCTGACAGCAGCTCCGTGACATACAGCGCTGACAGCAGCTCCGTGACATACAGCGCTGACAGCAGCTCCGTGACATACAGCGCTGACAGCAGCACCGTGACATACAGCGCTGACAGCAGCTCCGTGACATACAGCGCTGACAGCAGCTCCGTGACATACAGCGCTGACAGCAGCTCCGTGACATACAGCGCTGACAGCAGCTCCGTGACATACAGCGCTGACAGCAGCTCCGTGACATACAGCGCTGACAGCAGCTCCGTGACATACAGCGCTGACAGCAGCTCCGTGACATACAGCGCTGACATCAGCACCGTGACATACAGCGCTGACAGCAGCTCCGTGACATACAGCGCTGACAGCAGCTCCGTGACATACAGCGCTGACAGCAGCTCCGTGACATACAGCGCTGACAGCAGCTCCGTGACATACAGCGCTGACAGCAGCTCCGTGACATACAGCGCTGACAGCAGCACCGTGACATACAGCGCTGACAGCAGCTCCGTGACATACAGCGCTGACAGCAGCTCCGTGACATACAGCGCTGACAGCAGCTCCGTGACATACAGCACTGACAGCAGCTCCGTGACATACAGCGCTGACAGCAGCTCCGTGACATACAGCGCTGACAGCAGCACCGTGACATACAGCGCTGACAGCAGCTCCGTGACATACAGCGCTGACAGCAGCTCCGTGACATACAGCGCTGACAGCAGCTCCGTGACATACAGCGCTGACAGCAGCTCCGTGACATACAGCGCTGACAGCAGCTCCGTGACATACAGCGCTGACAGCAGCTCCGTGACATACAGCGCTGACAGCAGCTCCGTGACATACAGCGCTGACAGCAGCTCCGTGACATACAGCGCTGACAGCAGCTCCGTGACATACAGCGCTGACAGCAGCTCCGTGACATACAGCGCTGACAGCAGCTCCGTGACATACAGCGCTGACAGCAGCTCCGTGACATACAGCGCTGACATCAGCACCGTGACATACAGCGCTGACAGCAGCTCCGTGACATACAGCGCTGACAGCAGCTCCGTGACATACAGCGCTGACAGCAGCTCCGTGACATACAGCGCTGACAGCAGCTCCGTGACATACAGCGCTGACAGCA
Source organism: Lithobates pipiens (assembly GCF_037356315.1). Lineage (NCBI taxonomy): Eukaryota > Metazoa > Chordata > Amphibia > Anura > Ranidae > Lithobates > Lithobates pipiens. Next base: position 143,973,126 of record NW_027507788.1, on the reverse strand, counting down.
GCTCCGTGACATACAGCGCTGACAGCAGCACCGTGACATACAGCGCTGACAGCAGCTCCGTGACATACAGCGCTGACAGCAGCTCCGTGACATACAGCGCTGACAGCAGCTCCGTGACATACAGCACTGACAGCAGCTCCGTGACATACAGCGCTGACAGCAGCTCCGTGACATACAGCGCTGACAGCAGCACCGTGACATACAGCGCTGACAGCAGCTCCGTGACATACAGCGCTGACAGCAGCTCCGTGACATACAGCGCTGACAGCAGCTCCGTGACATACAGCGCTGACAGCAGCTCCGTGACATACAGCGCTGACAGCAGCTCCGTGACATACAGCGCTGACAGCAGCTCCGTGACATACAGCGCTGACAGCAGCTCCGTGACATACAGCGCTGACAGCAGCTCCGTGACATACAGCGCTGACAGCAGCTCCGTGACATACAGCGCTGACAGCAGCTCCGTGACATACAGCGCTGACAGCAGCTCCGTGACATACAGCGCTGACAGCAGCTCCGTGACATACAGCGCTGACAGCAGCTCCGTGACATACAGCGCTGACAGCAGCTCCGTGACATACAGCGCTGACAGCAGCACCGTAAGCAGCCCCAGGAGGAAGTCAGCACAGCACAGGGATGGTGTGATCCCCTCATAATAAGAACCCCCAGGAGGAAGTCAGCACAGCACAGGGATGGTGGGAGCCCCTCATAATAAGAACACCCAGGAGGAAGTCAGCACAGCACAGGGATGGTGGGAACCCCTCATAATAAGCAGCCCCAGTAGAAATATGACACCGCTCAACCTCTTCAAAGAGGAGGGTAGGGGCATATAGTACGGTGTGCTTTTTTGGGTCAGGGAAGTGAGCCAAATGAATTAAGAAGGTCTGTGTGCTTGATTCCAAAAATTGTTTATAGACATATACATGGTCTACTGATCACATGTGTTGAATTCCTCCGAGATCCATGCCTCATTCATTTTTAGAAATGTGAGGTAGTTAACACTGTGGTGAGCTAGGCGAGTACGCTTATCGGTCACAATCCCCCCTGCTGCGCTGAACGTCCTTTCGGACAGGACACTGGATGAGGGGCAAGCCAACAGTTCGATTGCAAATTGGGCAAGCTCTGGCCAGAGGTCAAGCCTGCCCACCCAGTAGTCTAGGGGTTCATCACTCCTCAGAGCGTCCACATCGGCCGTTAACCCAATGTAGTCGGACACCTGACGGTCTAGGCGTTCCCTGATGCTGGATCCGGATGACACCTGTCGATGGGTCGGCTGAAAGAATGACCTCATATCCGAAGTCACCAACACATCTTCAAACCGGCCTCTTCTTGCAGGCGCTGTTGGATTGGTACCCGCAAATCCTTCTCTGGGAGTGGGAATTGCTCCTCTGCCAGCGCACGCAAAAGCAGAATGCAGCATTTCTCGAAGCAAGGCCTGGAAGTGCTGCATTCTGACAGCCCTCTGCGACGGCGGTAACATTTCCGCCATTTTGTGTTTGTACCGGGGGTCTAAGTACGTTGCCACCCAGTACTGGTCCTTGACCCTCATGCTTTTTATACGGGGGTCCCTATTAAAACACTGGAGCATGAAGGCCCCCATTTGCACTAAAGTGGAAGCGGTGTGGTGGCCTGGCTCCTGCTCATCATCCAGGATAATGTCGTCCTCTTCATTCTCCTCTCCCCATCCTCGCACAACAGGGATCCCAGAAAGGTTTAAAGCATGCTCTTCTTGCTCCTGCTCATCCGCCCCGGCACCATCCTCCTCTGACTCCTCATCAGACTCCTGTTGTTGACTTGTCTCAGATAGAGTAGCCCCCCCTGGGAATTCATCCAGCATTGCGACTTCCTCATCTTCCCGCTCCTGCTCCTCCACAGCCTGATCAATGACACGACGCAATGCACGCTCCAGAAAGAAGGCATAAGGTACCATGTCACTGATGGCGCCATGGCTGCGACTGACCAGTTTGGTGATCTCCTCAAATGGCCGCAGAAGTCTGCATGTGTCGCGCATGAGCAGCCACTGGCGCGGTGAAAAAAAACCCAGCTCCCCAGAACCGTTTCTTTCGCAGAGTTCATACAGGTAGACGTTAACTGCACGTTTCTGCTGGAGCAGCCTATCAAGCATATAGAAGGTTGAGTTCCATCGCGTCGGGCAATCGCAAATAAGACGTCTGACCGGCAGATGGTGTCGCCGCTGAATGTCAGCAAGGCGAGCCATGGCCGTGTAAGATCTTCTGAAATGGGCCGAGATTTTCCTTGCCTGCCGCAAGATGTCCTGGACCCCAGGGTATTTGACAAGGAATCGCTGCACGACCAAGTTTAAGACGTGTGCCATGCACGGCACGTGCGTGATTTTGCCCTGTTTCAATGCGCTAAGCAGATTGGCACCGTTGTCACACACCACTTTACCAACTGTCAAATTGAGCGGTGTTAGCCACTCATCTGCCTGTGAACGCAAAGCTGAAAGGAGTGCCGGGCCAGTGTGGCTCTTTGCTTCCAGGCACAACAGACGCAGCACGGCATGGCAACGTCTCACCTGGCATGTGGAATAGGTTCTGGGGAGCTTGGGCGGTGCAGTGGAAGAGACGCTAGCAGCGGAAAAGGAGGAGGCAGCTGAGGAGGAGAGGGAGGAGGATGGAGTAGGAGGAGGAGAAGAAGAGTCAGGCCTGCATGCAATCCGTGGCGGTAAAACCAAATCTACACGGGTGCCACGGGTTACATGCTTGACGGCCGTCAGAAGGTTCACCCAGTGGGCAGTAAAACTGATATACCTTCCCTGCCCGTGTTTGCTAGACCACGTGTCTGTGGTCAGATGTATCTTGGCACCGACACTGTGTGCCAGAGATACATTCACTTGCCGCTGAACATGGCCATATAGCTCTGGGATGCCCTTCTCTGAGAAATACTTCCTTCCTGGGACCTTCCATTGTGGTGTTCCAATGGCCACAAATTTGCGAAAGGCCTCCGAGTCCACCAGTTTATATGGCAGTAGTTGGCGGGCTATGAGTTCTGACAAGCCAGCCGCCAACCGTTGGGCAAGAGGGTTATCCGGCGTCATCATTTTTTTACGCTCAAACATTAGGCCCACGGAAGCCTGCCTTTTTGCAGAAAAATGTGAGCTTGGCGTGATGGAAGGTGGAGTGGAGGACAATTGTGAGGAGAGAGGAGAAGGAGAAGTAGAAGACGAGGCTGGACGGTGAGAGCCTGCAGTGTGGCTTTGTGTGTTCCGTTGCTCCCACTGGGCTCGGTGATGGCTGCTCATGTGCCTTCTTAAGGCGGTCGTCCCTAGGTGAGTATTGGGCTTACCGCGACTAACGCGTTGACTGCAAAGATTGCAGATGGCAACGCTATTGTCAGCAGCGGACACGTTAAAAAAAGCCCACACTGCGGAGCCATGTGCCGGTGTCCTGGGAGCGCCAGATGTGACCGTACATGGTCGATGACTCGCTCCTGATACATTTGCAGTCTGCTTTGTCCCTGCTGTGCAATGTAAGTCATTGCTGCTTCTCCTCCCTATCTGCTGGTCCATATCTCCCTCTGAACTCCCCTCCTCTTCCTCTCTTGTGGGCACCCACGTGACATCACTAGACACGTCATCATCAACGTCACCTTCCCCACCGCTATAAGTAGAGTAGGCAGCAACACCGGGGACCAACCTCCTCCTTGGGCTGATCTGGGTACTGGCGTCAGACTGCTGAGTAGCGCTTGTTGCTACCTCCTCTTCCTGATCCAATACCAAGAGTGGCTGCGCATCAGAAATGTCCTCTTGATATGGATCGGAAAATAATTCCAGTGACTCAAGCGGAAGGTATGTGGTGGTGGTGGTGGTGGTCGTGTTGTTGGTGGTAGTGTCTTTGGGGGTGCACATAGCAGAGAGTGAAGAAGAGGGTGCAGATCGAGAGGATGAGGAGGGTGCAGAAGAGTAAGGCTGAGCGAGCCACTCAACCAAGTCTGGTGCATCCTTTAAAGTAATTGAACGCACCTTCTGCAACTTCCCACTTTGGCTCAAGCCTGTTGCTCCTGCCCTACCCCTACCACCCCTGCGGAAGGGCCTGCCTCTTCCTCTGCATGTCATTTTTTAAATGACCCTGTGACAAAACTCTTAGTCCCTATACCGCTGAAGGACTGCTGCAGTATAGGTGAGCGGTCAGCAGTGGTGCACGTCAACCCTATCTATTGTGGACCTATAGCGGTCCTTACAGAACAGCAGACTGTACCGCACTCAAGCCTATGTACCGTAGCACCCTATACCAAGTTACCAGTCCTTATAAGAACTTTTGTGGACCAAGCAGGTTGTGTATTAGTGTTTAGCAGACTGTACGTCAGTCCCTATACCGCTGAAGGACTGCTGCAGTATAGGGCAGCGGTCAGCAGTGGTGCACGTCAACCCTATCTATTGTGGACCGATAGCGGTCCTTACAGAACAGCAGACTGTACCGCACTCAAGCCTATGTACCGTAGCACCCTATACCAAGTTACCAGTCCTTATAAGAACTTTTGTGGACCAAGCAGGTTGTGTATTAGTGTTTAGCAGACTGTACGTCAGTCCCTATACCGCTGAAGGACTGCTGCAGTATAGGGCAGCGGTCAGCAGTGGTGCACGTCAACCCTATCTATTGTGGACCGATAGCGGTCCTTACAGAACAGCAGACTGTACCGCACTCAAGCCTATGTACCGTAGCACCCTATACCAAGTTACCAGTCCTTATAAGAACTTTTGTGGAACAAGCAGGTTGTGTGTTAGTGATTAGCAGACTGTACGTCAGTCCCTATACCAATGAAGGACTGCTGCAGTATAGGGCAGCGGTCAGCAGTAGTGCACGGCAACCCTATGTATTGTGGACCGATAGCGGTCCTTACAGAACAGCAGACTGTACTGCACTCAGGCCTATGTACCGTAGCACCCTATACCAAGTTACCAGTCCTTATAAGAACTTTTGTGGACCAAGCAGGTTGTGTGTTAGTGTTTAGCAGACTGTGCGTCAGTCCCTATACCGCTGAAGGACTGCTGCAGTATAGGGCAGCGGTCAGCAGTAGTGCACGGCAACCCTATGTATTGTGGACCGATAGCGGTCCTTACAGAACAGCAGACTGTAACGCACTCAGGCCTATGTACCGTAGCACCCTATACCAAGTTACCAGTCCTTATAAGAACTTTTGTGGACCAAGCAGGTTGTGTGTTAGTGATTAGCAGACTGTACGTCAGTCCCTATACCAATGAAGGACTGCTGCAGTATAGGGCAGCGGTCAGCAGTAGTGCACGGCAACCCTATGTATTGTGGACCGATAGCGGTCCTTACAGAACAGCAGACTGTAACGCACTCAGGCCTATGTACCGTAGCACCCTATACCAAGTTACCAGTCCTTATAAAAACTTTTGTGGACCAAGCAGGTTGTGTGTTAGTGTTTAGCAGACTGTGCGTCAGTCCCTATACCGCTGAAGGACTGCTGCAGTATAGGGCAGCGGTCAGCAGTGGTGCACGTCAACCCTATCTATTGTGGACCGATAGCGGTCCTTACAGAACAGCAGACTGTACCGCACTCAAGCCTATGTACCGTAGCACCCTATACCAAGTTACCAGTCCTTATAAGAACTTTTGTGGACCAAGCAGGTTGTGTATTAGTGTTTAGCAGACTGTACGTCAGTCCCTATACCGCTGAAGGACTGCTGCAGTATAGGGCAGCGGTCAGCAGTGGTGCACGTCAACCCTATGTATTGTGGACCGATAGCGGTCCTTACAGAACAGCAGACTGTAACGCACTCAGGCCTATGTACCGTAGCACCCTATACCAAGTTACCAGTCCTTATAAGAACTTTTGTGGACCAAGCAGGTTGTGTGTTAGTGATTAGCAGACTGTACGTCAGTCCCTATACCAATGAAGGACTGCTGCAGTATAGGGCAGCGGTCAGCAGTAGTGCACGGCAACCCTATGTATTGTGGACCGATAGCGGTCCTTACAGAACAGCAGACTGTACTGCACTCAGGCCTATGTACCGTAGCACCCTATACCAAGTTACCAGTCCTTATAAAAACTTTTGTGGACCAAGCAGGTTGTGTGTTAGTGTTTAGCAGACTGTGCGTCAGTCCCTATACCGCTGAAGGACTGCTGCAGTATAGGGCAGCGGTCAGCAGTAGTGCACGGCAACCCTATGTATTGTGGACCGATAGCGGTCCTTACAGAACAGCAGACTGTAACGCACTCAGGCCTATGTACCGTAGCACCCTATACCAAGTTACCAGTCCTTATAAGAACTTTTGTGGACCAAGCAGGTTGTGTGTTAGTGATTAGCAGACTGTACGTCAGTCCCTATACCAATGAAGGACTGCTGCAGTATAGGGCAGCGGTCAGCAGTAGTGCACGGCAACCCTATGTATTGTGGACCGATAGCGGTCCTTACAGAACAGCAGACTGTACCGCACCCAAGCCTATGTACCGTAGCACCCTAGACAGACCAAGTTACCAGTCCTGATAAAGAGCTTTGTGGAACAAGTGAGTTGTGAATGATTAGCAGACTGCAGCAGAAGGGCAGCAGTCAAGTATAATATTCTTTCTATATTTGGAAGAAAGAATATTATACGTGTACAAGCCTATTACCGTACCACTGATACCAGTCCTGAAAAGAACCTTTGTGGAACTAATAGTAACAGCAAGTCTTTAAAATTATCCTCACTGCCTGACACACTGCTTCCTGCCTGTCCCTATACAAATTGGCAAAAAAGAGTAGGCTGGAACGATTAGCTGGAACAGCTCTTTTGTGGACCTGATAGTAACAGCTAATGATGATGATGATGATGATGATGAAGAAAGACTAATCTGGCTGAGCTGTCCCTAAAATAGCAGCATACAGCGCTCTGTCCCTTTATCTAAACTGACAAAAGAAACTCAGGCTGCTGACCTAACACCTATACCAGTCCTGAAAAGAACTTTTGTGTACCAAATAGCTAGCGTTTTCTCTGTCCCTACTCCACACAGGATCCTTTCCCTACAGTGACAGAAGAAAGAATGTAAAATGGCCACCGGATCGGGTGTATTTATAGGTTAGGGGGAATGTCCAAGTGTCCATGAGCTGTCATGTCTCAATTGGTTGTCCTGTAACACATGATAAACGTGTCACGAAAGGTTAAAGTTCTTGTATACATTAAACACGTAAGTCCGCCGGGGCGAACGACGGAAAAAGGCGTTCGAACCCGCGGACGGCGAAAGTCGGAAATTCGCCGCGAAACGACCGCCGGGCGAACCGTTCGGCCATCACTACTGATCAGCAATTCTTCTTACAAAGTGATACCCCCATTGGATTGAAGTAAATAATATTAATATTAATAATATTAGCAGCACCCTCCCTTAGAGACCCCATTAGCTCTCTGTGAGTCCTTGTATGTATCAGCACCCCCCCAATGGAGGCCTCCATTAGTGTGAGAAAAAAAACCTTTACCTTCCTGGAGTGCAGTGTGAGCAGCATCCCCAGGCTTCATTAGCCTAGTGCTGCATTGACAGGGCCCAGGGGAAAGGGGGACCAGAACGGGACCAAACTGCAAATTGCCACTGCACAGTCACCTTCACCAAAAACCATTAGCCCTGCTGGAGCGGCGGAAGGGGGGAGCGTGCTGCTGGAGGGAGAGACTCATTCAGTTGCTGATGCAGTTGCACATTGCAGTGGTTGGGACGGGGGCTGCTCACCACCACTAAAGCCATGGGAGCGGGGAAAATTGATGCCGGTGGGAGAGTGTGCAGTGCATTCAGCAACAGGAGCGGAGTGGGGCGGCAGGACTCTGGAAGCAGAGTGGAGAGAACGGATTCAGCTGCGGGGGGTGCTGCTGGCACTGGCAGGACTCTGGAGAGCAGATTCAGCTGCGGGGGGTGCTGCTGGTGCTGGCATGGGGCTGGAGGTATGAACAGCCACACTTACCTTCAATGGTGCCGCTCCTCTCTGACACCACCACACGTCGACTCACCCCCACTGTGGCCATAAGTGATGTAAAGGGCACTGCCCATGCCCACAGTCCTCTCCTCCATCCCTGCCATGCCAATCCCATGAGACACTACTAGGCAAAGTAGGCATAGTGACGAATCAAAGTAGAGTGGGAGTGTGTGCGGGAGCCCTGCACACACCCTAAACATGGGCAAATCAGTTTCCCATAGACCGCCACATGTCCGGTGTCTGGTCACTCTTAAAGTGACTTTTTTTTTTACAGCTTGGGGGGCGGCGCCCGAGCTCCCCCATGGACAGGCTTCCACTGCCCAGGGGGTACTTGACACTGTGGACCCTCTGCCCTCCTGGCCCCTGGCCAGACCAGGTAGCATTGCTTAAATCAGGAGGCACTGGGCCCCTGAGAATCCACCACACCAGAGAATTCTTCCTAACCCCACACGTTACCCAGTGGGCACTTTGGTTTCTGTTTGAAAAGGGAAGATCACTCAGTACCCCATCATACCATCAGGGATACCATACAGCTAGCCATCCCAGCCAGAATGACAGAGGAGCAACGCTACTGGACAGTCATGAGATAGGCGGCACTGGATAGACAGCACTGATGAGGAGCTTCTGACAGGCTTTACTGAGTGGCACTGACTGGCACTTTCATGGGCACTGACAAGCTTTATAGAGGGGGACAGGCTGGCAGGTGATGGGCATTGATTGGCAGCTGATGGGCACCTTTTGATGGGGGGTTGTGTTGATAATCAATGTGCTGTTTATCAGCACAGGCACCCCCGTCTGACAGGGAGAACTACCGATCGGCTCTCCTTGTCAGCGTGAACCGAGGAAAGCAGTTTACAGGCACTTCCTGGTTCACACGATGATCAGTAGCTACCCTCTAACAAGAAGTTAGTCATAGCAGCAAAAAAAAGGAATTTGGAGATTTGCAGAAAGCTGAGAGCAATAGAGAATACTTTTTTGAGTTAAGAATATATATGTATGGGATGCATTACTTACTTCAGACTACATTCATTTGGCCTGTGACATCACTGTACTTTGATGACTATTCAAGTGAATTATAGAATGGCTGCAACTCCTTTAGGCTGCATTCCCACCTGAGCGTATTGCTTTCAGGCAGAAAGTAACGCAATTTTTGCAGCAATTTTGTACAGGTCAAAAGGTCACCAATGTAAAAAGTAGAAAAAACGCCTGTAATCTGTAAAAAGAAGCTCATGTATTTTCCGGCGTATAAGATGACTGGGCGTATAAGATGACCCCCAACTTTTCCAGTTAAAATATAGAGTTTGGGATATACTCGCCGTATAAGACTACCCCTCTTCCAACGCACACCAAATAAAAATTAAAAAAACATCAGATTTGATTTCAATATGGTAATTTTAATTCAAATGCTTATGTCATGCAGGTACTTAGCAGGAAAATTTTCACTTATAAACATAAGGCTTTTTTTCATCAAACATGTAAACATAAAACAATGCAAGTGGATTAAACTTTTCCTAATTCACTCTAAAGCTGAAAGGAAGGATAAGACAATAAACCCATGGGAGCTACCATGCTGTTTGTTTTCTAAGTTGTCAACCAAACTGGAACTGATAATGATAAGAGGAAGATAACAAACAATAGAGAGAAAGCAAGTGTCGGCAAGTCCCTAGCGAGTTAGCAACGCCCATCATAACTGCAAGCTACCGTATTTTTACAGGTTTTGCTGGCGTGACAGTTTCCCTTTAAAAGCCTTCAAAATCCTCCTGTTCATCATCTGATATCATAAGTACATCAATGACATATTGTGATACATTTGTAAGGCAGTCATCATATGGATCGAATTCCGTATCAGATGGTGTGGTCTCAGCTTCAGCTTCCTCTTCTTCAGCTTCCTCTTCCTCATCTTGCCACAAGTAGTCGCCCTCCATACCATCTAATGAATTTGATATGCCACACTTCTTGAAAGACTTGATTACTGTTTCTGCATCAATATCATTCCAGGCTTTTATGACAAACTTGCGCAAAACATCCACTTGTGGAGCAGGCATGTTTCCTCCTTTTTGTAAATGACTTTTCGCCGCTAACCATCCATTCATTCCACTGTTCTCAAATGCAGTCTTTAAATGGCTTGTTTAGGCACACATCCAGTGGCTGTACCAACTATGGCAATCCTCCAGGAATAACTGCTGCATCTGTGTTTAGTCTTGCAAGCCTTTGCTTGGTGCTGGGAGTTAAATGAGCCCTGAACATATCCCACACCAGTAGACTACGTTTTTGAATAAGTCCCCCTGGTCGCCTGCTCCATACATTATCAAGCCATAGATTTACCCCTTTTTCATCCATCCAGTCTTTTTCATTCACATGTACAAAACAACCAACAGGGAACTTGGGTTTCTGCATTGTTTTTCTTTTAAAAATAATCATTGGTCTCAGTTTGGCGCCATCAGCTGTGCATCCTAGTACCACTGTAAAACTGGACGTCTCATGTCCTGTTGTTTTTATTAAAATAGTTTTTTCACCTTTTTGATGGACAGTTTTATTTCCAACCATATCAAAATTCTTTGGAGTTTCATCCATATTTCCAATACTACTTAACAAATAGCCATGTTTAATGCGTTGTTGTATAACGTATCGATGGAAACTATTTACTTTGCTATCAAGATCTGAAGGCAATTTTTAGGCAATTTTCGTCTTTTGTCTCAGTACCATATTATGCCTTGCCATGAATCTAGTACACCAGGATACAGTGGCCTTAAAGCTGTTGCTGTGATCTGGGTTAGATTTGGCCCACTGAAGTGCAAACAAACTTATTTTATTTCGTGTCACTACATAACCGGTTTGGCGATGCTCATTCACCATGTCTGCTACATGTTTTTCAAGTTCTGGCCAATGTGAGGTGCCCCTTCTTGATGCACACTTACCCCTTGGCATACTCTTTAATGCTTTTTCATTTGCTTTCCAGCCCCGAACCATCTTCTCTGTTACTCAATACTGTCTTGCAGCAGCGCAGTTATTATGTTCCATGGCAAAGTTTACAACTTTAAGTTTGAAACTGGCTTCATATTTCTTTCTTCTTGCTGGTGGAGCCATGGTGGGGTTTTGACTGCTGGACATTTGTATACTGTACTGTATGGTATGTACGGTACTGATTCTATACTGTACGTACAGGTATAGATACTGGTGCTGTACTGTACAGGTATAGATACTGGTGCTGTACTGTAGATACTGGTGCTGTACCGTACAGGTATAGATACTGGTGCTATACTGTAGATACTGGTGCTGTACTGTACAGGTATAGATATTGGTGCTGTACTGTAGATACTGGTGCTGTACCGTACAGATATACCGTAGATACTGGTGCTGTACTGTACAGGTATAGATACTGGTGCTGGACTGTAGATATTGGTGCTGTACCGTACAGGTATACCGTAGATACTGGTGCTGTACTGTACAGGTATAGATACTGGTGCTGTACTGTAGATACTGGTGCTGTACTGTACAGGTATACCGTAGATACTGGTGCTGTACTGTACAGGTATAGATACTGGTGCTGTACTGTAGATACTGGTGCTGTACCGTACAGGTATACCGTAGATACTGGTGCTGTACTGTAGATACTGGTGCTGCACTGTACAGGTGTAGATACTGGTGCTGTACTGCACAGGAATAGATACTGGTGCTGTACTGTAGATATTGGTGCTGTACTGTACAGGTATACCGTAGATACTGGTGCTGTACTGTAGATACTAGTGCTGTACCGTACAGGTATACAGTAGATACTGCTGCTGTACTGTAGATATTGCTGCTGTACTGTACAGGTATAGATACTGGTGCTGTACTGTAGATACTGGTGCACTGTATGTACAGGTATACCGGTAGCTACTGGTGCTGTACTGTATGTGGTATAACAGCCACCTTACCAGCGATTTGCTGGTTGTTGTAAACAAATGATATTATGATTGGTCAGCTCTCCCTGCCTGCCCAGCCCTCCCTGTCTCCAAGACTAATGCAAAACACGCCCCTTTCACTTGTCTGGCCCACCCTTGTATCCTATTACCGTACCTCTGCCTCTCAGATCTCGCACATGCGCGCCCGCGCCGCTTCACTCCAGTCCTCAGGAGCGGAAGATCGTCAGAGACAGAGAAAGAGGTACCGTATATACTCGAGTATAAGCCGAGATTTTCAGCCTCTTTTTTGAGGCTGAAAGTGCCCCCCTCGGCTTATACTCGAGTCATCGCTGTCTGCCTGCTCGATCAGCGTGTCGAGCAGACAGACAGCGGACATTCTACCATTCAAACGCCGCGCCTCCGCCTCCGCCTTCGCCTGTGATAGGCGGAACACTGAATTTCCCAGCAGCCTGTGTTCCGCCTATCACGGACATCGTCTCATCCTCGTACTACGGACGAGGATGAGACGATGTCCGTGATAGGCGGAACACAGGCTGCTGGGAAATTCAGTGTTCCGCCTATCACAGGCGAAGGCGGAGGCGGAGGCGCGGCGTTTGAATGGTAGAATGTCCGCCGAGGCGCCGACGAAGAGCGGCGATCCTGGCAAGGCACGGGACGGAGGCAAGGCAAGGCACGGCACGGGACGGGACGGAGGCAAGGCACGACACGGGACGGAGGCAAGGCACGGCACGGGACAGAGGCAAGGAGGCAAGGCACGGGACGGAGGCAAGGAGGCAAGGCACGGGACACAGGCTCGGGACACAGGTAGGCTGGACACACACACACACACACACACACACACACACACACACACACACACACACACACACATGGATGGATACACACACACACAGGGATGGATGGATGGATGGAGACACACACACACAGGGATGGATGGATGGAGACACACACACACAGGGATGGATGGATGGATGGAGACACACACACACAGGGATGGATGGATGGATGGACACACACACACACAGGGATGGATGGATGGATGGACACACACACACACAGGGATGGATGGACGGACACACAGGGATGGACGGACACACAGGGATGGACGGACACACACACAGGGATGGACGGACACACAGGGATGGACGGACACACAGGGATGGACGGACACACAGGAATGGACGGACACACACACAGGGATGGACAGGCATGTCTCACCCTCGGCTTATACACGAGTCAATAAGTTTGCCAGTTTTTTTGGGGGTAAATTGGGGGCCTCGGCTTATATTCGGGTCGGCCTATACTCGAGTATATACGGTATGGTAATAGGAAAGAAGGGCTGGCCAGACGGGTGAAAGAGGCATGTTTTTCTGGACCACTCTATGCCTTTTTTTCCAGGCATCCCGGACGCCTGTAGCTTGCATACAGGGCGGATGCGACGGCGGCCGCAGCATTTTGGAGCTCCCTCCACAGCGACCACAGAGGTTTCCAGTCCGCCCTATAAGACAACACCTGGCGTATAAGATGACCCCCCACTTTTGAGAAGATTTTCATGGGTTAAAAAGTCGTCTTATACGCCGGAACATACGGTAATTTTTTGAGCTTCAGGCTTTTTGCTTCAGGTAACAAAATGCTCAGGTGTGAACAGGTACCATTGAAATGAATGGGATTTTGCTTGTTGGGTGTTTTTCGGGCATTTTTTCTGGCGTTTTACCAGCTGAAAACACTCAGGTGTGAATGCAGCACTGGAAAGGGAAAGGAGGAAGGTATCTTTTATGTAGGGAATAGGTGGGAGGGGAGAGAGAAATTCTCTATAACCCATCTGTGTAAATTGTAAACCTTGAATAGATTCTGCTATGGAATCTGCTTTGGAATCCGATTACTTTGTGTACCTAAGTGTGCAGGTTTTTGTAACACATCACCGCTTGGTGGTGCATTTGTTAACCTTTACTGTACCTTGTGACAGAGGAATGCCTAAAATGGCTATTTATTGTATTCAACTACCTTTAAAAATGTATAAAAATAATTTCGAAAAAAAAAAAACACATACATGAGTACTTTTTTTTAACCAGAATTTAGTGTCACTTTATTTTAGTAGGGCTCCACTTATTTTGCATAGACTACTCTCCTGACCTGGTTATGTACTGACAGGCGTGTCTCTACATGTACTCTCAATGGTCCTGGTGATACCAAATAGGAAGTGACAACTATAGGGTGACCTATATAATTTTAATTTGTAATAACCACATCATTTGTATAGCATGACACATTTGGCACCTTATTGTAATGACATATACAGTAGGCATTGTATATATGGTAGTTTGTTTTTTATTATGTGCTATACTGGTCTTGAGATCATATGTAAGATATTAAATGATTGACGCATACTAAAAGAGAGGATAAATGTTTCCTAACTCACAAGGAAATACTGGGCACCTGCAAATTATAAGAATAACAGTTCTTTCCAGGCAGAAGGGTAGTGCTTTCCATGTCACTGATTCTCCTTTTTATTTTAAGCTGACTAATCTGTGGCCAATATTGCAAAGTTAAACACATATAACAGTGATATTTTAGGCTAGGTTCACATCTGTGTGGGTGTGGAATGTGTATAAAATCACCTGTGTTCCCGACCCACAGAGAAACATGCTGCACTTTAGCAGACGCATAGAGATGCCATTAATTCTTAATGGCAACTCCACGCATTGGCACCTATGCCACGATTTTGTTCATGCCATGCCACATGGTGCCATGCAGCTCGGTGAGACACAACATCAAAATAGGGTCATGGGCTTCTTTCCCTGCATTTATGTGGATCAGGGAGCCCATAGGATTGAATAGGTTGCCTACGCACAGAACACAGGTCGCAAAAGTGTGAACCTACTTTATGTAGCACCCTGATGTTTAGGCAGGGTTGCTATTAAATTTAGTTACCAGACGATAGTTGCCTTAGCCAATTGTTAGGAGATCAATTGGTTCCCCTCTAAAATCTGGACTTGTTGCACCCTTTCTCTTCTGTCACTGGATGGCAATATGCTAGTGACATTAGATAAGACAGGGGCTTTGAACGCTCAGATATGAATAGATGGGGTGGCTCAGCCAATGGGCAGGGATGTTCTTTGGTCCCTTGGCCTGCTGGGAGACCGTATTTATTCGGGTGAAGTCAGGTGACCAGAGTTCTGTGCCACCTGGATCGCTGTCTGGGTGGATGTGTGTGGTACTACACCGGGCTGCTAGGCCAGAAACCTCAAGCCTATCCCAGGGACATTTGGCTGCTAGGCTGCCTAAGGGCCTTTCCAGGAGCGGAAGAGCAGTGTAGGGTTGGGACTGTGGGATTGTAGCCTTACCAGAAGTAGCTGTTCAGCTGAACCAGCTGTGGTTAAAGGTAGAAGGGGAAGCTGTTTCCACTAAGGAACCATCCAGAGTAGGAGTAGTTGAATACAACTACCGTTATAAACTGCTACAAGATTGTTGATAAAGGAGACAGCGGTCCTACCTATACAGAAGTAGTGTCTGGCTGGAGGTCTTCCCCTGTATAGCTGTATGCCTATAGAAGTCTTCAAGTCTGCCAATTATCATTGCATCTACCTAAGGGTGTCCTGGCCCTAACCCTCTCTCCCAAAGTTCTGTTCAAGAGACAATAAATCTCTTTACATTTGAATTTTTTTTTTCATCATGCAGTACACCCACAATGCTTTGTAACCCACTCTACATAGAAGGATGTCAGCTGTCTCTAACCCTAAGGTCACCATTAGGCCACAAGGTACCCAGGACTTTGCTACATTTGGTGCCCAACGTGAAGCAAAGGCATTATTCCTACAGCAGTTGCCCATAGCAACCGGCTACAGCTACATCAGGATTTCACCTGGCTCCATGGGAAAGTGGCAAGTAACATCTTTACTTTGTATAGACTGTTATTGTGCATTCCAAATGTGGGGAAGAACCAGCATGTCTCATCGCTCATGGGAGAGTACCAGCCTGGTCTTTATACACTTTACGCCAGTGCTGCAAGGGTTAAAACAGACTTTAAAGTTTTGGCGTGCTGCAAAAGGAAAGATGGCGGGCACTGAAGTTCCGAGAAAGTATTTGCACCAATTCTTAGGCAGAGGGAGGAGCTCCTGCTCTGCAGAGGAATATCCATTGCTGCTTGTGTCACCATCTTGCATTCCACATGCTGAAACCTCGTGGCTTCAAGGGAAAAATTGCACACTTGGGAGCCCCTAGGTTTGAGGTCCCTCATCCTGTATCGGCTGAATATGACCCACCGGAAATCACCATTTTCTTTGCCTCCAGAGAGACGATTAGTGATAAGGGTATTCGAATGGTGCCTAAAGGAAAGATAGCATTGTATATGTCTCAAAGTTCTGCCACCATGGGTATTGTCTGCCGACGATGTTCCGGTTTTGCTGTATTCACGCACCCTTGGAGTCTGTGTTACCACAGGGGAGAACTGCTAGTGGTAGTTTCCAGACCACCACCACCATTTCAGGTGACAAGGGAGGATTGGGCCTACGTGTATGCGATAGTGGAGAGAACCACGTTTAGCACTGCTGCTGCTGAATCTGATAGGCCTATCTTTGCCTGAGTAGATTGTTCCCCCTCGGAACGCATCCCATCTGATGACCCTACAGAGACAGCAGTGGAAGTGTCAGTTCCCGCTGCCACCATTCACTCTGAGCTTTCTACAACAGCTGCTAGCTGAAGCAAGTGGTACCAGCACCTCGTCTTCCTGAGATTACCATTGCAAGGGGACCTATGTCAAGAAGTGCTGTCCCTTGCACAATGGCCTGGCTGCTTGTTGCCTGATTGGAGCCATGCCTTCTGTCCCCGGAGTTGTCCCTGAGAAAAAGGGAAACTGCTGGGAAATGTTGTTCTACCCCAAGTTAAAATTGATTGACTTTGAGGCTTCAAAGACACAGGGGTGTTTAGTTAGAATAAGCTGTGGCAAAAAGGGGAGAATTCTCACCCCACAATTTAAATGATTGAGTTGTGCCAACCTGAGTGATCCCTTGTTCACTTTATGCATTTATCTGATAGGAAGTGCTAAAAAAGTTTTTTTTGTAAGATAGCCCTGAAAGGGTGTGGCACCCTCGGAAGAGGATGGGGCCAATTTTCATTTGTATTTGTGTTTATATATAGAAATCATAGGGTGTATTTACACTGCTTTGCTGCTCTCTACTGAGGGTAATTAACATTTACTCAAGATTCACATATGTATATATATATTGCACTGTGTTATCGTAGGGATAGGATGCATTCTTTGCCATCTATGTTTTTCTCTTTCAGGTGTTCCTGCACCCATTGCATCTTCCTTGGACAAGGATAGACAGTGATTCGACGTGGACACCAATTCTAAACTTTATTTCCCTTACTACTGTATATATTAGATAGATAGTTAGGATATCATTCTACTGTTTGTATTTTTTCCCTTAACAGTTGGGCGGTACGCCACACGTAAATTTGTATATACTGTATATTTATCTGCCCCTGTGGGAACTGCCACTTGCTCATGTATATATGTATGTCATGTATATCTACTTCATATGCATGGGCATCCGCAAATACAGGCAAGGTGGGGCAGTTGCCCCCCCCCCCCCCCCCTGGAATCATTAGGTGTTGCTGGCTACTTGGCTTTCAGACTGTGACACAGTCTGTGTTGTGTTTAAATGTCCCCTGCGTTGCAATCGCGGCCGCCGCAGACTTTTTTTCCCATGTCTGTTTCTCCGCTGGCTGCTCTCTGCTTTCTTCTGGCTGCTGTTTTCACAGTCACACTGACAGTCTGACACTGTCCAGTGTCCTTCGCTCCGCAGGTCAGCCTTTCCGCCCTCCTCTTCATTGATTGGCTGCCTGTGTAGTGTAGGTGTGTCTCAACGTGTTATCCGCCCACTCAAGCCACCGACGCACCGAGTGATATGCTGGCCTGGCACTGGCAGTCGGTAAGCTCAGCCGCCCAGTTATATTCTGCTACCCCTACCTGCTGTGCTGTGCCTGTGGCTTGGCAACAAGAACAGCAAGAAAACACAGGTAACTGCAGTTAGCAGCCAGGAGCCCAGGACTCCCAGGAGGATAATTGATTGATTGCTAGATTTGCTAGAAGATAGTGTATTTAATGTATTATGTTGATATGTTGTTCATGTCTTCTTCACTTTGTAACTGTAAGTTACCACTCAGGCCAGGCTACCAGACCAGTCCATACCCAGCCTGTTTTCATCAAGATCAAAATATGGCCAGAACACAATGGTGGCACGTGCATTAAGGGCGCACGGGAGTGCCACCCCCCCCTCTATCACCTATAGATAGATTCATGCAATGCATGAATCTATCTATGGCCGCTGCTGCCACCCCCTACTCAGGATGCCTACTCACCCCCTACTCAGGACGCCTGAATTACAGCGGCGGGGGGGGGGGGGTTTAATCGCTTCACTCCCACCCACCGTCATATGACGTGACCAACTTTGAGCGGGTATATCTGAATGATGCCTGCAGCTACAGACATCATTCAGATATTGCCATTTTCAGGAGGCGAGAGGGGACGTCCCCCCCCCACCGCCTTCCGGTGCTTCCCTCTGGGAAGCCGAGATCGGTTTATTTATTTTTTTAATTTCAGGCTTCCCAGCCTAGTGGTGAGATGTGGGGTCTTATTGACTCCAGATCTCACTGTAAAGAGGACCTGCCATGTCATATTCCTATTACAAGGGATGTTTACATTCCTTGTAATAGCAATAAAAGTGATCAAAAAATATATTTTTTTTTCAAAAAAGTGTCAAAAGAAAAAAAAGAAAAAACTTTTTTTAAAGCAACCCTGTTTTCGTGTGCTCGCACGCAGAAGCGAACGCATACGTAAGTCCCTCCTACATATGAAAACGGTGTTCAAACCACAAAGGTGAGGTATTGCTGCGAACGTTTGTCCCTGGACCTCCTCTGTAACTCAAAATATGTAACCAGTAAAAAAAATATCAAGCGTCGCCTATGGGGATTTTTAAGTACCGAACTTTGGCGCCATTCCACGAGTGTGTGCAATTTTGAAACGTGACATGTTAGGTATCTATTTACTCGGCGTGTATATATTTAAGTTAATACATTCCAAAATAAATACATTTATCATATATTTTATTTGTCCTTTGTTAACACCAAATGCAGATTCTACATGCGTTTTCTTTTTATAACTCACTTGTAGTGCCTTGATCATGTGTGTATGAATAATAAGGGTTCTCAAACCTTTGCCTGCCTGCCTGAGCTTTATGTGATAATGACATTGTCGAAAAGGGGCTGAGCATGGGTGTCCATAAAATTATGCCCCCCCCCCCCTGAAAAAAGTTCTGCGGACGCCCATGTTCATGTGGTATGCCACATGTAATGTTATTGTTATTATTGTTCCTTTCTTGTTTTTCCACCTATCCCAGTTTTTGCCAGGACATTCACTCTCAGGCTTGAAAATATTTTTTCTGCAAACTCCAAGGCGTAGTTTTCCTAGGCTGTGGGAGGATGTAGCACCATGATGTTTAGGCAGAGTTGCTATTAAATTTAGTTGGCAGATGATAGTTGCCTTGGCCAATTGTTAGGAGATCAATTGGTTCCCCTCTAAAATCTGGACTTGTTGGACCCTTTCTCTTATGTCACTGGGTGGCACTATGCTAGTGACATTAAATAAGACAGGGGCTTTGATGGCTCAGATATGAATGGATTTGGTGTCTCAGTCAATAGGCAGGGATGTTCTTTGGCCCCTTGGCCTGTTGGGAGAGCCTATTTATTTACAGATGGAGTCAGGTGATCAGGGTTCTGTGCCATAACTTGTATAAGGTTTTGTCTTGTTATATAGTGATAATATATTTTTAAATTAAGTAGTTTTAAGGTTATATTTTGGGGTTGGGGGGGTCAGTATTTGAACATACTGACAATCTCAATTTGGACAGAACATACACCTACATCCTCGAATTACTGACATTGATCTCCTGAATAGGATAGAAGGAATGATGATGAAAAGAAAGGTGAAGCATCTCTTATTCACCAGAGAGGGGGAGAGAGCGGCAAAGAGAAGCAGAGAAGAATGCACCAATGGAGAACATCCACTCTTGTTGGCTCTTTTGCGGCGCCCAGAAACCTCTCCCAGGATATAGAGGCTTTTTACAGCTTTACTGGTATGTTCCCACTTTTCCTTTATGATAGGAAACCTGTAATGAGAGAAATACATAGGCTGCCATTGCTGAACTTTGTAAATATTAGTTTACTGGTTGCCATGACGATCCAAAGGGACATGCAGTGTCTCCTGCAATAAAATGTATGAACCTACCTGCTTGCTGTTTTCTTTGGAGATGTCATCTGAATTGTGCATGCAAAGTTCAGCTTGAGGTGAGGGTCTTGTAGTATATAACTGTTCACTAGACTATGGATGTTATTTCTATATTTATTTATTTTAAAGTTAACCTTTAAATTAATTTAAAGTGGTTCTATAACCAAAATGTTTTTCTTTTTTTTTTACAGGAATGCATTCTCTGCATCAAGGCAAGAAACACCCTGCTATTGGTTCTACCCCCCCCCTTCCCCCGGCCCTAAACACTTACCTACTTTTTGCCACCACTCCAGCACTGTTCTGCCTGCAGCACTGCTCCTTTAATTTCCTGGTCTCACCGGAGACACTGAGAGCAGCAGGAGCCCTACACCTGTGAAGAGGGTGCGGGGGGGCGGCTTAGTTGCGCTGTGCGTGTTTATGGATGCATACAACCTGGTTCAGAAGCACACCCACATGGGTGCCCCCACAGCAAACTACTTGCTAAGGGGGCACTCAGGGGAAGATTGAGCAGGCAGCATCAGGGGGACTGCCAAATAGGAAGTGCAAAATTGTTGCACAAAGCAAATATATTTTTTTAATTTCCGAGATTTTTTTACCGTAGGCAAGATGAACTCCAAATTGCAGATGAGTTTGGCTATGTGCCCAGGTAAAAACAGGACTAACATTTTATTTACCTACACACACTGGTCAACATACAATACAACATACAATGACTGGCATGCACTGACCTACACTAACAGAGGATGTCCAGATGTACATAAACTGACTGGTCAATGATTTCGAGAGATGCACACAGACAGACAACCAAATTAGGAGAGAGTAGATTGCACACACAGATTATAGGATGAGCCTTACTACAAACATACACCCAACATTAGAAAAATTATGACTAGCATCCAGTAGGGTAGCTTAGTGTAGTTTAGTGTAGGTCCTGGCCTAGAAGAGTCTACCTTGTCGTGGTGGGCAGGCTTGGAATCTCTTGGTCAAAAGTGTGTCAGTGAATTGGCGCGAGGATCACTAGATCTTCACACCTGGTCAATTGATTTTACCAAAGGACTTGTTGCCTTATGAGTTTATGTGAAATCTTCATTAATATCTGTAAAATATTGTAATTAGAAATAGATCTCATTTGGCTTGCATCTATGAAAGCCAGGTATAATGCCTTCCCCCAGGTGCTTGTTAAGAGCAGACAATGCGGGGCCGAGACTTGTATATATCAACAATGGAGAACCACTCCCATTGTTCTACACCTACTCACTTCAAAGGACCCCATGCTGGGGTAGACAATGAAGAGAGCCCAACCATAATAAGTTCCTGGGGAAATCCAATTAAATCTTCTGTTTAAGAATAGTCACAAGGATTTGCATGAAAGGGGGCCGACTTTTGTAGTAAGCCCCCCAATCATGATCAAGTTAAGGCAGCCTATGGGGCATCAGCATGAAGGCATATACTCAGAGCAAAGGGGAGGTAACAGGTCTCTTTTTTTGGGAAACCAGTCCTCAAGAGTGGAACGTTTGTAAGGATGGGTAATTATGGTTAAAGCGGGAGTCCGCCGGGAGTCCGCGTTTTTTTTTTTTTTTTTAAAGCCAGCAGCTACAAATACTGCAGCTGCTGACTTTTAAAATAGTGACACTTACCTGTCCAGCGCGCCCGCGATGTCGGCACCCGAAGCCGATCTCTCGATCGTCTCTCGGGTGCTGCCGCCGCCATCTTGGGTATGGGAATCAGGAAGTGGAGCCTTTTCGGCTTCATTTCCCGGTTCCCTACTGCGCATGCGCAAGTCGCGCTGCGCAATAAGGATGGACCCGCTGCCTCTGGGATCTGTGTGTTTCCCAGCAGGCAGCGGGGGACTTTCGGAAAGGGGCATAATCTACGCCCCTTTCTGCAGAGAGCTATCCCGGAAGTGGGTGCAGATACCTGTACTGTACAGGTACCTGCACCCCCCTCCCCCCTGAAAGGTGCCAATTGTGGCGCCGGAGGGGGGGAGGATTCCAATGAGTGGAAGGTCCACTTTAGGGTGGACCTCCGCTTTAAGGTGTTGCTTGTAACTAAATATGCTTGTAGATCACTGTCTTAGAGAATATGCTTTGTATTCCTGCATGTAAATATTATATTTAAACCTAGTATTTTCTTCCTTGATGTAAGACCATAGATAGAGATTTGTGTGTTAGCTAGACTTTCAACTATTTTAATAAATGTTATTATATTTAAAGCTTTTCCTCCTCGTCTTTAGAATTCTCATTTAACCCAGATCATATCTTGTGATTAGGGATGAGCCGAACACCCCCCGGTTCGGTTCGCACCAGAACTTTCGAACGGACCCCAAATTTGAACGAACTTTAGAACCCCATTGAAGTCTATGGGACTCGAACGTTCGAAATTAAAAGTGCTAATTTTAACGGCTAATATGCAAGATACTGTCCTAAAAAGGGTTTGGGGACCTGGCTCCTGCCCCAGGGGACATGGGTCAATGCCTAAAATGTTTTTAAAAATGGCCGTTTTGGCGGGAGAACTGATTTTAATGACGATTAAAGTGAAAAAAAAAGTGAAATATTCCTTTAAATATGGTGCCTGGGGGGTGTCTGTAGTATGCCTGTGAAGTGCCACGTGTTTCCCGTGTTTAGAACAGTCCCTGCACAAAATGACATTAAACGGAAATAATGCCATTTAAAACTGCTTGCGGTTTTAATGTTATATCTGGTTCCTGCAATATGGTTGAAAATCATTGAGAAAAATGGCATGGGTAGCCCTCCCTGCCCATTACCAGCCTATTTGGGTCTTGTACGCATATTAAGGGGAACCCTGTACCCATATTAAAAAAAGGAAATGCGTGTGGCCCCCAGGCCCTATATACTCAGAACAGCAGTATACAGGCGGTGCAAACAAGACAGGGACTGTGTAGGTTTGTTGTGTTAAGTTGAATCTGTTTGTAATTTTCAACTGGTACATTTTTAAAGTGTAGCTCCAGTCAAAAAAACTATTTTTAAGCTTTTTGGAAAACATAGGGAAGGGTTATCACTCCTGTATAATTTGTTTTGTCGTCCATCTTTTTTCATCTCACTTGCTGTTGTCTCCTTCCGTTTGCAAGTAGGAGATGTTTGTAAATTGGATGTTTGAAAGTAGGGGCCTGCCCTATATGCTCTGCAGAAATGGCGGAACAAGGTGTTGGTTTTGCCACAACATTGTAAGCCCTCAAAGTGACTCTTGGTGGGCGCTGGAGCGCCCTGCTGTGAACGATTATATCAAGAATTGTAATTACATGCCATTGTTGAACAGTGGTAGAAAAATTGACCTTTGGTGGTTGTGATGCTGGTGCCACAACACTATAAGTCCTCACCGTTACTCTGGGTGGGCACAGGAAGGGGCCCTCCTGTGAAATATTATATCAAGAATTGTAATTACATGTCCCTGTTAAACAGGGGCTGAAAAATTTGGCCTTAGGCACTGCTGCTGGTGCCACCACACTGCAACCTCTCCCATATACTCTAGTTTTATTGCAGGAATTAGCCCTGCTGCAAAGCATTGCATCAAAAATTGTAATTAAACGCCCCTGTTAAACAGGGGCAGAAAAATTGGGCCTTAGGCACTGGTGCTGGTGCCACCACACTGCAACCTCTGCCATATACTCTAGTTTTATTGCAGGAATTAGCCCTGCTGCAAGGCATTGCATCAAAAATTGTAATTAAACGCCCCTGTTAAACAGGGGCAGAAAAATTGGGCCTTAGGCACTGGTGCTGGTGCCACCACACTGCAACCTCTCCCATATACTCTACTTTTATTGCAGGAATTAGCCCTGCTGCAAAGCATTGCATCAAAAATTGTACTTAAATGCCCCTGTTAAACAGGGGCATAAAAATTGGGCCTTAGGCACTGGTGCTGGTGCCACCACACTGCAACCTCTTCCATATACTCTAGTTTTATTGCAGGAATTAGCCCTGCTGCAAAGCATTGCATCAAAAATTGTACTTAAACGCCCCTGTTAAACAGGGGCAGAAAAATTGGGCCTTAGGCACTGGTGCTGGTGCCACCACACTGCAACCTCTCCCATATACTCTTGTTTGATTGCAGGAATTAGCCCTGCTGCAAAGCATTGCATCAAAAATTGTACTTAAACGCCCCTGTTAAACAGGGGCAGAAAAATTGGGCTGATGGCATCAACCAGAACCAGAAATGTTCTTCCAACATATCAGCGGAGGAGGAAGAGGATAGACAATCAACATAACAGGACAGTCACTCAGCATCAGCATAGGTAGTCTTGAAGGGATGTGATATTTCAAAAAAAATTATTCTGTTACATCAGCTTCAGGTGCTTGGTAGCTGTGGGTGATCCAAGACTGATTCATCTTGATGAAGGTCAGTCGATCAACTGATTCGGTGAACAGGCGCACCCTGTGATCGGTAACAAAGCCACCAGCAGCACTGAAGGTGCGTTCCGAAAGAACGCTGGATGCAGGACAGGCCAGTAGCTCAATTGCATACTGTGCAAGCTCTGGCCAGTGATCCATCCTCAAGACCCAGTAAGCCAGAGGATTTTCGGTGGGAAAGGTGTCCAAGTCTGACCTTGCCCCTAGGTATTCCTGGACCATGTAAATCAGACGCTGGCGATGGGTGCTGGAACCGATCATACCTTGGGGCTGCGGACTAAAAAATTGTCTGAAAGCATCAGTCAGACGGCCACCCTCTCCACCGCTCCTTCTGACCGATGCCTCAGCAACACGTTGTCCAGGACCAGGAGTTTGTAACCTCCCAGTCTCTGGGAACGCGTTGCACAGACC
Organism: Lithobates pipiens; assembly: GCF_037356315.1. Lineage (NCBI taxonomy): Eukaryota > Metazoa > Chordata > Amphibia > Anura > Ranidae > Lithobates > Lithobates pipiens. Next base: position 143,948,238 of record NW_027507788.1, on the reverse strand, counting down.
TTTCTGCAAGGCCTCCCAGAGATGTCTCATCCTCTGCTCCCTCTGCGATGGCAAGATAAGGTCGGCAACCTTACCCTTGTACCATGGATCAAGGAGAGTGGCCAGCCAGTAATAGTCCCTCTCCTTGATCCGAAGAATACGAGGATCCTTCCGCAGGCTTTGCAGGATCAGGGAGGCCATGCAGCGTAGGTTAGCTGAGGCATTCGGTCCGGAGTCCTCTGGGTCACTAAGGACAACATGATCCGCAGCTACCTCCTCCCAGCCACGTACAAGTCCACGTGTTTCTTGGGACTGTAAATCATCCCTACAGGACTGCTGCTGCTGCTGCTGATGCTGAGTGCCAGCCTCCACCTCCATGCTGACACAATCATCCTCCTCCTCCTCTTCCTCCTCCTCATCCTCTTCCTGTGTGATGGGTGGCACAGCAGGAACACTGTCTGGATAAAGGGGGCCTTGAGAGGCAAGGAAGTCCTCCTCTTCCTGCCTCTGTTCTGCCTCAAGTGCCCTGTCCATTATTCCACGCAGCGTATGCTCCAAGAGGTGGACAAGAGGTACAGTGTCACTGATGCATGCACTGTCACTGCTCACCATCCTTGTGGCCTCCTCAAACGGTGACAGGACAGTGCATGCATCCCTGATCATGCCCCACTGGCATGGTGAGAAAAAACCGAACTCCCCTGACCCTGTCCTGGTGCCGTAGTCGCACAGGTACTCATTGATGGCCCTCTGCTGCGTGTGCAGCCGCTGCAGCATGGCCAACGTTGAGTTCCATCTGGTGGGCATGTCACATATAAGGCGGTTCTTGGGCAGGTTCAACTCCTTTTGGAGCTCAGCCAGCCGAGCACAGGCATTAAATGATCGGCGGAAATGCACACAGACTTTCCTGGCCTGCTTCAGGACATCCTGTAAGCCGGGGTACCTGCCCAAGAACCGCTGCACCACCAGGTTAAGGACGTGAGCTACACAGGGCACATGGGTCAGTTGTCCCTGTCGGAGGGCGGAGAGGAGGTTGGTGCCATTGTCACAAACCACCATTCCTGGCTTAAGCTGGCGAGGCTTCAACCACCTCTCGGCCTGCCCCTGCAGAGCTGACAAAACATCCGCCCCAGTGTGGCTCCTGTCCCCCAAACAAACCAGCGCAAGCACGGCATGGCATCGTTTCGCCTGCGTACTTGCGTAGCCCCTGGAACGCCTTCGAAGCACCGCTGGTTCTGAGGACAGAGCACTGGAAGAGGCCATGGAGGAAGAAGAAGAGGAGGGGGTGGAGGAGAGAGGTGTGTCACAACCAATAGTAGCATTTTGGAGGCGTGGTGGCGGAACAACCTCCAACACTACTGCACCTTGTCCTGCATCCTTCCCAGCTGCCAGAAGAGTGACCCAATGGGCCGTGAAATACAGGTAACGTCCCTGTCCATGCCTGCTGGACCATGAGTCAGCGGTAATATGCACCTTACCGCTGACCGCCCTGTCCAGCGAGGCAAGGACATTGCCTTCCACATGCCGGTAGAGCCGGAATCGCCTTCCGTGAGAAAAAGTGGCGTTTGGGGACCTGCCACTGAGGAACCGCACATTGTACAAACTCACGGAAGGGGGCCGAGTCTACCAACTGAAAAGGCAGCAGTTGAAGTGCTAGCAATTTAGCCAAGCTAGCATTCAACCGCTGGGCATGTGGATGGCTGGGAGTGAACTTCTTTCGCCGGTCCAGCAGCTGGGGCAGGGACATTTGCCTGCTATAATCGGACGTGGGTGTACCGCTAGCAGAGTTCCCGGAAGCACTTGGCTGTGACACACCTAATTCTACACCTTCATTCCTCTCAGAGCAGGTTTCAGAGAGGACTGAAGGTCTAGTGGGGTTGGAGATGCCAGCTGATGAGGAGCAAGGAGAGGTCCGCTTTGTTCTTTGGTGTGGATCTTTGAGGTACGCTTGCCAACGAGCTGCATGGCAGGTCAACATATGTCTGGTCAAGCATGTGGTGCCCAAGCGGCTGATGTTTTGGCCACGCGAGATATGCTTGAGACATATGTTGCAAATAGCAGCGGTGCGATCTGATGCACTCGTCTCAAAAAAGGCCCACACCAAAGAACTTTTAGAATAACGCGCAGAGGCAGCGACCTGCACAGGCGGAGCTCTGCGGTGTGATTCAGTCGGTGTGCTGCCCCTAAGCTGGCCCCCGGAGGGCATCCTGCCTCGTTGGACATGTGCCTCCTCCTCCTCCTCCTCCTCCTCCTCTCTCCTTCCAGGCACCCACGTGGAGTCAGTGCTCTCATCATCCCCTCCCTCTTCATCGCCATAGCAAACCTGGCAGTATGCTGCAGCTTGTGGAACATGACTGCCAGATTGCTGTCCTTCTTGAGCATCCCCTCTCTCTGCGCTCACGCTACTGCCTTCCTCTAGCTGAGTGTCATCATCAGAGCCCACAAAACACTGGGCATCCTCCTGGAGCATGTACCCAACACTGTGCTCAAAGAGTTCAGGAGACTCCTCAGGAGGACGTGGTGGGTCTAGGGAAGGAGTCACTGATGATGACATTGAGAGGAGGGAAGACGATGCGTTGGCAGCTGCTTTGCTAGTACCCTGAGACTGGGTGAGAGAGGATGAGGAGGATGAAGAGGGCTTGGTCATCCACTCTACCAAGTCGTTGGCATGTTGCGACTCAACATGTCCAGCTGCCGAAAAGAAGGACAAGCGTGTCCCATGGCCACGTGCTGATGACAATGCACCGCGTCCACGACCAGCACTGTTGTCTCTAGACACAGAGCCTGCTTGCCCTCTTTTATCGGCTCGCGCCTGTCTGCCTCTCCTTGCTGGCCTTCCAGACATGGTAATGGCCTGAAGGGAGTTGGGTAAAAAAGCAGTTGGGTAGTGTATATTGTGCTAGAGGCACACAACACCCACTAACTCCTGCAGATGCCTTTATTATAGAACACCAGAGATAAAGGGGTATATACAGATGTATACTGTGCTGTGCTGGAGGCACACACAACTTCCAATAACTCCTGCAGATGGCAAGTGGTCTCAAATAGAGAAAAGCTATGTAGGTGGATATAGCGGTATGTACTGGGTACAGAGCACACAGACAGCACGCACAAGCTCCTAACACTACTGACTGCAAGCTCTATTATAAAAGATAGATCACTAGCTATATAGGTGAGGTGAATATAGCGGTGTATACTGCGGTCAGGGCACGCAGACAACAACCACTACACAACAGCAAGATCGAAAATCGTCCGAAAACGATCGGTGTGTACTGTGTTGAAGGTACACAGAACACCCACTAACTCCTGCAGATGCCTTTATTATAGAACACCAGAGATAAAGGGGTATATACAGATGTATACTGTGCTGTGCTGGAGGCACACACAACTTCCAATAACTCCTGCAGATGGCAAGTGGGCTCAAATAGAGAACAGCTATGTAGGTGGATATAGCGGTATGTACTGGGTACAGAGCACGCAGACAGCACGCACAAGCTCCTAACACTACTGACTGCAAGCTCTATTATAAAAGATAGATCACTAGCTATATAGCTGAGGTGAATATAGCGGTGTATACTGCGGTCAGGGCACGCAGACAACAACCACTACACAACAGCAAGATCGAAAATCGGCTGAAAACGATCGGTGTGTACTGTGTTGAAGGTACACAGAACACCCACTGCTTCAGACGCCAACACACTACACAAGGCCGCCGCTGGCTGGCGCTGCGATTGGCCAAGCATGCGGGGTCACAGTGCATGCTTGGCCAATCATGAGCCAGCAATGCACTGCGCCATCGCAGTGCATTGTGGGCCGTGAGCGCCACACGAATTTGGCGCGAACGGACCAAAATGTTCGGACTTCGCCGAACGGACGAACAGCCAATGTTCGACTCGAACACGAAGCTCATCCCTACTTGTGATTAATAAATCAGAAGTATAGATTTTAAAGGGTAACAGACTCTTGGTTTAATCAGAGTATATACAGTTGCAAAAGGAAAAAATGTGTATAGGTCCATAATTATACTTTCATAACGGACTTTCGGCAAAGTTCCGACAGACTTTCAGAATGAACAGACTTGCCCACACAGGGACTAAAGTCCGTTCATTTTGAACGTGACTTCAGGTACCACGGGACTAGAAAGGGAAGTCAATCTCACAGCTTTCATTGGCTAGATTGACACCTTGTGAGCCCCGTCGATTGATATGGATTTTAAGGGGAACCCCCTACGCCAAAAAAACGGCGTGGGGGTCCTCCTAAAGTCCATACCAGACCATTATCCAAGCACGCAGCCCGGCCGGTCAGGAAAGGGGGTGTGGACGAGCAAGCGCCCCCCCTCCTGAACCGTACCAGGTCGCATGCCCCATGGGGGGATGGGTGCTTTGGGGAAAGGGGCACCCTGCGGCCCCCCCACCCCAAAGCACCTTGTCCCCATGTTGATGAGGACAAGGGCCTCTTCCCAACAACCCTGGCCATAGGTTGTCGGGGTCTGCGGGCAGGGGGCTTATCGGAATCCGGGAGCCCCCTCTAATAAGGGGGCCCCCAGATCCCGACCCCCCACCCTATGTGAACATGTATGGGGTACATCACAGCTGTACCCATTGCCCTGGAGGAAAAAGTGTCAATAAAAAAACACACTACACAGGTTTTTAAAGTAGTTTATTAGGCAGCTCCAGGGGTCTTCTTCCAACTTCGGGGGTCTCTTCCGACTTCTCCGTGCTTTCCGGTTCTTCTCCCGCTCTCCGGTTATTCTGCCGGGCTCCTCCGCTATCTTCTGCTCTTTTGCTGCTCTTTTGCTAGCGGTGGCCTGGCTTTCTCCTTTGTTGTCGCCGTCGCTATCACCGTTGTCTTCTTCTTCTTCTTTCTTCTGTTCTCCCGTTGTTGACATGACACTCTCTCCCGCTGTAATGCCGTGAACACGGTGCGCGACGGCTTATATAGGCATAAGGGGCGGGATCACCGAGTGATGTCACTCGGTGACTCCGCCCTTTATGACGTCACAGTCCCAGCATGCCCCGGGACTGTGACGTCATAAGGGTTGGGGTGTCGGGAAGAGGCCCTTGTCCTCATCAACATGGGGACAGGGTACTTTGGGGTGGGGGGTCCACAGGGCGTCTCCCTTCCCCAAAGCACCCACTCCCCATGTTGAGGGCATGCGGCCTGGTATGGTTCAGGAGGGGGGGGCGCTCGCTCATCCCCACCTCCTTTCTTGACCGGCCGTGCCTGGTCTGAAATGGACTTTGGGGGGACCCCACACCATTTTTTCGACGTAGGGGGTTCCCCTTAAAATCCGTACCAGACCTAAGGGGCATTGCCACCTATCTCTCGTGCTCGCTGCAAGAAAATGTGTTTTTCCTATTGCAGCGAGAGCGAGATGTAGAGTATCCTCCAGCCCAGAACCAGCGCGATCCATTCTTGCGGGCAGGTGCTGTAGCTGCCCTTGCGTCGTATTTGGTCCATCGGACCAGCATAGAGACCAACGGGCTTCCCGATAGAAAAAGTCAGATGGAGCCCACACACGATCGAATTGTCTGACCAAGTCTGATGGAAAGTCTGATCGTGTGTATGAGGCATTTGTATTATAATGCAGCCCTCAAATTTTCCACTCGCCTTCTGCCAGTGGAAAATGAGGGCTGGCGAGGAGCATGGGAGTGGGGGGGTGAGCACCGCCGACAGGCGGGGGATGGATGGGAGCCATTCTCCCAGAGGAAGAGAGTGTAAAGGGCCAATGCCAGGGCACCTTCTGTCACAGAAGAGACCCGGACTGCTGAACAGGCTTACTCATTTTTATAAATTTTCAATTCCTTTTTTCATTGCATTTATTAGAATAGGAGTGATATTGATATAAAAACATAGATGAAGGGTTTTTGGGGAGTTTGGGGGTGGGGGGATAGCTGGATAGCTGGATACAGCTTTGCACAAGCCCGCAGTCCCAACACTACGCTGCTCTCCTACTCCTGGAAAGGTCATCTGGCAGCCTAGCAGCCAAATGTCCCCAGCATAGGCCTTAGGTTTCTGGCCTAGCAGCCCAGGACGGTGGTCTGGGAGAACGTGTGTGGTGATGTCCTGGGCTGCTAGGCCAGAAACCTAAGTCCTATCCCAGGGATGTTTGGCTGCCTGATGACCTTTCCAGGAGCAGCAGAGCAGCATAGGGTTGGGACTGCGGGCTTGTAATCCAACCAGAAGTAGCGGTTCAACCAGACGGGGAACCAGCTGTGGTAGGAGGTAGAAGGGGAAGCTGTTGCCACTAAGGGACCATCCACCTCATTAGCAGAGGCCACTGTGAGTAAGCTAAAGGCAGTACCAGAGTAGGGAATAGCTTCGTATTAGAGTCAAACCCATGTTCGACTCGAACATTGGCTATTCGACCGTTTGCCGAATTGTGAACGTTATGGACCGTTCGTGCCAAAATCGAGCGGCGCATCACGGCCCATAATTCACTGTGGCATCACAGTGCATTGCTGGCTGATGATTGGTTAAGCATGCACTATGACGCGCATGCTTGGCCAATCACAGCGCCGTCTGTCTAGCGAGCTGTAATTGGCCAAAGCAATTGGGGTAGCTTTAGGTGCACACTGCGCAGATGACACGATACACCGGCTGTAATTACAGTTGGTGTAATGTGTCATCTGCGAAGTGTGCACCTAAAGCTACCCCAATTGCTGGTGTTCTGCTGATCCTATCTGCAGGCAGCTGTAGTAATTACATTTGGTGTATTGTGTCATCTGCGCAGTGTTCACTTAAAGCTGCCCTAATTGCTGGTGTTCTTCTGATTCTATACCGCAGGCAGCTGCAGTAATTACAGTTGGTGTACTGTGTACTCTGCGCAGTGTGCACCTAAAGCTACCCCTATTGCTAGTGTTCTTCTGATCCTATACCACAGGCAGCTGCAGTAATTACAGTTGGTGTACTGTGTGATCTGCACAGTTTACACCTAAAGCTACCCCAATTGCTGGTGTTCTCCTGATCCTATCCGCAGGCAGCTGTAGTAATTACAGTTGGTGTATGGTCATCTGCACAGTGTACACGTAAAACTACCCCAATTTCTGGTGTTCTGCTGATCTTATCCGCATGCAGCTGTATTAATTACAGTTGGTGTATTCTGTCATCTGCACAGTGTGCACCTAAAGCTACCCCAATTGCTGGTGTTCTGCTGATCCTATCCACAGGCAGCTGTAGTAATTACAGTTGGTGTATTGTGTTATCTGCACAGTGTGCACCTAAAGCTACCCCAATTGCTGGTGTTCTTCTGATCCTATACCACAAGCCAGCAGCTGCAGTAATTAAAGTTGGTGTATTGTGTCATCTGCACAGTGTGCACCTAAAGCTACCCCAATTGCTGGTGTTCTTCTGATCCTATACCACAGGCAGCTGCAGTAATTACAGTTGGTGTACTCTGTGATCTGCACAGTTTACACCTAAAGCTACGCCAATTGCAGGTGTTCTGATGATCCTATCCGCAGGCAGCTGTAGTAATTACAGTTGGTGTATTGTGTCATCTGCACAAAGTGCACCTAAAGCTACTACAATTGCTGGTGTTCTGCTGATCCTATCCGCAGGCAGCTGTAGTAATTACAGTTGGTGTATTGTGTTATCTGCACAGTGTGCACCTAAAGCTACACCTATTGCTGGTGTTCTTCTGATCCTATACCAAAGGCAGCTGCAGTAATTACAGTTGGTGTACTGTGTGATCTGCACAGTTTACACCTAAAGCTGCCCCAATTGCTGGTGTTCTTCTGATCCTATACCGCAGGCAGGAAGCTGCAGTTATTTCAGTTGGTGTACTGTGTCATCTGCACAGTGTGCACTTAAAGCTACCCCAATTGCTGGTGTTCTTCTCATCCTATACCACAGGCAGCTGCAGTAATTAAAGTTGGCGTTCTGTGTACTCTGCACAGTGTGCACTTAAAGCTACCCCAATTGCTGGTGTTCTTCTGATCCTATAATACAGGCAGCTGTAGTAATTATAGTTGGTATATTGTGCCATCTGCACAGTGTGCACCTAAAGCTACCCCAATTGCTGGTGTTCTGCTGATCCTATCCGCAGGCAGTTGTAGTAATTACAGTTGGTGTATTGTGTCATCTGCACAGTGTGCACCTAAAGCTACCCCAATTGCTGGTGTTCTTCTGATCCTATACCACAGGCAGCTGCAGTAATTACAGTTGGTGTACTCTGTGATCTGCACAGTTTACACCTAAAGCTACCCCAATTGCAGGTGTTCTGATGATCCTATCCGCAGGCAGCTGTAGTAATTACAGTTTGTGTATTGTGTCATCTGCACAAAGTGCACCTAAAGCTACCACAATTGCTGGTGTTCTGCTGATCCTATCCGCAGGCTGCTGTAGTAATTACAGTTGGTGTATTGTGTTATCTGCACAGTGTGCACCTAAAGCTAAACCTATTGCTGGTGTTCTTCTGATCCTATACCAAAGGAAGCTGCAGTAATTACAGTTGGTGTACTGTGTGATCTGCACAGTTTACACCTAAAGCTACCCAAATTGCTGGTGTTATTCTTATCCTATACCGCAGGCAGGAAGCTGCAGTTATTTCAGTTGGTGTACTGTGTCATCTGCACAGTGTGCACTTAAAGCTACCCCAATTGCTGGTGTTCTTCTCATCCTATACCACAGGTAGCTGCAGTAATTAAAGTTGGCATTCTGTGTACTCTGCACAGTGTGCACTTAAAGCTACCCCAATTGCTGGTGTTCTTCTGATCCTATACCAAAAGTAGGCAGCTGCAGTAATTACAGTTGGTGTATTTGTCATCTGCACAGTGTGCACTTAAAGCTACCCCAATTGCTGGTGTTCTTCTGATCCTATAATACAGGCAGCTGTAGTAATTACAGTTGGTATATTGTGCCATCTGCACAGTGTGCACCTAAAGCTACCCCAATTGCTGGTGTTCTGCTGATCCTATCCGCAGGCAGCTGTAGTAATTACAGTTGGTGTATTGTGTCATCTGCACAGTGTGCACCTAAAGCTACCCCAATTGCTGGTGTTCTGTTGATCTTATCCGCAGGCAGCTGTAGTAAATGCAGTTGGTGTATTGTGTCATCTGCACAGTGTGCACCTAAAGCTACCACAATTGCTGGTGTTCTGCTAATCCTATCCGCAGGCAGCTGTATTAATTACAGTTGGTGTATTGTGTCATCTGGAATGTGTGCACCTAAAGCAACCCCTATTGCTGGTGTTCTTCTGATCCTATACTACAGGCAGCTGAAGTATTTAAAGTTGGTGTACTGTGTAGCCTGCACAGTGTGCACCAAAAGCTACCCCAATTGCTGGTGTTCTTCTGATCCTATACCGCAGGCAGGAAGCTGCAGTTATTTCAGTTGGTGTACTGTGTCATCTGCACAGTGTGCATTTAAATTACCCCAATTGCTGGTGTTCTTCTGACCCTATACCACAGGCAGCTGCAGTAATTAAAGTTGGCGTTCTGTGTACTCTGCACAGTGTGCACTTAAACCTACCCCAATTGCAGGTGTTCTTCTGATCCTATACCACAAGCAGGCAGCTGCAGTAATTACACTTTGTGTATTTGTCATCTGCACAGTGTGCACTTAAAGCTACCCCAATCGCTGGTGTTCTTCTGATCCTATACTACAGGCAGCTGTAGTAATTACAGTTGGTGTATTGTGCAATCTGCACAGTGTGCACCTAAAGCTACCCCAATTGCTGGTGTTCGGCTGATGCTATCCGCAGGCAGCTGTAGTGATTACAGTTGGTGTATTGTGTCATCTGCACATTGTGCACCTAAAGCTACCCCAATTGCTGGTGTTCTGCTGATCCTATCCGCAGGCAGCTGTAGTAATTACAGTTGGTGTACTGTGTCATCTGCACAGTGTGCACCTAAAGCTACCCCAATTGCTGGTGTTCTGTTGATCTTATCCGCAGGCAGCTGTAGTAAATGCAGTTGGTGTATTGTGTCATCTGCACAGTGTGCACCTAAAGCTACCCCAATTGCTGGTGTTCTGCTAATCCTATCCGCAGGCAGCTGTAGTAATTACAGTTGGTGTATTGTCTCATCTGCGCAGTGTGCACCTAAAGCTACCCCAATTGCTGGTGTTCTTCTGATCCTATACTACAGGCAGCTGCAGTAATTACAGTTGGTGTACTGTGTCATCTGCACAGTGTGCATTTAAAGCTACCCCAATTGCTGGTGTTCTTCTGATCCTATACTACAGGCAGCTGCAGTAATTACAGGTGGTGTACTGTGTACTCTGCACAGTGTGCACTTAAAGCTACCTTCATTTCTGGTGTTCTTGTGACCTTATACCACAGGCAGCTGCAGTAATTACAGTTGGTGTACTGTGTCATCTGCACAGTGTGCACTTAAAGCTACCCCAATTGCTGGTGTTCTGCTGATCCTATACACAGGCAGCTGTAGTAATTATAGGTGGTGTATTGTGTTATCTGCACAGTGTGCACTTAAAGCTACCCCAATTGCTGGTGTTCTTCTGATCCTATACCACAAGCCGGCAGCTGCAGTAATTACAGTTGGTGTTTTGTGTCATCTGCACAGTGTGTACCTAAAGCTACCCCAATTGCTGGTGTTCTTCTGATCCTATACCACAGGCAGCTGCAGTAATTACAGTTGGTGTACTCTGTGATCTGCACAGTTTACACCTAAAGCTACCCCAATTGCAGGTGTTCTGCTGATCCTATCCGCAGGCAGCTGTAGTAATTACAGTTGGTGTATTGTGTCATCTGCACAGTGTGCACCTAAAGTTACCCCATTTGCTGGTGTTCTGCTGATCCTATCCGCAGGCAGCTGTAGTAATTGTAGTTGGTGTATTGTGTCATCTGCACAGTGTGCACCTAAAGCTACCCCAATTGCTGGTGTTCTGCTAATCCTATCCGCAGGCAGCTGTAGTAATTACAGCTGGTGTATTATGTCATCTGCACAGTGTGCACCTAAAGCTACCCCAATTGCTTGTGTTCTGCTGATCCTATCCGCAGGCAGCTGTGTTAATTACAGTTGGTATAGTGTGTCATCTGCGCAGTGTGCACCTAAAGCTACCCCAATTGCTGGTGTTCTTCTGATCCTATACTACAGGCAGCTGCAGTAATTACAGTTGGTGTATTGTGTCATCTGCACAAAGTGCACCTAAAGCTACCACAATTGCTGGTGTTCTGCTGATCCTATCCGCAGGCAGCTGTAGTAATTACAGTTGGTGTATTGTGTTATCTGCACAGTGTGCACCTAAAGCTAAACCTATTGCTGGTGTTCTTCTGATCCTATACCAAAGGAAGCTGCAGTAATTACAGTTGGTGTACTGTTTGATCTGCACAGTTTACACCTAAAGCTACCCAAATTGCTGGTGTTATTCTTATCCTATACCGCAGGCAGGAAGCTGCAGTTATTTCAGTTGGTGTACTGTGTCATCTGCACAGTGTGCACTTAAAGCTACCCCAATTGCTGGTGTTCTTCTCATCCTATACCACAGGTAGCTGCAGTAATTAAAGTTGGCATTCTGTGTACTCTGCACAGTGTGCACTTAAAGCTACCCCAATTGCTGGTGTTCTTCTGATCCTATACCAAAAGTAGGCAGCTGCAGTAATTACAGTTGGTGTATTTGTCATCTGCACAGTGTGCACTTAAAGCTACCCCAATTGCTGGTGTTCTTCTGATCCTATAATACAGGCAGCTGTAGTAATTACAGTTGGTATATTGTGCCATCTGCACAGTGTGCACCTAAAGCTACCCCAATTGCTGGTGTTCTGCTGATCCTATCCGCAGGCAGCTGTAGTAATTACAGTTGGTGTATTGTGTCATCTGCACAGTGTGCACCTAAAGCTACCCCAATTGCTGGTGTTCTGTTGATCTTATCCGCAGGCAGCTGTAGTAAATGCAGTTGGTGTATTGTGTCATCTGCACAGTGTGCACCTAAAGCTACCACAATTGCTGGTGTTCTGCTAATCCTATCCGCAGGCAGCTGTATTAATTACAGTTGGTGTATTGTGTCATCTGGAATGTGTGCACCTAAAGCAACCCCTATTGCTGGTGTTCTTCTGATCCTATACTACAGGCAGCTGAAGTATTTAAAGTTGGTGTACTGTGTAGCCTGCACAGTGTGCACCAAAAGCTACCCCAATTGCTGGTGTTCTTCTGATCCTATACCGCAGGCAGGAAGCTGCAGTTATTTCAGTTGGTGTACTGTGTCATCTGCACAGTGTGCATTTAAATTACCCCAATTGCTGGTGTTCTTCTGACCCTATACCACAGGCAGCTGCAGTAATTAAAGTTGGCGTTCTGTGTACTCTGCACAGTGTGCACTTAAACCTACCCCAATTGCAGGTGTTCTTCTGATCCTATACCACAAGCAGGCAGCTGCAGTAATTACACTTTGTGTATTTGTCATCTGCACAGTGTGCACTTAAAGCTACCCCAATCGCTGGTGTTCTTCTGATCCTATACTACAGGCAGCTGTAGTAATTACAGTTGGTGTATTGTGCAATCTGCACAGTGTGCACCTAAAGCTACCCCAATTGCTGGTGTTCGGCTGATGCTATCCGCAGGCAGCTGTAGTAATTACAGTTGGTGTACTGTGTCATCTGCACAGTGTGCACCTAAAGCTACCCCAATTGCTGGTGTTCTGTTGATCTTATCCGCAGGCAGCTGTAGTAAATGCAGTTGGTGTATTGTGTCATCTGCACAGTGTGCACCTAAAGCTACCCCAATTGCTGGTGTTCTGCTAATCCTATCCGCAGGCAGCTGTAGTAATTACAGTTGGTGTATTGTGTCATCTGCGCAGTGTGCACCTAAAGCTACCCCAATTGCTGGTGTTCTTCTGATCCTATACTACAGGCAGCTGCAGTAATTACAGTTGGTGTACTGTGTCATCTGCACAGTGTGCATTTAAAGCTACCCCAATTGCTGGTGTTCTTCTGATCCTATACTACAGGCAGCTGCAGTAATTACAGGTGGTGTACTGTGTACTCTGCACAGTGTGCACTTAAAGCTACCTTCATTTCTGGTGTTCTTGTGACCTTATACCACAGGCAGCTGCAGTAATTACAGTTGGTGTACTGTGTCATCTGCACAGTGTGCACTTAAAGCTACCCCAATTGCTGGTGTTCTGCTGATCCTATACACAGGCAGCTGTAGTAATTGTAGGTGGTGTATTGTGTTATCTGCACAGTGTGCACTTAAAGCTACCCCAATTGCTGGTGTTCTTCTGATCCTATACCACAAGCCGGCAGCTGCAGTAATTACAGTTGGTGTTTTGTGTCATCTGCACAGTGTGTACCTAAAGCTACCCCAATTGCTGGTGTTCTTCTGATCCTATACCACAGGCAGCTGCAGTAATTACAGTTGGTGTACTCTGTGATCTGCACAGTTTACACCTAAAGCTACCCCAATTGCAGGTGTTCTGCTGATCCTATCCGCAGGCAGCTGTAGTAATTACAGTTGGTGTATTGTGTCATCTGCACAGTGTGCACCTAAAGTTACCCCATTTGCTGGTGTTCTGCTGATCCTATCCGCAGGCAGCTGTAGTAATTGTAGTTGGTGTATTGTGTCATCTGCACAGTGTGCACCTAAAGCTACCCCAATTGCTGGTGTTCTGCTAATCCTATCCGCAGGCAGCTGTAGTAATTACAGCTGGTGTATTATGTCATCTGCACAGTGTGCACCTAAAGCTACCCCAATTGCTTGTGTTCTGCTGATCCTATCCGCAGGCAGCTGTGTTAATTACAGTTGGTATAGTGTGTCATCTGCGCAGTGTGCACCTAAAGCTACCCCAATTGCTGGTGTTCTTCTGATCCTATACTACAGGCAGCTGCAGTAATTACAGTTGGTGTATTGTGTCATCTGCACAAAGTGCACCTAAAGCTACCACAATTGCTGGTGTTCTGCTGATCCTATCCGCAGGCAGCTGTAGTAATTACAGTTGGTGTATTGTGTTATCTGCACAGTGTGCACCTAAAGCTAAACCTATTGCTGGTGTTCTTCTGATCCTATACCAAAGGAAGCTGCAGTAATTACAGTTGATGTACTGTGTGATCTGCACAGTTTACACCTAAAGCTACCCAAATTGCTGGTGTTATTCTTATCCTATACCGCAGGCAGGAAGCTGCAGTTATTTCAGTTGGTGTACTGTGTCATCTGCACAGTGTGCACTTAAAGCTACCCCAATTGCTGGTGTTCTTCTCATCCTATACCACAGGTAGCTGCAGTAATTAAAGTTGGCATTCTGTGTACTCTGCACAGTGTGCACTTAAAGCTACCCCAATTGCTGGTGTTCTTCTGATCCTATACCAAAAGTAGGCAGCTGCAGTAATTACAGTTGGTGTATTTGTCATCTGCACAGTGTGCACTTAAAGCTACCCCAATTGCTGGTGTTCTTCTGATCCTATAATACAGGCAGCTGTAGTAATTACAGTTGGTATATTGTGCCATCTGCACAGTGTGCACCTAAAGCTACCCCAATTGCTGGTGTTCTGCTGATCCTATCCGCAGGCAGCTGTAGTAATTACAGTTGGTGTATTGTGTCATCTGCACAGTGTGCACCTAAAGCTACCCCAATTGCTGGTGTTCTGTTGATCTTATCCGCAGGCAGCTGTAGTAAATGCAGTTGGTGTATTGTGTCATCTGCACAGTGTGCACCTAAAGCTACCACAATTGCTGGTGTTCTGCTAATCCTATCCGCAGGCAGCTGTATTAATTACAGTTGGTGTATTGTGTCATCTGGAATGTGTGCACCTAAAGCAACCCCTATTGCTGGTGTTCTTCTGATCCTATACTACAGGCAGCTGAAGTATTTAAAGTTGGTGTACTGTGTAGCCTGCACAGTGTGCACCAAAAGCTACCCCAATTGCTGGTGTTCTTCTGATCCTATACCGCAGGCAGGAAGCTGCAGTTATTTCAGTTGGTGTACTGTGTCATCTGCACAGTGTGCATTTAAATTACCCCAATTGCTGGTGTTCTTCTGACCCTATACCACAGGCAGCTGCAGTAATTAAAGTTGGCGTTCTGTGTACTCTGCACAGTGTGCACTTAAACCTACCCCAATTGCAGGTGTTCTTCTGATCCTATACCACAAGCAGGCAGCTGCAGTAATTACACTTTGTGTATTTGTCATCTGCACAGTGTGCACTTAAAGCTACCCCAATCGCTGGTGTTCTTCTGATCCTATACTACAGGCAGCTGTAGTAATTACAGTTGGTGTATTGTGCAATCTGCACAGTGTGCACCTAAAGCTACCCCAATTGCTGGTGTTCGGCTGATGCTATCCGCAGGCAGCTGTAGTGATTACAGTTGGTGTATTGTGTCATCTGCACATTGTGCACCTAAAGCTACCCCAATTGCTGGTGTTCTGCTGATCCTATCCGCAGGCAGCTGTAGTAATTACAGTTGGTGTACTGTGTCATCTGCACAGTGTGCACCTAAAGCTACCCCAATTGCTGGTGTTCTGTTGATCTTATCCGCAGGCAGCTGTAGTAAATGCAGTTGGTGTATTGTGTCATCTGCACAGTGTGCACCTAAAGCTACCCCAATTGCTGCTGTTCTGCTAATCCTATCCGCAGGCAGCTGTAGTAATTACAGTTGGTGTATTGTGTCATCTGCGCAGTGTGCACCTAAAGCTTCCCCTAATTGCTGGTGTTCTTCTGATCCTATACTACAGGCAGCTGCAGTAATTACAGTTGGTGTACTGTGTCATCTGCACAGTGTGCATTTAAAGCTACCCCAATTGCTGGTGTTCTTCTGATCCTATACTACAGGCAGCTGCAGTAATTACAGTTGGTGTATTGTGTCATCTGCACAAAGTGCACCTAAAGCTACCACAATTGCTGGTGTTCTGCTGATCCTATCCGCAGGCAGCTGTAGTAATTACAGTTGGTGTATTGTGTTATCTGCACAGTGTGCACCTAAAGCTACCCCAATTGCAGGTGTTCTGCTGATCCTATCCGCAGGCAGCTGTAGAAATTACAGTTGGTGTATTGTGTCATCTGCACAGTGTGCACCTAAAGTTACCCCATTTGCTGGTGTTCTGCTGATCCTATCCGCAGGCAGCTGTAGTAATTGTAGTTGGTGTATTGTGTCATCTGCACAGTGTGCACCTAAAGCTACCCCAATTGCTGGTGTTCTGCTAATCCTATCCGCAGGCAGCTGTAGTAATTACAGCTGGTGTATTATGTCATCTGCACAGTGTGCACCTAAAGCTACCCCAATTGCTTGTGTTCTGCTGATCCTATCCGCAGGCAGCTGTGTTAATTACAGTTGGTATAGTGTGTCATCTGCACAGTGTGCACCTAAAGCTACCCCAATTGCTGGTGTTCTTCTGATCCTATACTACAGGCAGCTGCAGTAATTACAGTTGGTGTATTGTGTCATCTGCACAATGTGCACCTAAAGCTACCCCAATTGCTGGTGTTCTGCTGATCCTATCCGCAGGCAGCTGTAGTAATTACAGTTGGTGTATTGTGCTTTCTGCACAGTGTGCACCTAAAGCTACCCCAATTGCTGGTGTTCTTCTGATCCTATACTACAGGCAGCTGCAGTAATTACAGTTGGTGTACTGTGTGACCTGCACAATTTACACCTAAAGCTACCCCAATTGCTGGTGTTCTTCTGATCCTATACCACAAGCCAGCAGCTGCAGTAATTACAGTTGGTGTATTGTGTCATCTGCACAGTGTGCACCTAAAGCTACCCCAATTTCTGGTGTTCTTCTGATCCTATACCACAGGCAGCTGCAGTAATTATAGTTGGTGTACTCTGTGATCTGCACAGTTTACACCTAAAGCTACCCCAATTGCAGGTGTTCTGCTGATCCTATCCGCAGGCAGCTGTAGTAATTACAGTTGGTGTATTGTGTCATCTGCACAGTGTGCACCTAAAGTTACCCCATTTGCTGGTGTTCTGCTGATCCTATCCGCAAGCAGCTGTAGTAATTGTAGTTGGTGTATTGTGTCATCTGCACAGTGTGCACCTGAAGCTACCCCAATTGCTGGTGTTCTGCTAATCCTATCCGCAGGCAGCTGTAGTAATTACAGCTGGTGTATTATGTCATCTGCACAGTGTGCACCTAAAGCTACCCCAATTGCTTGTGTTCTGCTGATCCTATCCGCAGGCAGCTGTAGTAATTACAGTTGGTGTATTGTGTCATCTGCACAAAGTGCACCTAAAGCTACCACAATTGCTGGTGTTCTTCTGATCCTATCCGCAGGCAGCTGTAGTAATTACAGTTGGTGTATTGTGTCATCTGCACAGTGTGCACCTAAAGTTACCCCATTTGCTGGTGTTCTGCTGATCCTATCCGCAGGCAGCTGTAGTAATTGTAGTTGGTGTATTGTGTCATCTGCACAGTGTGCACCTGAAGCTACCCCAATTGCTGGTGTTCTGCTAATCCTATCCGCAGGCAGCTGTAGTAATTACAGCTGGTGTATTATGTCATCTGCACAGTTTACACCTAAAGCTACCCCAATTGCAGGTGTTCTGATGATCCTATCCGCAGGCAGCTGTAGTAATTACAGTTGGTGTATTGTGTCATCTGCACAAAGTGCACCTAAAGCTACCACAATTGCTGGTGTTCTGCTGATCCTATCCGCAGGCAGCTGTAGTAATTACAGTTGGTGTATTGTGTTATCTGCACAGTGTGCACCTAAAGCTACACCTATTGCTGGTGTTCTTCTGATCCTATACCAAAGGCAGCTGCAGTAATTACAGTTGGTGTACTGTGTGATTTGCACAGTTTACACCTAAAGCTACCCCAATTGCTGGTGTTCTTCTGATCCTATACCGCAGGCAGGAAGCTGCATTTATTTCAGTTGGTGTACTGTGTCATCTGCACAGTGTGCACTTAAAGCTACCCCAATTGCTTGTGTTCTTCTCATCCTATACCACAGGCAGCTGCAGTAATTAAAGTTGGCGTTCTGTGTACTCTGCACAGTGTGCACTCAAAGCTACCCCAATTGCTGGTGTTCTTCTGATCCTATACCACAAGCAGGCAGCTGCAGTAATTACAGTTGGTGTATTTGTCATCTGCACAGTGTGCACTTAAAGCTACCCCAATTGCTGGTGTTCTTCTGATCCTATAATACAGGCAGCTGTAGTAATTACAGTTGGTATATTGTGCCATCTGCACAGTGTGCACCTAAAGCTACCTCAATTGCTGGTGTTCTGCTGATCCTATCCGCAGGCAGCTGTAGTAATTACAGTTGGTGTATTGTGTCATCTGCACAGTGTGCACCTAAAGCTACCCCAATTGCTGGTGTTCTGTTGATCTTATCCGCAGGCAGCTGTAGTAAATGCAGTTGGTGTATTGTGTCATCTGCACAGTGTGCACCTAAAGCTACCACAATTGCTGGTGTTCTGTTGATCTTATCCGCAGGCAGCTGTAGTAATTACAGTTGGTGTATTGTGTCATCTGCACTGTGTGCACCTAAAGCAACCCCTATTGCTGGTGTTCTTCTGATCCTATACTACAGGCAGCTGTAGTAATTACAGTTGGGTTACTGTGTACTCTGCATAGTGTGCACCTAAAGCTACCCCATTTGCTGGTGTTCTTCTGACCCTATACCACAGGCAGGCAGCTGCAGTAATTACAGTTGGTGTACTGTGTACTCTGCATAGTGTGCACTTAAAGCTACCCCAATTGCTTGTGTTCTTCTGATCCTATACCACAGGCATTTGCAGTAATTACAGTTGGCGTACTGTGTACTCTGCACAGTGTGCACTTTATTCTACCCCAATTGCTGGTGTTCTTCTGATCCTATACTACAAGCAGGCAGCTGCAGTAATTACAGTTGGTGTACTGTGTCATCTGCACAGTGTGCATTTAAAGCTACCCCAATTGCTGGTGTTTTTCTGATCCTATACTACAGGCAGCTGCAGTAATTACAGTTGGTGTACTGTGTACTCTGCATAGTGTGCACTTAAAGCTACCCCAATTGCTTGTGTTCTTCTGATCCTATCCGCAGGCAGCTTCAGTAATTACAGTTGGCGTACTGTGTACTCTGCACAGTGTGCACTTTATTCTACCCCAATTGCTGGTGTTCTTCTCATCCTATACCACAGGCAGCTGCAGTAATTAAAGTTGGCGTTCTGTGTACTCTGCACAGTGTGCACTTAAAGCTACCCCAATTGCTGGTGTTCTTCTGATCCTATAATACAGGCAGCTGTAGTAATTATAGTTGGAAGATTGTGCCATCTGCACAGTGTGCACCTAAAGCTACCCCAATTGCTGGTGTTCTGCTGATCCTATACCACAAGCCAGCAGCTGCAGTAATTAAAGTTGGTGTATTGTGTCATCTGCACAGTGTGCACCTAAAGCTACGCCAATTGCAGGTGTTCTAATGATCCTATCCGCAGGCAGCTGTAGTAATTACAGTTGGTGTATTGTGTCATCTGCACAAAGTGCACCTAAAGCTATTACAATTGCTGGTGTTCTGCTGATCCTATCCGCAGGCAGCTGTAGTAATTACAGTTGGTGTATTGTGTTATCTGCACAGTGTGCACCTGAAGCTACACCTATTGCTGGTGTTCTTCTGATCCTATACCAACGGCAGCTGCAGTAATTACAGTTGGTGTACTGTGTGATCTGCACAGTTTACACCTAAAGCTGCCCCAATTGCTGGTGTTCTTCTGATCCTATACCGCAGGCAGGAAGCTGCAGTTATTTCAGTTGGTGTACTGTGTCATCTGCACAGTGTGCACTTAAAGCTACCCCAATTGCTGGTGTTCTTCTCATCCTATACCACAGGCAGCTGCAGTAATTAAAGTTGGCGTTCTGTGTACTCTGCACAGTGTGCACTTAAAGCTACCCCAATTGCTGGTGTTCTTCTGATCCTATAATACAGGCAGCTGTAGTAATTATAGTTGGTATATTGTGCCATCTGCACAGTGTGCACCTAAAGCTACCCCAATTGCTGGTGTTCTTCTGATCCTATACCACAGGCAGCTGCAGTAATTACAGTTGGTGTACTCTGTGATCTGCACAGTTTACACCTAAAGCTACCCCAATTGCAGGTGTTCTGATGATCCTATCCGCAGGCAGCTGTAGTAATTACAGTTGGTGTATTGTGTCATCTGCACAAAGTGCACCTAAAGCTACCACAATTGCTGGTGTTCTGCTGATCCTATCCGCAGGCAGCTGTAGTAATTACAGTTGGTGTATTGTGTTATCTGCACAGTGTGCACCTAAAGCTAAACCTATTGCTGGTGTTCTTCTGATCCTATACCAAAGGAAGCTGCAGTAATTACAGTTGGTGTACTGTGTGATCTGCACAGTTTACACCTAAAGCTACCCAAATTGCTGGTGTTCTTCTTATCCTATACCGCAGGCAGAAAGCTGCAGTTATTTCAGTTGGTGTACTGTGTCATCTGCACAGTGTGCACTTAAAGCTACCCCAATTGCTGGTGTTCTTCTCATCCTATACCACAGGCAGCTGCAGTAATTAAAGTTGGCATTCTGTGTACTCTGCACAGTGTGCACTTAAAGCTACCCCAATTGCTGGTGTTCTTCTGATCCTATACCAAAAGTAGGCAGCTGCAGTAATTACAGTTGGTATATTGTGCCATCTGCACAGTGTGCACCTAAAGCTACCCCAATTGCTGGTGTTCTGCTGATCCTATCCGCAGGCAGCTGTAGTAATTACAGTTGGTGTATTGTGTCATCTGCACAGTGTGCACCTAAAGCTACCCCAATTGCTGGTGTTCTGTTGATCTTATCCACAGGCAGCTGTAGTAAATGCAGTTGGTGTATTGTGTCATCTGCACAGTGTGCACCTAAAGCTACCACAATTGCTGGTGTTCTGCTAATCCTATCCGCAGGCAGCTGTATTAATTACAGTTGGTGTATAGTGTCATCTGGAATGTGTGCACCTAAAGCAACCCCTATTGCTGGTGTTCTTCTGATCCTATACTACAGGCAGCTGAAGTATTTAAAGTTGGTGTACTGTGTAGCCTGCACAGTGTGCACCAAAAGCTACCCCAATTGCTGGTGTTCTTCTGATCCTATACCGCAGACAGGAAGCTGCAGTTATTTCAGTTGGTGTACTGTGTCATCTGCACAGTGTGCATTTAAATTACCCCAATTGCTGGTGTTCTTCTGACCCTATACCACAGGCAGCTGCAGTAATTAAAGTTGGCGTTCTGTGTACTCTGCACAGTGTGCACTTAAACCTACCCCAATTGCAGGTGTTCTTCTGATCCTATACCACAAGCAGGCAGCTGCAGTAATTACACTTTGTGTATTTGTCATCTGCACAGTGTGCACTTACAGCTATCCCAATTGCTGGTGTTCTTCTGATCCTATACTACAGGCAGCTGTAGTAATTACAGTTGGTGTATTGTGCAATCTGCACAGTGTGCACCTAAAGCTACCCCAATTGCTGGTGTTCGGCTGATGCTATCCGCAGGCAGCTGTAGTGATTACAGTTGGTGTATTGTGTCATCTGCACATTGTGCACCTAAAGCTACCCCAATTGATGGTGTTCTGCTGATCCTATCCGCAGGCAGCTGTAGTAATTACAGTTGGTGTACTGTGTCATCTGCACAGTGTGCACCTAAAGCTACCCCAATTGCTGGTGTTCTGTTGATCTTATCCGCAGGCAGCTGTAGTAAATGCAGTTGGTGTATTGTGTCATCTGCACAGTGTGCACCTAAAGCTACCCCAATTGCTGGTGTTCTGCTAATCCTATCCGCAGGCAGCTGTAGTAATTACAGTTGGTGTATTGTGTCATCTGCGCAGTGTGCACCTAAAGCTACCCCAATTGCTGGTGTTCTTCTGATCCTATACTACAGGCAGCTGCAGTAATTACAGTTGGTGTACTGTGTCATCTGCACAGTGTGCATTTAAAGCTACCCCAATTGCTGGTGTTCTTCTGATCCTATACTACAGGCAGCTGCAGTAATTACAGGTGGTGTACTGTGTACTCTGCACAGTGTGCACTTAAAGCTACCTTAATTTCTGGTGTTCTTGTGACCTTATACCACAGGCAGCTGCAGTAATTACAGTTGGTGTACTGTGTCATCTGCACAGTGTGCACTTAAAGCTACCCCAATTGCTGGTGTTCTGCTGATCCTATACACAGGCAGCTGTAGTAATTATAGGTGGTGTATTGTGTTATCTGCACAGTGTGCACTTAAAGCTACCCCAATTGCTGGTGTTCTTCTGATCCTATACCACAAGCCGGCAGCTGCAGTAATTACAGTTGGTGTATTGTGTCATCTGCACAGTGTGTACCTAAAGCTACCCCAATTGCTGGTGTTCTTCTGATCCTATACCATAGGCAGCTGCAGTAATTACAGTTGGTGTACTCTGTGATCTGCACAGTTTACACCTAAAGCTACCCCAATTGCAGGTGTTCTGCTGATCCTATCTGCAGGCAGCTGTAGTAATTACAGTTGGTGTATTGTGTCATCTGCACAGTGTGCACCTAAAGTTACCCCATTTGCTGGTGTTCTGCTGATCCTATCCGCAGGCAGCTGTAGTAATTGTAGTTGGTGTATTGTGTCGTCTGCACAGTGTGCACCTAAAGCTACCCCAATTGCTGGTGTTCTGCTAATCCTATCCGCAGGCAGCTGTAGTAATTACAGCTGGTGTATTATGTCATCTGCACAGTGTGCACCTAAAGCTACCCCAATTGCTTGTGTTCTGCTGATCCTATCCGCAGGCAGCTGTGTTAATTACAGTTGGTATAGTGTGTCATCTGCGCAGTGTGCACCTAAAGCTACCCCAATTGCTGGTGTTCTTCTGATCCTATACTACAGGCAGCTGCAGTAATTACAGTTGGTGTATTGTGTCATCTGCACAATGTGCACCTAAAGCTACCCCAATTGCTGGTGTTCTGCTGATCCTATCCGCAGGCAGCTGTAGTAATTACCGTTGGTGTATTGTGCTTTCTGCACAGTGTGCACCTAAAGCTACCCCAATTGCTGGTGTTCTTCTGATCCTATACTACAGGCAGCTGCAGTAATTACAGTTGGTGTACTGTGTGACCTGCACAATTTACACCTAAAGCTACCCCAATTGCTGGTGTTCTTCTGATCCTATACCACAAGCCAGCAGCTGCAGTAATTACAGTTGGTGTATTGTGTCATCTGCACAGTGTGCACCTAAAGCTACCCCAATTTCTGGTGTTCTTCTGATCCTATACCACAGGCAGCTGCAGTAATTATAGTTGGTGTACTCTGTGATCTGCACAGTTTACACCTAAAGCTACCCCAATTGCAGGTGTTCTGATGATCCTATCCGCAGGCAGCTGTAGTAATTACAGTTGGTGTATTGTGTCATCTGCACAAAGTGCACCTAAAGCTACCACAATTGCTGGTGTTCTGCTGATCCTATCCGCAGGCAGCTGTAGTAATTACAGTTGGTGTATTGTGTTATCTGCACAGTGTGCACCTAAAGCTACACCTATTGCTGGTGTTCTTCTGATCCTATACCAAAGGCAGCTGCAGTAATTACAGTTGGTGTACTGTGTGATCTGCACAGTTTACACCTAAAGCTACCCCAATTGCTGGTGTTCTTCTGATCCTATACCGCAGGCAGGAAGCTGCATTTATTTCAGTTGGTGTACTGTGTCATCTGCACAGTGTGCACTTAAAGCTACCCCAATTGCTTGTGTTCTTCTCATCCTATACCACAGGCAGCTGCAGTAATTAAAGTTGGCGTTCTGTGTACTCTGCACAGTGTGCACTCAAAGCTACCCCAATTGCTGGTGTTCTTCTGATCCTATACCACAAGCAGGCAGCTGCAGTAATTACAGTTGGTGTATTTGTCATCTGCACAGTGTGCACTTAAAGCTACCCCAATTGCTGGTGTTCTTCTGATCCTATAATACAGGCAGCTATAGTAATTACAGTTGGTATATTGTGCCATCTGCACAGTGTGCACCTAAAGCTACCTCAATTGCTGGTGTTCTGCTGATCCTATCCGCAGGCAGCTGTAGTAATTACAGTTGGTGTATTGTGTCATCTGCACAGTGTGCACCTAAAGCTACCCCAATTGCTGGTGTTCTGTTGATCTTATCCGCAGGCAGCTGTAGTAAATGCAGTTGGTGTATTGTGTCATCTGCACAGTGTGCACCTAAAGCTACCACAATTGCTGGTGTTCTGCTAATCCTATCCGCAGGCAGCTGTATTAATTACAGTTGGTGTATTGTGTCATCTGCACTGTGTGCACCTAAAGCAACCCCTATTGCTGGTGTTCTTCTGATCCTATACTACAGGCAGCTGTAGTAATTACAGTTGGTGTACTGTGTACTCTGCATAGTGTGCACCTAAAGCTACCCCATTTGCTGGTGTTCTTCTGACCCTATACCACAGGCAGGCAGCTGCAGTAATTACAGTTGGTGTACTGTGTACTCTGCATAGTGTGCACTTAAAGCTACCCCAATTGCTTGTGTTCTTCTGATCCTATACCACAGGCAGTTGCAGTAATTACAGTTGGCGTACTGTGTACTCTGCACAGTGTGCACTTTATTCTACCCCAATTGCTGGTGTTCTTCTGATCCTATACTACAAGCAGGCAGCTGCAGTAATTACAGTTGGTGTACTGTGTCATCTGCACAGTGTGCATTTAAAGCTACCCCAATTGCTGGTGTTTTTCTGATCCTATACTACAGGCAGCTGCAGTAATTACAGTTGGTGTACTGTGTACTCTGCATAGTGTGCACTTAAAGCTACCCCAATTGCTTGTGTTCTTCTGATCCTATCCGCAGGCAGCTTCAGTAATTACAGTTGGCGTACTGTGTACTCTGCACATTGTGCACTTTATTCTACCCCAATTGCTGGTGTTCTTCTCATCCTATACCACAGGCAGCTGCAGTAATTAAAGTTGGCGTTCTGTGTACTCTGCACAGTGTGCACTTAAAGCTACCCCAATTGCTGGTGTTCTTCTGATCCTATAATACAGGCAGCTGTAGTAATTATAGTTGGAAGATTGTGCCATCTGCACAGTGTGCACCTAAAGCTACCCCAATTGCTGGTGTTCTGCTGATCCTATACCACAAGCCAGCAGCTGCAGTAATTAAAGTTGGTGTATTGTGTCATCTGCACAGTGTGCACCTAAAGCTACGCCAATTGCAGGTGTTCTAATGATCCTATCCGCAGGCAGCTGTAGTAATTACAGTTGGTGTATTGTGTCATCTGCACAAAGTGCACCTAAAGCTACTACAATTGCTGGTGTTCTGCTGATCCTATCCGCAGGCAGCTGTAGTAATTACAGTTGGTGTATTGTGTTATCTGCACAGTGTGCACCTAAAGCTACACCTATTGCTGGTGTTCTTCTGATCCTATCCCAAAGGCAGCTGCAGTAATTACAGTTGGTGTACTGTGTGATCTGCACAGTTTACACCTAAAGCTGCCCCAATTGCTGGTGTTCTTCTGATCCTATACCGCAGGCAGGAAGCTGCAGTTATTTCAGTTGGTGTACTGTGTCATCTGCACAGTGTGCACTTAAAGCTACCCCAATTGCTGGTGTTCTTCTCATCCTATAATACAGGCAGCTGTAGTAATTATAGTTGGTATATTGTGCCATCTGCACAGTGTGCACCTAAAGCTACCCCAATTGCTGGTGTTATGCTGATCCTATCCGCAGGCAGTTGTAGTAATTACAGTTTGTGTATTGTGTCATCTGCACAGTGTGCACCTAAAGCTACCCCAATTGCTGGTGTTCTGTTGATCTTATCCACAGGCAGCTGTAGTAAATGCAGTTTTTGTATTGTGTCATCTGCACAGTGTGCACCTAAAGCTACCACAATTGCTGGTGTTCTGCTAATCCTATCCGCAGGCAGCTGTATTAATTACAGTTGGTGTATAGTGTCATCTGGAATGTGTGCACCTAAAGCAACCCCTATTGCTGGTGTTCTTCTGATCCTATACTACAGGCAGCTGAAGTATTTAAAGTTGGTGTACTGTGTAGCCTGCACAGTGTGCACCAAAAGCTACCCCAATTGCTGGTGTTCTTCTGATCCTATACCGCAGGCAGGAAGCTGCAGTTATTTCAGTTGGTGTACTGTGTCATCTGCACAGTGTGCATTTAAATTACCCCAATTGCTGGTGTTCTTCTGACCCTATACCACAGGCAGCTGCAGTAATTAAAGTTGGCGTTCTGTGTACTCTGCACAGTGTGCACTTAAACCTACCCCAATTGCAGGTGTTCTTCTGATCCTATACCACAAGCAGGCAGCTGCAGTAATTACACTTTGTGTATTTGTCATCTGCACAGTGTGCACTTACAGCTATCCCAATTGCTGGTGTTCTTCTGATCCTATACTACAGGCAGCTGTAGTAATTACAGTTGGTGTATTGTGCAATCTGCACAGTGTGCACCTAAAGCTACCCCAATTGCTGGTGTTCGGCTGATGCTATCCGCAGGCAGCTGTAGTGATTACAGTTGGTGTATTGTGTCATCTGCACATTGTGCACCTAAAGCTACCCCAATTGATGGTGTTCTGCTGATCCTATCCGCAGGCAGCTGTAGTAATTACAGTTGGTGTACTGTGTCATCTGCACAGTGTGCACCTAAAGCTACCCCAATTGCTGGTGTTCTGTTGATCTTATCCGCAGGCAACTGTAGTAAATGCAGTTGGTGTATTGTGTCATCTGCACAGTGTGCACCTAAAGCTACCCCAATTGCTGGTGTTCTGCTAATCCTATCCGCAGGCAGCTGTAGTAATTACAGTTGGTGTATTGTGTCATCTGCGCAGTGTGCACCTAAAGCTACCCCAATTGCTGGTGTTCTTCTGATCCTATACTACAGGCAGCTGCAGTAATTACAGTTGGTGTACTGTGTCATCTGCACAGTGTGCATTTAAAGCTACCCCAATTGCTGGTGTTCTTCTGATCCTATACTACAGGCAGCTGCAGTAATTACAGGTGGTGTACTGTGTACTCTGCACAGTGTGCACTTAAAGCTACCTTAATTTCTGGTGTTCTTGTGACCTTATACCACAGGCAGCTGCAGTAATTACAGTTGGTGTACTGTGTCATCTGCACAGTGTGCACTTAAAGCTACCCCAATTGCTGGTGTTCTGCTGATCCTATACACAGGCAGCTGTAGTAATTATAGGTGGTGTATTGTGTTATCTGCACAGTGTGCACTTAAAGCTACCCCAATTGCTGGTGTTCTTCTGATCCTATACCACAAGCCGGCAGCTGCAGTAATTACAGTTGGTGTATTGTGTCATCTGCACAGTGTGTACCTAAAGCTACCCCAATTGCTGGTGTTCTTCTGATCCTATACCATAGGCAGCTGCAGTAATTACAGTTGGTGTACTCTGTGATCTGCACAGTTTACACCTAAAGCTACCCCAATTGCAGGTGTTCTGCTGATCCTATCTGCAGGCAGCTGTAGTAATTACAGTTGGTGTATTGTGTCATCTGCACAGTGTGCACCTAAAGTTACCCCATTTGCTGGTGTTCTGCTGATCCTATCCGCAGGCAGCTGTAGTAATTGTAGTTGGTGTATTGTGTCGTCTGCACAGTGTGCACCTAAAGCTACCCCAATTGCTGGTGTTCTGCTAATCCTATCCGCAGGCAGCTGTAGTAATTACAGCTGGTGTATTATGTCATCTGCACAGTGTGCACCTAAAGCTACCCCAATTGCTTGTGTTCTGCTGATCCTATCCGCAGGCAGCTGTGTTAATTACAGTTGGTATAGTGTGTCATCTGCGCAGTGTGCACCTAAAGCTACCCCAATTGCTGGTGTTCTTCTGATCCTATACTACAGGCAGCTGCAGTAATTACAGTTGGTGTATTGTGTCATCTGCACAATGTGCACCTAAAGCTACCCCAATTGCTGGTGTTCTGCTGATCCTATCCGCAGGCAGCTGTAGTAATTACAGTTGGTGTATTGTGCTTTCTGCACAGTGTGCACCTAAAGCTACCCCAATTGCTGGTGTTCTTCTGATCCTATACTACAGGCAGCTGCAGTAATTACAGTTGGTGTACTGTGTGACCTGCACAATTTACACCTAAAGCTACCCCAATTGCTGGTGTTCTTCTGATCCTATACCACAAGCCAGCAGCTGCAGTAATTACAGTTGGTGTATTGTGTCATCTGCACAGTGTGCACCTAAAGCTACCCCAATTTCTGGTGTTCTTCTGATCCTATACCACAGGCAGCTGCAGTAATTATAGTTGGTGTACTCTGTGATCTGCACAGTTTACACCTAAAGCTACCCCAATTGCAGGTGTTCTGATGATCCTATCCGCAGGCAGCTGTAGTAATTACAGTTGGTGTATTGTGTCATCTGCACAAAGTGCACCTAAAGCTACCACAATTGCTGGTGTTCTGCTGATCCTATCCGCAGGCAGCTGTAGTAATTACAGTTGGTGTATTGTGTTATCTGCACAGTGTGCACCTAAAGCTACACCTATTGCTGGTGTTCTTCTGATCCTATACCAAAGGCAGCTGCAGTAATTACAGTTGGTGTACTGTGTGATCTGCACAGTTTACACCTAAAGCTACCCCAATTGCTGGTGTTCTTCTGATCCTATACCGCAGGCAGGAAGCTGCATTTATTTCAGTTGGTGTACTGTGTCATCTGCACAGTGTGCACTTAAAGCTACCCCAATTGCTTGTGTTCTTCTCATCCTATACCACAGGCAGCTGCAGTAATTAAAGTTGGCGTTCTGTGTACTCTGCACAGTGTGCACTCAAAGCTACCCCAATTGCTGGTGTTCTTCTGATCCTATACCACAAGCAGGCAGCTGCAGTAATTACAGTTGGTGTATTTGTCATCTGCACAGTGTGCACTTAAAGCTACCCCAATTGCTGGTGTTCTTCTGATCCTATAATACAGGCAGCTATAGTAATTACAGTTGGTATATTGTGCCATCTGCACAGTGTGCACCTAAAGCTACCTCAATTGCTGGTGTTCTGCTGATCCTATCCGCAGGCAGCTGTAGTAATTACAGTTGGTGTATTGTGTCATCTGCACAGTGTGCACCTAAAGCTACCCCAATTGCTGGTGTTCTGTTGATCTTATCCGCAGGCAGCTGTAGTAAATGCAGTTGGTGTATTGTGTCATCTGCACAGTGTGCACCTAAAGCTACCACAATTGCTGGTGTTCTGCTAATCCTATCCGCAGGCAGCTGTATTAATTACAGTTGGTGTATTGTGTCATCTGCACTGTGTGCACCTAAAGCAACCCCTATTGCTGGTGTTCTTTTGATCCTATACTACAGGCAGCTGTAGTAATTACAGTTGGTGTACTGTGTACTCTGCATAGTGTGCACCTAAAGCTACCCCATTTGCTGGTGTTCTTCTGACCCTATACCACAGGCAGGCAGCTGCAGTAATTACAGTTGGTGTACTGTGTACTCTGCATAGTGTGCACTTAAAGCTACCCCAATTGCTTGTGTTCTTCTGATCCTATACCACAGGCAGTTGCAGTAATTACAGTTGGCGTACTGTGTACTCTGCACAGTGTGCACTTTATTCTACCCCAATTGCTGGTGTTCTTCTGATCCTATACTACAAGCAGGCAGCTGCAGTAATTACAGTTGGTGTACTGTGTCATCTGCACAGTGTGCATTTAAAGCTACCCCAATTGCTGGTGTTTTTCTGATCCTATACTACAGGCAGCTGCAGTAATTACAGTTGGTGTACTGTGTACTCTGCATAGTGTGCACTTAAAGCTACCCCAATTGCTTGTGTTCTTCTGATCCTATCCGCAGGCAGCTTCAGTAATTACAGTTGGCGTACTGTGTACTCTGCACAGTGTGCACTTTATTCTACCCCAATTGCTGGTGTTCTTCTCATCCTATACCACAGGCAGCTGCAGTAATTAAAGTTGGCGTTCTGTGTACTCTGCACAGTGTGCACTTAAAGCTACCCCAATTGCTGGTGTTCTTCTGATCCTATAATACAGGCAGCTGTAGTAATTATAGTTGGAAGATTGTGCCATCTGCACAGTGTGCACCTAAAGCTACCCCAATTGCTGGTGTTCTGCTGATCCTATACCACAAGCCAGCAGCTGCAGTAATTAAAGTTGGTGTATTGTGTCATCTGCACAGTGTGCACCTAAAGCTACGCCAATTGCAGGTGTTCTAATGATCCTATCCGCAGGCAGCTGTAGTAATTACAGTTGGTGTATTGTGTCATCTGCACAAAGTGCACCTAAAGCTACTACAATTGCTGGTGTTCTGCTGATCCTATCCGCAGGCAGCTGTAGTAATTACAGTTGGTGTATTGTGTTATCTGCACAGTGTGCACCTAAAGCTACACCTATTGCTGGTGTTCTTCTGATCCTATACCAAAGGCAGCTGCAGTAATTACAGTTGGTGTACTGTGTGATCTGCACAGTTTACACCTAAAGCTGCCCCAATTGCTGGTGTTCTTCTGATCCTATACCGCAGGCAGGAAGCTGCAGTTATTTCAGTTGGTGTACTGTGTCATCTGCACAGTGTGCACTTAAAGCTACCCCAATTGCTGGTGTTCTTCTCATCCTATAATACAGGCAGCTGTAGTAATTATAGTTGGTATATTGTGCCATCTGCACAGTGTGCACCTAAAGCTACCCCAATTGCTGGTGTTATGCTGATCCTATCCGCAGGCAGTTGTAGTAATTACAGTTTGTGTATTGTGTCATCTGCACAGTGTGCACCTAAAGCTACCCCAATTGCTGGTGTTCTTCTGATCCTATACCACAGGCAGCTGCAGTAATTACAGTTGGTGTACTCTGTGATCTGCACAGTTTACACCTAAAGCTACCCCAATTGCAGGTGTTCTGATGATCCTATCCGCAGGCAGCTGTAGTAATTACAGTTGGTGTATTGTGTCATCTGCACAAAGTGCACCTAAAGCTACCACAATTGCTGGTGTTCTGCTGATCCTATCCGCAGGCAGCTGTAGTAATTACAGCTGGTGTATTGTGTTATCTGCACAGTGTGCACCTAAAGCTAAACCTATTGCTCGTGTTCTTCTGATCCTATACCAAAGGAAGCTGCAGTAATTACAGTTGGTGTACTGTGTGATCTGCACAGTTTACACCTAAAGCTACCCAAATTGCTGGTGTTCTTCTTATCCTATACCGCAGGCAGGAAGCTGCAGTTATTTCAGTTGGTGTACTGTGTCATCTGCACAGTGTGCACTTAAAGCTACCCCAATTGCTGGTGTTCTTCTCATCCTATACCACAGGCAGCTGCAGTAATTAAAGTTGGCATTCTGTGTACTCTGCACAGTGTGCACTTAAAGCTACCCCAATTGCTGGTGTTCTTCTGATCCTATACCACAAGTAGGCAGCTGCAGTAATTACAGTTGGTGTATTTGTCATCTGCACAGTGTGCACTTAAAGCTACCCCAATTGCTGGTGTTCTTCTGATCCTATAATACAGGCAGCTGTAGTAATTACAGTTGGTATATTGTGCCATCTGCACAGTGTGCACCTAAAGCTACCCCAATTGCTGGTGTTCTGATGATCCTATCCGCAGGCAGCTGTAGTAATTACCTTTGGTGTATTGTGTCATCTGCACAGTGTGCACCTAAAGCTACCCCAATTGCTGGTGTTCTGTTGATCTTATCCGCAGGCAGCTGTAGTAAATGCAGTTGGTGTATTGTGTCATCTGCACAGTGTGCACCTAAAGCTACCACAATTGCTGGTGTTCTGCTAATCCTATCCGCAGGCAGCTGTATTAATTACAGTTGGTGTATTGTGTCATCTGGAATGTGTGCACCTAAAGCAACCCCTATTGCTGGTGTTCTTCTGATCCTATACTACAGGCAGCTGAAGTATTTAAAGTTGGTGTACTGTGTAGCCTGCACAGTGTGCACCAAAAGCTACCCCAATTGCTGGTGTTCTTCTGATCCTATACCGCAGGCAGGAAGCTGCAGTTATTTCAGTTGGTGTACTGTGTCATCTGCACAGTGTGCATTTAAATTACCCCAATTGCTGGTGTTCTTCTGACCCTATACCACAGGCAGCTGCAGTAATTAAAGTTGGCGTTCTGTGAACTCTGCACAGTGTGCACTTAAAGCTACCCCAATTGCAGGTGTTCGTCTGATCCTGTACCACAAGCAGGCAGCTGCAGTAATTACACTTTGTGTATTTGTCATCTGCACAGTGTGCACTTAAAGCTTCCCCAATTGCTGGTGTTCTTCTGATCCTATACTACAGGCAGCTGTAGTAATTACAGTTGGTGTATTGTGCAATCTGCACAGTGTGCACCTAAAGCTACCCCAATTGCTGGTGTTCTGCTGATGCTATCCGCAGGCAGCTGTAGTGATTACAGTTGGTGTATTGTGCCATCTGCACATTGTGCACCTAAAGCTACCCCAATTGCTGGTGTTCTGCTGATCCTATCCGCGGGCAGCTGTAGTAATTACAGTTGGTGTACTGTGTCATCTGCACAGTGTGCACCTAAAGCTACCCCAATTGCTGGTGTTCTGTTGATCTTATCCGCAGGCAGCTGTAGTAAATGCAGTTGGTGTATTGTGTCATCTGCACAGTGTGCACCTAAAGCTACCCCAATTGCTGGTGTTCTGCTAATCCTATCCGCAGGCAGCTGTAGTAATTACAGTTGGTGTATTGTGTCATCTGCGCAGTGTGCACCTAAAGCTACCCCAATTGCTGGTGTTCTTCTGATCCTATACTACAGGCAGCTGCAGTAATTACAGTTGGTGTACTGTGTCATCTGCACAGTGTGCATTTAAAGCTACCCCAATTGCTGGTGTTCTTCTGATCCTATACTACAGGCAGCTGCAGTAATTACAGGTGGTGTACTGTGTACTCTGCACAGTGTGCACTTAAAGCTACCCTAATTTCTGGTGTTCTTGTGACCTTATACCACAGGCAGCTGCAGTAATTACAGTTGGTGTACTGTGTCATCTGCACAGTGTGCACTTAAAGCTACCCCAATTGCTGGTGTTCTGCTGATCCTATACACAGGCAGCTGTAGTAATTATAGGTGGTGTATTGTGTTATCTGCACAGTGTGCACTTAATGCTACCCCAATTGCTGGTGTTCTTCTGATCCTATACCACAAGCCAGGAAGCTGCAGTAATTACAGTTGGTGTATTGTGTCATCGGCACAGTGTGCACCTAAAGCTACCCCAATTGCTGGTGTTCTTCTGATCCTATACCACAGGCAGCTGCAGTAATTACAGTTGGTGTACTGTGTGATCTGCACAGTTTACACCTAAAGCTACCCCAATTGCAGGTGTTCTGCTGATCCTATCCGCAGGCAGCTGTAGTAATTACAGTTGGTGTATTGTGTCATCTGCACAGTGTGCACCTAAAGTTACCCCATTTGCTGGTGTTCTGCTGATCCTATCCGCAGGCAGCTGTAGTAATTGTAGTTGGTGTATTGTGTCATCTGCACAGTGTGCACCTAAAGCTACCCCAATTGCTGGTGTTCTGCTAATCCTATCCGCAGGCAGCTGTAGTAATTACAGCTGGTGTATTATGTCATCTGCACAGTGTGCACCTAAAGCTACCCCAATTGCTTGTGTTCTGCTGATCCTATCCGCAGGCAGCTGTGTTAATTACAGTTGGTATAGTGTGTCATCTGCGCAGTGTGCATCTAAAGCTACCCCAATTGCTGGTGTTCTTCTGATCCTATACTACAGGCAGCTGCAGTAATTACAGTTGGTGTATTGTGTCATCTGCACAATGTGCACCTAAAGCTACCCCAATTGCTGGTGTTCTGCTGATCCTATCCGCAGGCAGCTGTAGTAATTACAGTTGGTGTATTGTGTTATCTGCACAGTGTGCACCTAAAGCTACCCCAATTGCTGGTGTTCTTCTGATCCTATACTACAGGCAGCTGCAGTAATTACAGTTGGTGTACTGTGTGACCTGCACAGTTTACACCTAAAGCTACCCCAATTGCTGGTGTTCTTCTGATCCTATACCACAAGCCAGCAGCTGCAGTAATTACAGTTGGTGTATTGTGTCATCTGCACAGTGTGCACCTAAAGCTACCCCAATTTCTGGTGTTCTTCTGATCCTATACCACAGGCAGCTGCAGTAATTATAGTTGGTGTACTCTGTGATCTGCACAGTTTACACCTAAAGCTACCCCAATTGCAGGTGTTCTGATGATCCTATCCGCAGGCAGCTGTAGTAATTACAGTTGGTGTATTGTGTCATCTGCACAAAGTGCACCTAAAGCTACCACAATTGCTTGTGTTCTGCTGATCCTATCCGCAGGCAGCTGTAGTAATTACAGTTGGTGTATTGTGTTATCTGCACAGTGTGCACCTAAAGCTACACCTATTGCTGGTGTTCTTCTGATCCTATACCAAAGGCAGCTGCAGTAATTACAGTTGGTGTACTGTGTGATCTGCACAGTTTACACCTAAAGCTACCCCAATTGCTGGTGTTCTTCTGATCCTATACCGCAGGCAGGAAGCTGCATTTATTTCAGTTGGTGTACTGTGTCATCTGCACAGTGTGCACTTAAAGCTACCCCAATTGCTTGTGTTCTTCTCATCCTATACCACAGGCAGCTGCAGTAATTAAAGTTGGCGTTCTGTGTACTCTGCACAGTGTGCACTTAAAGCTACCCCAATTGCTGGTGTTCTTCTGATCCTATACCACAAGCAGGCAGCTGCAGTAATTACAGTTGGTGTATTTGTCATCTGCACAGTGTGCACTTAAAGCTACCCCAATTGCTGGTGTTCTTCTGATCCTATAATACAGGCAGCTGTAGTAATTACAGTTGGTATATTGTGCCATCTGCACAGTGTGCACCTAAAGCTACCCCAATTGCATGTGTTCTGCTGATCCTATCCGCAGGCAGCTGTAGTAATTACAGTTGGTGTATTGTGTCATCTTCACAGTGTGCACCTAAAGCTACCCCAATTGCTGGTGTTCTGTTGATCTTATCCGCAGGCAGCTGTAGTAAATGCAGTTGGTGTATTGTGTCATCTGCACAGTGTGCACCTAAAGCTACCACAATTGCTGGTGTTCTGCTAATCCTATCCGTAGGCAGCTGTATTAATTACAGTTGGTGTATTGTGTCATCTGCACTGTGTGCACCTAAAGCAACCCCTATTGCTGGTGTTCTTCTGATCCTATACTACAGGCAGCTGTAGTAATTACAGTTGGTGTACTGTGTACTCTGCATAGTGTGCACCTAAAGCTACCCCATTTGCTGGTGTTCTTCTGACCCTATACCACAGGCAGGCAGCTGCAGTAATTACAGTTGGTGTACTGTGTACTCTGCATAGTGTGCACTTAAAGCTACCCCAATTGCTTGTGTTCTTCTGATCCTATACCACAGGCAGTTGCATGAATTACAGTTGGCGTACTGTGTACTCTGCACAGTGTGCACTTTATTCTACCCCAATTACTGGTGTTCTTCTGATCCTATACTACAAGCAGGCAGCTGCAGTAATTACAGTTGGTGTACTGTGTCATCTGCACAGTGTGCATTTAAAGCTACCCCAATTGCTGGTGTTTTTCTGATCCTATACTACAGGCAGCTGCAGTAATTACAGTTGGTGTACTGTGTACTCTGCATAGTGTGCACTTAAACCTACCCCAATTGCTTGTGTTCTTCTGATCCTATCCGCAGGCAGCTTCAGTAATTACAGTTGGCGTACTGTGTACTCTGCACAGTGTGCACTTTATTTTACCCCAATTGCTGGTGTTCTTCTGATCCTATACCACAAGCAGGCAGCTGCAGTAATTACAGTTGGTGTACTGTGTCATCTGCACAGTGTGCACCTAAAGCTACCCCAATTGCTGGTGTTCTGCTGATCCTATCCACAGGCAGCTGCAGTAATTACAGTTGGTGTATTGTGTCATCTGCAGAGTGTTCACCTAAAGCTACCCCAATTGCTGGTGTTCTTCTGATCCTATACTACAGGCAGCTGCAGTAATTACAGTTGGTGTATTGTGTCATATGCACAATGTGCACCTAAAGCTACCCCAATTGCTGGTGGTCTGCTAATCCTATCCACAGGCAGCTGTAGTAATTACAATTGGTGTATTGTTTCATCTGCACAGTGTGCACCTAAAGCTACCCCAATTGCTTATGTTCTGCTGATCCTATCCGCAGGCAGCTGTATTAATTACAGTTGGTGTATTGTGTCATCTGCGCAGTGTGCACCTAAAGCAACCCCTATTGCTGGTGTTCTTCTGATCCTATACCACAGGCAGCTGTAGTAATTACAGTTGGTGTACTGTGTACTCTGCACAGTGTGCACCTAAAGCTACCCCAATTGCTGGTGTTCTTCTGACCCTATACCACAGGCAGGCAGCTGCAGTAATTACAGTTGATGTACTGTGTCATCTGCACAGTGTGCATTTAAAGCTACCCCAATTGCTGGTGTTTTTCTGATCCTATACTACAGGCAGCTGCAGTAATTACAGTTGGTGTACTGTGTACTCTGCATAGTGTGCACTTAAAGCTACCCCAATTGCTTGTGTTCTCCTGATCCTATCCGCAGCCAGCTGTAGTAATTACAGTTGGTGTATTGTGTTATCTGCACAGTGTGCACCTAAAGCTACACCTATTGCTGGTGTTCTTCTGATCCTATACCAAAGGCAGCTGCAGTAATTACAGTTGGTGTACTGTGTGATCTGCAAAGTTTACACCTAAAGCTACCCCAATTGCTGGTGTTCTTCTGCTCCTATACCGCAGGCAGGAAGCTGCAGTTATTTCAGTTGGTGTACTGTGTCATCTGCACAGTGTGCACTTAAAGCTACCCCAATTGCTGGTGTTCTTCTCATCCTATACCACAGGCAGCTGCAGTAATTAAAGTTGGCGTTCTGTGTACTCTGCACAGTGTGCACTTAAAGCTACCCCAATTGCTGGTGTTCTTCTGATCCTATACCACAAGCAGGCAGCTGCAGTAATTACAGTTGGTGTATTTGTCATCTGCACAGTGTGCACTTAAAGCTACCCCAATTGCTGGTGTTCTTCTGATCCTATAATACAGGCAGCTGTAGTAATTACAGTTGGTATATTGTGCCATCTGCACAGTGTGCACCTAAAGCTACCCCAATTGCATGTGTTCTGCTGATCCTATCCGCAGGCAGCTGTAGTAATTACAGTTGGTGTATTGTGTCATCTTCACAGTGTGCACCTAAAGCTACCCCAATTGCTGGTGTTCTGTTGATCTTATCCGCAGGCAGCTGTAGTAAATGCAGTTGGTGTATTGTGTCATCTGCACAGTGTGCACCTAAAGCTACCACAATTGCTGGTGTTCTGCTAATCCTATCCGTAGGCAGCTGTATTAATTACAGTTGGTGTATTGTGTCATCTGCACTGTGTGCACCTAAAGCAACCCCTATTGCTGGTGTTCTTCTGATCCTATACTACAGGCAGCTGTAGTAATTACAGTTGGTGTACTGTGTACTCTGCATAGTGTGCACCTAAAGCTACCCCATTTGCTGGTGTTCTTCTGACCCTATACCACAGGCAGGCAGCTGCAGTAATTACAGTTGGTGTACTGTGTACTCTGCATAGTGTGCACTTAAAGCTACCCCAATTGCTTGTGTTCTTCTGATCCTATACCACAGGCAGTTGCATGAATTACAGTTGGCGTACTGTGTACTCTGCACAGTGTGCACTTTATTCTACCCCAATTACTGGTGTTCTTCTGATCCTATACTACAAGCAGGCAGCTGCAGTAATTACAGTTGGTGTACTGTGTCATCTGCACAGTGTGCATTTAAAGCTACCCCAATTGCTGGTGTTTTTCTGATCCTATACTACAGGCAGCTGCAGTAATTACAGTTGGTGTACTGTGTACTCTGCATAGTGTGCACTTAAACCTACCCCAATTGCTTGTGTTCTTCTGATCCTATCCGCAGGCAGCTTCAGTAATTACAGTTGGCGTACTGTGTACTCTGCACAGTGTGCACTTTATTTTACCCCAATTGCTGGTGTTCTTCTGATCCTATACCACAAGCAGGCAGCTGCAGTAATTACAGTTGGTGTACTGTGTCATCTGCACAGTGTGCACCTAAAGCTACCCCAATTGCTGGTGTTCTGCTGATCCTATCCACAGGCAGCTGCAGTAATTACAGTTGGTGTATTGTGTCATCTGCAGAGTGTTCACCTAAAGCTACCCCAATTGCTGGTGTTCTTCTGATCCTATACTACAGGCAGCTGCAGTAATTACAGTTGGTGTATTGTGTCATATGCACAATGTGCACCTAAAGCTACCCCAATTGCTGGTGGTCTGCTAATCCTATCCACAGGCAGCTGTAGTAATTACAATTGGTGTATTGTTTCATCTGCACAGTGTGCACCTAAAGCTACCCCAATTGCTTATGTTCTGCTGATCCTATCCGCAGGCAGCTGTATTAATTACAGTTGGTGTATTGTGTCATCTGCGCAGTGTGCACCTAAAGCAACCCCTATTGCTGGTGTTCTTCTGATCCTATACCACAGGCAGCTGTAGTAATTACAGTTGGTGTACTGTGTACTCTGCACAGTGTGCACCTAAAGCTACCCCAATTGCTGGTGTTCTTCTGACCCTATACCACAGGCAGGCAGCTGCAGTAATTACAGTTGATGTACTGTGTCATCTGCACAGTGTGCATTTAAAGCTACCCCAATTGCTGGTGTTTTTCTGATCCTATACTACAGGCAGCTGCAGTAATTACAGTTGGTGTACTGTGTACTCTGCATAGTGTGCACTTAAAGCTACCCCAATTGCTTGTGTTCTCCTGATCCTATCCGCAGCCAGCTGTAGTAATTACAGTTGGTGTATTGTGTTATCTGCACAGTGTGCACCTAAAGCTACACCTATTGCTGGTGTTCTTCTGATCCTATACCAAAGGCAGCTGCAGTAATTACAGTTGGTGTACTGTGTGATCTGCAAAGTTTACACCTAAAGCTACCCCAATTGCTGGTGTTCTTCTGCTCCTATACCGCAGGCAGGAAGCTGCAGTTATTTCAGTTGGTGTACTGTGTCATCTGCACAGTGTGCACTTAAAGCTACCCCAATTGCTGGTGTTCTTCTCATCCTATACCACAGGCAGCTGCAGTAATTAAAGTTGGCGTTCTGTGTACTCTGCACAGTGTGCACTTAAAGCTACCCTAATTGCTGGTGTTCTTCTGATCCTATACCACAAGCAGGCAGCTGCAGTAATTACAGTTGGTGTATTTGTCATCTGCACAGTGTGCACTTAAAGCTACCCCAATTGCTGGTGTTCTTCTGATCCTATAATACAGGCAGCTGTAGTAATTACAGTTGGTATATTGTGCCATCTGCACATTGTGCACCTAAAGCTACCCCAATTGCTGGTGTTCTGCTGATCCTATCCGCAGGCAGCTGTAGTAATTACAGTTGGTGTATTGTGTCATCTGCACAGTGTGCACCTAAAGCTACCCCAATTGCTGGTGTTCTGTTGATCTTATCCGCAGGCAGCTGTAGTAAATGCAGTTGGTGTATTGTGTCATCTGCACAGTGTGCACCTAAAGCTACCACAATTGCTGGTGTTCTGCTAATCCTATCCGCAGGCAGCTGTATTAATTACAGTTGGTGTATTGTGTCATCTGCAATGTGTGCACCTAAAGCAACCCCTATTGCTGGTGTTCTTCTGATCCTATACTACAGGCAGCTGTAGTAATTACAGTTGGTGTACTGTGTACTCTGCATAGGGTGTATTTAAAGCTACCCCAATTGCTGGTGTTTTTCTGATCCTATACTACAGGCAGCTGCAGTAATTACAGTTGGTGTACTGTGTACTCTGCATAGTGTGCACTTAAAGCTACCCCAATTGCTTGTGTTCTTCTGATCCTATACCACAGGCAACTGCAGTAATTACAGTTGGCGTACTGTGTACTCTGCACAGTGTGCACCTTTTTCTACCCCAATTGCTGGTGTTCTTCTGATCCTATACCACAAGCAGGCAGCTGCAGTAATTACAGTTGGTGTACTGTGTCATCTGCAAAGTGTGCACCTAAAGCTACCCCAATTGCTGGTGTTCTGCTGATCCTATCCACAGGCAGCTGCAGTAATTACAGTTGGTGTATTGTGTCATCTGCACAGTGTGCACCTAAAGTTACCCCATTTGCTGGTGTTCTGCTGATCCTATCCGCAGGCAGCTGTAGTAATTGTAGTTGGTGTATTGTGTCATCTGCACAGTGTGCACCTAAAGCTACCCCAATTGCTGGTGTTCTGCTAATCCTATCCGCAGGCAGCTGTAGTAATTACAGCTGGTGTATTATGTCATCTGCACAGTGTGCACCTAAAGCTACCCCAATTGCTTGTGTTCTGCTGATCCTATCCGCAGGCAGCTGTGTTAATTACAGTTGGTATAGTGTGTCATCTGCGCAGTGTGCATCTAAAGCTACCCCAATTGCTGGTGTTCTTCTGATCCTATACTACAGGCAGCTGCAGTAATTACAGTTGGTGTATTGTGTCATCTGCACAATGTGCACCTAAAGCTACCCCAATTGCTGGTGTTCTGCTGATCCTATCCGCAGGCAGCTGTAGTAATTACAGTTGGTGTATTGTGTTATCTGCACAGTGTGCACCTAAAGCTACCCCAATTGCTGGTGTTCTTCTGATCCTATACTACAGGCAGCTGCAGTAATTACAGTTGGTGTACTGTGTGACCTGCACAGTTTACACCTAAAGCTACCCCAATTGCTGGTGTTCTTCTGATCCTATACCACAAGCCAGCAGCTGCAGTAATTACAGTTGGTGTATTGTGTCATCTGCACAGTGTGCACCTAAAGCTACCCCAATTTCTGGTGTTCTTCTGATCCTATACCACAGGCAGCTGCAGTAATTATAGTTGGTGTACTCTGTGATCTGCACAGTTTACACCTAAAGCTACCCCAATTGCAGGTGTTCTGATGATCCTATCCGCAGGCAGCTGTAGTAATTACAGTTGGTGTATTGTGTCATCTGCACAAAGTGCACCTAAAGCTACCACAATTGCTTGTGTTCTGCTGATCCTATCCGCAGGCAGCTGTAGTAATTACAGTTGGTGTATTGTGTTATCTGCACAGTGTGCACCTAAAGCTACACCTATTGCTGGTGTTCTTCTGATCCTATACCAAAGGCAGCTGCAGTAATTACAGTTGGTGTACTGTGTGATCTGCACAGTTTACACCTAAAGCTACCCCAATTGCTGGTGTTCTTCTGATCCTATACCGCAGGCAGGAA
The DNA here is from genome assembly GCF_037356315.1 of Lithobates pipiens. Lineage (NCBI taxonomy): Eukaryota > Metazoa > Chordata > Amphibia > Anura > Ranidae > Lithobates > Lithobates pipiens. Next base: position 143,907,228 of record NW_027507788.1, on the reverse strand, counting down.
GCTGCATTTATTTCAGTTGGTGTACTGTGTCATCTGCACAGTGTGCACTTAAAGCTACCCCAGTTGCTTGTGTTCTTCTCATCCTATACCACAGGCAGCTGCAGTAATTAAAGTTGGCGTTCTGTGTACTCTGCACAGTGTGCACTTAAAGCTACCCCAATTGCTGGTGTTCTTCTGATCCTATACCACAAGCAGGCAGCTGCAGTAATTACAGTTGGTGTATTTGTCATCTGCACAGTGTGCACTTAAAGCTACCCCAATTGCTGGTGTTCTTCTGATCCTATAATACAGGCAGCTGTAGTAATTACAGTTGGTATATTGTGCCATCTGCACAGTGTGCACCTAAAGCTACCCCAATTGAATGTGTTCTGCTGATCCTATCCGCAGGCAGCTGTAGTAATTACAGTTGGTGTATTGTGTCATCTGCACAGTGTGCACCTAAAGCTACCCCAATTGCTGGTGTTCTGTTGATCTTATCCGCAGGCAGCTGTAGTAAATGCAGTTGGTGTATTGTGTCATCTGCACAGTGTGCACCTAAAGCTACCACAATTGCTGGTGTTCTGCTAATCCTATCCGTAGGCAGCTGTATTAATTACAGTTGGTGTATTGTGTCATCTGCACTGTGTGCACCTAAAGCAACCCCTATTGCTGGTGTTCTTCTGATCCTATACTACAGGCAGCTGTAGTAATTACAGTTGGTGTACTGTGTACTCTGCATAGTGTGCACCTAAAGCTACCCCATTTGCTGGTGTTCTTCTGACCCTATACCAAAGGCAGGCAGCTGCAGTAATTACAGTTGGTGTACTGTGTACTCTGCATAGTGTGCACTTAAAGCTACCCCAATTGCTTGTGTTCTTCTGATCCTATACCACAGGCAGTTGCAGTAATTACAGTTGGCGTACTGTGTACTCTGCACAGTGTGCACTTTATTCTACCCCAATTACTGGTGTTCTTCTGATCCTATACTACAAGCAGGCAGCTGCAGTAATTACAGTTGGTGTACTGTGTCATCTGCACAGTGTGCATTTAAAGCTACCCCAATTGCTGGTGTTTTTCTGATCCTATACTACAGGCAGCTGCAGTAATTACAGTTGGTGTACTGTGTACTCTGCATAGTGTGCACTTAAACCTACCCCAATTGCTTGTGTTCTTCTGATCCTATCCGCAGGCAGCTTCAGTAATTACAGTTGGCGTACTGTGTACTCTGCACAGTGTGCACTTTATTTTACCCCAATTGCTGGTGTTCTTCTGATCCTATACCACAAGCAGGCAGCTGCAGTAATTACAGTTGGTGTACTGTGTCATCTGCACAGTGTGCACCTAAAGCTACCCCAATTGCTGGTGTTCTGCTGATCCTATCCACAGGCAGCTGCAGTAATTACAGTTGGTGTAATGTGTCATCTGCAGAGTGTTCACCTAAAGCTACCCCAATTGCTGGTGTTCTTCTGATCCTATACTACAGGCAGCTGCAGTAATTACAGTTGGTGTATTGTGTCATATGCACAATGTGCACCTAAAGCTACCCCAATTGCTGGTGGTCTGCTAATCCTATCCACAGGCAGCTGTAGTAATTACAATTGGTGTATTGTTTCATCTGCACAGTGTGCACCTAAAGCTACCCCAATTGCTTATGTTCTGCTGATCCTATCCGCAGGCAGCTGTATTAATTACAGTTGGTGTATTGTGTCATCTGCGCAGTGTGCACCTAAAGCAACCCCTATTGCTGGTGTTCTTCTGATCCTATACCACAGGCAGCTGTAGTAATTACAGTTGGTGTACTGTGTACTCTGCACTGTGTGCACCTAAAGCTACCCCAATTGCTGGTGTTCTTCTGACCCTATACCACAGGCAGGCAGCTGCAGTAATTACAGTTGATGTACTGTGTCATCTGCACAGTGTGCATTTAAAGCTACCCCAATTGCTGGTGTTTTTCTGATCCTATACTACAGGCAGCTGCAGTAATTACAGTTGGTGTACTGTGTACTCTGCATAGTGTGCACTTAAAGCTACCCCAATTGCTTGTGTTCTCCTGATCCTATCCGCAGGCAGCTGTAGTAATTACAGTTGGTGTATTGTGTTATCTGCACAGTGTGCACCTAAAGCTACACCTACTGCTGGTGTTCTTCTGATCCTATACCAAAGGCAGCTGCAGTAATTACAGTTGGTGTACTGTGTGATCTGCAAAGTTTACACCTAAAGCTACCCCAATTGCTGGTGTTCTTCTGATCCTATACCGCAGGCAGGAAGCTGCAGTTATTTCAGTTGGTGTACTGTGTCATCTGCACAGTGTGCACTTAAAGCTACCCCAATTGCTGGTGTTCTTCTCATCCTATACCACAGGCAGCTGCAGTAATTAAAGTTGGCGTTCTGTGTACTCTGCACAGTGTGCACTTAAAGCTACCCTAATTGCTGGTGTTCTTCTGATCCTATACCACAAGCAGGCAGCTGCAGTAATTACAGTTGGTGTATTTGTCATCTGCACAGTGTGCACTTAAAGCTACCCCAATTGCTGGTGTTCTTCTGATCCTATAATACAGGCAGCTGTAGTAATTACAGTTGGTATATTGTGCCATCTGCACATTGTGCACCTAAAGCTACCCCAATTGCTGGTGTTCTGCTGATCCTATCCGCAGGCAGCTGTAGTAATTACAGTTGGTGTATTGTGTCATCTGCACAGTGTGCACCTAAAGCTACCCCAATTGCTGGTGTTCTGTTGATCTTATCCGCAGGCAGCTGTAGTAAATGCAGTTGGTGTATTGTGTCATCTGCACAGTGTGCACCTAAAGCTACCACAATTGCTGGTGTTCTGCTAATCCTATCCGCAGGCAGCTGTATTAATTATAGTTGGTGTATTGTGTCATCTGCAATGTGTGCACCTAAAGCAACCCCTATTGCTGGTGTTCTTCTGATCCTATACTACAGGCAGCTGTAGTAATTACAGTTGGTGTACTGTGTACTCTGCATAGGGTGTATTTAAAGCTACCCCAATTGCTGGTGTTTTTCTGATCCTATACTACAGGCAGCTGCAGTAATTACAGTTGGTGTACTGTGTACTCTGCATAGTGTGCACTTAAAGCTACCCCAATTGCTTGTGTTCTTCTGATCCTATACCACAGGCAACTGCAGTAATTACAGTTGGCGTACTGTGTACTCTGCACAGTGTGCACCTTTTTCTACCCCAATTGCTGGTGTTCTTCTGATCCTATACCACAAGCAGGCAGCTGCAGTAATTACAGTTGGTGTACTGTGTCATCTGCACAGTGTGCACCTAAAGCTACCCCAATTGCTGGTGTTCTGCTGATCCTATCCACAGGCAGCTGCAGTAATTACAGTTGGTGTATTGTGTCATCTGCAGAGTGTTCACCTAAAGCTACCCCAATTGCTGGTGGTCTGCTAATCCTATCCGCAGGCAGCTGTAGTAATTACAATTTTTGTATTGTTTCATCTGCACAGTGTGCACCTAAAGCTACCCCAATTGCTTGTGTTCTGCTGATCCTATCCGCAGGCAGCTGTATTAATTACAGTTGGTGTATTGTGTCATCTGCGCAGTGTGCACCTAAAGCAACTCCTATTGCTGGTGTTCTTCTGATCCTATACCACAGGCAGCTGTAGTAATTACAGTTGGTGTACTGTGTACTCTGCACAGTGTGTACCTAAAGCTACCCCAATTGCTGGTGTTCTTCTGACCCTATACCACAGGCAGGCAGCTGCAGTAATTACAGTTGGTTTACTGTGTCATCTGCACAGTGTGCATTTAAAGCTACCCCAATTGCTGGTGTTTTTCTGATCCTATACTACAGGCAGCTGCAGTAATTACAGTTGGTGTACTGTGTACTCTGCATAGTGTGCACTTAAACCTACCCCAATTGCTTGTGTTCTCCTGATCCTATCCGCAGGCAGCTGCAGTAATTACAGTTGGCGTACTGTGTACTCTGCACAGTGTGCACTTTATTCTACCCCAATTGCTGGTGTTCTTTTGATCTTATACCACAAGCAGGCAGCTGCAGTAATTACAGTTGGTGTACTGTGTCATCTGCACAGTGTGCACTTAAAGCTACCTCAATTGCTGGTGTTCTTCTGATCATATACTATAGGCAGCTGTAGTAATTACAGTTGGTGTATTGTGTCTTCTGCAAAGTGTGCACCTAAAACTACCCCAATTGCTGGTGTTCTGCTGATCCTATCCGCAGGCAGCTGTAGTAATTACAGTTGGTGTATTGTGTTATCTGCACAGTGTGCACCTAAAGCTACCCCAATTTCTGGTGTTCTTCTGATCCTATACCACAGGCAGCTGCAGTAATTACAGTTGGTGTACTGTGTACTCTGCACAGTGTGCACTTAAAGTTACCCCAATTGCTGGTGTTCTTCTGATCCTATAGTACAGGCAGCTGCAGTAATTGCAGCTGGTGTACTGTGCACTCTGCACAGTGTGCACATAAAGCTACCCCAATTGCTGGTGTTCTCATATTAAGCAGGCTTTGTGTCTAGAGGCAACAGTGCTGGTTGTGGACATGTGCATCCTCATCAGCACATGGTCATGGGACATGCTTGTCCTTTTTTTTGCAGCTGGCCGTGTTGAACCGCAACATGCCAAAGACTTGGTAGAGTGGATGACGAAGCCGTCCTCATCCTCCTCATTCTCTCTCATCCAGGCTCAGGGTACTGGCAAAGCAGATGCCAATGCGGCCTCTTCTCTTGGCTCAATGGAATCAGTCACTCCTTCCCTAGCCCCACCATGACCTCCTGAGGAATCCCCCGGACTGTTTGAGCAGTGTTGGGTACATGCTCCAGAAGGATGCCCAGCGTTTTGAAGGCTCTGATGATAATACCCAGCTAGAGGAAGGCAGTAACGTGAGCCTAGAGAGAGGGAGTGCCCAAGAAGGACAGCAATCTGGCAATCATGTTCCCCCAGCTGCAGCATACTGCCAAGTTTGCTCCAGTGATGAGGAGGGAGGGGATGATGAGGTCACTGACTCCACGTGGGTGCCTGATAGGAGAGAGGAGGAGGAGGCACATCTCCAATGAGGCAGGATGCCCTCCAGGGGCCAGCTTAAGGGCAGCACACCGACTATCACACCGCAGTGCTCCGCATGTGCAGGGCGCTGCCTCTGCTCGTTATTCCAAAAGTTCTTTGGTGTGGGCCTTTTTTGAGACGAGTGCATCAGATCGCACCGCTGCTATTTGCAACATATGTCTGAAGCGTATCTCATGTGGCTAAAACCTCAGCCACTTGGGCACCACATGCTTGACCAGACATATGTTGACCTGCCATGCAGTTCATTAGCAAGTGTATCTAAAAGACCCACACCAAAGAACAAAGCGGACCTCTCCTTGCTCTTCATCAGCTGGGATCTCCAACCCCACTATACCTTCAGTCCTCTCTGAAACCTACACTGAGAGGAATGAAGGTGTAGAATTAGGTGTGTCAAAGCCAAGTACTTGTGGGCAATCTGCTATCGGTACACCGACATCCAATTGTACCAGGCAAATTTCCCTGCCCCAGCTGCTGCACCACTGAAAGAAGTACACCCCCAGCCATCCACATGCCCAGCGGTTGAATGCTGGCTTGGCTTAATTGCTAGCACTTCAACTGCTGCCTTTTCAGTTGGTAGACTCTGCACCCGTCTGTGAGTTTGTGGAATGTGCGGTTCCTCAGTGGCAGGTTCCCAAATGCCACTTTTTCATATGGAAGGCGATTCCGGCTCTCTACTGGCATGTGGAAGGCAATGTCTTGGCCTCCCTGGACAGGGCGGTCAGCGGTAAGGTGCATATTATCGCTGACTCATGGTCCAGCAGGCATGGACAGGGATGTTACCTATCTTTCACGGCACATTGGGTGACTCTGCTGGCAGCTGGGAAGGATGCAGGACAAGGTGCAGTAGTGTTGGAGGTTGTTCCAACACCCTGCCTCCAAAATGCTGACCTGCAGGTCTGGTATGGATATTTGGGGGAACCCCACATAATTTTTTTTTAAATTTGACACGGGGTTCCTCTTAAAATCCATACCAGACCTGAAGGGCCCAGTAATTGAATTTTTTTTATCAATGACTTTCAATGAATGTTCTCTGTATTACAATGAGCCGACAATTCATTATAGCCGCGAGTGCTTTTAAATTACTTTTTTTCCTGCAGAAATGACACTTGGTGCAGGGACAGTTCTAAGCACGGGAAACATGCGTCCCTTTACAGGCATACTATACACACCCCCAGGTATGAAATTTAAAGGAATATTACACTTCTATTGTTTCACTTTAAGCATTATTAAAATCATTGCTCCTGAAAAAATGGCTGTTTTTAAAACTTTTTTTTGCATTGATACATGTCCTCTGGGGCAGGACCCAGGTCCCCAAACACTTTTTAGGACAATAACTTGCATATTAGCCTTTAAAATTAGCACTTTTGATTTTGAACGTTCGAGTCCCATAGACTTTAATAGGGTTCTAAAGTTCATAAGAAGTTTGCACATAGTTTCATAGTTTCATAGTTAGTTAGGTTGAATAAAGACATCAGTCCATCCAGTTCAACCTGTGAGTGTCTACAATTGTCCCCATCCCTGTACATTGCACACTCATGTTGGTCCCTACCCTCAAGGAGCCCACAATCCAAGGTCCCCATTCATATCCTAGGGCCAATTTTGAACAGAAGCCAATTTACCTACCTGCATGTCTTTGGATTGTGGGAGGAAACCGGAGTACCCGGAGGAAACCCACGCAGGCACAGGGAGAACATGCAAACTCCAGGCAGGTAGTGTCGTGGTTGGGATTTGAACCAGCGACCCTTCTTACTGCTAAGTGAGAGTGCTAACCACTACACCACTGTGCCGCCCCTTAAATTCTGGTGCGAACCGAACCGTGGGGTGTTCGGCTCATCCTTAGTGTCAACTATAATCATCAACAGGTTTCTGTGGTTATAGGGCAATACGTTGTAAAGAGACTCTGTCATTTCACATTGAGTTGGCCAGTGGTTTAGAAAGCATTATAGCCAAAACATCTGCATGATATGTAGGCATAGTATTTTTACAAAAAGAGGTCAGAAATGACAACCCACAAATTCTTCTTGTAAAACAAACAGTTGTAAACGCTCTCTATAAACACATAAAACATCTTTGCATTGCCATCTGCTGGCCAAACATAACTGTAATGCTGTGTACACACGATCAGAAATTCAGCCAGCAAAAGACCGATGAGAGCTTTTGGTCGGAAAATGCGATCGTGTGTTTGCTCCATTGGACTTTTGCTGGCCGAATTTCGGGCAGCAAAAGATTGAGAGCAGGTTCTCAATTTTTCAGTCGGAAAAAGTTCCTATCCGATCGTGTGTACGTGGCATTATGCTTGTGTGATTTTAAAGGGAAAAGAAAAAAGAAAACCATTCATACTCACCTAGATGGCATCAGTCCTTATTTCTCGCTCCCCAGGCAGCCATCTCTTACATTGCTTGATGTCCATATGCTTGATGTCCATAAAGCATATGGATGAGCATTCGGCACCCTCCTGTACGATTTTGGTCCTGCATAGTACACGATGAGAGAGCTGTGACCAGTCAAGCAGCAAAGTAAAAAGGCTTTGGGGGCCCAGTTGCATGAAGAGAAAGCCTATGGACATAAGCAATAATAATAATCATAATAATAACAAGTACAGTGGTGTGAAAAAGTGTTTGCCCCCTTCCTCATTTCCTGTTCCTTTGCATGTTTGTCACACTTAAGTGTTTCGGAACATCAAACCAATTTAAACAATAGTCAAGGACAACACAAGTAAACACAAAATGCAATTTGTAAATGAAGGTGTTTATTATTAAAGGTGAAAAAAAATCCAAACCATCATGGCCCTGTGTGAAAAAGTGATTGCCCCCTAAACCTAATAACTGGTTGGGCCACCCTTAGCAGCAACAACTGCAACCAAGCGTTTGCGATAACGTGCAATGAGGCTTTTACAGCGTCCTGGAGGAATTTTGGCCCACTCATCTTTGCAGAATTGTCCTAATTCAGTTACATTAGAGGGTTTTCGAGCATGAACGGCCTTTTTAAGGTCATACCACAACATCTCAATAGGATTCAGGTCAGGACTTTGGCTAGGCCACTCCAAAGTCTTCATTTTGTTTTTCTTCAGCCATTCGGTGGTGGATTTGCTGGTGTGTTTAGGATCATTGTCCTGCTGCAGAACCCAAGTTCGTTTCAGCTTGAGTACACGAACAGATGGTCGGACATTCTCCTTCAGGATCTCTTGGTAGACAGCAGAATTCATAGTTCCTTTTATCAAGGCAAGTCTTCCAGGTCCTGAAGCAGCAAAACAGCCCCAGACCATCACACTACCACCACCATATTTTACTGTTGGTATAATGTTCTTTTTATGAAATGCAGTGTTCCTTCTACGCCAGATATACTTGGACACACACCTTCCAAAGAGTTCCACTTTTGTCTCATCGGTCCACAGAATGTTGTCCCAAAAGTCTTGGGGATCATCAAGATGTGTTGTGGAGAAATTGAGACGAGCTTTGATGTTCTTTTTGCTCAGCAGTGGTTTTCTCCTTGGAACTCTGCCATGCAGGCCATTTTTGCCCAGTCTTTTCCTGATGGTGGAGGCATGAACGCTGACCTTAACTGAGGCAAGTGAGGCCTGCAGTTCCTTGGATGTTGTTGTGGGGTCTTTTGTGACCTCTTGGATGAGTCATCCCTGTGGTCTTGGGGTAATTTTGGGCGGCCGGCCACTCCTGGGAAGGTTCACCACTGTTCCATGTCTTCGCCATTTGTGGATAATGGCTCTCACTGTGGTTCGCTGGATTCCCAAAGCTTTGGAAATGGCTTTATAACCCTTTCCAGACTGATAGATCTCAATTACTTTCTTTCTCAATTGTTCCTGAATTTCTTTGGGTCTCGGCATGATGTGTAGCTTTTAAGGATCTTCTGGTGGACCTTACTGTGTCAAGCAGCTCCTATTTAAGTGATGCCTTGATTGTGAACAGGTGTGGCAATAATCAGGCCTGGGTGTGGCTAGAGAAATTGAACTCAGGTGTGGACAACCACAGTTATAGTATGTTTTAACAAGGGGGGCAATCACTTTTTCACACAGGGCCATGATGGTTTGGATTTTTTTTCACCTTTAATAATAAACACCTTCGTTTACAAATTGCATTTTGTGTTTACTTGTGTTGTCCTTGACTATTCTTTAAATTGGTTTGATGTTCCGAAACACTTAAGTGTGACAAACATGCAAAGGAACAGGAAATGAGGAAGGGGGCAAACACTTTTTCACACCACTGTATATCTGACCCCTCCTATATATGTGTCTGTCTCTCTGATCTACATACAGGGCGCTGGACTATGGATGTTTTTAGAAGTATGTGATTAGAGCCAGAGGCTTTAAAAAAATGGTGGGCTTGCCGCACAGAGCACTGCATCCTGATCACACCTACTTGTGTGGCAAAAGCGAATGAATATTCGCTATTGACACACTGATCCTACTCCCGGACAATCAGGAAGCATGGCAAATCGTGTCTCAGGACATACTTCCTGTTCCTGTATGGCCAGGCGGAGGATGTCTCATTGTGTGCTTGTTGGAGTGGCCTGACTCTTCCATCCCCCTATGGCAAGGTAAGGCACATTCAGAGTGTCTCGTGTCTCCCTTGCGGCAATGGCAGGTGATCACCACCATTACTCTCCCGCGGCAGGGGATGGCTGGTTATCACCATCGTTTGTCTCCCATGTCGGGGATTTGCTTAGTAGCGGGCCATGCTCCCGTGGCGGGGGGTGATTTTAGTTTGTGTAATTTTGAGCCCTCCACACCACTGGTACTGACCCGTAAACTCTGCCCCACTTAGTACCAACCTCTGAACTCTGCTTCATTTAGTATTGCCCTCTGAACACTGCCTCACTTAGTACTGACCTCTGAGTCACTGAGCTCTGCATCACCTACTACAGGGTTCAGAGGTCAGTAATAAGTGAGGCAGAGTTCAGGGTTCAATACAAAGAGAGGCAGAGTTCAGGGGTCAGTATTATGAGAGGCGGAGTCCAGGGGTCAGTAGTAAGTGAGGAGGAGTTTAGAGGCCAAAACGAAGGCAGAGTTCAGAGTTTCATACTAATTGAGGCAGAGTTTGGGGGTAAATACTAAGAGGGCGGAGTTCAGAGGTCAGTACTAAGAGAGGCGGAGTTCAGGGGTCAGTACTAAGTGAAGCAGCGTTCAGAGGTTAGTACTAAGTGAGGCGGAGTTCAGAGGCCAAAACGGAGGCAGAGTTCAGAGGATAATACTAATTGAGGCAGATTTCGGGGGTAAATACTAATTGAGGTAGAGTTCAGAGGTCATTACTAAATGAGGCAGAGTTCAGAGGTCAATACTAAGTGAAGCAGAGTTCAGAGGTCAGTACTAAGTGAAGCAGAGTTCAGAGATCAGTACAAAGTGAAGCAGAGTTCAGAGGTCAATACTAAGTGAGACAGAGTTCAGAAGTCAATACTAAGTGAGGCAGAGTTCAGAGGTCAATACTAAGTGAAGCAGAGTTTAGAGGTTAGTACAAACTGAGGCGGAGTTCAGAGGTTAATACTAAGTGAAGCAGAGTTTAGAGGTTAGTACTAAGTGAGGCGGAGTTCAGTGGTCAGTACTGAGATGGAGTTCAGAGGTCAGTACTAAATGAGGCGGAGTTCCGAGGTCAATACTAAGAGAGGCAGAGTTCAGAGGTCAATACTAAGTGAAGCAGAGTTTAGAGGTTAGTACTAAGTGAGGCAGAGTTCAGGGTTCAATACAAAGAGAGGCAGAGTTCAGGGGTCAGTACTAAGAGGGGCGGAGTCCAGGGGTCAGTACTAAGTGAGATGGAATTTAGAGGCCAAAACGGAGGCAGAGTTCAGAGGTTCATACTAATTGAGGCAGAGTTCGGGGGTAAATACTAAGAGAGGCAGAGTTCAGAGGTCAGTACTAAGAGAGGCGGGGTTCAGGGGTCAGTACTAAGTGAAGCAGCTTTCAGAGATTAGTACCAAGTGAGGCGGAGTTCAGAGGCCAAAACGGAGGCAGAGTTCAGAGGTTAATACTAATTGAGGCAGATTTCGGGGGAAAATACTAATTGAGGCAGAGTTCAAAGATCAGTACTAAGTGAGGCAGAGTTCACTACTAAGTGAGGTAGAGTTCAGAGGTCATTACTTAGTGAGGCAGAGTTCAGAGGTCAATACTAAGTGAAGCAGAGTTTAGAGGTCAATACTAAGTGAGGCAGAGTTCAGAAGTCAATACTAAGTGAGGCAGCGTTCAGAAGTCAATATTATGTGAGGCAGAGTTCAGAGGTCAATACTAAGTGAAGCAGAGTTTAGAGGTTAGTACTATGTGAGGCAGAGTTCAGAGGTCAATACTAAGTGAAACAGAGTTTAGAGGTTAGTACTAAGTGAGGCAGAGTTTAGAGGTTAGTACTAAGTGAGGCAGAGTTCAGAGGTCAATACTAAGTGAAGCAGAGTTTAGAGGTTAGTACTAAGTGAGGTGGAGTTCAGAGGTCAGTACTGAGATGGAGTTCAGAGTTCAGTACTAAATGAGGTGGAGTTCAGAGGTCAATACTAAGCGAGGCAGAGTTCAGAGGTCAATACTAAGTGAGGCAGAGTTCAGAGGTCAATACTAAGCGAGGCAGAGTTCAGAGGTCAGTACTAAGTGAGGCAGAGTTCAGAGGTCAATACTAAGTGAGGCAGAGTTAAGAGGTCAATACTAAGTGAGGCAGAGTTCAGAGGTCAATACTAAGTGAAGCAGAGTTTAGAGGTTGGTACTAAGTGAGGTGGAGTTCAGAGATCAAAACTAAGTGAGGCAGAGTTCAGAGGTCAGTACTGAGATGGAGGGCAGAGGTCAGTATTAAGTGAGGCGGAGTTCAGAGGTCAAAACTAGTGAGGCGGAGTTCAGAGGTCAAAACTAAGTGAGGCGGAGTTTAGAAGACAAAACAGAGACAGAGTTCAGAGGTTAATACTAATTGAGGCAGAGTTCGGGGGTAAATACTAAGAGAGGTGGAGTTCAGAGGTCAGTACTAAGAGAGACGGAGTTCAGGGGTCAGTACTAAGTGAAGCAGAGCTCAGAGGTTTGTTCAACGTGAGGCGGAGTTCAGAGGCCAAAACGGAGGCAGAGTTCAGAAGTTAATACTAATTGAAGAAGATTTTGGGGGTAAATACTAATTGAGGCAGAGTTCAGAGATCAGTACTAAGTGAGGCAGAGTTCAGAGGTCATTACTTAGTGAGGCAGAGTTCAGAGGTCAATACTAAGTGAAGCAGAGTTTAGAGGTCAATACTAAGTGAGGCAGAGTTCAGAAGTCAATACTAAGTGAGGCAGCGTTCAGAAGTCAATATTATGTGAGGCAGAGTTCAGAGGTCAATACTAAGTGAAGCAGAGTTTAGAGGTTAGTACTATGTGAGGCAGAGTTCAGAAGTCAATACTAAGTGAAACAGAGTTTAGAGGTTAGTACTAAGTGAGGCAGAGTTTAGAGGTTATTACTAAGTGAGGCAGAGTTCAGAGGTCAATACTAAGTGAAGCAGAGTTTAGAGGTTAGTACTAAGTGAGGTGGAGTTCAGAGGTCAGTACTGAGATGGAGTTCAGAGTTCAGTACTAAATGAGGTGGAGTTCAGAGGTCAATACTAAGCGAGGCAGAGTTCAGAGGTCAATACTAAGTGAGGCAGAGTTCAGAGGTCAATACTAAGCGAGGCAGAGTTCAGAGGTCAGTACTAAGTGAGGCAGAGTTCAGAGGTCAATACTAAGTGAGGCAGAGTTAAGAGGTCAATACTAAGTGAGGCAGAGTTCAGAGGTCAATACTAAGTGAAGCAGAGTTTAGAGGTTAGTACTAAGTGAGGCAGAGTTCAGAGGTCAATACTAAGTGAAGCAGAGTTTAGAGGTTAGTACTAAGTGAGGTGGAGTTCAGAGATCAAAACTAAGTGAGGCAGAGTTCAGAGGTCAGTACTGAGATGGAGGGCAGAGGTCAGTATTAAGTGAGGCTGAGTTCAGAGGTCAAAACTAGTGAGGCGGAGTTCAGAGGTCAAAACTAAGTGAGGCGGAGTTTAGAGGACAAAACAGAGACAGAGTTCAGAGGTTAATACTAATTGAGGCAGAGTTCGGGGGTAAATACTAAGAGAGGTGGAGTTCAGAGGTCAGTACTAAGAGAGACGGAGTTCAGGGGTCAGTACTAAGTGAAGCAGAGCTCAGAGGTTTGTTCAACGTGAGGCGGAGTTCAGAGGCCAAAACGGAGGCAGAGTTCAGAAGTTAATACTAATTGAAGAAGATTTTGGGGGTAAATACTAATTGAGGCAGAGTTCAGAGATCAGTACCAAGTGAGGCAGAGTTCAGAGGTCATTACTAAGTGAGGCAGAGTTCAGAGGTCAATACTAAGTGAGGCAGAGTTCAGAAGTCAATGCTAAGTGAGGCAGAGTTCAGAGGTCAATACTAAGTGAAGCAGAGTTTATAGGTTAGTACTAAGTGAGGCGGAGTTCAGAGGTCAATACTGAGATGGAGTTCAGAGGTCAGTACTAAATGAGGCAGAGTTCAAAGGGCAATACTAAGTAAAGCAGAGTTTAGAGGTTAGTACTAAGTGAGGCGGAGTTCAGAGGTCAAGACTAAGTGAGGAGGAGTTTAGAGGCCAAAACAGAGGCAGAGTTCAGAGGTTAATACTAATTGAGGCAGAGTTCAGGGGTAAATACTAAGAGAGGCGGAATTCAGAGGTCAGTACTAAGAGAGGCGGAGTTCAGGGGTCAGTACTAAGTGAAGCAGAGTTCAGAGATCAGTACTAAGTGAGGCAGAGTTCAGAGGTCAGTACTAAGTGAGGCAGAGTTCAGAGGTCAATACTAAGTGAGGCAGAGTACAGAGGTCAGTACTAAGTGAAGCAGAGTTTAGAGGTTAGTACTAAGTGAGGCTGAGTTCAGAGGTCAATACTAAGTGAAGCAGAGTTTAGAGGTTAGTACTAAGTGAGGCGGAGTTCAGAGATCAAAACTAAGTGAAGCAGAGTTTAGAGGTTAGTACTAAGCGAGGCAGAGTTCAGAGGTCAGTACCTAGATGGAGTTCAGTACTAAATGAGGCGGAGTTCAGAGGTCAATACTAAGTGAGGTGGAGTTCAGTGGTCAAAACTAAGTGAGGCGGAGTTCAGAGGTCAGTACTGAGATGGAGTTCAGAGATCAGTACTAAATGAGGTAGAGTTCAGAGGTCAATCCAAAGGGAAGCAGAGTTCAGAGGTTAGTACTCAGTGAGGCAGAGTTCAGAGGACAATACTGAGGCGGAGTTCAGAAGTCAGTACTAAGTAAGGTGGAGTTCAGATGTTAGTACTATATGAGGCGGAGTTCAGATGTTAGTACTATATGAGGCGGAGTTCAGAGGCCAAACTAAGTGAGGTGGACTTCAGAAGTCAATACTAAGTGAAGCAGAGTTCAGAGGTTAGTTCTAACTGAGGTGGAGTTCAGAGGTCAGTAGTGACACAGAGTGCTGTAGGAAGTGACTGTCTGTCTCACCTCTGTACTGCTTACCTCAGTTCTCCCTGGACTCTTCACAGTACTCAGTGTACTGCAGCTCCAGGTCTTCACCCCCATCCCCTATTCCCTATTCCCTATTCCAGTAGGCAGGGCTAAATGTCCAGATGCCTGATGAAGGAGCACGCATGCTCCGAACGCGTGCAACGTAAACCACAACGAAACGTCATCGCAGTGCGCCCCTCAACATAACAACGAACGGACGAACGGACCTCCCTGACGCTGTTACACCAAGCCGTGCGACGCTGGGAACCACCGGACGAGAGATACAGCCGAACGAGTTACCGCTTCTCCTCGAGAGCCCTGCGATGCCCTCTAGATACATGATGTGCCTGAAACCTTCTGGTAGAGTGTGAGTGCATAACTTCACAAATTAAATGTCTTTGATTCAACAATACTGCACTTAGATTGGCGCTGTTTTTTATTCTGTTTATAGGGCTAAATGTCAGCAACTGATAGCCCTGGCTATTGGAGCAGGGAATATAAAAGGGGGGAGAAGAGCCGGAGCTGCAGTACCCTGAGTACTGTGAAGAGTCCTAGGGAGAAGAAAAATAGTAAGCCATGCTTCTCTCTCTGTCTCCTCTGCAGCTGCACTAGTCTTAGGCATCTACAGAGAAAGCACTGTTTGTTAGTGACGGTAAGGGGGTGAGTACTTAACGACAGCACGGGGAGGTGGCACGGCTTTGCTTGACTGTGATTGGCTTATAGCCCCATCTCCACTGTCGCACCGCCCTTAGCACCTGCCCCCTCAATCAAGCCAATCACAATAAATAATATCCCTGTCTCCCTACTCCGTGTGTTGACCTTTACAACCTCCCCCCCCCCGGAATAAACAAACACTGTTTCTTCTGTAGCTGCCTGTGACAAGCGCAGTTGCAGGAGACACACAGGGAAGGACAGTGCTTCACCCCTTCAGGCTAGAGGAGCCATGTGCTTGAACGTGTTCCGGTACTGGACTCTGGGATTCAGCCTGAATTGGAAGGACACAGAGATTTATTTCAAATCTTGGGATCAGTGCCAGGGCAATGTTATCCAGCGCCCAGGGCAAAGATGCCAAACTGCGCCCCCCTTTCCCTTAGGGTTAGGGTCAGGGTACCCCCTACCCCTGCAATAAACCATTGCGCCAGGGGCAATCGTCCCTCCTGCCCACCCCTTGTCCCGGCTCTGCTTGGGACTGTCCTGTCCAATCCAGGGTGGTTGGGAAGTATGCATACAAGGTGATTAGGGTGTGCCCAGGCACACTCGGCACACCCCGTGGGCACACCTATGAGTGGCTTTCTCTGTCTTTTCTCCTCAGTTGACTTAGAGACAGCTGCAGGAATCACAGCCAGCAAGGAAGGAGCAGGAGGTGGTTTCGAGCCACACTCTGTGTGTTAATGGACAAGCAGGGCAGGGCTCGAGAGTCAGCATGCACGGGTGCCCCCAGAACAAGCGGTTTGCTATAGTGGGTGCTTGGTGGGAGGGAGGAGCCAGGAGCGCCAGCAGGGGACCCGAGAAGAGGAGGATCAGGACTGCTTTCTGCAAAACCACAGAGCAGGTAAGTATTATACCATGTATGTTATTTTAAAGTGATAGTAAAGCCTTGTTTTTTTCCCCAGAAGATTTAGCTGTTTAATGACCAGGCCATTTATCGCAATGCAGCGCTGGGTCATTTTAACTGACAATTACGCAGTCGTGAGATGCTGTACCCAAATAAAATTGACGTCCTTTTTTCCTCATAAATAGAGCTTTCTTTTGGTGGTATTTGATCATCTCTGTGGTTTTTATTTTTTTTGCGCTATAAACAAAAAAGAGCGTCAATTTTGAAAAAAACACAATAATTTTATACTTTTTGCTATAATAAATTTCCCCATTTTTTTTAAAAAAAAGCTAATTTTTTTCTCAGTTTAGGCCAATATGTATTTTACATATTTTTGGTAACAAAAATTGCAATAAACGTATATTGATTGGTTTGCGCAAAAGTTATAGCGTCATCAAAATATAGGCATACCCCACTTTTAAGTACGCAATGGGCTTTATTTACTAAAGCTGGGAAGTGTAAAATCAGGCTCACTTCTGCACAGAAACCAATGAGCTTACAGATTTTATTACAAAAGCTTCATTGAACAAGCTGGGGCTAGAAGCTCATTGGTTTCTATGCAGAAGTGAGTCTGATTTTGCACTTTCCAGCTTTAGTAAATAAACCCCATTGTGTACTTAAAAGTGGGGTATGCCTGTAGGGGATAGATTTATGGCATTTTTATTATTATTTATTTTTTACAAGTAATGGCGGAGATCTGCGATTTTTATCGTGACTGCGACATTATGCTGGACACATCGGACACATTTGACACATTTGTGGGACATTTGACAATTATACAGCGGTCATCGCGTGCGTCACCCATGAGTATCTATACCCCCGCATTGCAGCGGGCGCTCCTGCTATCCCGCTTAAAGGAGCCAACATACAGCTACCAAAATTCCACGGGATTGTGCCGAACTGCCGCAGTATATTGAAGGCGGCTGGTCGGCAAGTGGTAAAATAACAAAGATGTTATACTTACCTGCTCTGTGTAGTGGTTTTGCACAGAGCAGCTCGGATCCTCCTCTTCTCGGGTCTCACGCTGGCGCTTCTGGCTCCTTCCTCCTGCCGGGTGCCCCCACAACCAGCTTGTTCTGGGAGCACCCAAGAGGAGTGTTCCCGACCCGCGGCTCTGTGTGTCTGTGTGTCCGGAACCGCGGCTCGGCCTCACTCCCTCCATCTCATGGCTCACTGGCTGTGATTGACAGCAGCAATGGCTCCCACTGCTGCCAAATGCCAATCAGGGTGTGTGAATCCCCAGAGAGGCACATCTCTCCTTGACATTGCTGGATCTAGAGGAGGCTCAGGTAAGTATTAGGGGGGCTAAGGAGGCTGCTGCACACAGAAAGTATTTTACCTCCATTAATAGAAAGCATGAAGGAAAACGGAAAATTCCTATCAAAATACTTACCGTAATTTTCCTTTCCTGATGGACTCCATGGCAGCAACGTGTGGGTTAAGTCCCGCCTCCACTACCCTATAGGACACTACTCCCATAAATCTTTGCTCCCTGCCCATGGCCGTGTTCGATAACTAGCCTACTCCAGCCATTTTGGGAGGGAACTCCTGCTGCCATGGAGTCCATCAGGAAAGGAAAATTACGGTAAGTATTTTGATAGGAATTTTCCGTTTTCCTGACAGACTCCATGGCAGCAACGTGTGGGAAATAACTCGCCAAACACACTCGGGTGGGCAAAAATGCTGAACCAAGATTTATTTAACACTGTCCACTGACAGCACCTTTAAACCAAAATCAACAGAAGATAAACTGGCAGGTTCGACACAATAGTGAGCCATAAATGTATGAATGGACGACCAAGAGGCAGCCTTGCAGATAACCTCAGGAGCCACATGACGTGAAGCTGCCCAAGAAGTAGAGAGACTTCTCGTGGAATGTGCCGTAACCGCCTCAGGAGGAGCCAAGCCCTTCTCTTTATAAGCCCACTGGATCGCCTGAACCACCCACGTGGAGATGGATCTGACCGAAGCCCTAAGGCCTTTGTTTTTGCCATGAAAAAGAACAAAAAGGTAATCCGATTGCCGGAAAGAAGCTGTCGCCTCCAGGTACCGTTTCAGAATAATTCCCATGTCGAGAGGATGAAGATCCTGACTCCCAGCAGAATTAAAGGTAGGAAGAGTAATGTCCTGATTTTCGTGGAAGACCGAGGTAACCTTTGGGTTTGAACCCAGCATTGGCACTAGGACCACTCTGTCAGGGAAGAATGTGAGGAAAGGTTCCTTTGATCCTAAAGACTGAATCTCAGAGACTCTCTTCGCTGAGGATATGGCTACCAAAAAAGATGTCATTAGGGACAATTCTTTGACTGAAAGTGATCTGTCCAGTTGAGAGAAGAAGTCGAGAACTAAGGGTAAATCCCACTTGGGGAATCTGGGTTTCCTCTGTGGTCTAAGTCTAATTGCTCCTTTAAAAAATTGCTGAACCAAAGGATGTTTAGCCCAAGATATTCCAGAAAAGGCTGAAATTGCCGAGACTTGCACACGAAGAGCGCTGACAGATAGGGGAATGTCTAGTCCGGACTGTAAGAAACTCAGAACATCCTGAACCGTCAAATTACCATCGGAGCAAGACCTGGAAGATAAGTGATTTGTGAATCTAGACCAAATCCTCTCATACACCTGGTTGGTACTTTTCCTTCTAGCACTCATGAGAGTAGGGATGGCCTCCTTTGGACAACCCAGAGCCTCTAACCTTCCCCTCTCAAAAACCAGACCCTCAGACATAGATGGGCCGGGCAGGGATGGAGCTTCGAGCCCTGGGACAGAAGATCGGATCTGAGAGGTAAGGGAATCGGATCCCTGACACTGAGGAGCATTAGAAGCGGAAACCATGGCCTGTTGGGCCAATAAGGTATTACAGCTATCACCTCTACTGCTTCTGATTTGAGTCTCCGCAGGAACTGTAGAATAATAGGAGTTGGAGGAAAGGCGTAGGCTTTGTTGAACCACCATCGATCCGTCAGAGCATCCACTCCGTAGGCCTGAGGATCCCGAAACCTGGAATAGTATCTTGCCAGTTTCTTGTTGCAAGGGGAGGCAAATAGGTCGACCTCTGGGACGAACCACAATGTTAGAATCCACCTGAAAACTTCTACGTGAAGGGACCATTCGTTGTTGTCCAGACTGACTCGAGACAGAAAGTCCGCCTGGACATTCTGTGTTCCTGGAACATAAGTTGCTGTAATGTTGACCAGGTTCTTCTGAGCCCAAGACATGATTGGCTCTACCTCCTGAAGAAGGGAGAGACTCCGAGCACCTCCTTGTCTCCTTATATATGCCACTGCTGTTGTGTTGTCTAGTCTGAGTAGGACCGAGGTTCCTGAGACCAGATGACGAAAGGCCAGGAGTGCCTGAAAGGCTGCCCTCAATTCTAGAATATTCGACACCGTCCCCCTGGAAGGGAAGTCCCAGGTGCCTTGTGCTACTTCCGACAAACAGTGGGTGCCCCAGCCCCTGTTGCTGGCATCCGAAGTTATTGTTATCCACGAGATGGGGAGAATGGAATGACAATTGAATAGGTTCACCTTCTGAAGCCACCAGGGCAGAGAGATTCTCATTGAAGATGTGATCCGGATAGGTTGAGTCTTGTCGCCTAGCCATTGGTGAAGAAAACCTTTTTGAAACGGTCTCATCTTCCATTGGGCCCACTTCACCATCGGAATCGTTGCCACCATGGTGCCAATAATTCTCAAGCACTGAAGAGCCGGAAGATGGGAGGCTGAGAGGGCCGGACGGATTCTGTCCCGAATTACCACTACTTTCTCCTCGGGTAATGAGATGGTACCCCTCACTGTGTTGAAGAGTGCGCCTAGGAATACCAGAGACTGGGAAGAAATTAACTGACTCTTTTCTAGATTCAGGATTCAACCGAATTCTTGAAGAGTGGAGATGACCTGCTCCTTGTGCACTAACAGACGGTCTCTGTCCTGGGCTAGCAGCAGAAGATCGTCTAAATAGTGGTGAAGACGAATTCCCTTGGTTCTCAATAGAGCCACTACGGCCAACAACACTTTTGAAAACACTCGGGGGGATGTTGAAAGTCCGAACGGGAGACAAACGAACTGGAGATGTAGTTTTCCTACTGAAAATCGCAGAAACTGCTGAAAATCTTCTGCCACAGGGACATGAAAGTACGCGTCCTTTAGATCTATTGAAATCATCCAGTCGCCTGACTGGACTGACTGTTGTATTGTCGACAAGGTTTCCATCTTGAACCTTTCCTTTCTGATAAAATGATTCAGATGTGTAAGGTCTATGACTGGTCTCCAAGAACCGTTTTTCTTTTGGACCATAAAAAGAGGAGAATAAATTCCTCTCCCTCGTTGATCGTCTGGCACGGGTACGGCAGCGCCTTGAGCCAATAAAGATTTCACGTAGGCCAACAAGATCTGCCTTTTTTCTTCTGAGGCTGGAAGGGAGGTGGGAACAAACTTTAGTCTTGGGGACCTGCTGAAGGTCCAAGAATGGCCTGAAGAGACCGTTCTGACGGTCCAGAAGTCCTTGATTGAGGCCGCCCAGACATGCCGAAAATGTAGAAGACGAGCCCCCACCTGGCCTATCTGAGCGGGCCCAATCTCAAAAAGATTTGGTTGGTTCCCTCTCTCCTGTCGCACTGCTCTTGGCAGATTTCTTGAAGGATGACTGCCTTGATTTCCATGATCTAGAATATTCCCGACCCGGTCTATAGCTACGGGCCTCCCTGGCTTGCTCCTGATACTGTTTTTTAGGAAAAAAATCTCTTCTGGCTTTTTAGACGTCTGTCCTGAGGAAGAAACCCCGATTTACCACCAGTGGCCCGGGATATGGCGCTATCCAATTTATTCCCAAAAAGGGAAGAACCTTCAAAAGGGATACGGCACCACACCTGTTTTGAAGCTGGATCAGCCAGCCAGGGACGGAGCCATAGGGCCCGCTTTGCGGTTACAGCCGAAAGCATAACCCGGGACACTAGGCGGATGATGTCAATCGAAGCCTCCCCCAGAAAAGCCGAAGCAAGCCGTAACTCCTGAATAGGAGAACTTTTAGCGACTTCCTCCGAAATGTTTCTGAGGGTATCATCCACACCGTCCGTCCAGACTTCCATGGCTTTGGACATTGCCGCTAAAGCCAATGCTGGCTTGCATGCCATACCGGCAGTGAGGTAGACTCTCTTTAAATCGGAATCAATCCGTCTATCTAAAGCATCCTTAAATGAAACTGTATCCTCCAAAGGAAGGGTCACGTGTTTTACTAGTCTCATCACCGCTGCATCCACAAGAGGAGCCGATTCCAGATGCTTGACCTCATCCTCCTTAAAGGGATATAACCTTAGGACTTTTGAGAGCATACTATTCTTTTTCTCCACTTTACTCCATTCATCCGTGATGACCTCACCAAGTTCAGACAGAAATGGAAAGTTAAGACGCTCCCTTTTAAGTTGCTTAAAATACTTCCTTTGCTTGGAAGGATTAGCCACCTCATCTTCCCAGTTCAAAGCCTCTCTGATGGCCTTCACCAAGGGGGAAAGTAAAGCAAAATCAAAACCCACACAGGGACTATCTTCCTCAGATTCACTGTCTGAAGCAGCAGCTGAATGATGGCTGGTTAAAGAGGATTCCCAGAGCTCTTGAGCATGCGACTCCCTGACTGGTGACTGAGGTGACTCTGATTGAGGCACAGGGGTCTGATTGGCCCTGATCCCCTTGAGGGACTCCTTCACCACTTTTTCCACAAGGGATCTTAGTTGCTGGTCCGTACCCCCTCTCTCACTAGAGGCTTTGGAAAAGCAGAGGTCACACAGGGATTTTCCAATGGGAACTTGTGATCTGCATCCCCAGCAAGAGTTGATAACTGAGTGGCTGGAATGAGCCCTGGAGGAGCGAGATCGATCCTCGCTACGGCGCCCAGATCTAGAGGGTGAGCCGTGATGCTTAGACTTGGAATATGAGTGCCGGTGGTAAGATTTAGAAGAATCGCTTCCTCTGTGCGTTGAGCTGCGTTGCTGTTCTGATCTAGATGGGCTAAGACAGAGATAGAAGAGACATACAGATAAGGAAAGATAACAGACTGACTAATACCGGACCCCTCCCCCCCCCTTACTTCCCCCCCAGACAGTACCTATTATGAGAGGGCTGGCCACATACAGGCGGAGGTGAATCCGTATCTCTAAGGGTCTCCATAACTGCTGCAAAGACATATAAGTAAGGCTGAGGATGCTTATAAACACACACACATGCCCACCCCCATCTTCCCAGAAGGCCACCTACCTCCACAGCAGAGAACCTGGACAAGGGGAAGTCACGAAATAACCTGCAGGCATTCCCAAGGCTTGCAGGCTATATCCCATGTTTAAATAAGGCGCCTTAATGACGTCATCACCGCGTCCCGTGCGCCGCTACCGCGCATGCGCGAATAGCGTCACTTTGCCGCTATCGCGCATGCGCGAACCAAGCCTCGATCCTGAGTCGTACTCGCGCATGCGCAGAACGAACGTATTAACGAAAACCAGGAAGTGAGCGACGGCTGGAACGCAGGCTAATCCGACCGCAATGTCTAAACCCATATACCTATACACAGGAAAAAACGAACAGAAAAGAAGGGAAGAAGGCAAAGAACAAACACAAACTGCTGCCATGAAAAAAGAGGAACAATCTTACCGCTCCCACACGAACGTCTCCAGGCCGAAGGTAAGCACAATACATACCGGACTTCTTAGGGCACAATAGGTCACCTGCTATTTAGCTGGGCTATCCGACCAAATGCGCAGCCTGCCTGCCAGTGGCTAGGCTCCTGGCTTTCCTCCAGCGCTTATATCCAACTGCCCACTCCATACCCCGCTAGTAGCTAGGGCTTAACGGAGATATGCGACAACTTCGTCCACAGTCGCTTTTCGGCCAAACCAACGACGGAACCGTGTGGGAGCAATCTTCAGGTAGAAAGACCATACGTCTGGTCCTACGGAGGAGGACAAAAAAAGAACACGGCCATGGGCAGGGAGCAAAGATTTATGGGAGTAGTGTCCTATAGGGTAGTGGAGGCGGGACTTAACCCACACGTTGCTGCCATGGAGTCTGTCAGGAAAAAAACCTTGTGTCTTTACAACCAGAACCAATTTTAAAAAAAAATTAGCATTTATAATTGCTTTAAACAAGTATTGATACAGTTTAGTTAGATGGAGTTCAGCACAACAAATTAAAATGTATCTATTTTTGAGAGAGTTATCAAAGCAAGTGTTAAAGAAGTTCTATGGTCACCTTTTATTTTTTAACATCAGCATTTTAATATCAATATAAACAATAGTTATTTTTGACAATCCAGCATAAGCTTACTTGATGTTGAGAGTTTTGCCGATCTGCTGTTCATCTTTTTCCACAATTTTCTGGATTCCCTGCATACTTTGTAGCCTCTACTCTGTTGTTTACTTTCAATTTTTAAGAACTATGTATCCCATGGTACTTTGCTGCCTGCAAGTAGTACTGCCTGTACTGACTCCTCTGTAGTTCAGAAGGCAGGCTCTGTGAAATGTGTACCACAGTGGTGTCTACTTACAGGTCCTAGTGAATACAGGGCCGGTGCTACCATTAGGCAAACTAGGCAGCCGCATAGGGTGCCCTGCTGCCTAGGACGCACAGCCACTGGTGTTCCTACTTTTTTCTCTCTGCAGTAAGCAGCTAAGTCTAAGCATCAGCAGGCAGACACATAGTGTCAGAGGCGCAGCGGCAGTGGAGGACTGTGTCTGTGTCCTGACTCCCGTATGAATGGAAGCAAGCAAACATTCATTGATGGGCACTGGTAGGCTGCATTGGTAGGGAGCTGATGAGGCTACATTTGATGGGCGCTGGTGATTCTGCATTGTTGGGTGCTGGTGAGGCTGCATTGTTGGGTGCTGGTGAGGCTGCATTGATGGGCGCTGGTGAGGCTGCATCTGATGGGTGCTGGTAGGCTGCATTTGATGGGCGGTGGTGAGGCTGCATTAAAGGGTGCCGGTGAGGCTGCATTTGATGGGCGCTGGTGAGGCTGCATTGATGGGAGGTGGTGAGGCTGCATTTGATGGGCGCTGGTGAGGCTGCATTGATGGGCGCTGGTGAGGCTGCATTGTTGGGTGCTGGTAGGCTGCATTTGATGGGCGGTGGGGAGGCTGCATTAAAGGGCGCCGGTGAGGCTGCATTTGATGGGCGCTGGTGAGGCTGCATTGATGGGCGCTGGTGAGGCTGCATTAAAGGGCGCCGGTGAGGCTGCATTTGATGGGCACTGGTGAGGCTACATTGATTGGCGCTGGTGAGGCTGCGTTGATGGGCACTTCATTAAAAAGGTGAGGTTTGCTTGGGCAGGGAAAATGGGGTGGAGTTGGGGGGGGCCAAGGGGGGCATCAAAATGATGCTTTGCCTATGGTGTCAAAAATTCTTGCACCAGCCCTGAGTGTATATGACACATAATTCAAGGACATAAGCATGTTAGTTTCTTCAAAGATTGTATAAAATTTTCTTTTGCTGGGTGGATATCAGAGATGTAACTTGCAGTCTGAAATTCTTCACAAAGTACGTTTACAAACTTCAGGATTGTTAAGAGTTATAGAGTAGGCTTGAAATAATTGAATTACGATGTGGAAATGAATATTTGATTTTCTTAGACTACACCCCTTACAGTGAAAGGGAACTCCACGAGTTTAGATGTAAAAGGGGAACTCTGTGGACTCTGATGTAAAAGGAAACCCTGTGGACTCTGATGTAAAGGGGAACTCTGTGGACTCTGATGTAAAAGGAAATCTGTGGACTCTGATGAAGGGGGCACTCTTGTTATTAACTTCACATTAAGAAATGTTATTTAACAGAAAAAAATATGTATAGTTTATACTATTAAAAAAAAAATTGCTGTGCACCACTAAAGTGTTCGGGTATGACAAAAGGTGGCAACCCTAAGCACAGGTGGACACTTTTCTCTTTACTTGCAAACCCTTTTTGGAGCAAAAAGTAAAACATCTGGCTTTGAAAACAAACAAGACAGCAGCTTTTTTAAATACAGGAAACGCTGGATGCAGAACAGACAAAGTTGTCACCCTGCTGAGAGATAAGCTAAGGAAGCTGAGTTTACATTATCAAAAAGTGTCATAACTGAGCACAACCAGCAGAGGGCGCGCAAGGAGAAAGCAGAGGGTTGAGAGACGTAGCCAGTTACCATGGCCACGGGAGCTTCACAGATGACGCCTTCCATTTCACGCAATCGGAAGCGGAAGTGAAAGTGCCTGTCTCGGCCATATTGGAAGCGGGGGAGGAAACAGGACAGCGAGGAGGAGACAAGGGAAGACGGGGTTAGGTGATCCTGGCAGAGAGGTGAGGGGGTAGTAGTGGTGTGTGGTAGTGGGGGAGGGGTGGGCAGTGGTGGTGGGCAGAGTGGGGGAGGAGCTGGACGGACCGTCCGCTGGGCTCATGTCTCCTCAGGCCCTGGAGGAGGAAGGGAGGGACTGTGGTGTTTGTGGGCACTGACATCCATTGCTGACTGCCTCCCCCCTCCTGTGGCCCTACAGGTACTACAAAACCCAGCATGGCCTGTCACCCTGTGCCTGCTGATGCTGAGCCATGCTGGGACTTCTGCTTCCACAGCTGTGTGGGGGAGCTCTTTTCCTACCCCCCCCCCCCAATGTTATTGTTCAGGGCTGGTCCATATGTGGCCTAAATCCCAAATCTGAGCCCATTATCCCCAAATGCCTGAGGTATGGAGAGCCCTCATCTCCTGACCACCCCCCACATGATCACCCCACATACTAGAGCTGCACCATTCTGGATAAAATGACGATCGTGATTTTTTTTAATCTTAGAATAAAGATCGCGATTCTCTCACGATTTTCGCGGTGTAACATCATCTTTCACATTATACAAAAAAATAACTTTACTGTTAATTTTTTTTTTTTAATTCATTAACCACTTCAATACCAGGCTCCCCCCCCTCCCCCCTTCCTGCCCAGGCAATTTTTCAGCTTTCAGCGCTGTCACTTTTTAAATGACAATTGTGCGGTCATGTTAGGGCCGGTTCACACAGCGATGCGCGGCGAGGCGTCTCCGACTTGCCTCGCCGCGACCTGCACGGACCTCAGCGGCGACTTGCAGAGGACTTCTGTATAGAAGTCAATGCAAGTCGCCCCCGAAGTCGCCCCAAAGTAGTACAGGAACCTTTTTTCTGAGTCGGAGCGACTCGAGTCGCTCCTCTCAGAACGGTTCCATTGTACAGAATGGGGGCGACTTGCGGGAGCGAGGCGAGGCGAGCCGTGTCGCCTCGCCTCGCGTCGCAGTGTGAACCGGCCCTTACACTGTACCCAAACTACATTTTTATCATTTTGTTTCCACAAATAGAGCTTTCTTTTGGTGGCATTTGATCACTTCCCGCGGTTTTTATTTTTTGCTAAACAACTAAAAAATGACAGAAAAAAAAAAGTTTTTCTTTGTGTTTCTTATAAAACTGTGTAAATAAGTTTTTTTCTCCTTCACTGATAAGGCAGCACCAATTAGGTGACATTGATAGGCGGTTCTGATAGGCATTGATAGGTGAAACTGATGGGTATTTATGGGTGGCACTGATGTAACTGATAGGCATCACTACTGGTAGGCATTTTTCATTGGCACTGATTGGCATTTCCCTGGTGGTCTAGGGTGGCATACCTGGTAGTCCAGTTTGGTGGCCATCCCTGGTGGTCTTGGGCTAGTATTCAAGGGGGGGGGAGGGGGCTGCGTTGATAAACAATCAGCACACACCCCCCCACCCCCCCCCCCCCCCATCAGGAGAGCCGCTGATCGGCTCTACTCACATCTGTCAGAAGCAAGTGAGGAAAAGCCTATCAGTGGCTCCTCTGTTTACATTGCAATCAGCCGTGATTGGACACGGCTGATCACATGGTAAAAAGTCTCTGTCAGAGTCTCTTAGATCAGAGTTGCGGTGTGTCATACTGGCACACCGCAACAATGATTGCTGCGTTGTGTCAGACTGGCACACCGCAACAATGATTGCTGCGCGCGCATCGGCTTATTATCCTGACTGCGTCATATGAGGTCCGGTCAGGATAATACAAAAAAAAAACAATACTTTTTGCTTTAATATCTCCCAATTTTTTTTAAAAAACAAATTTCTTCATCAGTTTAGGCCAATGTGTATTCTTCTATATATTTTTGTTAAAAAAATCACAATAAACGTATGTTGATTCTTGATTGGTTTGCACAAAATTTATAGCATCTACAAAATAGGGGATTTATGACATTTTTGTTTATTTAATTTTTTTTACTAGTAATGGCGGTGATCTGCGCGACTGCGACATTGTGGCGGACAGATTGGACACTTTTGACACATTTTTGGGACCATTGACAATTATACAGCGATCAGTGAAAAATGCACCAATTACTGTGTACATGTAACTGGCAGGGAAGGGGTTAACACTAGGGGGAAATCAAGGGGTAAATGTGTTTCTAACTGTGGGGGGGGGGGGACTGACTGGAGGAGGAGAGAGATTGCTATTACTAGGAACAGACTATCTGTTTCTCCTCTCCTGTCAGAACGGGGATTTGTGTGTTTACACACACAAATCCCCGCTCTGACTCTCATGCCCTCGATCGCAGGTGGCCGGTGGACATCACGGCCACGCGCATTGGGTTCCCCGCCGTGCAGCAGGCGCATGCGCGCCTGCTATGGCTCTTAAAGGAGCTGATGCACAGTTACGCCGATTCGTGGGAACAAGCTGACCTGCCTCTGTATGATGATGGTGGCTGGTCAGCAAGTGGTTAAATTGCCCTCATTTATAGACCGAAGTTCATCCCTTTTGATATAAAAGGGCTAAATGTTACACTGTTTCTCTTTGTCTCACAGGATCGATGTTATGATAAACTTGTCAGGCTGCCTTTTTTTTTTTTTGGTGGTTTTTGGACAGCTGTCGTCTTGAGCAGAGAACACTCTGCACTGAATCCTGAATCGCAATCTCAATTCTTTACTGATTAATCGTGCAGCTCTACTACATGCTGGAATCTTCTCCTCATCCTGTATATAGGAGGACACCTGTAAATAAGGTGAGGCTAGAGCCCAGCCCCCTCACTCTGTCACATAACCTGCTCATTCACAAGTTGGCTCTTCTTCAGTCTGCACCTTTCTTTATCCTCTTGCTGTCTGGGGAATTGTTTTCACATTTTTTAAATTTTTTTTGTGTACATGTTATAATCTACTTTTTTTTTGTTAGAAAATTTGTTAGAAGCACAAAACATAACAGAAATATATTTTCTGAAAGCAGAGGCCCTGGAGAAAAAAAAAATAATGGCTGTTTTTTGTTATGTTGCATGATATTTGCACAGCCATTTATCAATCGCGCATTTTCAGGAAAAAAACACTTACATGAGTTTTACACAAACACAATGTAATACCCAGTTTGTTTGTTTGTTTTTGTAAATTTATAAAAGATGTTGTTGCATGAAGTAAATAGATACCAAACATATCGAGAATTAAAGTGGTTGTAAAGGCTCAAGGTTTTTTACCTTTATGCATGAAGGTAAAACACCTTCTCAGAGCAGCATCCTCCCATCCCCCTAATACTTACCTTAGCCCCATCTAGATCCAGTGATGTGCACAAGAGCCTCAGCTCACCGTAAACTCTCCCTTCTCATTGGTCGAGACAGCAGTGGGGGCTATTGGCTCCCGCTGCTGGCAATCACAGTCAGTAAGGCAATGAGAAGAGAGTGTGTGAATGGACATTCAGAGCAATCGCTAAGGAGCGAGCCTGCTGTTTGCGCTGGAGGCACTTGACATTCCAGGCTCTTGTGAAGGGCCAGGAGTTCCGGCAGGGGACCTGAGAAGAGGAGGACCGGGCTGCTCTATGCAAATCCGCTGCACAGAGTAGGTAAATATACTATGTTTGTTTTGTTTTTTTATATATATTAAGGTAGGTACTGGAAATATCTCCTAAACCTGTATGGTTTAGGAGATATTTGCCATATACCTTTGCGCTGACGTCATTGGCGCGTGCGCACTGAAGAAAGGGCACGATTGTGCTGTTTCTATAGAGACCTTCGGCTCCCACACGCATGCATTGTGACGTCACACAACTCCAGCCAGTAACAGAGTCAGAGTTCACGACCCTGGAAGGAAGATGGATTGAAGATGGATGCGGCCACACAGTGGGGACACCAGTGACATCGCAGGCTTCTTCTGCAGGTAAGTGGCACATGCATACTAGTCCATTATGATTTTACTTTGCAGGGAACAAAGAGGAAGTCAAACTCATCAGGGTTTAATATCACTTTAAGGTAAAAAAAAAAAAGAAAAGAAAACCCTTCTGGGTGCAGTCTTGAACCAAGTCCCCCCCCCAACAGTGTTCATTTACAGGATAGCAAAACCATTGCACAGATTAGGTAAGTATAACATGATTGTTATTTTTAGTTTTAAACTGAAAACCTTTAGAATCACTTTAAAATTGCACACAGCTGTGAAAATTATTAGGGGTGCACCGATTGGGTTTTATGGTGCCGAAACCGATACCGAAAATGAAAAATACACTAGGCTGAAAACCAAAACCGATACCGAAAATGACAGACAACGAAACTTATTTTAAATAAATATTTTTATACAGGAGATGGTCAGAAACTATGGACATGGTACAGGAGATGGCCAGAGACTGGGGACATGGCGCAGGAGATGGCCAGAGACTGGGGACATGGCGCAGGAGATGGCCAGAGACTGGGGACATGGCGCAGGAGATGGCCAGAGACTGGGGACATGGCGCAGGAGATGGCCAGAGACTGGGGACATGGCACAGGGATCAATGCAGCCAGCCAGTGTCCCCCATTGCAGCCAGCCAGTGCAGGGGAAGAGAGGAGAGCCGCCGCCTTGTTGATTAGAGCGCCGGGAGCATCACAACTTACATTTCAATAGCTGTGTGTTTCACACCGTGCACCGTCGCATACAGCCCCTCCACTTTGTCCAAGCAAGACAGATCACCCGTCCAATCAAAGTTCCCCAGACAAGGGGGAGGGGCTGTATGTGACGGCGTGTGGCGGGGAACACACAGCTATTGATATGAAAGCTGTGATGTTCCCTGCACTCTAATCAACCAGGCGGTGACTCTCCTCTCTCTTCTGCGCTATAGGACACCCCTGTGATGGGCGGCACCAAGGGCAGGAGCGGAGCCCGGGCCCCGCCTCGCCCCGCTCCATTATCGGCCAATTTTCTCTTGCCGCAAAGTCAATTTTCAACCGAAATGTTTCGGTGGCTGAAATTTCGGTACATCCCTAAAAATTATGCATAGGTGACATTTTAAAAGTAGGGGTCAACCGATTATTGGTGCTGCCGAAATTCACAATTGTTATTACAAGCAGCAGGAGGGGATCTCTACCCTCCTTCAGCCGCTCTGCCTCCTATCCCAGAATTGGCTTTGTTTCGGGTAACTCAGAAGCGATGTCTGGCATCCTAAAGGCGCCAGTTTAAAAAAAAAAAAGAAGTATTAAAAAATGCAGATCTTGGCATTTTTGAATACTTTTAAGTGCAGAGGAGGGGTTTGGGTTCTTATTGACCCCAGATCCCTCCCTAAAGAGTACCTGTGAAATTGTGAAAAACCTCTGTTTGGGGATTTTTGAGGCAATAAAAAAAGATTTTTTATTTTTTAATAAAGTTAATTTATTTTGTAAACGTTGTGTAGAACAAAATTCACCAAATTTCAACATATTATATACGATGTACAAATATTAAGATATTGCATATTGAAAATAAGATAGAAGTGATACCGCTCACTACATTATTCAATAATCGCCAATAGGGCAGGTGATGCTGAGTAGAGGTAAACCAACGCGTTTCAATAAATGGTATTCAGTAAAATCTTCATCTGGGATATTGTATCACTCTCTACAGAAAATAAAGAATGCAATGTTAGAAAATACATATAAATGTCCTATTTCATACAAATAGATATAATATAACTGTTAATAGTCAAAAAGTAGCAGATGCATCCCTCATATTAAGGTAAGGAAAAATCCAAAATCCACAGATTATGCCCTTCATCTTCTACAAAACGGCTGGATATAAGGAAATCCAAAGAACTGGCGCTCAAAAAAACATAATCCAGCAGCTGTAAGGAAGTGAACCCCCCCCCCCCCCCTCTCTCCAATTCCATTTTCCAACACGAGGATTTGGAATTGTTAGGGAATGGAATTGGAGGAAGGGGGGGTGTTTACTTCCTTACCCTTATCCTTAAAAATGATACGTTTCCATACAGCTGCTGGGTTACGTTTTTTGGAGCACCAATTCTTTGGATTTCCTTTATATCCAGCCGTTTTGTAGAGGATAAAGGGCATCATTTGTGGATTTTGGATTTTTCCATGCCTTTAATATGGGGAGAATGCATCTGCTACTTTTTGACTATGTATTGAAAATGTAAGTCATTATTTATATACATATATAATATATCTGTTAATCTATTTGTATGAAATAGGACATTTATATGTATTTTCTAACATATTGCATTCTTGATTTTCTGTAGAGAGTGATATAATATCCCTGATGAAGATTTTATTGAATACCATTTATTGAAACGCGTTTGGATACCGCTACTCGGCACCGCCTGCCTTATTGGCGGTTATTGAATAATGTAGTGGGCGGTATCACTTCTGTCGTCTTTTCAATATACAATGTCTTTTAATACATCATAATATGTTTGAAATTTTATGAATTTTTTTTCTATACGACTTTTACAAAATAAATTAATTTTATTAAAAAATAAAAAAATCTTTTTCTATTGCCTCAAAAATCCCCAAACAGAGGATTTTCACAATTTCTTATGCTTTTTAGGATGATGGCAATCACATGCCCAATTACATGAGCTGTTCCCACTTTTTAAAGCATGCCTGTTATTGACTATTGGCCTAAAGGGCAGCAGCAAAATCGGTATCGGCCCTAAAAAAAAACTATTGGTCAACCCCCTATTTAAAACCCTTTACAGGTTATCAATTTAGAGTTAAATGTGTCGCTGTGCCTAGAATTATTGCTCTTACTCTGACATATGGGGCAATACTCTACATATGTGGTGCAATCACTGTTTATATTTGAGTGGTGGATTTATGTGCGCATTTGTGCTTGTGCAGGCGCTCAAACCTCTTTTTAATGGACTGTTCTGCCAGAGAAACCCATCCCTTAAACTGAAAGTGAGAAAATACCTGTCGCTTCCAGCTTCATTCGTCACGGAAATCAGAGAAAGATGTTCCCTTTCTCCTCTGTGTTCAGCCGACCCGACTCCCGGGGAGCCCGGTCCCGGGCTCCCTGGTGGAGCAAGAAAGCACACAAATGGCAGTGGAAAGGGGGGGGGGGGCTTCTGAGCCCTGTAAAGGGGATACAAGAAAGTCAATCACTGGCTGTAAAAAAAAAAAAAAAAACATACCAGGGTCATGGCATAACTGTTGATGCTGTATACAGTGGATATAAAAAGTTTACACACCTCTTTTAAAATGTCATGTTTCTGTGATGTAAAAAGAAATCATTTCAGAACTTTCCACCTTTTAATGTGACCTATAAACTGTACAATTCAATTGAAAAACAAACTGAAATCTTTTAGTGGGGGGGGGACAAAAAAATAAAATAATGTGGTTGCTTAAGACCCCTTTTGCACTGAATCGCTTTACAGGCGATACAGCGCTAAAAATAGCGCCTGTAACGAGCCTCTCCCGTCTCTCCAGTATGAAAACCCGAGGACTTTCACACTGGAGTGGTGTGCCAGCAGTATGGTAAAAAAAGTCCTGCAAGCCGCATCTTTGCAGTGCTATAGGAGTGGTGTATATGCCGCTCCTAAAGAACCTCTGCCCAGCAGCGCTTTGCGGATGGTTTTAACCTTTTTTTGTCTGCTAGCGAGAGTTACAACCGCCCCACTAGCGGCCGAATAGCGGTGCTAAAACAGTAAAGCAGCGCTAAAAATAGCGCTGCATTACCGCTGACGCCCGCCCCAGTGTGAAAGGGCTCCAAATATGCACACCCTCTTATATCTGGGGATGTAGCTGTGTTCAGAATTAAGCAATCGCATTCAAACTCATGTTAACTAGGAGTCAGTTCCCCCTCTTCCATTATTTATAGTGCCTCTGATTAACCCCAAATAAAATCATTTATTCTAGTAGGTCTTTCCTGATGTTTTCTTAGTCGCATCCTACGGCAAAAGCCATGGTCTGCTGAGAGCTTCCAAAGCATCAGAGGGATCTCATTGTTAAAAGGTATCAGTCAGGAGAAGGTACAAAAGAATTTCCAAGGCATAGATATACCATGGAACACCGTGAAGACAGTCATCCTCAAGTGGAGAAAATATGGTACAACAGTTACATTACCAAGAACTGGACGTCCCTCCAAAATTGATGAGAAGAAAATTGGTCAGGGAGGCTGCCAAGAGGCCTAGAGCAACATTAAAGGCGCTGAAGAAATATCTGGCAAGTACTGGCTGTGTGGTACATGTGGTGACAATCTCCCATATTCTTCCATGCCTGATGAAGGAGCATGCATGCTCCGAACTTGCACACAGCCCGCTCCACCTTGCACTCAAATGTGACGTCAGAGGCTTCTTCTGAATGTACCCGTATCTCCTGAGGCGTTGGGAGCCACCAGGGCAGCTGACACCAGCGATGTCCTCTACGCATTCTCTCCTGGAGTGGATGAACCCTCTTTCACTACACGTGCTTTCCTCCTTGTCATTTTTTGAGTTTTATCTATTATCCTTGCATTAAAAGTTTTATCATTGCTGCACTTAGATGGCGCTTGTCTTTTTCTCCTTTGCATGTCCACAGAGTCCCCTCTAGCTGCAGCCTTCTGTAACCAGTGTTATACATTCGGAGACTGTCCCATTTATGAACTTTTAAGAACTCCTTTTTTTTTTTTTAAGTGGAAGTAAACTCCCCTATCGTTTTCAGCCAAGGAAGCTGCCATCTTTGTCTCTGTTTAATCTTCAACTGCTATGGTGCTGCACACGTGATTCGTTACGACACCAGCCATTGGATGGTTTGATAGTTTGGCTGAGAGCACAGTCAATGTGCGGTTAGCATTCCTGGCATGCCTTTTTTTTTTAACTGTTTAAATCGATGGGTTTACTTCTACTTTAAACTCTCATTGTACACTGCCCCTTCCCATCCAGCCAATAGGCGCCCATTACTGTTTGTTTGTTTTTGTTTTTTGTTTTTTTTCTCACAAAGATTTTGCAAAAACACTTCTGAAGTCTCCCAAAAGCATGTGGAAAAAATGTGTTCTGGTCTGATGAAACCAAGGTTGAACTTTTTGGCCATAATTTCAAAAGATGTTTGGCACAAAAACACTGCACATCACTAAAAGAACACCATACCCACAAGTGAAGCATGGTGGTGGCAGCATCATGCTTTGAGGCTGTTTTTCTTCAGCTGGAACAGGGGCCTTAGTCAAGGTAGAGGGAATTTATGACCAGTTCCAAATACCAGTCAATATTTGCACAAAACCTTCAGCCTTCTGCTAGAAAGCTGAACATGAAGAGGAACTTCATCTTTCAGCATGACGACGGCCCAAATCAACAAAGGAATGGCTTCACCAGAACAAGAATAACGCTTTGGAATGGCCCAGCTAAAGCCCAGACCTGAATCTGATTGGAAATCTGTGGTTTGATCTGAAGAGGGCTGTGCACAGGAGATACCCTCGCAATCTGACAGATTTGGAGTGTTTTTGCAAAGAAGAGTGGGCAAATATTGCCAAGTCAAGATGTGCCATGCCGATAGACTCGTACCCAAAAAGACTGAGTGCTGTAATAAAATCAGAAGGTGCTTCAACAAAGTATTAGTGTGAAGGTGTGCACACTATGCAACCATATTATTTTAAGTTTTTATTTTTACTTCCCTCCACCTAAAAAGATTTCAGTTTGTTGTTCAACAGAGTTGTACAGTTTATAGGTCACATTAAAGGTGGAAAAAGTTCTGAAATCATTTCTTTGTCTCTTTTTTTTTTTTACATCACAGAAACCCAGCGTTTTAACGGGTGTGTAGACTTTTTATATCCACTGTGTATATATAGCCTTAGGACAGAAAGTAGTTAAAGTGGATGTAAACCCGATTCATGAAATTTGTCCTGGGCACATATATCTGCAGTGTTTTCTTATCTCCCTCCAAAGCACTGAGTCCCTTGTAGGTCTTCTGTTATCAGCATGATAACTTCTGACAAGTTCTCTGACACAGCAGATAAAACCATCCTTAAATTTGTGTGGGTGCTATAACTAGATTAGCAGAGAGTGTGTCTATTCACAGCACATTCCACCTTTTTGCCTATGTGAAGGGGGGTGTGTGCCTTTCCTCCAATCAGCTGCCACACAGTGTATGCCAAGACTCCACACCCAGTGCTGAACAGGAAGAAAATAATCTCTTAACACAATGTGCACTTTCTAAAGAATGTAGAAAGCTGAAGACAGCAGCTATACACGTAAAACTTATGTAGGGAAATTTGTTTCATCTCTGTGTATCATCAGAGGCTGTTTACTTCACTGGGTATATGTGAGGGTTTACGTCCAGTTTAAAATTTATCTAAAGGCAGCACTCTTGTCTTGGAGCTAAACCCATCAATTTAACAGTTTCTCAAAACCGCTGCATTTCAAGGCATGACTTGAATGATGACTGTCACAGTTGCTTGTACTGTACTCTCAACTAGACTGTCAAATGAATGGTGTTGCCGCATGGCAACTGCAGATCAGAGGCGGCTTCCTTTGCTGTAAAGACTAGGAGGGTTTTGTTTTAAATGTAAATTGATTTGTGAGGGGTTAGAACCCCAGTAAGTGCTTTATAGCTGAAGGCTCAAAAGTCTGCCAATTCAGCAGCTATTGTCTGGCATTTGAGTCATGGGTGCCCCTTGTTGGCACCACTTGAGTCAACAAAAGGCAATTTTTCAATTGCCTTTTGTTGGCGCCAGATGGAAAATTGTCAGCCGAACAGTGATGACGTCCAATTGGATGTGGCTCTTGGCTCTCAGAACACAAAAGCTGAAGGAAAGTGCTTCCATCTGTACGGTTTTCTCTGAATGAGGGACGTTTCCACGTGTACAGCCTGCTTAAAGTCATTGTATACCCCCAATGTGGAAGGTACTGTAAATATCTCCTAAAAGTGTGCCTTTTAGGAGATATTGTCTGGTGGCAAGTAATTCATGCCCACTGGCCGCAACAACCTCAAAGAAGGGGGGGGGGAATACTGGAGCTTTGTGGTTACATGACTGCAAAGAAGAAAAATTTAGAAAATGTATTTAATAGAACTTGTCTGCGTGTATCAAACAATGGGAGAGCAACCTTTACCAGCTATGTTGTTGTTGTGTAGCCTTTGTAATCCATTCCTTTCACTCTAAAGTCCCCTGCCTTTGGTTATGCCGGGTTTGTCACAGACCTTTGGTACATTTAGCTCGTGTTTACATCCCCTATTTTTGCGTCTTGTGTTTTTGTTACTAGCATACTAGAATTTTCTAATTCTGGTTTCCAGGAAACAGGCTGCATATTATACACATTTAACACTGAATACTTGAGAAGTTTGACTCATTGAAAGCAATGCCTTATTTTACTTCCAGAGAACATTGAACCATTCACATCAGTCCCATAAGGGAGCTCATAATCAGAGATGGGCTATGTTGTTCAGATATGGTGTATAGTGCTTGCATCTCGCTTTTTATACCTCCGTCTCTGGGCCAAGTAGGCCATAGGGAAGCAATATCTGCCATTATTCTAAAAAGGTTTTAATCTAAGTTACTTTGCTTTTTTGTATTTTATTATACTGTTTTTGCACTCAAATATATTAATAATAATAATAAAAAAAAAAGAGAGATTATATATATATATATATATATATATATATATATATATATATATATATATATATATATATATATATATATATATATATATATATATATATATATATATATATCTCTCTATCTCTTGGGTCATTCATATAATTGCTTATCTATCTCCCTAGCGTGATTTACTGACCACTATCTTCACTACTGTAATAGCTGTTCATGTCCACCTATACAGCGCTGGGCATATTGTTCCATAACTCTGTTTATGTTACGCTTGCTGTGCTATTTGACTGTGATTATTGGTTATCATTGCGTACTTTGGCTGTTGGCTGAAACTTTCTTTGGAAAAATTAAAGAAAAAAAAAAAAAGGAGCTAATGTTTGTATTGCCGTCCTACGTATTGTAAAGCCGATGTTTTGGGAGAAAAACAGCTTTCCTACACATGTTTGGATTATGATAGGATACAGGACCCCTTCACCACCTTTTTGGTGCCAGTGGATAACATGGTGCCCCATCATTGGTGCTAGTGGATAACATGGTGCTCCATCATTGGTGCTAGTGGATAACATGGTGCCCCGTCATTGGTGCCAGTGGAAGGAATATTGTCTTGTATCAGAGGGAAGAAAGGTGCTCCAAAGGTCACACAGAGGCGAGCAAAGGGCCACAGTTTGGAGACCACTGGACCAGACTATAGTCACGTGACCACACAGGGTTGGTTCTAAATGCTGCCCGCACATACCGTGGGGACAGCATTCACTGTCGACAGCCACTGTCAGATTTGTACTCTGTACAATTCAGTGGTCGGCATCAGCACAGATAACCACTTATCTGAGCAGTTACATGCCAATAGAGCTTTAAATTGACCCTGCTGGATGCTGACAACGAGTTTCGAGGGTTGGCGTTTCTGTGGGGTTCTGGCTGCAGCTAATCGCCCAGTTTGTATGTGACCATAGCATAGATTATTTCTGTGCCCATAGGTGACTTTTAGCCACCTCCTGAATGTGGCAAAATATCAACCCCTGGCTGTTTGTTTTTTAGCCGTGTCACGCTTGTGATCATACCCCTTTCTAGGAGACACTCACAGCAATCGATTACATTTTTTATTATGCCAAATTTTATATGGCAACATTTTAAAGATTTTTTTATGTGAGTCTTGCTGCCCTGTTTAAAAGAGAAGTATGGGAATCCCTGATCTACAGAAGTACAGCCAAATGAGCTTTGGCTGTACTTCTGCTTTTCACACCTATGCATTCGGTGTGCAGCATTTGTTTGCATGGACACAGCAGCCCATTCACTTGATAGGACTGCTGTATGTGTGGGAAACCCAGGAAATGGGTCTCTGCACCTTCTTAAAACTGCAGCCGCAGGGAAGTCGCATGGGGCTTTTGCACGCCCGAAATGCACTATGTGTTTAGATGCGTGTGGGTGCCATTAGGAATAAATGCCACCCCCCTGTGTCTGTGAAAGAGCAGCTCATTTTGGCTGCGGGTGGTTGCAGGAACAGTTGCGATACCCCCAACCACCCACACAAGCGTGAATCAAGTCTTGGACTTTGGAATCAATTGGTCTGTCCATTATTTTCATACAATTAATTTCCTCGCTTTAGGAGTCATACACACAAGCGTACAGTAAGCTGCATTCAGATCCATAATTAGTAGGCTATGGAACATTTGGCAGTCATGGCATTTAGCTGTGTAAACCAAAACTAGAAGATTTGTGTTTGCCATGCGTTTTTGACCGTGCTTTATGTTGTAAGCATGTAAACGTTTATACTAACATTTACATGTGAATAGCATAAATGACCCCTGTGGGGCGCCACCGCATGTGTTCAGGGCCGACATGTAAACATCAGCAATGTGTAGGTGGTAGAGCTGCACCATTCTGGCTAAAATTAGAATCACTATTTTTTTAGCTTAGAATAAAGATCACGATTCTCGCAGTGTAACGTCTTCTTTCACATTATACAAAAAAAATTGGGCTAACTTTACTGTTTTTTTTTTTTTTTTTTTAATTCATTAAAGTATTTTTTTTTTTTTTTTTAAACCACTGCCCAAATACAGTGTGACATAAAATATTACAACAACCTCCATTTTTAATCTCTAGGGTCTCTGCTAAAAAGATATATCATGTTTGGGCATTCCACGTAATTTTCTAGCAGAAAATAATAATTTTTTACTTGTAGGCAACAAACGTCAGAGAAGGTTTGGTCTTTAAATGGTTAAACTTCCTTCATTTACATGCTGGAATTGTTTCCTTTGATATAAAAAAAAAAAAAAAAAAAGATTTTTTTTTTTTCTACTTATTTGGTTGTTGTGATTAAACCTGACAGGCTGGATTTTTTTTATATTTTTTTTTCCTGGCTGTGAGAACTCTCTGCACTTTCGAGAATTGTGACATGTTGTTTTGAATATCGGGAAGGGAAAAAGATCTTGATTTTGATTCTTAACGATTAGTCGTGCAGCTCTAGTAGGTGGCAGTTGTGACAGGAGGCATAGAATGACCTTGGTCTTAATGTGGAGTTCCACCCAAAAAAATAAAATGTCATGAATGTGGATGAAATAAAAGAAAAAAAAATGTGGAGAAAATTTTTTTCTTGCTTTTTTTTTTTTTTTTTTCCCATGTTGCTATGTGGTCCCTTGAAATCTGCCTCCTTCAGTGCTTGGGCTCCTGATGTCACTTCCCTCGGCGCTGGAAGGGAGATCGCCTCTTCCCCCTCGCTCTTGTCAATCATCTGGGACACGTGATAGATCCCAGATGATTGTGCAGCCAGTCACGGCGCGCAAAGCGCATGCACAGTGGGTGCCCAGCTGTGAAGCTACATCCGGGCGCCTACAGTTAAAATGCCGGCGCAGCAGAGCAGAGGGGGAGACGAGCGGAGGGGATGGGTCACATCGATGGACCCTTGGACAGGTAAGTGTCTGATTATTAAAAGTCAGCAACTGCAGTATTTGTAGCTGCTGACTTGTAATTTTTTTTTTTTTTGCGGGAACTACGCTTTAAGTCATCCACAGCAGATTTCACACTATCGATGATGAGATCAGCATGAGGCCATAGCTGCCCCTGCTACAAAAATGAAAATAAAACATTCAGTGGAGAGATTCCCTAGCACTTCCTGTCCGGAGGACACAGAGCGCAATAAATATGACAGTGAATCTATGCCTCCCCCACTGTCCAAAACAAACAGGTTTTGGCTGGAGTTGGGCTTTAAAGTGAATGTAGGTTGTTCACACTGGCCGCATATGGAATGCTTTGTTTTAGGGTGTCAGCAGCTGACGGTTTTTCCCTGTAGTCGGGTGCGGTGGGGGGACAGTGCGATGCGTGTTTTCGCTTTGTTTTTTATTGAAAAAAAAAAACCTTTTGAGGTGCACAAAGTGACACTTTAGTTATGTCTCTGTAAAGCAGTGTGGTGTAATAGAGTGTACTGTGGGAAAAAATACAGCATTGTGGTGCAAACAGGCCACAAAGAAAACCTCTCAATGTTCCCTTGCAGTGACTGCAGTGTAAATGAGCCCTTAAACTTTCTAAAAGTAACAGATCTTCCTGAGAGCAGACAGCACAAGGTGTTTGTATTATCTTTATTAGCCAGAAAAGCCTCCGCCGTGCCCCTCTCTGAGCTGACAGGGCTTGCCTGAAAATTTGTGAAATTCAAGCCCATGTTACAAAGAAACTAGATCAGAGAGGGGCACAAAGGAGTCTTTTCTGGCTGGCAAAAGCAGACTACTTCTGGTATCCAAGAGAAAAATATATGAATGGCGCTGGAAAGTAGATGCGCCTTAATGGCTGGAAACAAAATCCTTAATTATGAAAGTCCATAATTGTATGAAAGGTCCATAAAGTTCATATATCAAATGTCTAAAAGCGTCATTAGTGGCAGCTCCCCATAGACTAATTCTCTGTAAGAAACAAAAGGGGCACGGGAGGTCACCAGACTAAGTGTAGAAGGTTAAAAACAACAGTATTTTTTATTAAAAAGCCAAATGACAACACACATGAGTAGCAGACAGGTAAGCATGTACAGTTGTGCTCATAAGTTTACATACCCTGCCAGAATGTATGATTTCTTGGCCATTTTTCAGAGAATATGAATAACGCAAAACCATTTCTTTCACTCATGGTTAGTGTTTGGCTGAAGCCATTTATTGTCAATCAACTGTGTTTTACTCTTTTTAAATCATAATGACAACAGAAACTACTCAAATTACCCTGACCAAAAGTTTACATACCCTGGTGATTTTGGCCTGATAACATGCACACAAGTTGACACAAAGAGGTTTGAATGGCTCGAGGTAACCATCTTCACCTGTGATCTGTTTGCTTGTAATTAATGTGTGTGTGTGTGTGTGTGTGTGTGTGTAAAAGGTCAAGGAGTTTCTGCACTCCTGACAGACCCTTGCATCTTTCATCCAGTGCTGCACTGAAGTTTCTGGATTCTGATACACGGGGAAAACAAAAGAATTGTCAAAGAATCTGCGGGGAAAGGTAGTTGAACTTTATAAAACAGGAAAGGGATATAAAAAGATGTCTAAGGAATTGAGAATGCCAATCAGCAGTGTTCAAACTCTAATCAAGCAGTGGAAAATGAGGGGTACAGTTGAAACCAAACCACAGACTAAATAAAATTTCAGCCACAACTGCCAGGAAAATAGTTTGGGATGCAAAGAAAAACCCACAAATGACGTCAGATGAAATACAGGACTCTTTGAAAACATGTGGTGTGGCTGTTTCAAGATGTACAATAAGGCCGCACTTGAAGAAAAATGGGCTGCATGGTCGAGTCGCCAGAAGAAAGCCATTACTATGCAAATGCCACAAAGTATCCCGCTTACCAAACGCCAAACAGCACAGAGACAAGCCTCAAACCTTCTGGCACAAAGTCATTTGGAGTGATGAGACCAAAATTGAGCTTTTTGGCCACAACCGTAAACGCTACATTTGGAGAGGAGTCAACAAGGCCTATGATGAAAGGTATGGAGGTGGATCGCTGATGTTTTGGGGATGTGTGAGCGACAAAAGCACAGGAAATTTGGTCAAAATTGTTTACAAGATGAATGCAGTATGTTATCAAAAAATACTGGAGGAACATTTGCGTTCATCATCCAGGAAGCTGCGCATGGGACGTACTTGGACGTTCCAACATGACAATGATCCAAAACACAAGGCCAAGTCGACCTGTCAATGGCTACAGCAGAATAAAGTGAAGGTTCTGGAGTGGCCATCTCAGTCTCCTGACCTCAATATCTTTGAGCCACTCTGGGGAGATCTCAAACGTGCAGTTCATGCAAGACAGCCCAAAGATTTACAGGAACTGGAGGCCTTTTGCCAAGAGGAATGGGCAGCTTTACCATCTGAGAAGATAAAGAGCCTCATCCACAAATACCACAAAAGACTTCAAGCTGTCATTGATGTTAAAAGGGGCAATACACAGTATTAAGAACTGGGGTGTGTAAACTTTTGATCAGGGTCATTTGGGTAGTTTCTGTTGCCATTATGATTTAAAAAGAGTAAACACAGTTGATTGATAATAAATGGCTTCAGCCAAATACTAACCACGAGTGAAAGAAAAGTTTTTGTGTTATCATTCATATTCTTTGAAAAATATCTCTGAAATCATAAATTCTGCCAGGGTATGTAAACTTACAAGCACAACTGTATCTACAGGTGATGTTGGGGCCAGACGGTGTCCCGAAGTTGTCGGTGGACGTTCCAAAGTGGCTCTCCTTCCTTGAAACTTGCACAAATTACTCCGGGACACCTCCGTCTGGCCTAGATACCACTTGTAGATTCACTATATTACCAAAGGTAATGTGACGCCTGCCTTTACATGCACATGAACGTTACTAGAATCCCAGGCTCAGTCCTTAGGGTTCATTATTGAGTTGGCCCACCCTTTGCTGCTATAAAAGCTTCAGCTGTTCTGAGAAGGCTCTACACCAGGTTTAGTAGTATCTATGGGAATGTTTGACCATTCTACCAGAAGCGCATTTGTGAGGTCAGGCACTGATGTTGATGAGAAGGTCTGGCTCACAGTCTCTACTCTTAGTCATCCCAAAGGTGTTCTATCGCAGTGATGGTGAACCTTGGCACCCCAGATGTTTTGGAACTACATTTCTCTAGATGCTCAGCTACACTGCAGATTGCATAAGCATCATGGGAAATGTAGTTCCAAAACATCAGGGGTGCCAAGGTTCCCCATCACTGTTCTATCGGGTCGAGGTCAGGACTCTGTGCAGGCCAGTTAAGTTCCTTCACCCCAAACTCACTCACCCATACCTTTTTAAGGGCTTTGCTTGTGCACTGGTGTGCAATCATGTTGGAACAGGAAGGGGCCACCCCCAAACTGTTCCCACAAAGTTGGGAGCATGAAATTGTCC
The DNA here is from genome assembly GCF_037356315.1 of Lithobates pipiens. Classification (NCBI taxonomy): domain Eukaryota; kingdom Metazoa; phylum Chordata; class Amphibia; order Anura; family Ranidae; genus Lithobates; species Lithobates pipiens. The sequence continues at coordinate 143,864,078 of NW_027507788.1, read as the reverse complement.
AAAATGTCTTGGTAAGCTGATGCCCTAAGAGTTCACTTCACTGCAACTAAGGGGCCAAGCCCAACCCCTGAAAAACAACCCCACATCATAATCCCCCCTCCACCAAATGATTTGGACCAGTGCACAAAACAAGGTCCATAAAAATATGGATGAACGAGTTTGGAGTGGAGGAACTTGACTGCCCTGAACAGAGACCTGACCTCAACCCAATAGAACACCTTTGGGATGAATTGGAGCAGAGACTGCGAGCCTGGCCTTCTCGTCCAACATCAGTGCCTGACCTCACAAATACGCCTCTGGAAGAATGGTCAAACATTCGCATAGACACACTCCTAAACCTTGTGGACAACCTTCCCAGAATAGTTGAAGCTGTTATAGCTGCAAAGGGTGGGCCAACTCAATGTTAAACCCTACCAACAAAGACTGGGATGCCATTAAAGTTTGAGTGTATGTATGTATGTATGTATGTATGTATGTATGTATGTGTGTGTGTGTATGTATATGTGTGTGTGTGTATATATGTATGTATATATATATATATATATATATATATATATATATATATATATATATATATATATATATATATATATATATATATATATATATATATATATATATATATATATATATATATATAGCAGGTGTACCAAAACTTTTGGTAATATTATGTACATGCCTACCTGTCTGCTACATGCGAGTTGCCATTTGGTGTTTTTAACCTGCTACACTAAAGCCCCATACACACTATCGGATTTTCTGCTGATCTTTTTCCTTCAGATTTACCAAAACCATGTAATATGAGGTCAGACCTTAGGAATTTCAATTTGTATGCAATCAGGCAGGCCCTTCTACTATTTGGTAAATCTGAAGACAAAAATCAGCAGAAGATCTGATGGTGTGTAGGGGCTTTAGTCTGGCGCCCACTTCTGTCACTTTTTTTTTTTTTTTCCGGTATTCTTGGAAAGACATTTTAAAGGAAATCTGTATTGAAACAAATAGGGGGATGAGCTGTCACTACTGCCCCCTGAAAATGCTAGTTGCCTGACTGTCTCTGGCATGTATCCCTTTTTTTAAACACTCACTCAATCTAAACATTGTGCCTCAGAAAATATGAAAGCCATTAGGTCAAAATTGCAGACAGGCATTTAACAGTTTTAGGGGAAAGGTCGGTGATGACAGCTTCTGTGTTTCCCTCATTTTTGTCCTTTTTTAAATTTTAGAAATGCAATACAGAACTAGTATAAGGAAGTAGGTTTATGCGTTATTCCCCAAACACTATGCAAAAATGTCCAAAGTAATCTGACCACATTATTGTGTGTTTGTCAGAGGTGGTAAATAACTGTACATGGAAATCTTGGGACTTGCCTGACTTCAGAGCAGTTTTACAACAGTTTGTGATGTATTATTTTGCTTACTTGTTGGACCCCTTTAGTTGTTTTTATCATTTTTCTTTGTTTACTCCTTTTTATTGCACTTTATCCTGCTTTTCACACACTTGTGAGATTTAAATTTTAGTATTTGGGATTTGTATCAGAATATTAGTAGAATTCAAAATAATATCACAAGAGAGTAATAATGTTTTTTGAAAACGAGGGTATATTGCACATTTTAACAATGGAAACATGATAGCCAGGATCAGAATTGTATGGGAAGGACCATTTGGCACACAAGTAACAAAAAAGCACACGGCCTTTTTAAAATGGAACTCAAAAAAAAAAAAAAAAAAAGCAGCTCAACTTCCGGCGCTGTAACTGGAAGTTACAGTATAAGGATTGCGTTGTTCACTCTCCCCCCTCCGCCATTCACAAAGCGCCTTGCATTTTTTTCACAAAATACAAGGGAGAGAAGGGACAGGTAAAGAATAGGATCACTCCACATTCATTGTCTGGACATATAGTAGTTAAAAGAATAAACACTTTTTGTGAATGGATGAAGGGAAAGTAAACAACTTGATTCATCACTGTATTCTAGCCATACCTCTAAAGCAGTGATGGCGGACCTTGGCACTCCGGATGTTTTGGAACTACATTTCCCATGATGCTCAACTACATTGCAGAGTGCATGAGCATCATGGGAAATGTAGTTCCAAAACATCTGGAGTGCCAAGGTTCGCCATCACTGCTCTAAAGCCTTGTACACACGATCGGAGAATCCGTCGGAATGTGTCCTATCGGACCGTGTTGTCGGATAATCCGACTGTGTGTGGTATGCATCGGAATGTTTCCGTTGGAATATCCGTCGGACCCAAATTTCCATCTTGTTGGAAATATTTCCCGACCAACTGGTTCGATCGGACATACTCCGATCATGTGTAGAGAATTTTGATTGGACCAAGTGCCACGCATGCTCAGATCAAATTCCTACATCAAAGCTATTGGCTAATAGCCTGAATATAGTCCCATCGTAACGAAATTACGTCATCACGTTCTGAAAGATCGGATTTTTCGACAACTTTGTCCGACCGTGTGTATGCAACAGCTTCGGACAAGATCCGACGGACAAAATCCAACAGATTTGGTTGTCGAAATCTCCGACCGTGTGTACAGGGGCTAAGACTAAGTTCACACTGGCATTAATCGCAGGTATTTAGGAGGCTTTATATTGCCCCTCAAATGCCTATGCAAATGATACAATGGACAGCACACAGTGCTGTTCTCGTTATCAAAACATGAAGCGTTAGCGCCAAGTCCCTTCAAAATTGAAGCCTCATGTCGAGTCAGGAGGCGTTTGAAGCTTTGGTAAGGCTTTGCAAATCCTCTGGCAGGCAGTTGTGGGGTGTTAAGATTAGTTTATTAACTGTAATGGACTAGGCATTTGTGGAGTGGTTGTAACACACCTTAACGATCATTAAATGCTTCAAAACTACACACAGGGTGTTTGTTAAGCATTAGAAATGTAGTCAAGTGTGAACAAGCCCTAAACACTCATGCCGCGTACACACGATCAGCCAGCAAAAGACCGATGAGAGCTGTTCATCAGAAAATGCGACCGTGTGTATTCTCCATTGGAATTTAGCTGGCCGAAATTCCCGCCAGCAAAAATTTGATGGCATGTTCTCAATTTTCCCGATGGAAAAACTTTTCGGAATTTCCGATCGTGTGTATGCAATTCCGACGTGCAAAAACTCACACATGCTCAGATTCAACTACGAGATGGAAGCTATTGGCTACTAGGTATTGAACTTTCTTTTCCTAGTCCTGTCGTATGTGTTGTACGTCGCCGTGTTCTTTGCGGTCGGAATTTGGTGTGACCGTGTGTAGGCAAGACAGTTTGAGCAGAATTCCGTTGGAATTCCGACGGGGAAACCATCAGAGCTTTTTCCAATGATAATTCCAATTGTGTGTATGCGCCATTGCAGTGATATCTGGCAGGAAACTGTCATGTGTACAGTATCCAGCAGCACTGCGGGTATAGATCACCAACCATTGGAGGTAACCACAATCAGTAAGGTAAAGAATACTTTCTGGTCACGTGACCACGACATAAAACTGCAAAAAAATAAATATATGCAATTATGGTACAAAGATGTTCAAGTATACGTTTAGTAACCTTCCGTTTTGTTTAACAGATGAGCAGCAACAGTAATAAAAGAGCACCAACAACTGCAACACAACGGTTAAAGCAAGACTATCTGCGCATCAAAAAAGACCCAGTGCCTTATATCTGTGCCGAACCCCTCCCTTCAAATATTTTGGAATGGTGAGTTTTTCAAGATAATTCACTCTTCAAGCCCAGTTTGGTTGTTTTGCTCCCGGGTAAAGGTATGTTCCTAATCCGAACTACAAATAAAGGCATAAAATGTATGCAGCAGAATAAGCCTATATCCATAGTACTTTTTTCTCATGTAGGTATAGCTATTGTATACCAGGCCGCCCTCCTTCCACTTTGCTGCTAGTCGCCTGGTATTGTGAGAACCTCATAACTTGCTGGACTTTTATTAATGGGTGGATGTTCCTATTCCTGCCCGCTGAGCTAGACAGACACTCAGTGGTTTAGGATGGCACATCATGCTAAATACATAATTTCCTGGCATCTTTCGTTGTCTCTCAATATCCAGTGACTACTTTTCAGTGCTTTTGGCTCTCGTCTGATCTCTGCTGGACCCTTAGTCCTCTCCTCCGCCTGGTTGCTATTCTAGACTTCCTCTGCTGGAGACCTGTACTGGCCACAGAACCTTTTTCTAGGTACTTCTGTAACTGTTACTAGGTGCTGTTGGCAGTCAGTTTTGTATGAAATGCGTGTATTTATTATGTGCCTCATAGAAATGCTTACCTCAGTGCCTTTCTTTGCCTCTTTACTGAATGTTCATAGAAATATATGTTTTTTCAGCGTAGGGGGTTCCCCTTAAAATCCATTCCAGACCTAAGGGCCTGTTATGCTTTCGGAGGGGGAACCCACGCCAAATTTTTTAAATTCTGATTCTGATTGGCCACGGCAAAAGTCGCCTAGCCTGGGGCGACTTAAAGTGGTGTTGTAAGTCGCCCCAAGTCGTGTTGAAGTCCTGTCCAAGTTGCCTCCAAAAGTCGTGTTGAAAGTCGTGTTGCCCCTGTGTGAACCGGCTCTAACTATTTTGAGTGACTTTGGACAAACCGGAGCCTAAGGCTGCGTACACACGGGCGGATTGTCTGCCCAACTAAGTTCGTCAGACAATCCGACAGACAGTCCGTTCAACTTTTGAATGAACGGACTTGACCACACACGATGAACAGACAGTCCGCTGAAAGCTTGCGCGATGACGTATACAGCACGTACGACGGGACTAGAAATACGATGTCCAATACACTGCAATGCAACCTTCGGCCGTGTAAATCCTTTCTGAGCATGCGCCATACTTAGTCCGTCCAACTTGCCTACACACGAGCGGACTGTCCGCTGAAACCAAGTTTGGACGGACAAAATTACGGAAATTCCGAAAGACTTAGTCCGTCAGACTGTCCGCTGAAAAAGTCCGCTGAAGCCCACACACGAGCAGATTGTCCGCTGAAACACGGTTCAGCGGACTAAGTTGGGCAGACAATCCGCCCGTGTGTACGCGACCTAAGGCTTCATGTACACTGCTGCTGGTAAACAGATGTTTAGGAGCAGTTGGGTGTTTTTTTTCCAGCTGCCCCTGAACTCTCCTCTGTTATCTTATCAGTACATGTACACAGGGTCCTTTTAAAGTAGTTTCTAGGCAGTTAAGTTTAGAAGCTTTTTTTTTTTTTAGAAAGCCAAAAAATGCGTTCACAACAGATGTGAAACACCAAATGCCTGTAACAGCGTGTAAACATGGTAACTCATGGTTAGACGCAACCATGAGTTAAAGCGCAGGAGCGCAAAACATGTAAGCAGGAGAGCCGGCATAGCAACCTTCCCCTTCACAGCCTTCCACGTGACAAGCCTCTCATGTGATCCACAGCCGCTCGGACAAGCGGCGCTGCAAGCAGTGCAGCATTCTCTAAGCTGCCTATGTGTACAGCTGATATCATCTGGTGACTAAGCTTGATCCTTACCACCCAGCGTGCAGCACTACACCTCTGCCTCCAAGCCGAACGCTTCAGATGGAGCTGAAATAAACACCTCCCCCTCGGTCATCAGACTGGACTCATCAGCTCTGCAGCCCATTGAACACCTATGAAGTGAGTGTCCCTAGGAACGTTGTTCCATTCGTTTACACTGACTTTTCATACAACGCTCTGGGTTCTTTCAGATGATTGATTGCATTCATTAGGCATTCGATAGCTGTACACATTGGTCTTTGGTTTTCACCTTTCCAAAGTTTTAATTGAGAGATCTGAGGAGCTTTTCATTATCAAACATCTGTCCGTTTTATGATTGGTGTTTTTTATGTGTTTTAGATCCTGCAGGGATCAGATGTCTGTGTTCATTGTTTACATTTAATAAATGACATTTTAAAGTCTTTTTCACATCAATCTACTAGTCCCTTTGATGCGCTGTTTTTGATCGTTTTTTTATGTGACAGAGAAGATGATATAATGATCAGTTAGTTTTGAAGCAGTGGGGAGAGGAGTCGAGTGGCGCTAGTGAGAGCAGGCAGGCAGAGGAGGACAGCAGGAGACACAGAAGAGATGGAGATAGCAGTGTATGACGGAGGCACGTATGCTGACTACACTGTCGGGGCTCAGCAGCTCTGATATATTGTGGTCAGCATTCAGAAGGGAGGGTAGAAACTGGCAAGATTAGCCAGGTATTTCAAGTGTTACAGGGGGCCAAAATACACAACACAATCACTGTTGCTTTTTTTGGGGCGGAGGGGGGGTTAACAAACGTTTTAAACAATATAAAAAGATCCTACTCTCAAAAATTAGGTGCATTTGAGGCAGTATTGGACACCGCCATACGCCGCTGTCTGTGCACGGTCCCCAGCCTCACAGAGGATCGGTCCATAGCTGAAGAAGAGGAATATTTCTTTGAAACGTGTTCTGCTGTGACCTGGATCTCTTGGTGATGTCATCGACATGGTGGACTTACTGTCATTGGACATTTGGTGGCTACATTGCGGAGACGAGGAGCCGACACTTCTCAGCAGTCTGGAACTGTGCACTGACAGCGGCGCATGGTGTTTTCCAATATCACTTCCGATGCACTTTATTTTTCTGAGTAGGATCTTTTTATATTGTTTAAAGTGGTTGTAAACCCTGGTTTTAAAGTTTATGCTACAGGTAAGCCTATATTAAGGCTTACCTGTAGCTAACACATGCGCACTAGAGCAAACTGACACAATGGCACCTATGTGGCGCTGCGGGGGCTTCACTCTGAGGTAAGTAATACATAATGAGCTAGTATGCTATGCATACTAGCTCATTATTTTTTTGTCTTGCATGTTGTCTTTTTTTGGGGTGGCGGGGGTTTATACAAGAGCTTGCTTCCTCTTTAAATAAAGGCTTACATTGATTACTACACCACCAGCAGTGGTGCTGTCTTCCCCTCTTTTTGTCTTCACCCAGGTAAACCCACGCCTTCTGTTTGACAGCTGCATGCCTTTGTGCTTGTTTTTCCAAACCCAGCTCAGGGCTACCTTCTCTATTATCATTCTTTAACAATTACTTTGTATCTTATTTATTTTGATTTCTCTTAGATTTTGTCTCGGTTCACACTGTTACAACAGCAAAATCATATGACTTTGCCTGAGACTTCTGTCAGACTTGATCCAACTTGGATGTGATTTAGGGGTCTGTACAAGAGCTGAAATCTGACCAAAGTAGTGCAGGAATCTTTTCTAGAGTCGGAGCGACTTGTGTAGTATCAGTTTGGACATCTCTCGTAGGGAAACATTGAATTTGACATGTCTTGTGATTTGGGGTCGGATCCTATGTTGCAGCAGTGTGAACCGAGTCTTTGTATCTCAGTCACAGTTTGAGCAGTGCGACATAAACCAATCACTTTCCCCTGTTTGGTATCGCTGCTTGAGAGAGTTGAGTGCTGTGCTCTGAGCGCTATTCTTAGCAATCAGGTCATTTCACACAGCAATGAAACCCAGGCAGGTTTTAACTTTATAAAAAAAAAAAAAAACTTTCTGATTCACCATTAGAGCAATTTCTGTCCTTTGAAATCTCACATAACAGTTAAAACCAGACAGAAGTTCTAACCCTTTTTATCCTCCATCAAAAAAATAAGTTTTGGTTCTACCTAAAAGCAGAGGTTGCGGTTTGGTTTTCCTCATTGCATGCCAAGTATAGGCAAACACTGGGCTTAGAGGCACCCAGCCTCTAAAACTACTGAGGATGTGTTGTTAGTTTGTCACGCTAAGTAATCAATAGAAGTCTCTTGGGTAGATTGAATTTCCCTGATTGTAAAGGATCGTGTTGTGTGTTTTATTTTTATTTTTTTATAAAAAAACTTCACTGTGCAGCTTGTTTTGCACAGAGTGGCCACAAACATCCTCTTCTGGGGACCCCGGCGGCTCTCGGGGGTCTCTTCCCCCGCATCAGATAACCCCCTAGGAGAAGCGCTCTCCCAAAGGGGGTTATCTTGCGGGCACGCCCTTGAGTCCAGCATTTGCATCCACCGACATGAATGCCGGACTCAGCCCCACCCTCTGGTGCCCACATCTTTGGATTTGATTGAAAGCAGCGGGAGTCAATGGCTGCGCTGCTATCAATCTATCTAATCAAGAGCTGGGACCCTGTGGAGAGAGGGACAGCGTGTCCCCGCCGAGGAGATGAAGAGGTTCAAGTAAGTAAAATGGGGGGGGGGGGGGCAGTTACTGCAAGGTGTTTTTTTCACCTTAACGCATAGGATGCATTAAGGTGAAAAAACACGAAGGTTTACAACCCCTTTAATTCTCAACTCTGGGTTAACTGCCTTATCTACTTATGTACTTTGGCCTATGCACACATCCATACCAATCAAATAATTGAATTCATCACCTGCTTAAAACAGACGTAGGGCCAAAGCCTTTAGGCCGCTGCCGGCTGAAAACGGGTCACAGGAGTGCAGAATGTAACGTCGCTCAGCCAATCCAGGCTCTGGATCAATCCCGACTTTAATGTCGGGATCCACCCAGAGGCCGAGACCAGCAGCTGGCTCAGCCTCTCAGCGAGATCACTGGGAGACTATGCCAGACACCCCCATCCCTTCTACAGCCCGGCGCTGGAGGAGCAAAGCAGAGACCCAGAGACTGACAGCCCCCGGATCTCTGCTCACTGAAGACCAAGAACTGAATGACCAGCTGTCTTTGATCACACAGTTCTCAATGTAGAGACGGCGGGGGAAAGATGCAGCATCCATCTAGGTGACAATATTTGTTTGTTTCAATTCACGAATTTCTCTTTTAAATGAGAAATTGTATATATTTGTACCTGTGATGTCTCTAACCAGTGGTTTCCCCACTATCCATGGTTTCCAGGAGAGTCCGTGCAGTGACCTATTGTCCTGCATTGTTTCTAGGACTACATATCCCAGGTTTTCTGGTCCTTGTATCCTGTTTTATTTATTTTTTGGCTGGAGCTGGACTTTAAAACAGTGAGCTGTTTGCTTGTGAATGACATCTGAGAACTAAAGTTTCTGACATATACTACTGATTTGTTAATTTTCCTCTTTGATAGCGTAATACTAAGGCAATTTATTTTTTAATAAAAAAGATGCAATACCTGAGCCATGCAACAATATTGTACAGAAAGGTCCGTTACCACCTCTTCTGGCAGACCCCTGCAGGTGCTGCCCGCTCCTACCTCCTCCATGTGCCACCTTTTTAGCAAGCTGGCTATTAAGGAGACACCCGTGCGTGCATGCTCCTAAGCTGGGCTGTGTGTCTATAGAGACACACACACACGGCTGGTAACCAACGCCCCTGCTTCCTCATCACAGGAGCCTATGGTTGGCTGCCCTCAGCTTCTCCGGTGAAACCAGGAAGTGGCACTAACTACCCACCCCGACTGGGGGCATTCAGCGGAACTGAACACATTTGAACCTTTTGATGAAAACTAGTGCACCTACAATACAGACTCTCCTTGATAACCCTTGGGCCCAGGAGACATATGTGAGCCTTCAGTTTGTTTCCCTAGGTTGTTCAGTGGACATTCATTACCTACAAAAGTTATCTGTTCATGTTCTCTCAGCCCATGCCTCTTTATTATGTTTGCTATGCTATACCCCTGCGTGGGTGAATGGTTGTCATGTTGCCATTTTCGACAAAAAAAAATGATTGTACCAGGAAGTGAGGGGAGGGGGTTGGAGGAGGAGACAGCTCTAAAGCGGTGACAGGAGTCAGGTAAGTGTTTGTTTAGGGACAGTCAGTGGGCCTTCTTTTCCCTTTTTAGAATTACTTAAGAGGGTTTTATGTTTTTTTGTTTGTTTGTTTTTTTTTTTTTTTTTCTCTCTTAGAAAATACACTTACCTAGGTGGATGCTGCATCTGTCCCCCGCCAGCTCAAAGACTGAGAACCGAGCGATAAAACACATGAGCAGAAAGCTGGTGACTGTCTGCTCTGCCCCCCAACCAACCCGCTGTCTACTGAAAACTTGGTACAGGAGAGCAAAACGAACTGCAACTCCTGTGATCCATCGGAGCTTTGGCTGTACTTCTTCTCCTTTTAAAGCTTCCATGTTCCCATGTGAGGTCTGCTGGAGTGTTCAACTGTTTGTGAATAGCAAAAAGACATCCACATGTAACTTTATATGGACACTTGTGTCCTTACTGGTCTGTTTAAGTGAATAAATTGGGAACCAGTACCATTGTTTTCTGCCTCCAAAGCTGAACTGATCCTTCCCCAAAAATACCAGATGCTCCTCACAGCGGTGATTTTCCAGTGCTGTAGGGGGTTTAAAACAGTGGCTGTGCCTGCGAACCACTTGTGTCATTTGCCTGCCCATTCTGCCCCATTCACAGAAATCCTGGTATTCCTCTCCCAGAATCCAAGGCACTCTGTGATTGGGTGGAGGATTCTGTTTTTCATTCACGCCTCCATTCACCAAACGCCTTGCATTCTGGGAGAAGAATACTAGGATGTTTATGAATAGACATGGGGTCAGGAAGGGGAGTGTGAGTCCTTGACAGTTGCAGCCACTGCTCTCAACTCCTGCATTGGAGAAAGGTCACCCCTGTGAGGAGAATCTGAGGAGAATCTGACATCAATGGAGGAAGGATTCTTACACTTACCCGCAGAACATGGAATGTACCATGCCACCCCCGACCTAAAACATTTCTATCTGGAGCTCAGCTGTAAAGATGCCAGGTTATTAAGAGGCTAAATGGTGTGAATTACAGTAGAACTAGAGGCAAATTTGGATAGAGCAAGAGAGGGTTATAACCCCTGTCAGATTTATTTCACTATCTGTGTCCCATTGCAGAGATTTCCCATCACTTCCTGTCCCATAGCCAAACAGAAAGTGAGAAGAAATCCCTGTAAATTAAGGGAATTCCTTGGTGGGTCCCCAGGTCACCAGAACAAGTCCCCATTGCAAGATTTCCCCTCCAATACTTTTCTGGGGACAACCCAAAATATGGGGATTTACATATTTTTAATTTTTTCAATGTTAATGGTAAACTAGAGAAATAGAGAGGTGGGATCTCCTTAACAGGGGCACAGACGGCAATAAAAAATAGCCACTTACCGGCTCTGTTGACATCACACGGTCAGCTGTCATTGGCTGACAGCTGATCACATGGTAAGGGGTCGGGATCGAGCCCTTAGTCCGATCTGGGATCCAGCGAGTCTCAAAGACTCGCTGATCTCAGAGCGTGCCATGTGCGCCCTGCAGGGGGTGCGCAGGCTGCTCAGGCACGGGAGGACGTCTATAGACATACTCCTGGCCAAAGCAGGTCCGTGCTGTAACCATCATTCGGCTATAGCGCGGATCTGAAGAAGTTAAATCAAGTCGCTTTAAATCAGGATTTAAATCAGTAGTGAAGAGGCTTGATTTAAATCATAATTTTTATCCTTGCCGACCGACACACTCAGATTTACGTCGGCAGAATGGCATGGGAAGGTAAAAGGGCGTACCTGTATGTTCCTTTGAATTTTCTGCCTGGCAGGTGAACACGCCGCAGGAGGCCCATGGGTCCCGCAAACTGGATGTTTGCTTGCGGCATGGAGAGGCAGAACGGAGAGATTTCCTTGTTCTGCCTGGTCACATGACAGGTGATCACTGTCATGTTCTAGTGAATCCATCTCCCCCCCCTACAGTTAGAACACATCCAGGGATCACACTAAACCCCTTGATTGCCCCTTAGTGTTTAACCCCTTCCCTGCCAGTGTCACTTATACAGTAATCAGTGGCTATTTGTTGCTCTGATCACTGTATAAATGTCAATGGTCCCAAAATAGTATCAAGTGTCTGATCTGTCCGCCATAATGTCGCAGTCCCGATAAAAATCGCAGTTCGCCACCATTACTAGTAAAAAATTATAATAACAATGCCATAAATCTATCCACTATTTTGTAGAAGCTATAACTTTTGCGCAAACCAATCAATGTATGCTTATTGCGATTTTATTTATTTTTTTTAAACCAAAAATATGTAGAAGAATACATCTTGGCCTAAACTGTGGAAGAATTTATTTATTTTATATATTTTTGGGGGATATTTATTAAACAATATTGCTTTTTTTTTTTTTTTTTTTTTTCTTCAAAATGGACACTTTTTTTTTTTTTTTTTTTTGTTTACAGCGCAAAAAATAAAAACCGCAGAGGTGATCAAATACCACCAAAAGAAAGCTCTATTTGTGGGAAAAAAAGGACGTCAATTTTGTTTGGTTACAATGTTGCATGACCGACCGTGCAATTAACCGCTAAAGCAAAAAATGCTCTGGTCAGGAAGGGGGGTAAATCCTTCCGGGCTGATGTGGTTAAAGAGCAGCTGTCATCTCTGTCCCACAGCAGCTCCTCCTCTGACCCGATGTTGCCTCAACGGCAGTCCCATTCACTTTAATGGGACGGCTGGTGATGCGGAAGTGACATATCAAGGTGAGGGACGCGGCGGCAGCAGGTGAGTGGATGCCCGCTAACAGGCGCTGCCATGATGGATCTGAAATGACAGGTGATCTTTAAATGTAAGGACTTCTTTTTGCTGGTAGTTTGACTCTTTTAATAATTGCAAACAAAATCAAGGTTTCCTATTTAGAGTAATAAGCTGTCAGGTTAGTCAAACAGCGATTTCTGAACTGATTCGATTATCATGTTCTCTCAGCTTGGATTCATTAAATTAGTTTGCCAAAATTTTTTATTGCAGAACATGCAGCCTCATGCTACATAATTAAGCTCCGTTCCATTCTGAATAAAAAAAAAATGATTAATGTATCTTAAATAGAAAACTACCTTTAGATAGATTTTAACTTCAAAACCATATTATTAAAATAAATTTGATAATCAAAAAAATCTGATTCTTTTTGATAAAAAAAAAAAAAAAGAAATCCTTGATTTATATCCATCCTGTTTTGCCTTTAGTTAATAACATGGCAGAGGAGCGCCTCTTGCATTACATCATACAGATTAGTTTGGTATGCAGCATGTCAGTCGTCTTATGAGGCCAGAGAACAGTTGCATGTATACTCACACGTGGCACAAACAATCTCAAAGGCCATGTGTGTGTAAGGTTTGTTTACTTCGCACAAACAGTTGTGGCTGTTGGCTTGTCTGACAGCTCTTTTTTTTTTTTTTTTTTTTTTTGTGTGTGTGACAGCTTCTTGTCCAGTCAGTGTGAGCTCTTCCCAGATATTTTGCTCTCCTGTCTTGTTACTTTGTATATTTGATGTTTTATTTTCTTTTTTTTTGTTTTGTTTTTTTCTTTTGTGCTGCTCACAAATCTGGGAGCCTAGGCAGTTCAGTGCAGGCTCATCTTGGTGTACTTTATATTGGTTACTTTGTGTCTAGAGATCACCTGTGATCCTAATCTTGGGCTGTATACTGAGCTTCAGCTTTACATATCAAAGGCCAATGTTACCTTTACGACCATGTTATGTCCGCATTAATGGTATAACACGGTGCAAGGGATTGTTCTTTTCTGCAGCGGCTGTCACTTTTGAAATTTGCACAGCTATACAGGGCTCCATCCACACAGCCGCAGTATTTACAGGGATCTTTGAATAAATACTCTGCAGGTTCTGTCTGCCAATACAGCAGAGGAACGTGTAGTTCTCCATGAAACACAAGTATGGGGATCACTGCACTCGTAGTTTATTGACACTTCCTTCTGCTCTCTACCTGGAAGCCTGTACCTCCTTATGGACATAGAACTGGAGGCTCTGTCTGCAGGAGCCTTGCGTTGCACCCACAATCCATTGATCACAGTTGCAGTACTTTATAGGGTCATTAAAAATAAAAGTGATTTTTTTTTTCACTGCAAATATATATGCATTAGGTTTTTTTTTCTCTGTAAGGTAAACCTCCTATCAGGTTTTTACTGCAGTCAGCATTTCTGTTTGTAGAAATTTCGCTTTCATTTTCTAGTGCTTATATATAGTTTTGAATGTTATCGGCAGCTATTTCCCACATTTTTTCATTTTATGTTAGTGGTGTTTTAGCTATTACTCATTATATTTTAGTTTTAATAAATCTTTATTTAAAGGTGTGTAAACATAAATGTATTTATTTATTAGAGGTACTTTATCTAGAGTACAATGTAAACAGCACTTTACATATAGTATGTGTGTGTGTATATGTGTATATATGTGTGTATGTATGTGTATATATGTGTGTGTGTGTGTGTGTGTGTGTGTATATATATAATATATATATATATATATTAGGGATGCACCGAAATTTCAGCCGCCGAAACATATCGGCCGAAAATGGTGTTTTCGGCAAAATGCCGAAAGGAAAATCTTGCCGATAATGGGGCCGATAATGGGGGCGGGGCCTTGCGGGGCTCCGCCCCTGGTGCCGCCCATTGCACGGGTGTTTTCCTGGCTTGTCCCCAGTCCTCTGTCCTCCGTCCTCCCTCCTCCTTTCCTCCCGCCCCCGACAGTGCGGTGATCTCCGTGTGTCACGGAGCTGTGCATTGAATTGCCCGGGCGGCTGCAGTAACAATGTCCCGCCTCCTGTGACAGACGGTACACTGATCCAATGGCGGGACATTGAATCAGCGTGACGTGATTACAGGAGGCGGGACATTGTTACTGCAGCCGTCCGGGAAATTCAATGCACAGCTCCGTGACACACGGAGATCACCGCACAGATCTGGCCATGGGTAAGGCTGCATTTAGACACTGCATAAGGGGGAAAGAGTGTGCCCAGGGCAAGCATCGCAGAGTTTTGTCCGCAGCTAAATCAAGCTTTTTGTGCCCACAGTGCTGCTGCATCCAAAAGTCATTTGTTTGCCTCTGAGACTATCTACCTCTGGCCACTAGTGTGAATGGAGCCATGCTATATAAACCAGGTCACAGGACAAAGGCTGTACTCACTTGACCATATAAAAAATAATAATAATCTTGATTTTGACCCAGCTAGTTTTTTATCGCCATGTGATAGAATGGGGAAGGGTTAAGTTATTGCTAGTAGAGGTAACGATATGAGCATTCCCAATAGAAGTCTGTTGGAACGGAACCAGGTAGCTTGCTTGGGGCCAGTTCACACCAGATGCAGTTCCGTGTGCTTTTTTTTTTTTTTGCACAAAATGCATGCACAGTGTTTTCCATGTCTTCCAGTGGCTCTAGTTTACACCATGCAGTCAGTTTCCACACCGGAAACTGACTGCATGGTGTGAACTAAAGCCATTGGAATACATGGAAAACACTGTGCATGTATTTTTATCAGGCAGGCTGCATCTGAGGGGGAACTGGTGAGGCTGCTTTGATCTCCTGTACCATGCCTGCAGTCTCTGACCATCTCCTGTACCATGCCTGCAGTCTCTGACCATCTCCTGTACCATGCCTGCAGTCTCTGACCATCTCCTGTACCATGCCTGCAGTCTCTGACCATCTCCTGTACCATGCCTGCAGTCTCTGACCATCTCCTGTACCATGCCTGCAGTCTCTGACCATCTCCTGTACCATGCCTGCAGTCTCTGATCATCTCCTGTACCATGTCTGCAGTCTCTGACCATCTCCTGTACCATGCCTGCAGTCTCTGACCATCTCCTGTACCATGTCTGCAGTCTCTGACCATCTCCTGTACCATGCCTGCAGTCTCTGATCATCTCCTGTACCATGCCTGCAGTCTCTGACCATCTCCTGTACCATGTCTGCAGTCTCTGACCATCTCCTGTACCATGTCTGCAGTCTCTGACCATCTCCTGTACCATGTCTGCAGTCTCTGACCATCTCCTGTACCATGCCTGCAGTCTCTGACCATCTCCTGTATCATATCTGCAGTCTCTGACCAGCTCCTGTACCATGCCTGCAGTCTCTGACCAGCTCCTGTACCATGCCTGCAGTCTCTGACCATCTCCTGTAATATGTCCCCAGTCTCTGACCATCTGCTGTATGAAAATATTTTTTAAAAACAGTCATTTTCGGTATCGGTTTCGGTTTTCGGCCTAGTGTATTTTTCATTTTCGGTATCGGTTTCGGCACCAAAAAACCCATTCGGTGCACCCCTAATAAATATATATATATATATATATATATATATATATATATATATATATATATATATATATATACTGTATATAATCATTTTATTGTACATTCACATCAGTCCCTGCCCTCAGAGAGCTTACACTCTAAGTTCCCTAACTCACATAGTAGGCCCAATTTAGACAGAAGCCAGTTAACCTTCCAGCATATCTTTGGAGTGTGGGAGGAAACCGGTGTACCCGGAGGAAACCCACGCAGACACAGTGAAAACATATAATCTCCAGGCAGGTAGTGCTATGGTTGGCACATAACAAGCACCGTTTCAGTCAAGGAGAGTATACACACAAAAGGTATGATAGAATGATGGCCTGGAAATAAAAGTATATAAATATCTATAGATGTATGTTCACATTACTCTCCAACAGAAAGTTCCATAAAACGTCTTAGTTTTGACCAGTTTATAAGATGAAGAATTAAGAAAAGTAAGCCCTGGGTTCAGACTCATTATTTCTATTAATTTCTTTAGGCACTACGTGGTTCGAGGACCCGAGATGACCCCTTATGAAGGTGAGAGGAGGATTGTAATATTTTCTGCTTATTTCATAGCCATCATGAGAAGTATACCAGTATAGTAGTTGACAGATGATTATTTAGCTTTCATTCTGTATCATCACAGTAAAAATCACTATTTAGTGATGATCTGGATCTGCCTTGGTCCAATCTAGTCCCCCTCTCTCCTGGAATTAGGGGAGGGCTCCGAACAAGTTGGGTTGGAGTTTTTTTTTATAGCCGACCACACATAGGTTGAAATTTGGGCAGTTTAGAAGGGACTGGCCACATTTTAATTCATGTATGGGCAGGGAAGTTGTACTTATTGACTTCTGTACATCTGCCTTGTCATATTTTTTCCTGTTCAATCAGCTGTGCAGGCTATGTCCTGCAGGGGTCTCAAAGTATTCTGACAGCAGGGAAATCTCCCTGCTGTCAGAATACAATAGCTCAGCGGAGCGGATTCCCCCATCCACATCAAATATGTGGATGGGGTGATCGATTCTTTCAAAAGCAGAGAAGGGGTAGAGAGAGCGCAGCATCCATAAGGAAGTATGGCAAATGAAAAGGAATTTATTAAGACTAGAGTTGTTCTACTCACAAACTAGAGCTATAGCAGAGCACTGCAGCAAGTCAATGCTGGGGCTCTATCCCACTCTCCAGGAAGGGGAGAGGATTGGTGGACAGTGCACGGGAAGCTGGAAACTACCGCCGGGATCCTCCGCTCTGACCAGACCGGCACTCTGATGTCACTGCTGGAGTCTGCACACAGGACGTGTTTCGAGATTGACTTCCTCTTTTTCAGCTGTGCCTAACCAGGGCTACCCACTCTCTATAAATACTGGAGGTAAACAAAGCACACCTTGCAGGAGCATTGAACCACCCCCCCCCCCCCCAAACCAGAGCACTTGGATACCAATGCAGATCATTGCAAGCATAAAATAGGGGGATGGGGAAGCTACATAGACGATGAATAACCCCCAAAAAACATCAGAGCAAAACAATCGACTACATGGGATGAACCATCACAGTATCTGTATGTGGAAAAATTCAGAGGAATGAAAAACAGATCCTAAAGAATACTGAAGATGATGATAATTTTTTAACCTGCTGGTTTAGGGCCCTTTTACCCTTGTGCGACTTGTCCTGCGACTTAGGACTGCAAAGTCACATGACAAGTCGTACCTTATGATTTCCAATGATTACCGTTCATATCTGTCCGACTTCAAAGTAATCCCTGCATGACTTTGGTCTAACTTTTATGCGACTTGAGGTCCATAGACGTCAAGAGTACACGACTTTCAGGTCGCACAAGTGTGAAAGGGGCCTTAATGAAGAAAAGTGACTCATCTATGGACTGCCTTATTAGAGTTTACAGGAGAGGAAGAAAAAGCGCATCTTTTATGAGTTGCTCATTTTATTACTCCTATTAAGAGTGTGATATGAAGCATGGTACCATACATCATTCCCAGAATCACAGTGCCATTCACTCCCTACTAGAATCTCGGTATGCTGCTTGTTTCTTCATTCTTCCCACTCAGTTGTATTATTCATTCACAGGGATTCCCAAATGAAAATACTACAAGTCTTCTTTACACCCGTAGCACAAGGACTGAGCAGAAAATTCCAGCAGCAGGGTGGTAATAGCAATTTGCCATACAGACCCGGAGCTTGG
The DNA here is from genome assembly GCF_037356315.1 of Lithobates pipiens. Classification (NCBI taxonomy): domain Eukaryota; kingdom Metazoa; phylum Chordata; class Amphibia; order Anura; family Ranidae; genus Lithobates; species Lithobates pipiens. The sequence continues at coordinate 143,845,897 of NW_027507788.1, read as the reverse complement.
GGGTACACAATGCATTGCACCCACATCACACTGATTGCAGTAGCAATGCTTTGCAGGCTTGAAAGCAAAAAGGTTATTGGTGCATTTTTTCCAAAAGGTGGACTATGCTTTAAATAAATCTGTATTGCACAGAACAAAGAATGAGCCGTTTTTCTGCTTTTATCTAGAATAGGTGCTCTTTAATCTCTTTTGATGGCTTTGTCTTAATTCAGACTTTCTTTTGTTGTGCAGCTGAGATGTTTTTGTCTTCTAATTATATGTATTCTCTTGCTTGCAGGTGGTTACTATCATGGGAAACTAATATTTCCAAGAGAATTCCCCTTTAAACCACCTAGTATTTATATGATCACTCCTAATGGACGGTTTAAATGCAACACACGGTAGGAATCCTTTTTCAACATCATACTGTCAGGGGATGAGTTCAGAGAAACTGTGGTAAAAGAGCTCTGGTCTGATTAAAAAGTAGGGTGTTAAAATGTATATGTTGCCAAAGGTGTTTTTTTTTTTTTTTTTTTTTTATGAAGTAGAGAAGGATTACAAGCCGTCTGTTTTACTGTACATACACTTTTTAAAGAATTGTAGAAAACCCTAAATATAGCCATTTAAAGACGTCAAGAGTCAATGTCTGTACAAAGCATTACCATGTGGGAAAGATATGATAACAAATGACATAATTGTACAGGCATTCTGCTTGTTGAAGAGAAGTTTGTGTTCTAAAATCCCTTGCTGCTTGACGTCGGGATACAGTATGACCATTGCATGACACTCCAGTAAACTGATAAATTACAGAGGCCAAACTAAGCATGCTACTATTGCAGTGCAAATGTCTGAACGAATAGGGATGTGTCACATTGCATTCAAGAGGCACATACTGTAGCTTGCCTGGCAGTGTGAGACAGGTATTGCATATGACTGGGTGGTCAGTCCACTCAACAATGGTTGGCATGATTGGTAGGACTGTGTCAATGCCAGCACTAGGAATGCTATATTACACACAGGTCAGCCAACTTGCTTAGCGGTTGCAATTCCTTCCGCTTTGTCCAGAGCTTAATTTTTTTAGGGAGCAAGACATCAAACAGAAGCCTGTGACATTAAGGCCAACTTCAAATTAATGCATTTTCCTCAAGAAGTGTAACTGCTCCTGGATAAGAAGTGATTGAGCTAGCAAGGTTGAGATTGTGGCCCCACCATGCAGCCTGCAAGTGTAGTATAGGTGTAAAGTCTAAGAAGCTACTGGTATTCACCGGTAGTCTCCAGAGTTTAATAGTCAAATCTAGTTCCTATTTCTGTTTCAGGCCAAACCCAATAAATTGCAATGTTTTCCTCATTTAAGATTGCAAAAATCCCTATGATTTTCACATTGAATTACCACGTCGGCATCCTAATGTGTTTTTTTTTTTTTTTCCTTGACTTTTGCAGACTCTGCCTTTCGATCACAGACTTCCACCCAGACACATGGAACCCAGCGTGGTCGGTATCGACAATCCTCACAGGTCTACTCAGCTTCATGGTGGAGAAAGGACCCACCCTGGGTAGCATAGAGACCTCAGACTTTACTGTAAGTGTGTGTGTGATTACAGAGTTAAGACAAAGAGGATCTGTAGTTTATAGAAACGTTATTGTAGTTCTGCGGTTGGAGAAATGTGATTTGCTTCCCTGGAACACCCCTTGGAACCTAATGTTCATTCGACTTGTTGCTTGCAGTGACACTTGTAGAAGATAGGCATGATAAAGACCCACTACCACCTGAGAAGGGTAGCTTGTTGGGGCTGCATAGTCCTCCAGAAAGGCAGGTTGTTTCTGCTGGTTGTCAGACGGAGTTCTTGATGACTTTTCATTAAGTGACCGTGCAAAAACAATGGGCAGTGTGGGGCTCCCGAGTCCAAGTTCTTCCCCCCCCCTCTCCTATCTATGACCCTCTCTGCCTTTTCGCTCTTCACGCTTTCTCGCTATCCTGGTTCTCGCCATTGCCTCATATGGAGGGGGTTTGCTGGAGAAGAGCCTTTCCTTCGGCAACGATTTAGGGGATATGGAATTTTATGCAGTATTAATTATTTTATGCCATGCCCTATTTTCACTATGTTATAGTGTAATTGTGAACAATATTGATCATTGGTAATGTTTACCCATTTTCTAGCCCCTGCGCGGGCGACCAACGAGCTTATTTATGAATCTCTTGTTTATCCCTAAAAATTCTATAAATATATTGAAAGAGAAAAACAATGGGCAGGCTAGCCCTTAAAGCGGATCTTCAGTCATTTTTTTCATCTTTACATCTATTAAATCCTCTGCCCTTGTTGTTTTACCTTTTGGCTAGTGAAACATTTTTTTTCTGCCAGTAAATACTTTATACAGCCCACTTCCTGTTTCTTGTCTGGTAAAAGCCTAGGCTTATGACATCATACACAGCTCTCTCCACCATCTCTACCAATATATCCTGGCTCTGTTTTTCTTGGTATCCCCTAAAACTGCGGTCCCCAAACTTTTTTGGCACGGGGGTCGGCTACATGGAAGAAAATTGTGCCAAGGAATGGGGGGGGGGGGGTTAAACAATTTTTCGCAAGCAATGGCTGGTGTTAGCACTTCAATCATCATGGCACCATGCTTGTTATGGTGCCAGGGTAATTGAAGCACATTATTTCTATTATTATATTGTAGTAATAAATTAAATAGTTCAACTCCCCATAATGCAGCATCAGTGAGAGCCTTGAGCATGTCACTTGCACTTTGCGCCTTCTACCAGATGCCGAATGTCACTTGCCACGACACCTGCCACATTGCCTGTCACCACTGCACTGGTAGCAGCACTGGTCCATTTAGCACAGAGGCAGGCCTCTGTGAGTGGTGGGTTCCGAATGTGCCTTTGCCTCGCCCCATTCAGAATAGCAGCAGCGGTTCTGGCTGTAGAATGAAGAGGAATATGGAGGTTGTCATTGCTCATTCTGAAAATGCCAGGTTCCTGGATGCTATGCTGGTCTCAACCCCCCCATGTAGATCTGAAGCTGTGCCGTCACTCGCAATCAGACCCCAGTTACAGCCAGGCACCCAGCATTTTTAGGGTGATCACTGACAGACATCCAGCAAGCGCTGTGAGTGGAGCGCCCCTTGTGCTACGTCAGGCAGACAGCTGAGGGTGAACTACAAGTCTCAGCACACCCCACCTGTACTCCCACACATAGCTCATCTGTCACTGATGATAACACATCTTTGTGAGATCGCCCCTCTGGATGTAGCAGGGTGTCTCCCTCCTCATGCTGCAGCCGGTCTCACCTGGCAAAGGGAGGATCCGAGACCCATTTGGCTGTCGCTCTCTGGCTCTGCCCTCGGCCATTCCCGATTAGCTGTCGGGTGGGGGGGATCTGTGCCACCGAGCAAGGAGAGTTCTATGCTCTGTTTTCTCACAGCAAGAAGCCGCAGGAGAGCGGTGAGTGGGGCGGGCAGTGAGAGATGTCATCTCTGCTCCCCACCGCACCTCCGATACTGGGGCTGACAGAACACCGGCTGTGAGGGCGGAAGAGTGCTGATGCGAGGGGCAGAGAGAGATGATGGCATCTCTGCTTGCCCGCCTGCTCGCTTCTTCCATCCATCCAGCTCTCCCATGCCGGCCGCCCACCTCTTTCATGCCAGCCACCCGCGGCTTAGCTGCAGAAAAGCCACGGCCCAGAGGTTGATGACCCCTGCCCTAAAACATTCCATAAATACCTCTTGAGACTACTAGTAGAACCAATAGATGGGTACTTTCACTGATGGGTTGAAACCCTTTTTTCTTCTGCAGCGGTATCATCCTTGTTGCCGCTGTAGTTGCTGTAGATGTTGGCAGCACTGATAGCCCAATCAGTGAAGTGCCACGCCGAGCTCTGTCCACAGTCTTTTAGACAGAAAGGGCATTGCCGTTTCTGCAGAAGCTCGCATATCTGACCAAAATTACTTGCAAGCAACGCTTTGTTCCACCCACCCCTTCTAGTATTTTCTCGCAGGATGCATGAGAAATTCAGGTAAATCAGGAGATCTCATTTATTTTATTTTTTTCTGCTGCATTAAAGTAAAAATTTTCAGGTGTTTGTCCCTCCCCCAGCCTGTGACTAGACAGTGAAAGAAGAAACTGCACACAGAAGAGCTCCTCTCTGTAAATATGCTCTTTTCTTATCAGAATGTTCTTGCACTGCAGCACAGCTCATGGGCTAGGTGTGCTGCTTCTCTATCCCCTCCTCCATAGTCTGAGCTCTGCTTTACAGGAACTGTGCAATGCTAAAACCAAATCACATCTAAATACTTCTACTGTTTGCATTAAAAAATATATATATATTAATGCATCAATTGCTGGTTTTAGATGTTTTTTTTATATTGGCCTGTAGTTTAGCTTTAATTAGTAAAATTGTTTACCACATATGGTAGTAATGGCAAAATCAATATTGGAGCTTGAAATAAAATCAATATCCTACAACAAATATCCAGAGTTATTATTAAGAGAGAATAATCTAAGAATATATGCATACTGGGAATTCTGACTCTCCTTGGAGGGGATTAGAAAGCAGTTTGCATTGGCAGTATTTGCTGTAGTGGGGATTTCTTTTACCTTCCTGTAGACCAAAAAACTAGGTGTTCTGGGAGTTTGAACTTGGTGGACATGAGTTATTTTTATTTTTTCCCAACAATATTAACTGTATAACTATGTCCTGCTAAGATACTGTCCATGGTGCTTTCACACATCATGAATGCTGCCCCATGGGCTCAACGAATTCTCAGGAGCAACTGTTAAGAGGGTTGCTTGGGCTCCTGATCAGACATGTCTTTAGGCTTGTTTCAGGAGCCAATTTACACCCATGTCAATAGGTCAGTCCTGAGAACTGTTATTTCTCCTTAGCCAATAGCTCTGTTCCAATGTTACAGTAAAGTAAAGCACAAAGGGTATTTGAAAGTTTGGCTTTGGGGAAAATTTTTTATTTTAGTTTGTACTAAGCACGCCTGCCTAAATAATCATTTGGCTCCCACTGCTGTCAATCAAAGTCAGTGAGCCAATGAGGAGAGAGAGAGGAAGCAGGACCAAGCTGCAGCTCCATGTCTGAATGGACGCGCAGAGCAGCGGCTTGGCTCGGGTGCCCCCGTAATGGGAGGGATGGGCCAGGAGTGCCAGCAAGAGGAGGATCTGGGTTGCTGTGTGCAAAATCACCGCAGAGCAGGCAAGTATGACATTTTTGTTATTTTTAAACAAAAAAAACAAGACTTTAATATTACTTTCAATACTTTTAATGAGAAACTTCAGGATCGGCATCCCCTTAGAACACAGAGTACACCAGCTAATTATATTGAACCAGACCAGTGTTAATTTTGGCAGCAAATTTAGATTTTGGTTTTAGTCTTCATCTTTTGATTAAAATACCATTTTAGTTTTAGTCCCGTTTTAATCATCTGCAATTGTCATAATTTAGTCAACTAAAATCTCCAGTACATTTTAGTCGTCTAATATTTAATGGCTTTAGTTAAATTGTAATGCATTCTTTAAAGGATCAGTAAAGATAATTTTTTAGTTTTTTTTTAAATAACAAACATGTTATACCTGCCTCCACTGTGCAAGTTGTTTTGCACAGAGTGGCCCAAACCTGGTCTTCTGGGGTCCCTCGGCAGCTGTCTCGGCTCCCCCCCGCAAGGACTCAACACCTTCATGCGAGCTCCCTCGCATGGTGTGGAGTGCTTGCGGGCGCGCTCCCGTGATGCAGCCGGTGGCCATAGCCGCTCACTGTATCACTCGGGCCCACCGAGTTACGGTGAAAAAACACGTACCTTTACAACCCCTTTTTAAGCATTTCTGTACATTTTCCAAACTCCTTTAATAATCCTGGAGTGAAAAATCGAGTGTTATTTTTGTTGGTATTAAAGAGGAAGTAAACCCTGATGGGTTTATTTCTACTTTGTTTCCCTGCAAAGGTAAAGCATAATGGGCTACTATGCATCGCATAGCCAGCGATGTCACCGATGTCCCCTCTTCCACGAAGCGTCCATCTTCTTTCCGGGTATCGTGGCTCCAGCACTGTGATTGGCCTGAGCCGCAATGCCGTCAATCGCCGTTAGCAGAGGCATGCTCAGTGCGCCGTAAATGGCGGTGCCTGTCTTTTTGCAAATATCTCCTAAACCGTGTAGGTTTGGGAGATATTGCTTGGGCCTACAGGTAAGCCTTAATCTAGGCTTACCTGTAGGTCAAAGTGGTCTGTAAGGCTTTACAACCACTTTAAAGGATAACTAAAGTTATTTGTGTTGTTTGTTTAAAAAAAAAAAAATGTCATACATATCTCCTCTGTGCAGTAGGTTTTGCACAGAGGGGCCCCGATCCTCCTCTTCTGGGCTCCCTCAACGGCCCTTGTGGCTCCTCCTGTTCTCAAGTACCCAGTTCGCTCAGGGCACTCGTGTGGGAGCTCTCCCGTGTCCTGCTGCTGCGTCTGTTGACACAGACAGCAGGACTCGGCCCCGGCTCCCATGTCATTGGATTTGATTGACAGCAGTGGTAGCCAATGGCTGCACTGCTATCAATCTATCCAATCTGGACCCGAGACACCAGCTCGAGCTGGTGTGCTTGTCCCAGTCACTGGAACGATCGGGTTCAGGTAAGTAAAAGGGGGGCTGTGGGGGGGGGGGGGGGGTTGCGGCACAGGAGGTTCTTCATCGTAATGCATATAATGACCTTGAAGGTTTGAAAATGCACTACAGACACAGATTTAGTCATTCTACAAAGTCTTTAAGTAAAATGAAGTTCCGTTACAAGAATATTGCTTTTTTGACAGAAGTGTAACATTAAAATAAAAAAAATTTTAAATTAAAAACTCTTTGTATGATGAGGACACCATGCAGTGCATATTTACATGAACTTTAACAGTTCAAGAAACTGAACAAAACATTTCAGCAGCTTCAAACACACAGCACAGGGACAGTTACTGGCACTCTGTCTGTTTACTGTCAGTTTATTATTTCAACAGTTCTAATTCTCAGATACATTTGAAGATTAAGCGCAGTCTACAATAATATTTAGTGTGTGGATTATTAATGGTCACCGCTATTTGTCAACTTCTCTCCCTCTCTTTCAGCATTCACAATGACAATAGAGGTAAATATCACACTAAAAAGATTACATGGGGCAGGACCCCAAGGTAAGGCTGCCCTTTTTTGATAAAATAAAGAATGTGATGCGCTAATTTCAAACCATAAAATGATCGTAGTAAGCCACAAATATGCAATTATACAATACTACAAAGTGCAACTGTGCATAAATTAGTCAAATGATGCTTCTGTGCATATATAAAAGTGATAGCTAGTGCATAAACCATAAGGTGACTCTATGTGCAAACAAACGCAAATTTGTCATATAGACCAAAATACATATATGAAGTGTGTACACTTATTGCAAAATGTATATAGTGAAGCAAAGACAAGTTCGGGGTATACGTTGAAGTGATAGCTAGTGCAAGGACCATAAAGTGACTAAATGTGCTAAAAACGCAAATTTGTCATACAAAACCTAAAAAACGAAAACATATAGAGTGGATATACTTAAAAAGTGTATAAAATGAAGCAAAACCAGGTACTAAAATAACAGTACAGTACAATACTGTTATTTTAGTACCTGGTTTTGCTTCATTTTATACACTTTTTAAGTATATCCACTCTTTATATGTTTTCGTTTTTTAGGTTTTGTATGACAAATTTGCGTTTTTAGCACATTTAGTCACTTTATGGTCCTTGCACTAGCTATCACTTCAACGTATACCCCGAACTTGTCTTTGCTTCACTATATACATTTTGCAATAAGTGTACACACTTCATATATGTATTTTGGTCTATATGACAAATTTGCGTTTGTTTGCACATAGAGTCACCTTATGGTTTATGCACTAGCTATCACTTTTATATATGCACAGAAGCATCATTTGACTAATTTATGCACAGTTGCACTTTGTAGTATTGTATAATTGCATATTTGTGGCTTACTACGATCATTTTATGGTTTGAAATTAGCGCATCACATTCTTTATTTTATTTTCCAGTAGTGAGAGACAACTCATTTAGTGATTGCTGCTTTTTTCCACTAGTTACTTTCCATTTTTCCATAGAGCGCAGAAGCTTTTAGATATGCCCTTTTTTGATAGTTACTGATCTGTTTTTCTTTTTCATTAGTGTGATATTTAACTCTATTGTCAAATTTGTTAATACTAAGAGAGTGTCAGGGCTGGACTCTTAGCAGCTCTCTTCTCTGTGCTCAGGCTGCTCAGCTGTCGGATAATTGTCATCTCATTGATTCCTCAGTGGCTAACCTGGTTATCATTTATCTGCTCATCAGTTCCGCCTACAGCCAGCCCCTTCTGGCTATTTAAACTGCCTTGTTCATTCCTTTCCTGCCTTCGCCTAGTCAACATATCTGGAGTTTCTCTGCTATGTTCCTGTGAAAGACATTGCCCGGCTAACATCCCTTCTGGTTCTTCTACCTCTGACTATGCTAATCTCTGGTTTCCTGATTACTGGCTTGTCTGACTATCCGCTTTGGCTTCCAATCCCTGGCTTATGTTTTGACTACGTTTGCTAATCTGTGCCGTTTTTTTTACCATTACAATAAAAGGTGTGATTTTTTTATTTATTTTTTCCTTTTGACTGCATTTTTTTGTCTGTCTGATTTATGGTTCCTGACAGAGAGAAAGGAATTGATAAAAAGTGGTGGTTGTTATAGTTCCACATACTAATGTCATTTGTAGCTTGCGTATTTTTCCTATGAATTTAAATTGACAAAACTGTTGAAAATATATATATATATTTTTTTTTTTCCTATCGCAATAAGCACAACCCACAAGTATTAGGTATGCTTCTTATGTTAGAAGCGTTTTTATTCTCGAGGTATTTTTATTTGTTTTGATTCATTTTAAGAAAAGCACGACACTTGCTCTATTCCTGCCGGCCTCTAGAGGGGTCACCTGAGAAACAGAATATCGTGTGTGTGTGTGTGTGTGTGTACCAATGTGGATTTCCCTACAGCATACTCCTCTGCCTTTTTAGGCAGTTCCTGAATATACTCATCCGCCATATCAACAAGGGTTTCACAGAGAGTAGGGTTGACAAAACAAGCAGCTGCTGCAAGTGGTGAGAACACAGCAATTGTGGCAAGGTCTTTGTAGCTAGTGTTCTGTTTAAAATACTCAAGTTGTGTGAGTAGATCAAAGGGCAGGGACTTGGTGTCACTTTGGAGGGTTTTAGTATGTTCCCCAAAAGGCAGCAGTAGGTCATGCAATGATGTGAGCTTTTTGCCATTCACTGTAATGCTGTACAGTGGTCTGAGAAGGCCTATAATGCTGCACAGTGCTCTGGACGGTGGTCTGAAGAGGCCTGTAATTCTACACAGTGGTTGAGGAGGCCTGTAATGCACCATAGTGCGCTGGTTGGTGGCTGTAATGCTCCATACTGCTCTGAACAGTGGTTTGAGGAGTACTGTAATGCCGCACAGTGTTCTGGACAGTGGTCTGAGAAGCCTGTAATGCTGCTAAGCGCCCGGGACTGTGGTCTGAGCTGAGGAGGCCTGTGATGCTCCACAGTGCTCTGGATGGTGGTCTGAGGAGGCCTGTAATGCTGCACAGGGGTCTGAGAAGGCCTGTAATGCTGCACAGTGCTCTGGACGGTGTCTGCTACACACTGCTCTGGATGGTGGTCTGAGGAGTATTGTAATACTGCACAGTGCTCTGGATGGTGGTCTGAGGGGGCCTGTAAATTAATGCTCCACAGTGCTCTGGATGGTGGTCTGCACTGAGGAGGCCTGTAATGCTGCACAGTGCTCTGCATGGTGGTCTGAGGAGGCCTGTAACGCTGGACGGTGGTCTGAGGAGGCCTGTAACGCTGGACGGTGGTCTGAGGAGGCCTGTAACGCTGGACAGTGGTCTGAGGAGGCCTGTAACGTTGGACGGTGGTCTGAGGAGGCCTGTAACGCTGCACGGTGCTCTGGATGGTGGCCTGACTCTGAGGAGGCCTGTAATTCTGCACAGTGCTCTAGATGCCGGTGGTCAGAGGAGGCCTGTAATGCTCATGCACACACAGTGCTCTGCAAGAATGGTGGACACTCTGAGAGGGAGGCCTGTAATGCTGCACAATGCTGCATGGTGGCCTCAGGTCTGAGGGATGGCCTGTAATGCACAGTGCTCTGGATGCCGGTGGTCAGAGGAGGTTTGTAAAGTTCTCTCTGCTCTGGACGTTCATCGTCATGGGATGCTCGTTGGGAGGCTGCTCTGGACGGTCGCCTGGGGACTCGGAGGCCTGTAATGCAGGATGCACAGTGCTGCAACTGCTGCTAAGCGCCTTTACTCGCTCGCTGAGAGCAGAAGCTGGTGGAGCTACGTGGAAACCGGAAGTTCCAAGGGTAAACATACCTGCCTCACATTTTCATTTTGTTTTCCTTCATTAACAAAAACGGAATTGATTTTTGTCATAGTTATATCAGTGCACGAAAATGTGGTGTACTTTTTCTTTTTAATCTTCGTCACTGTAAAAAGGCCAAACGTTTTAGTTGACGAAATTAAGGTTGATTTCAGTTAATTACCAAAAGGAGATTCTTTTTTTTTGTCAACAACAGGTGTTACTTTTTTTGAGTGTATATATAAGACCAGAAAAAAAGGTGGATTCCCAATACAGGCGATCCTTGAGTTACAAACATCTGACTTACAAATGACTCCTACTTACAAACGGAGGGAGACAACAGGAAGCGAGAGGGAATCTACCCCTAGGAAGGGAAATTCACCCATGTAAGAGTTATTATGGGAAAAGAGTGTCTCCACTGAAGCTTTATTACGATTTCTTGTTTCCACATCAACCCAAAATTTTCAAAATCCACTTGTCACAGGGACAGAAAGTGAGGGGAAATCTTCTGAACAGGGGCACAGACAGCAAAACAAATATTAGAGAGGCATTAACCCTTTTCTTATGCTATTCAAAAAGCTTAAAAATATTATTTTTGGCTGGAGTTGCGCTTAAAAAATTGACCTTTTCCAACTTGCAAACAATTTAAACTTACAGACAAACCTACAGACCCTATCTTGTTGTTTTGTTTTAACTGCTGATTGGGAGGGGGTGAGGCTTTATCAACTCTAATGTGGTCTAGGTATGGTGTGACATAAATAACTGAAGTGTTAAATGTTTCCAAATTTGGTGATTGAACCCTTTGATGTACGGATGTTCATACATGGTTTTGAGTGAAGCAAGGTTTATTATATACAATGGCTGTACATATACTCTAGAATCTGTATTATGTGTGTACAATGTTTACTAAAGTTCTTTGATATAAAAGAAAAAATGAATTTTTAACAATGGAGCATTTTGGGCACATAAAATGCATAATTTGCAAGATAATGTTTTTTCTGCTTGTCTTCACAGAAACGACAACTCGCAGCACAAAGTTTAGCGTTTAACCTAAAAGATAAAGTTTTTTGTGAGCTGTTTCCAGAAGTAGTTGAGGTAAGTATCATGTTAGACCAGTGACTTACTACTTTATCATACGCACATCAAAATTTCTAAGGCAGACCATAGACAGTGCAAATTTTTTTATATACAAGGAAAAGAGAGCGCACGGCTGCCCTAGTGTAATTCCATTTTAATGGTACAAAAGCAAAATCAAACAATAGGGGATTGCACTTGAACATTGATTTAGATTGCATGTACAGCAGGATGTATGGCTCCCTTCCTGGCCTGTATAACTGGGTTGGCTCCCAAGAATGAGTGGTGATGGTATGAGAAGGCACTGCAGACTCTGTTTCCTTGTCTCGTCAAGCTGTGTCTGCTGTAGGGCATGCGCACGGTCCAGCTAGCTCTTCGTCGCGTCATTCGTGGCTGGAGAGGAAAGACTAGGTGAGTGAGAGGCCTCCTCTTTAACTAACAAAAAAACGGTTGCCAAGACCGTCTTGGCAACCGTTGTTTTGTTAGCTAAAGAGTAGACCACTCGTTCTTGGGAGCCAACCCAGTTATACAGGCCAGGAAGGGAGACATACATCATGCTGTACATGAGATCCAAGTCCCATGTTTGTCAGTGCAATCCTCTATTTTTTGATTTTGCATTTGTACCATTAAAATGAAATTACACTGGGGCAGCCGTGCGCTCTCTTTTCCTTGTATATTTCAGATTAAGTCTGCCATCCAGTGGATCTTAGAGAGAGCTTTTTGTATATAGACTGTGAACGTTTGAGAGTTGGTTGTGGTGCCAGCGCTGACTTTGGTTTTTTAGTGTGCAAATTTTTTCCCTACAACCACTGGTTGCAGGAAAGAAATGTGCACAATCCTCCCCATCAACACAGACAGTGTTGACAGGGGAATCCCTCCTATCGAGCAATTCTGGTGGGGGGGGGGGGGGGCGTGGCAGGAGCAGGTGAGAAAAGAGAGTGATTACCGGCTAGCGGCTGTAGCAATAGAATTGCAAGGAAATCTGGTAGACTGGTTGTACCCAAGTCACTAATGCTCACTACTTCTACTGGAAGTCTACTAATTGATCAATCAACTTTGTACATACAGGCTGACCATTAATGGTTCGAATCTCGAGCGGTTCCTGCTGAACCTGTTGAGATTCTAACCATGTATGGCCGGCCTAAGTCTCGTTTATAAGTAGTAAACATCTGGCTTGGCTGTTGATATGATTTCAGATCTGATCCGTAAGCGCTAAAGAACTATTCTTGTCTAAACAATCTTTATAGGCTTTACTAAAGGAACCTTTTTTTAAGATCTCTAAGTATACTGTATGCATGTAATAGTTTATCTTTTTGTTTTTTGATATCTGCTTGTATTTTATTTTTTATTTTATTTTTTTAGTTGGTTGGCAGGTAGTAAAGACGTGAAGAAAGTAAACATTTCAAATCTGTATCCTGAGGGATGACTTTAATTTTTATAACTAATATAACACTAGGGAAGGGGTAGTCTAAACACTATAAGGAGGGAGCAGGAGAGCGAAGGGGAAAAGTAGGGGCAATAAATGCCCTGCACTCCGCTGGGGTCTTGGGGGCATGGGTGGCATAAGAAAGGAAGCGAGAGCAGCGCCATCTAAGTGCAGCAGTTATGTACGTTTTATTCAAATCTGAAGAATACAACTAACAATGTGGCAGATCATCAGCGCATGTGACTGTATAGGAGTTAATCCACTCTGGGGAGGACTTGATGCTATGTGTAGGATGGCCACTGGTCTCGGCTGCGCTGGTGGCTCCCAGTGCTTCCTGGGACTCGGGTACACTCTCAAGAGAAGCCGCTGACCTCACATCCGAGTTGAAGGTGAAGCGGGCGGTGTGTGTGTCCGGAGCATGTATGCTCCTTCATCAGGCAATCCTGGGGACATGGGCAGCAAGTCTGGTCTCAGCAGAGGCATTGAAAAAGAACAAACTCAAGAACCAGAGAGGTCTGAACTCTTTGGAGAAATGAAAGAGCTATACTAAGGCCCCTTTCACACTGGGGCATTTTTCAGGCACTACAGCGTTAAAAATAGCGCCTGAAAAAATCTGGCCCCTTTCACTCCAGTGTGAAAGCTGGAGTGCGGCGGTTTTAACCCTTTTTCGGCCGCTAGTGGAGGTTAAAACCGCCCCGCTAGCAGCCGTTAAAACGATGGTAAAGCAGTGCTAAGAATAGCGCCTCTTTACCACCAACGCCGCTCCCGCCCCAGTGTGAAAGGGGCCTGAGAACATTGAAAATCCTTTCAATAAAACCAGGTATTACAAAATCACCCTTCTTACATTTTAGTGAAGCTGTGAAGTCTTCCATGTTTTTATTCCCCTTAACCACAGAGAATCGCTGGTCATCGGTGAGGAGATCTATTGACTTCCATTTCAGAAGTACGGATGTACTTGGTGCATTTACCAAAATATTTAGAAAGGAATGTCATGCTCTGGGAAGCAGATAGAGATATAAAAGAAAAGCTGTGGGGCTTGTCTCTCAAAGAGATGCCTGTGAGCCAGTTTAATTGTGTCTTCCCAATAGGGTCGTAGCAACAGACATTACCAAAATATGTGTATTAGTTTGCCTCTCAACCTGATTACACCTCCAATACATGGAGAACATGTTATACAAGAGAGCCTGAACTCTGTACCATCTGGTGAATATTTTGTATCCGGTATCTGCTGGAAATAAAAGACCTAATAAAGAGCAACATTTTAAACCATGCTTATTTTAGCCTTTCCTACAACTTGAAGGGAAGAAGTTTAAAATAGGGCTTATTATAGTAAACTGAGGGTTAATAATATGGGTTAAATAGAAATAAACTTCTTAAAAAAAAAAAAAAAAAAGTGTATTGTATTCAGATTGAAGCTTATCCCTTTGATCTGCAGATGAATAAAACCATAAATACAAAAGTAACGGCGTCTTACAGAGTGTTTAAAAACCTTGTCTCAGACAGTTAATTTTTTGACAGCAGCACAGAGCAACTCCCTATCATTATTACAGTCCAGAATTGGTGGCAAGTGCAGGAGGGATGGGGGGCTGTCTTTAGGGCAGAAGGAAAGAAAGAAGTACTACATCTATATACACTCTGTTTACTTTGAGGTTTTTTGGGTGTTTGTAGTACACGCGATGACCACAACTGGAAAGGGACTTGATAATCTACAATATATTAAGTTCTTGTTCTTGAGTTTGTTCTGTGTGATTTTCCATTGGAAGATTCATTTGCCTGTAATAAGTAGCCACCGGGATAGGAATTAAGGGGAAATCTCCCTAGTGAAGACCTAGACCACCCCCCCCCCCTTTTTTTTGCCACTGTAAAAACCTAAAAGCCTACCAAGTCTCCCACACACTTAACCTAAAACGTAACTCCTAATGCTTAATTACAACTCTTGGGTCTTGTGCACATTATGGACGTTTTGGTAACTCTCATGTACTCCTTACCTCCTGGCAGCAGCATTTTGGCAAACAAATGCTTGTAAATGCGTTTAGGTGTATCAAGCGCTTGGGCATTAATTAATTTCATTGGCCAGAATAATTTATTCTGGTCATTGAAATGAATTAACACTTGAGCGCTAACTCACATCTAGCATTAACACTTGTTTAGGCATGTCGTGTTTTTTTTCTTCAAAAATGCCGTCGCTCCTGAATGCACTAGCTATGGGGGTTTTTTTTTTTTCTAAAAGTCCCTGCCTGTAAAGGCCTCTAAATACCTATGTGTGCATGGACACATATACTAATTTAGAGGGGTGTTTAGAGGCTGAAAACACCCCTATCAAACTTCCCTAGGAGTAGCAGAAAAAACATTGTGTATATGAGGCCTTAAAGTGGAGCTCCAGTCTTCTTGGCAGTTTTCTTCAAAAAAACACCCACGTGATCCTCTTTATTTGCACAATATGAATAGGGTACTGTTGTAAGTGTATTTCCTCTTCTTTCTTGTAAATATGACATTCATCAAAGAATCCCGGCAGACAGACAGCGGCTATTAGTTACTAGTGTGGGCATCTAAAGCCCACTCCTACTTGCTTCTGCGATTACGTGCAGCTGGCTACCCAGCATGCTCCTCCCGATCTTGCACCTGCACAGTATGAACACAGTGTGGCGCACTGTGTTGTTTACAGGTTGATATAACAATGGCGGCATCATTGGAAATTTCTGCCCTGTTGTTATGGCAACCTGTCAATGAACACAGAACCCAGAAGGAAGGCAAGTGCAGTCTGAAGACTCATGGGATGACGCCGATATCCCAGGAGTCCTAGGGAATCGCCTCATGATGAAATCGTCTAGGCGGCGAGGACTGGAAGTGCCAACTACATATAAAAAAAATAAGATATTTAGAAAAAAATTAATAATAATTGCCATTACAGACTTCTGCTGGTGAGCATTGTGTTGCAAGGAACATAAAAAAATGGGTGTAACTCCACTTTAACTTTAAGCTCCTGAACCTAAAGCTTCATGTACACTTGAGTTTAGGAGCTTCTGCTGTTTTTATTTATTTATTTTTTTGTTTTTGTTTTTTTGCCATAGGTCCTAAACTCAATTCTATAAAAAGATATTTGTCAACGTACACATAGGCTTTTACCAGAGTTTAGAAGCTGCTATGATTAGGAGAGTTTCAACCTTCCTCTCCTAAATATGGAAAAATTGCATTCAGAATAGGAACGCTTTGACCGCCAGCCTATGGCTATGTGTACATGAAGCCTAATACTAAGCTACTTAATCTTTTAGCACTACGCTAACCTATACGGCAGCCTATGTACCTTCATCCTGAGCCTCAAAATCTAAAACCAGAAGTTCTGCATCATGAAAAACACAAACCATTCCGATTCATCAGTTCAAAAAATAAATGTTCTGGGTAGTGGCTATTACCACTTTCCTTGCATTGTTTGATTATTTATCCCCTTTGTTTTGCCTGTCTGACAGTTTTTGTGCTTTGTTAGGAAATAAAGAAGAAGCAGCGCGCACAAGAAGAACTAACCAACCGGCCACAGTCCCTTCCTCTCCCAGACGTAGTGCCAGACACAGAAGCCCACTTTGGTCAGAACGGAGCTCCACTCTTGAACGGCCATGCCCCTTTGGCAGCAGCAAATCACCCCGGTCTACAACAGCCAAACCGTAACCATGGACTTTTAGGGGGTGCCCTGGCCAATGTCTTTGTCATAGTGGGATTTGCAGCCTTCGCCTACACAGTCAAGTATGTACTGAGAAGCATAGCCCAGGAATGATGAGATTTACCAGGGGCATCATCTGAGACCAAACTAGCAATAGTCGGGGAAAGAGCAAATGAACTGCTAGAAGAAGACAGACTCGCTCAGCACCACGTTCGGGTCATTTCTATTTGTGCTACAGTTGTGCAAAGTGATATATCAGTTGGCTCATGGGTTTATTATTATTATTATATATATATATATATATATATAATATAAATATATATATATATATATATATATATAATTTTTTTTTTTTTTTTTTTTTTTAGAACATGAGATGAGTGGTTGTGTATTTTCCATGACTGCAAACTAAAAAGAGACCCTATACTATGTTCACTGCAGCCTCTGGTGCTTGAATCAGCCGGGCGTCTTCATTTCCAACATCTGCTTTAATCCAATGAATTTCCTCAAGCACTTCTTTAAAAGCTGTCAGGGAGAGGGCTATGTTCTCTGTACTGGTTCCGCGATGAGATGTGGACCTGTCATCTGCTGTAGACAAGTCTGTTCCATTCCAGCACACAGGCTCCAAAAGGATTGGTCCAGTTTTGTACGTCAGCTATCCAGTGATAAAGTCTGAAAGTTTAATGTTGACATTTTCACATGTCCTGTTTTTTATTATTTTTTTCCTGTTTTAGTGTGTAAGTTTTAGCTCTGAAAGTGAGGTAAAATTTTAAAATCAACTATGGAATGATTGTATCACTTGATTTATATCCTGTTAGAAGTGGTTATTAAAAGGTTCATTCAGTGAGATTGAACATAGGAAACTTTGAATATTTGAATGGTACTTGGCTGCATGACCCATTCATCAGGTGGAGACTTGGAGGATAACTAAATCAAATAACATCAATGTATTATATTGCAGCATAACTGTCCTTTGATGTGTGCATTACTTTTTTTTTTTTTTTTTCTCTCAGGCTAAGAATATATTTAGCAAGTACATTAATACCTCCTAATTCATGTTGGAAATGCAGTTTCCAGGTTACTTCCTGTAAGCTAAACTGGAAGCATAAAATAATATATTATGGTTCTTCTGTTAAGTACTAATCTTCCCAATTCTGTGTGATAGTGATGAACAAAGTCAGACCTATTTGAAGTCTAGCCTGAGAGGCCACCATGTCTCTCTCAATAGTTACAGTGGAGTGAGTAAGTGTAGTCATTCAGGGACAGGAAGTGTCAGCGCAGGATCGCCAGGTGAAAATTAGGAAAGAGAAGCCTCACACAAATTCAAGGACTTGAAAGCTACAATATATTGCATTTTTATTTTTGATTGCAAATGCCCTTTAGGACTGAAGATGCACTATATTGTCAAAAGTATTTAACGCCTGCCTTTACACGCAAAGGACCTTTAAAGGCATCCCAGTCTTGGTCCATAGGGATCAATATTGGTTTGGCCCAGCCTTTGCAGCTATAACAGCTTCAACTCTTCTGGGAAGGCTGTCCACAAGGTTTAGGAGTGTGTCTGTGGGAATATTTGACCATTCTTCCAAAAGCACATTTAAGCCGTCATACACTGATGTTGGACGAGGATGCCTGGCACACAGGCTCCACTCTAAAGGCCCATACACACGATCGGACTTTTTGACAACAAACATGCAAATTAGCTGTTTTGGAGCAACATCCGACCGTGTGTACGCTCCATCGACAAACTTTCCGTTTTCATCAGACTTTTGTTGGCTGTGCGAACAGACAAACTTTTTGACAACATAAGTCCGATGGAGCAAAGTCCGATCGTGTGTACACAAAACCATCTGACTTTTGTACAAGGTACAAACACGCATGCTCAGAACCAGAAAAAGATCAGACAACAATACAGAAGTTGACCAAGTGTGGCACTGGACTAACTGAACATCCTCTTTTGAAGTGTCATCAGTATGTTGAAACTTCATTACGTTCGTGTTTGTTGTCTAAAAAGTCTGATCGTTTGTATGCAATTCAAACTTGTGGACTACGCCCTTTGTACAAAAGTCCACGGGAAAGTTTGTACAAAGTCCGATCGTGTGTATGAGGCTTCATTCATCCCAAAGGTGTTCTATCGGGTTGAGGTCAGGACTCTGTTCAGGCCAGTCAAGTTCTTCCACCCCAAACTCGCTCGTATATGTCTTTATGGACCTTTGTGCACTGGTCTAAATCATTTGGTGTTGGGGGGATTATGGTGCGGGGTTGTTTTTCAGGGGGTGGGCTTGGCCCCTTAGTTCCAGTGAAGGGAACACTTAAGGCGTCAGCATACCAAGACATTTTAGACAATTTTATGCTCCCAACATTGTGGGAACAGTTTGGGGATGGCCCCTTTCTGTTTCAAGCTGGACTACGCACCAGTGCACAAAGCAAGGTCCATAAAGACATGGATGAGCAAGTTTGGGGTGGAAGAACACCTTTGGGATTAATTCAAGTAGAGACTATGAGCCAGGCTTTCTCGTCCACATCAGTGCCTAACCTCACAAACGTGCTTCTGGAAGAATGGTCAAACCTTCCCATAGACCCACTCCTAAACCTTGTAGACAGCCTTCCCAGAAGAGTTGAAGCTGTTATAGCTGCAAAGGGTGGGCCAACTCAACATTGAACCCTACGGACTAAGACTGGGATGCCATTAAGTCTCGTGTGTGTGTGTGTGTATGTAAAGGCAATTTTGACAATATAGGGTACACCTGGTCGTTATTTTGTTTTTGTCCATCGCAGACCATAAAGTTAATCTTGCAGTCACCATACACGATTCTAAAGTGAATCTCTACTTTGCAATGCAGAGCCAAACAACAGGTTTGCAATAATGCAGACCCTCCCAGCAGCATACACTGGCCTTCCTTTTGCTCCCACTCTGTTCAGTTCAGCTTCCAGGAGAGAAGGAAAGCCTGGTATAAACTAAAATGTAATGGGTTCAAAGTTTACGAGGGTGGTGGGCTACTCAAGTCACAGTGCTTACAAGCGATGGACACATGATGGCCCTTGTCACTTCCTCTTCCATACTTGGCAGTACTGGAACATGGATAGAACATGTTTTTGCATGTGCCATGCATGTGCAGCTCAGTGTAAAGTCCTGTAATGTGTAAAGCATTATCTACGGTCAAGCAAAAGCAGAGAAAGAGGACTGCGGACCAGAAAGGAGACCAGGGGAAGATGGCAGCAATTGACTTTACAAGGGGGAATGCGAACACTGAAGAAAGATTCGCCGAGAGGACCCACCTGGTGGGACCCCTTGAGTACAGTTCCATGTTAAAATACATCCCATAGAGTGTTTCCATTGTAGCTAACCTAAACTGTAAACTTAGGTCTGCTTTAATCAGGTATAGTATGGAAGGGAATAAGTCCCCAGATTGTTGCCAGTCAGCTGTGCAGATCCATGCTGCTCCATTTTTGGGTTATGGGACCTAAGCTCAGTACTGTGGATGCCAAGAAAGGTGACATTTCTTTATTGTACATAATGGGACACAGAGACTTAGGTTATTAATGGGTATAGGCTACCTTCAGGTGTTGACACTGGTAAACCCAATCAAGGAAGTTTTATTCCCTATATAACCCCTCCTCCTTCCAGGAGCACATCCGTTTTTCCCTAATCGTCTTTCAGGACAGCCACTATGAGAGATAGACTCCTCCTCTTCCTCTGGAAACACTGCGCCAGCCCATAAATTCTTACTTCCTCTGCCGGACCTCAGTTATTAGTGTTTCCTCCGGTGGGGAGACACTGTGCAAAGGAACCAGGCCGATCAGTCAGGGAGGCTGTGGCCATTTTTTCGTTAAAGAACCCGGTTGAAAGAAGCAGGGGCTTCGTTTGGAGAAAGCTGGGTTCAAACCGTTCGGATGTTCGGTTTACTTACCTCACCAGGTACTGCCACCCCTTCCTAGTCGAGCGCGGCTTCAGGTTGTGGGGGACTCCTATCGCGTCTACAGGGACGCAGCTGGCAAGCCGTTCGAAAGGTTTCCCTGTACAAGGGTACAGTCCGCCCTTTTTTTCTTTGAACCGAGCGGGCCGAACGACGGGCGACGTCGTATCCGGCGGAAGCGAAGGCTTGACCTCGAATACGATCGACTTCCGGTTCCGGGTCGTGGAGCTGATAGGAGGGCCGGGCACAAGCTGGAGATGAGTTCGGAACGCGCACAGGCAGCTTGGAACTCTGTAGTAAGCAGCCACCTGCAGTCATGTCGGAAGACACTATCTCCAGCATTCCTAAGGTAAGAGCACCCTGGGGAGGGGTACTCTCTATCTAGGATCCCCCCACCCCAATGTATGGTTCTATCATGGGGGGCAGACCCCCTGGGTGTCCAGGGGGGAGGGGAGGCTCAGATCCCTTCTTTTAAAAAAAAAAAGGGTCTAGTGCACTCCCAGGGTTGTATCCCGAGCTTTGTATTGACTTTGTCTCTTTTCTGTTTTTTTTCCTTTTTTACTTATTTCACAAGGCTACGGAAAAAATTAGGTCTACGCATAGCTCTAAAAAGAAGTGTGCCTCCTGTAGGGACATTTTAGGGGAATCTTGGACCAAAGTGTTGTGCAAAGGCTGTATTGACTCCCTCGTTAGGGAAAGGGAATCTGAACAGGAGTCAGGACTAGCAGCTTCAGTCAAAGAGCTCTCGTCCACCTTCTCTTCTTTTAGATCCCTTTTTGAAAAATGTCAGCTTCCCGCGGGTCCATCTCCCCAGGATACAACCCCACCTCTAGCACAGAGTTCTGCTCCGGTCCAACCTGCTATTACAGGGGGGGGGGGCAGAGGTTGCAGGCCCTTCAGGGACAGGAAGGGAACTTCCAGACAGTTCCTCTTCCGATTCCCAGGAGGGTTCAGAGGGCGAGGACCAGGACGGGGCGTCCAGGAAAGCCTCCAGATATAAATTATCCCTTGATGAGGTAGAGGACCTCTTAAAAGCAATTTATACAACCCTCGGTATCCAGACGGATAAGAAGCCCATAACCCTTCATGACCAAATGTATTCAGGTTTAGGGGAACCAAAAAGAAGGGTGTTTCCAGTGCACAAAGTTTTAATGGAAACAGTTAAAAAGGAGTGGCAGGATCCGGAGAGAAAGCCATTTTTATCAAGATCCCTCAAAAGAAGATTCCCATTTTCAGAGGACCCGGCATGCCTTTGGAATAAAAATCCCAAGTTAGATGCCGCTTTCTCCCAGGTCTCCAGACACACAGATTTGGCATTTGAAGACATGGGGGCCTTGGCAGATGTCATGGACAAAAGGATTGACTCTCTGCTTAAGAAAACGTGGGTCTCGGCTATCGGCAATCTAAAGCCTGAAATGGCAGTTACAGTTGTGGCTCGCAATTTAGAGCACTGGCTCTCACAGATCCAACAACATATTGAGGCAGGCACAGATAAGGAAACCATTCTGTCGTCCTTCCCTACTATGCTGCGAGGGATTGCTTACATAGCAGATGCCTCTGCTGAGTCCGTCCGCATGTCGGGCAGAACGGCGGCTCTAGCCAATTCGGCCAGAAGGGCCCTCTGGCTAAAAACGTGGCCAGGGGATAATGCCTCCAAGATTAAACTATGTGGGATACCCCTGACGGGGGAACTCCTTTTTGACCCAGGGCTAGAGACTGTTCTAGACCGGACAGCGGACAGGAAAAAATCCTTTCCTCTTAAACGGAAAACCCCCGTACAAACAAAAAAGGGGTTTTGTCCGCAAGGGCATAGGGAAACCCCTAAACCAGAGGGGAAAAAGAAAACCTGGCCCCAAAAAGGCAGGGGCAGAGGAGGGGTGATTTTTTGCCCTCCTGTCCAGCCCCGTAAAACCCAGTGACATTCCAGCTACAGTGGGAGGAAGACTGGGGGCCTTTCTACCACAGTGGGAGACAATATCCCCCAATCAATTTATTTTAGGGGTAATAAGAAGGGGGTACCTCTTGGAATTCTTAAGACCACCCCCTCAAAGGCTCCTTGTCACGCATCTACCCAGGTGCATGGTAAAGGCCGAGGCCTTGCTAGAAGCTCTGAGGGAATTGGAGAATCAGGATGTTATTCTCAGGGTCCCAAAAGCAGAAGAGGGAAGGGGGTTTTATTCTCACATCTTCGTAGTAAAAAAACACTCAGGAAAGTTCAGATTGATTCTGAACTTAAAGCCCCTGAACGCTTCAGTGACATACAAAAGATTCCGCATGGAGTCGATCTTTTCAGTAAGGGCTCTTCTGCCCCGCAACTGTTTCATGGTATCTCTGGACCTAAGGGACGCGTATTTACACATCCCTATAGCGGAGGCCTCGCAGAAGTTTCTACGCCTTGCCATAGATTTAGGGGGAGAAACAGTACATTTTCAGTTTCAGGCCCTGCCATTCGGGCTATCCTCTGCACCCCGCATTTTTACCAAGGTCCTGGCAGAAGCCATGGCCTTTCTTCGGCTCCAAGGGATATGTATAATAGCCTATCTGGACGACCTGCTTTTATTTGCAGCATCCCCAACACAGTTGGTCAAGGATCTCGATCTAACCAAAGGGGTCCTTACAGACCTGGGGTGGCTTCTGAACTTGGAAAAGTCCAGCCTGATCCCCTCACAACAGATCTCCTATCTAGGTTTCCTGTTGGACTCAACACTGTTGAGAGTTTTTCTACCAAGAGAGAAGGTACAAAAGCTGGACAGAGCGGTGGCCTCTCTTCAGAGCAACCAGCTGGTTTCCATAAGGGTTCTGATGTCAGTATTGGGTCTCCTTACATCTACCCTCCCAGCAGTGCAGTGGGCAGGGCTACATTTTCGTCCCCTACAGACCTTCATCCTAGGGGTGTGGGACCACAGTCAGGAGGCTCTAGACACCCTAGTACATATTCCACACCAAGTAAAGAGATCCTTCTGGTGGTGGAGGAAAGTGACGAATCTGTCGCAAGGGCGTCTGTGGCTCATCCCGGTTTCTCGGGTAGTGACCACAGATGCAAGTGGAAAAGGCTGGGGGGCACATTTGGGTTCCCTTCTAGCCCAGGGCACTTGGGAGGACGGCGAGTTGACTCGATCGTCCAACTGGAAAGAATTAAGGGCAGTGGGACTAGCCCTCAGATTCTTCAAAAAAGAGCTCCGGGGTCACCACATTCAGGTGCGGTCGGACAACTCCTCCGTAGTAGCCTATTTAAACAAGCAGGGTGGCACGAGAAGCGGAGCCCTGTTGTCTTTAGCGACAGAGATCCTGAGCTGGGCCGAGACCTACACCCTTTCGCTCTCAGCAGTTTTCCTGAGGGGAGAGAAAAAGGTGGTAGCAGACTTTCTCAGCCGAAAGAGGCTGAGGGAGGGCGATTGGGTTCTCAACGAGGAGGTTTTCAATCTCATAATAAAGAGATGGGGGGTCTCCAGAGGTGGACCTTTTCGCGTCCAGAAACAATGCAAAAACCCTGTTTTTTCTCCCTAAGAAGGGGAGAGGGAGCCTTAGGTGTGGACGCCTTGAACCAGAATTGGCACTTCAGAACTTGCTATGCCTTCCCACCTCCAGCGTTGTTGCCAGCAGTGGCGGCCCGCCCATAGGGGGTGCCCGGGCGCCGCCCCCCCTCCCCCTAGGTGTAAAAATAAAATAAAAAGTTAAAAAAAAAATTAAAACGGGCCCTTTAAGACATTGAAAAAAAAAATATGTCATTTAACAATTTAACATAGTGTACTGTGGCGCCGGTCACAGTGCACTATGAGAAGCGCCATGTCGATGCAATCACAAGCTTGCATCCATGGCGCTTCATTTGCGGGTTAAAAACCCGCCTTGCAGCGCACTGCAGAACGCCGACTAGCTTCCGCCCGTAAAATCATTGTGATTCTACAGGCGGGAGCATTGTCAATCTTAGACAGGCAGGTCACTTCCGGCTTTCGGCTGCTTCACGAAACCCGGATGTGACGTCGGCAGCTCCGTTCCTCAGCCCGAGCGGAGCTGCAAGACAGTGAGGCAGGAGGTGAGTCACCGCATAAAGGCTTTCTAGTTTCTACTTTGTTGAGAATGTTCATGCATTTAGCTGAATGAATGGAAAAAAAGCTTTCACAGCCAGAAAGCTTTCCCCAGGCCAGGCGACTCTTGCCGTGGCCAATCAGAGAATGAGCTCTGAAGGGGGAACTCCACGCCAAATTTCTGAAAAAAAATTTGACATGGGTCCCCCCTCCGAGAGCATACCAGGCCCTTAGGTCTGGTATGGATTCCAAGGGGAACCCCCTACGCCGAAAAAACGGCGTGGGGGTCCCCCCCAGATCCACACCAGACCCTTATCCGAGCACGCTACCCGGCCGGCCAGGAAAGGGGGTGGGGACGAGCGGGCGGCCCCCCCCTCCTGAGCCGTACCAGGCCGCGTGCCCTCAACATGGGGGGGTGCCTTGGGGGAGGGGGGGTGCCTTGGGGGAGGGGGGGCGGGCGGCCCCCCCACCCCAAAGCACCTTGTCCCCATGTTGATGAGGACAAGGGCCTCTTCCCGACAACCCTGGCCGTTGGTTGTCGGGGTCTGCGGGCGGGGGGCTTATCGGAATCCGGGAGCCCCCTTTAATAAGGGGGCCCTGGATACCGGCCCCCCACCCTATGTGAATGAGTATGGGGTACAATGTACCCCTACCCATTCACCTGTGAAAAAAAGTACAAAAAAACACAACACAGGGTTAAAATATTTTATTGCACAGCTCCGGGGGTCTTCCGTCTTCGGGGGTCTTCTCGCCGGACTCCTCCGCTATCTTCTTGTAGCTCTTTTGCTAGCGGAGGAGCCCGGCTTTCTTCCTCGCCGCCGGCCTCTTCTTCCGACTTCGGGGGTCTTGTCCCCCTCTTCGGTTCTTCTGCCGGGCCACCGCGCCTTCTTATAGCTCTTTTACAGGCGGTGGCCCGGTCTTCTGTCGCCGCCCGTTCTTCTTCTTCTCCAGGAGAACGGGCGGCGACAGAAGACCGGGCCACCGCCTGTAAAAGAGCTATAAGAAGGCGCGGTGGCCCGGCAGAAGAACCGAAGAGGGGGACAAGACCCCCGAAGTCGGAAGAAGAGGCCGGCGGCGAGGAAGAAAGCCGGGCTCCTCCGCTAGCAAAAGAGCTACAAGAAGATAGCGGAGGAGTCCGGCGAGAAGACCCCTGAAGACGGAAGACCCCCGGAGCTGTGCAATAAAATATTTTAACCCTGTGTTGTGTTTTTTTTGTACTTTTTTTCACAGGTGAATAGGTAGGGGTACATTGTACCCCATACTCATTCACATAGGGTGGGGGGCCGGTATCCAGGGCCCCCTTATTAAAGGGGGCTCCCGGATTCCGATAAGCCCCCGCCCGCAGACCCCGACAACCAACGGCCAGGGTTGTCGGGAAGAGGCCCTTGTCCTCATCAACATGGGGACAAGGTGCTTTGGGGTGGGGGGCCGCACGCCCCCCCTCCCCCAAGGCACCCCCCCATGTTGAGGGCACGTGGCTTGGTACGGCTCAGGAGTGGGGGGGCCGCCCGCTCGTCCCCACCCCCTTTCCTGGCCGGCCGGGTAGCGTGCTCGGATAAGGGTCTGGTGTGAATCTGGGAGGACCCCCACGCCGTTTTTTCGGCGTTGGGGTTCCCCTTGGAATCCATACCAGACCTAAGGGCCTGGTATGCTCTCGGAGGGGGGAACCTACGCCAAAAAATTTTTCCGATTACTTAACGGGTGTGGTTTATGAGAAGTGGGAGGGGCCATAATGATGGGCGGGGTCATGATGGGCGGGGTCTGGCGCCCCCCCATCCAAAAAGTTCACCAGCCGCCACTGGTTGCCAGCAGTTCTGAGAAAGTTTCAAATGGAAAACACATCTCTGATTCTGGTGGCACCGCATTGGCCCAAGAGAGCATGGTTCTCAATGCTAAAGCAGTTGGCTGTAGAACCTCCCCTACTCTTGCCCCCTCGGGACGATCTCCTTTCTCAGGGGCCAGGCCTCTGCCCACGAGTACGCCAGTGGAAGTTAGCGGCCTGGCTACTGAGGAGGGTTTATTAAAATCTAAAGGATTTTCAGAGAGACTAGTTTCTACCCTCCTGGACAGTAGGAAAAAGGAAACTCGCCAGATCTATGGAAAGGTCTGGTTACGTTTCAACAAGTGGTGCGCAGAGAGCTCTTTCCCAGTACGGAGCTCCTCCGCAGTTTTGGAATTTTTACAATGTGGGGCAGATAAAGGCTTATCCATTAGTACCCTTAGGGGTCAAGTATCAGCCCTCAGTGTTTATTTGGAAGATCATTTGGCTGCCAACCCATGGGTAGTCAGGTTCTTTAGGGCCCTGTCCAGACAGAGACCGGTCCAAGGTCTGTCCTTTCCCAGATGGGATTTATCTTTAGTTTTACAGAGCTTAACTGGAACCCCCTTTGAGCCTTTAAAAGAGTGTTTTCTGAGAGAACTTACTCTGAAGACAGTGTTTCTGGTAGCAGTAACAACTGCCAGGAGGGTCAGTGAGATGGAGGCCTTATCAGTCAGGGCTCCCTTTTGCGTTATTTTTCCAGACCGGATGGTTTTAAAGACCGATCCGACCTTTTTGCCGAAAGTGGCATCCAGCTTTCATAGAAGCCAGGAAATTGTTTTGCCCTCTTTTTGTCCCAATCCCTCCGGCGAGAAGGAACTAAAATTTCATTATTTGGATGTTAGGAGATGTATCCTACACTATTTAGAAGTGACCAAGACATTCAGAATGTCAGACTCCTTATTTGTTTTGTTTTCCGGGGCCAGAAAAGGTTGTAAAGCGTCCCGACGCACTATTGCTAGATGGCTCAGAGTAGCCATCGAGCAGGCTTATTCAGTTGCAGGGAAAGAAATCCCAGTGGGTATTAAAGCACACTCTACTAGAGCTATGGCAGCCTCCCAGGCAGAAAGAGCGGGAGCAACGCCAGAGCAGATTTGCAGAGCAGCAACATGGTCCAGCTACTCCACTTTCGTAAAACACTACAGAATGGATCTGGTGTCGGCAGGTGAGCAGACCTTTGGGCGAAAGGTTTTGCAAGCTGTAGTCCCACCCTAACTGGTAAGTGCTCGTTTATCCTCTCATAGTGGCTGTCCTGAATGACGATTAGGGAAAATTAGAGTTACCGGTCTTTTCCAGTAGTCTTTCAGGACAGCCCTAGTTCACACCCAAAAATTGGGGGGAGTCTTACAAAAGACCAGAGCGCAGCAAGATAATGGTATTTGATAAATATGTTATTAATGTGTTCTTGTGTCTCCCCAGCTGGCCGGAGGTAATTTCGATATAAACTGAGGTCCGGCAGGGGAAGTAAGAATTTATGGGCTGGCGCAGTGTTTCCAGAGGAAGAGGAGGAGTCTATCTCTCATAGTGGCTGTCCTGAAAGACTACTGGAAAAGACGTTACCGGTAAGCGTAAATCTAATTTTTCGCCAGTGTCTAAAGGTGTTGGTCACAAATGAAAATGTGCTCTGAGGAGCTCCAGGAGGGATCCATGCTGGATTTAAATAGCCTCCATAAAGACCAGATCCATCCAAAGTGCCATTGAGGCCTAAAAGGATGGTACCTGGGGCCTTGTATCCAAAGCACAAGGTTTTGCCTGTAACGCCTCTTTGTAGGGCTGGACCCCAGGAACCCAGGGCTTAGGTCTTGCTACATTACCTAAACTTCCTGATGGGGTGCTTTACAGGTCCAGGGCAGTTGGAACCTCGTTTTAGAGACCCAGTCCCTGAAGGTTTGCTACGCAGACCACCGTGATGGGTGAAGGTTGGATTGTTTGTTAATTCAGCAAATCCTGCAGCGAGTATAAGGTAAGGGAAGAAACTTGGGTATTAAATATATCTATGTATTTCTTCCATTAGGGAACAAAATGTTGTCATGCCTTCATTTTCCACTAGAGGGAGACTATGCACATACCTTACTCTGTTGTCTTCACTGCAAGCTCAGTCCGTGTTGCAGCAGCGGGTAGAGGGAGATTGCAAGGTAAGAAAGCTGCAAAAATGTTTTCTTTCTCCCCCTGATGGGACCAGAGGGTTAGGGGGACAGCAGCGCTGTACCCCCTTACATAACCCCCCCAACGCGGGTGGGGAGGTCCCGCTATAACGCTAATTGTTTTTTTTCTGTGGATGTTTTGACTATTGTTTGTGCCTACTGCTGGATGGGTCCCTGCTCCCTCCCCCCATGTTGGATCGGTGAACCTGAAAAATGCTGCACACAAGTGCGAGAACTTAAAAAAAAAAAAATCTCAGAGGGGGTGGGGCCTAAGCGCAATGCTGTGAACATCCACGAGGACACACGGCAGGCTAAAAACAAAATACAACACAGCTGTGACAGTCCTCGGCTGACGAGGAGAAAACAAGCATCCTGCAAACACAGGGACACGAGCCAAGTAGGACATGTGAAGATTGCAAACTGGCATTCCTGATACAGGAACAATACTTTTTTTCCCTGCACTAAGCAGAATTTTATAACTGATTTAAAATGTCATGACTATTTTCAGCGATTTAAGTGCTTTGTATAGTGCCGCTGTTTTTTGTACTTAGGACATTGCCTACCAAAAAAAAAAGACACCACAAAAGCCCAAAAAGTATAGGTTTCACCCCCAGATGCTAGGATCCTGAGTCGCATTTCTATGCTGTCATCCTTGCCTGAATTACCCGTTATGGCAAGCCAGGATGAGCTATTGGAACAAATTGATGGTGCAGCTGCTTCTCACATCTCCGCCCCTGTATACATGATTGAAGATGTCCTTTCCTCCACCCTGCAGGGTCTGGAAGAAAGATTAGCGGCTTTAATTACATCCTCCATTCAGATGGATAGGAAGCGTGCTAGATCCCCTACTTCAAAGCTTTTGCAAGGGGAACAGTGGGCATGAGATGAGGTGTTATCCTTAGTTGATCAGGAGGAAAAACAAACCGATGATTCCTCTGCGGAGGAAACAACGGTAGATGAGCCATTTTTCAGCCTCTCAAATCTGAGAAATTGATGATACAACCTCTTAAGGGAGATGGTTCATTCTACTTTCATGCTACCCCTAACAGAGTCTCCTGAAAGTTTGGTTTCTTCCTTGGGTTCCTTTAAAACCCTCTCAACCTTTGCATGCGTTTCCTACACATGCATTACTAGCACAGCTTATTTTTGTGGGATCACCCGGATAAGCATTTTCTCCCTCCTAAGAAAATTGCAATTCCCTATCTCCTGGAGGAGAAATGCTCCAAAAGATGGAAAATATCAGTTTATATATATCAGTCACTGCAATAAGCGTCTGTCAATCCCAAAAGGACCAATTTAAACAGGCCCTTAGAGAGCTTCCTGCACAACAAACTCAGGATTTGGCTGAACTGCCAAAAGCATTATGCTTTGCCATAGATGCTATTAAACATTCTATTCACTAGGCGTCCCACCTTACGCTTATGCTTGTGCATATGTGTAGAATCCCATGTTTAACCACTTGACCACTGGGCACTTAAACACCCTTAATAACCAGACCAATTTTCAGCTTTCGGTGCTCTCACATTTTGATTGACAATTACTCAGTCATGCAACACTGGACCTATATGACATTTTTGTCCTTTTTTTCACACAAATGGAGCTTTCTTTTGGTGGTATTTAATCACCGCTCGGTTTTTTATTTTTTGTGCTATAAAAGAAAAAATACAGAAAATTCGGTAAAAAAAATGAATTTTTCTTTGTTTCTGTTATAAAATTTAGCAGATTAGTAATTTTTTCTTCATAAATTTTGGCCAAAATTTATACTAATAAATATCTTTGGTAAAAATAAGTACAAATTGGTGGATATTATTTGGTCTTTGTGAAAGACATTCCAAGGTATTTAGTAAGAGGCATGATGAGTTTTTTGAAGTTGTCATTTTTTCCCACAATTCTTTGCAAAATCAAGATTTTTATTACTTTTTTTTTTTCACAAAATTGTCATATTATCAGTTTATTTCTCACACAGCATATGCATACCACAAATTACACCCCAAAACACATTCTGCTATTACTCCCAAGTACAGCGATACCACATGTGTGAGACTTTTACACAGCGTGGCCACATACAGAGGCCCAAAATACAGGGAGCGCCATCAGGCGTTCTGGAGCACCCAGGACAATTCTGACATTTCTCTCCTACATGTAAAAATCATCATTTATTTGCTAGAAAATTACATAGAATCCCAAAACATTATATATGTTTTTTTAGCAAAGACCCTGGAGAATACAATGGTGGTCGTTGCAACTTTTTATCTCATACGGTATTTGAGCAGCAATTTTTCGAATGCTTTTTTTTGGAAAAAAAACTGTTGTGTGCTTAAAAAAAAAACAACACAGTAAAGTTAGCCCAATTTTTGCATAATGTGAAAGATGAAGTTACACCGAGTAATAGATACCTAACATGTCACTCTTCAAAATTGCACAGGCTCGTGGAATGGCGCCAAATGTCGCTACGTAAAAATCCCCATAGGCGACGATTTTTTTTTTTTTTTTACTGATTATATGTTTTGAGTTACAGAGGAGGTCTAGGGCTAGAATTATTGCTCTCGCTCTAACGTTCGCAGCAATACCTCATGTGTGGTTTGAACACACCGTTTTCATATGTGGGCGGGACTTACGTATGCGTTCGCTTCTGCATGCAAGCACATGGGGACAGGGGCGCTTTAAAAAATATATATATATTTTTATTGTTCATTTTACTTTATTTATTTTAGTTTGACATTTTTTTTCCCCAAAAATACATTTTTTGATCACTTTTATTCCTATTACAAGGAATGTAAACATCCCTTGTAATAGGAATATGGCATGACAGGTCCTCTTTACAGTGAGATATGGGGTCAATAAGACCCCACATCTCACCTCTAAGCTGGGAAGCCTGAAAAAAAAAAAAAAAAAAGATTCTGGATTTGATCGTATTGGCGAGTCGGTAGAAGCACGGGAGGGGGGGTCGTCTATGGCTGGGTATTGCAGGGTATCACCGACTATGGCTGGGTATCTCAAAGTATGGCGTTGCAGAGTATGGCGTTGCAGAGCATTGCAGGATATTGGCGGGTGTTGCAGAGCATTGCAGGATATTGGCGGGTGTTGCAGAGCATTGCAGAGTGTTGCAGGGTATTGGCGGGTGTTGCAGAGCATTGCAGAGTGTTGCAGGGTATTGGCGGGTGTTGCAGAGCATTGCAGAGCGTTGCAGGGTATTGCAGAGTAATGGAAGGGAATTGAGGGGTTAATTTTCGGTGAGCAGCGATTTGATGGAGCGATCACGTGGTAAATGGCCGCTATGAGCGGCCATTTACCGTGATCCGTGATGCGCCGGGTCCTGTGGACACGGTGGTCACGGATGCTCTCGAGTGCACGCCCCAGGGGGCGCGCGAGAGCGGAATTCTGGGAGGACGTCATATGACGGCCTCCCAGAGTTAAGAAACCGCCCTGTAGCCGTCATTCGGCTATAGGGCGGTTGTTAAGTGGTTAAAAAAAATAATAATTTTGGTCAGCTGTAGCACCATGTAAAGATCTCCTAAGTGGGCTCCCTTTTTCATGGAGAGCGACCTATTTGGAGAAAACTTGGACAAATATATCCAAACAATTTCTAATGGGAAAAGTACTCAAAGTATAAATGCCCTTTATTTAAGTTGGCTCTTTACCCTACACCAGGGGCTTCCGCCTCTAGGCAGGGGCGACGGCCTCCACTGTTACACTCTAGAGGAAGATCTCAGAGTCAGACCCAGGCTCAAAAGAAGCCCTGGGGTCAGAAACCTGCAAGCCAGAATCCGAAAGCCTCATTATGAAAAGGCAACCCCTCTCACCAAGGTGGGGGAAGACTTCTGCAGTTTTTCAGATTTTTGAAAAGATGTAATTCAGGACAGATGGGTCATCTCCACGGTAACGCTGGG
Organism: Lithobates pipiens; assembly: GCF_037356315.1. Classification (NCBI taxonomy): domain Eukaryota; kingdom Metazoa; phylum Chordata; class Amphibia; order Anura; family Ranidae; genus Lithobates; species Lithobates pipiens. The sequence goes on along the minus strand of NW_027507788.1, from coordinate 143,813,573 downwards.
GTACAAGCTGGAATTTTGGGACTTTCCACCATCAAGCTTCCTGAAGTCGAGTGTTCCTAAAGATCCAGAGAAAAGAAAATCTGTTTCAGGCACTAGACCGATTAATATCTCAGGGGGATCATACAGATCCCCACAAAAGAGAAAGGTTTGGGGTTTTATTTAAACTTTTTTATGGTACCAACACCAAATTGAGATGTCAGACCCATTCTAGATCTAAGAGATCTAAATCAGTTCCTGAAGATCCACTCCTTTTTGCATGGAGACGATCGGGTCAGTTTCTATCCTTCTAAGAGAATCGACATTAGGGATGCATGCCTGCATGTCCCGATATTTCCGCTCATCCAGAGGTTTCTGCGGTCTGAGTTAGAACAGCAGCATTTCCAGTTTGTAGCCCTGCCCTTCGGGCTAGCCACAGCACCCTGGGTGTTCACCAATGTTCTGGGCCCACCTCTAGCCTGGTTCAGGACACAGGGCATAACAGTCGTAGCATACCTAGACAATCTATTACTAATAGCTCAGTCGGTGGCTCATTGGAGCAAAGCGTACACAACAATCAACTATCTGAAGAGTTGGGTTGGATTTTCAACCTAGAGATATCTTCCTTAAATGCCGCTAAAAAAGTTGGAGTTCTTGCCTCAGGCAAAGATCGATTTCATAAGAGAATCGGTGCGGAGGGTCAAGTCAAATGGCGATCCCTCCATTCGCCTTTGCATGAGATTGCTAGGAACCATGGTGGCTTCATTCAAAGCAGTTCCCTATGCCCAGTTTCATGTAAGACTTTTGCAAAACAGTATCCTGTCTGCTTGGAACAAAACAATTCAAGCTTTAGACTTGCCAATACAGCTGTGCCCAAGAGTGTCCCAAAGCCTCAGTTGGTGGTTACTAAACCAGAATCTGTTAAAAGGAAAATCCTTCAGACCAGTCATCTGGAAAGTGGTAATGACGGATGCCAGCCTTTCAAGGAGCAGTACAAGAAAAGAAAACTGTCCAGGGACAGTGGTCCAGAACCAAAAAGAAACTTGTCCATCAGTATCCTAGAGATTCGGGCAGTACGTCTGGCTCCAAAAGACCTGGACTTTCAGGTTACGGGATTGTCCTGTGAGGATTCAATCCGACAATGCCACAGCTGTGGCCTATATCAATCACCAAGGGGGCACAGGCGGTCTCTCAGCGCAGAGAGAATTGAACCATATTCTATCTTTGACAGAAGGAAATGTTCCGTGCCTATCGACAGTCTTCATTCCGGGAGTAGAGAATTGTCAGGTGGACTACTTGACTCGCCAGCATTTATTGCCAGTGGAATGGTCTCTTCCTCCCGACATATTTCAGGCTGTCTACCAAAGTTGGGGGACCACCGGACGTAGATCTTCTAGCGTCCAGGTTCAACATGAAGTTAGTCAACTTTGTGGCCAGAACAAGGGATCCATTCGCATGCGGAGCGGATGCATTGGTGACCCTATGGGATCAGTTCTCACTGATCTATGCATGTAACTCTGGTGGCATCAGCATGGTGCAGAAGGTTATTGTATGCAGAAATCCTAAAGATGGCAGTGGAGGGCCCATGGTCCCTCCCACTATGGCCAGATCTGCTCTCACAGGGACCAATATTCACACCCCAATTGAAGTCTCCTAAGACGAAACATGTAGGGTTATTACCCTTGCCTAGCCATTTTTTACTGCACATTTTTAGAGATTTGTTCAATTAAACCTTTTTATCCATTTGTATCCATTTTGAAATATTGGATTTTTTTTATCATTTCAAGACCATCAGATTTACACTATGTGGAAGTCTCTCTCCCTCTTTCTTTTTTTCTTTTTTACATTTTAAAACTACCCTCATAATTTGGAGAGTCCTGGTATGTACATGGTGAAATATCCATCCAACCAATAGGGGAGAAGTCTGTTTTTTTCCGACCGATGAACTGGAACCCTGCCTGCTGTGTCTGCTGCATCCTAGTGGTGAGCCAAGTCTGCAACTTACAGCTGATCAACATAGGAAGACGATTGGACATCTCCATTGGAATCCGTCCACATCTACTGTATTTTGGTCTATGCCTGACTGATCCTCCGCTGCCAGCGAGTGTATCCACCATATAGGGTAAGGCTGGATTCACACCTATGCATTTTTAGTGCATTTTGCAGATTTGCACTGCAGTCCATTTAACATGGTTTCCTATGGAACATGTTCTGTAGTGCAAATCTGCAAAGTGCAAAAAGAACTAAAAATGCATAGGTGTGAATCCAGCCTAAGAGTACCTCATCCCCTCGCTTTCTCTGAAGGTGGAGGCACTTTCCCTGGTGTTACCACACACTGATGGATGTGCACATACTGCATAGAAGATACTAGGAAAGATTGGCCGGTCCCACACCTGTTTGTTTGCAGATCACAGCACTTTAAGAATTACGGACTCGCTTATTATCCTGATTAATATGAGATTTTCTTGCATGTCATTGTTGCACTTTGATATATGCTATTGCCTACTTTTATTCATTTGCATTACTATCCATCACTATACCTTTCACTTTATTTCACATAATTGGAACAGCTTTCCACAGTGATTTTATTGCATAATACGTGGACCCTGTTCCCCGTTTGTTGATATGTCAGTGCAGTTTTAATCACTGCTACTTTTTTCTATGTTACTCTGTGCAACTTCTTAGCTGTATCTGGATTGCGAAAGTGTTTGGGGCACTATCTTTAATGATACACCTTGGAATATCACCTATAGTCCCAGCATATGCCTTCAGGATACACACTTACTCTGATTATCACGTTTACAGATACACTAATTGTTTTTCAGCCGACAATTTGCACTCCCTTTATTTTGCGTGATTACACTCACCATTACATGTGTTTACATTTTAGAATCACATAAAACAATTCTTTTTGCCTATGCGATTTTTTTAATTGCATCATTTGAATATAAAGTTTTATTTATTTTTTTACACATTTCGTCATAACAATTTCTAATTACAATCACAGTGTATACATCTTTTAGACTTATATCTGAGATTTGTTACATCATATAATATATACCATTAGCGCTACAGATTTACTTTACATTCCATCCTACCTTATGGTCTCTAAACTTAACAGCTTGGCTATTAAAACCACATTCTGAAGAAACGTGGGCTTTCCGGGTCCGTTATCTCTACCCTGAATAATGCAAGGAAGCCAGCTTCCAAAACTATAAGTCTGGAGGACTTATGATTTGTCATGGGGACAAAGTGGTGTTACGCCTGTGCCCAGACTTTTTTTTTTTTTTTTTTATCAAAAGTGGTTTCAGATTTCACCTGAACCAAGATATTGTCCTGCCATCGTTTTTTCCAAAACCATGTTCCAGGGAAGAAGTGTCACTACATTGTCTTAATGTGGTGAGAGCAGTGAAAATCTATTTTTAGACAACTGCTCAGATTTATAAGACTGATGTCTTCTTTATTCTGCCAGAGGATCCTAAGAAAGGACAGGCACCGTCAAAATCCATTGGTGCTAAGTGAAATTGACAAGTAATAATTCAAACTTATGATTTAAGGGGTAAGATTCCCCCGCTTCAAGTTAAGGCGCACTCCACCAGGTCGGTTAGTGCTTCTTGGGCAGTACGTCACCAGACCTCCATCCCTCAGATTTCTAAGGCCGCAACTTGGTATGCAGTGCATACATTCACAAGATTTTATCAGGTGAATGTAAGGAGGTATGCGGATATCGCCTTCAGCCGCAGTGTACTGCAGGCAGCAGTATAAATCCTCAAGTCTGGGTACCCTGCGGGTTGTTTCTCCCTCTCCTCAAGTAGCATTGCTATGGGATGTCCCATTAAGTAATTAAGGCTCTGTGTCCCATGATGTACAATAAACAAAATAGGATTTATTTTCATACATCAAGGGACACAGTAGTTACTATGTGGGTTAATAGGCGACCTTTAGGTGATGGACACTGGTATGCCCTAAGACCAGAAGTGCACTCCCTATATAACCCCTCCCACTACCGGGAGTACCTCAGTTTTTTTGCCAGTGTCTAAGGTGTTGGTCACCAGTAGGGATGAGCCGAACACCCCCCGGTTCGGTTCGCATCAGAACTTTTGAACGGACCGCAAATTCATACGAACTTTAGAACCCCATTGAAGTCTATGGGACTCAAACGTTCAAAATAAAAAGTGCTAATTTTAATGGCTAATATGCAAGATACTGTCCTAAAAAGGGTTTGGGGACCTGGCTCCTGCCCCAGGGCACATGGGTCAATGCCTAAAATGTTTTTAAAAATGGCCGTTTTGGCGGGAGCACTGATTTTAATGACGATTAAAGTGAAAGAAAAAAAATATTCCTTTAAATATCATGCCTGGGGAGTGTGTATAGTATGCCTGTGAAGTGCCACGTGTTTCCTGTGTTTAGAACAGTCCCTGCACAAAATGACATTTAACAGAAAAAAAGTAATTTACAGTGCCTTGCGAAAGTATTTGGCCCCCTTGAACTTTTCAACCTTTTGCCACATTTCAGGCTTCAAACATAAAGATATAACATTTTTATTTTTTGTGAAGAATCACCAAAAGCGGGACACAATTGTGAAGTGGAACAAAATCTATTGGACAATTTAAACTTTTTTAGCAAATAAAAAACTGAAAAGTGGTGCCTGCAAAATTATTCGGCCCCTTTACTTTCAGTGCAGCAAACTCACTCCAGAAGTTTAGTCCTAAATGACTGATGGTGATAAATAGAATCCACCTGTGTGTAATTAAGTCTCTGTATAAATGCACCTGCTCTGTGATAGTCTCAGGCTTCTGTTGAAAGCGCAGAGAGCATCATGAAGACCAAGGAACACACCAGGCAGGTCCCTAATACTGTTGTGGAGAAGTTTAAAGCCGGATTTGGATACAAAAAGATTTCCCAAGCTTTGCAAGTGATCATTTTGAAATGGAAGGAGTATCGGACCACTGCAAATCTACCAAGACCTGGCCGTCCCTCTAAACTTTCAGCTCAGACAAGGAGAAGACTGATCAGAGATGCAGCCAAGAGGCCCATGATCACTCTGGATGAACTGCAGAGAACTACAGCTGAGGTGGGAGAGTCTGTCCATAGGACAACAATCAGTCGTACACTGCACAAATCTGGCCTTTATGAAAGAGTGGCAAGAAGAAAGCCATTTCTCAAAGATATTCATAAAAAGTCTCGTCTACAGTTTGCCACAAGCCACCTGGGAGACACACCAAACATGTGGAAGAAGGTGCTCTGGTCAGATGAAACCAAAATCAAACTTTTTGCCCACAATGCAAAACGATATGTTTGGTGTAAAAGCAACACAGCTCATCACCCTCAACACACCATCCCCACTGTCAAACATGGTGGTGGCAGCATCATGGTTTGGGCCTGCTTTTCTTCAGCAGGGACAGGGAAGATGGTTAAAATTGAGGGGAAGATGGATGCAGCCAAATACAGGACCATTCTGGATGAAAACCTGTTGGAGTCTGCAAAAGACCTGAAACTGGGACGGAGATTTATCTTCCAAAAAGACAATGATCCCAAACATACAGCAAAATCTACAAAGGAATGGTTCACAAATAAACGTATCCAGGTGTTCGGATGGCCAAGTCAAAGTCCAGACCTGAATCCAATCGAGAATCTGTGGAAAGAGCTAAAAACTGCTGTTTACAAACGCTCTCCATCCAACCTCACTGAGCTTGAGCTGTTTTGCAAGGAAGAATCAGCAAGAATTTCAGTCTCTCGATGTGCAAAACTGATAGAGACATACCCCAAGCGACTTGCAGCTGTAATCGCAGCAAAAGGTGGCTCTACAAAGTATTAACGCAAGGGGGCCGAATAATTTTGCACGCCCCACTTTTCAGTTTTTTATTAGTTAAAAAAGTTTCAAAAATCCAATAGATTTCGTTCCACTTCACAATTGTGCCCCACTTGTTGGTGATTCTTCACAAAAAATAAAAATGTTATATCTTTATGTTTGAAGCCTGAAATGTGGCAAAAGGTTGAAAAGTTCAAGGGGGCCGAATACTTTCGCAAGGCACTGTAGCTATATAGGTGGATATAATGGTGTATACTGCGGTCAGGGCACACAGACAACACCCACAAACTCCTGCAGACTGCTAAAAGCTCAATTACAGAAGAGCAAGAACGCTAAATCGTCCGATAATGAACGGTGTATACTGTGTTGAAGGTACACAGAGAACACCCACAAACTCCTGCAGACTGCTAAAAGCTCAATTACAGAAGAGCAAGAACGCTAAATCGTCCGATAATGAACGGTGTATACTGTGTTGAAGGTACACAGAGAACACCCACTAACTCCTACAGACGCCAACACACTACACAAGGCCGCCGCGCTGGTGGTCTTATATAGTGGTCTTATATAGTGTGTACTACACAGCCTGAGCTATGATTGGCCACATATGGCCAATAATGGCTCTCCTCGCTGCTGGTGCTGTGATTGGCCAAGCATGCGGGGTCACAGTGCATGCTTGGCCAATCATGAGCCAGCAATGCACTGCGATGGCGCAGTGCATTGTGGGCCGTGAGCACCACACGAATTTGGCGCGAACGGCCCATAACGTTCGGTATTCGCCGAACGTGCGAATAGCCAATGTTCAAGCTCATCCCTAGTCACGAGTAAAGATGTGCTGTGCTGAGCTCCACTGGAGCAATCCTTGCTGGGGCTATCCATGCTGACCGGATCCATTCAAAGTGTCCTTTGATGGGCCTAAGGAATGGTACCTGACCTCGTGTCCGAAGAAACAAGGTTCTATAGCCTAGCAGTGTACATTCTTTTTGGTAGTGCTTCTGCTTTGTGCTTCAGGCTTTGGGTGGAAGAGGGACCAGGAACTCATCAAAGGGTTCTAAGGGCCCGATGGTTTCACAACAACCTAAATCCATTTCCAAAAGAATGTCATCCTTCTCTGAGAGTGATGCGGCTGGTCAGATTGAGCCGTAATGGGAGACTGATGTGGCAGCAGTGCTGGACACTTCAGCCCCTATATATATATATATATATATATATATCACACAGGAGGTTTTTTCTTCTACCATTTCAAATTTGGAAAAGAAGATTGATGCTATGATCACTCTCCATAGTGGGTCTAAATGTAGCAGATCCCCATCCAGTGCTCAGGACCCTCATATTGAGGTGTAAGGGGCAGGGGATCAGAAAGAGCTTCCTAGAGATTTGGAAGATACTAATATATCCTCTTCAGAGGATCCTAATATTGAGGGAATAGTATCACAATACAGTTTGCTTGTACACTCTCTTATTAAATTGGTTTGTTCAACCTTTTTGCTGCCTGCAGCGCGTTTCAGATGCTCTATGTTTTACAGTAGATGCTATGAAAAATTCTATCATCCAAGCCTCACGGCTTATGCTAGGACTAGTGCATTCTAGCAGAGTCCTGTGGCTGAACAATTGGTCACCTGAAGCACTGTGTAAGAAACTTTTGACCAGTTTCCCCTTTCATGATGAACGGCTATTTGGGGACAACCTGGATAAATAAATCCAAAGAATCTCTAATGGGAAAAGCTCTCTCTTTACCAGTAAAGAAGAAGTTTAAACATTTCTCCTTTTAAGCGTGCTTCCTCACCTGTGCCAGGGGCATCAGCCTGTAGGCAGTCTCAACGGCCTCCACCTTCAGGTTCAAGGGGAAGACCCCAAGGGCAGCACCAGGGTCAAAAGAGGTCTTGGGGCAGAAAACCTGCAAAACAGAATGCTAAAGCCTCCTTATGAAAAGGCGCCTCAGCTCACTCGGGTGGGGGGGAAGGCTTCTGCAATTTTCAAAGATTTGGCAGGAACAATGTCAAGACAGATAGGTGGATTCCTCAGTTTCTCTACTTTACAAACTAGAGTTCCAAGAATTTCCATCTCCTCATTTTCTAAGATCAAATGTTCCCAGGGATCCAGAGAAAAGGGAGTCTCTCTTTCTAGCTCTGGATCATCTCTTATCCCAGCTGGTGATATCAGAGGTCCCCTTAGAGGAACAGGGCTCAGGTTTTTATTCAAACCTTTTTTACGGTTTCAAAACCAAACGGAGAGGTAAGACCCATTCTAGATCTCAAAGATCTGAACCGGCACTTAAATATCTGGTCCTTTCGCATGGAATCAATCCGATCGGTTGTCTCCATCTTGCAAGGAGGGGAGTTTTTGGCATCGACCGATATCAAGGATGCATATTTCCACGTGCTGATATTTCCCGCTCACCAGAAATTTCTTTGCTTTGATATAGAAAATCATCATTTTCAGTTTGTGGCCCTGCCATTCAGTCTAGCTACCACACCGCGGGTGTTTTCAAAGATTCTGGCACCTCCTTTAGCCAGATTAAGGGCTCAGAGCATAACTGTCCTAGCCTATTTAGACGATCTACTTTTAATAGACCATTCAGTCTCTGTTCTAAATCAAAGTTTAATTACAGCTGGAAATTACCTGTAATCTCTGGGTTGGATACTCAACCTAGAAAAGTCCTCCTTAAAACCATCAAGGAGATTACAGTACTTGGGGCTGGTCATAGATACTGTACAGAAGAAGGTATTCTTACCCCAGACAAGAATCCGTTCCATTATAGAACTAATTTAACTTGTCAAAGCAAAGTCCTTCCATTTGGCTGTGCATGAGATTGTTAGGGAAAATGGTGGCCTCCTTCGAGGCCGTCCCTTACGCGCAATTTCACTCAAGACTGCTACAAAACACCAGCCTGTCGATCTGGAACAAGTAAGTTCAGGCTTTGGAGTTTCCAATACGCTTATCACCCATCGTACGTCAGAACCTAAATTGGTGGTTAATATCCAGCAACCTCCAAAAGGGGAAATCCTTTCTGCCATTATCCTGGAAAGTGGTGACAACGGATGCCAGCCTTCTAGGATGGGGAGCAGTCCTGGAAGAAGCGTCTGTCCAGGGGATATGGTCCAAGTCAGAGAAATCCTTGCCCATCAACATTCTAGAGATTCGGGCAGTGCGTCTGGCCCTAGAGTCCTGGACGCTCAGGCTACGGGATTGTCCTGTCAGGATTCAATCCGACAATGCCACGGCTGTGGCTTACATCAATCACCAAGGGGGTACAAAAAGTTGTGCAGCCCAAAAAGAGGTGAATCATGTCCTAGCTTGGGCAGAAAACAACATTCCTTGCCTATCAGCGATTTTCATTCCAGGAATAGAAAATTGGCAGGCGGACTACTTGAGTTGTCAACAGTTGCCAACAGTCCCTTCACCCCGACATCTTTCTAGCGATATGTCTGAGATGGGGTATTCCGGACATGGACCTGTTCGGGTCCAAATTCAACAACAAAGTTGACAACTTTGTGTCAAGAACGTGGGATCCGCTAGCATGTGGAACAGATGCATTAGTCTTCCTATGGGATCACTTTTATCTGATTTATGCATTTCCTCCAGTTCTGCTACTTCCGCGTCTTCTCTGCAGGCTCAAGCAGGAACGAAAGGAGGTGATTCTGGTGGCCCAGAAGATCTTGGTTTGCCGAGATCATAAAGATGGCGGTAGGAGTCCCTTGGACTCAGCTATTATGGCCAGACCTTTCTCGCGCAAGGTCCGGTATTACATCCTACCTTACAGATGCTAAATTTGACGGTTTGGATATTGAAGCCCACATTCTAAAGGACCGTGGGTTATCTCCTTCAGTAGTGTCTACTTTGGTTAATGCCAGGAAGCCGGCCTCCAGAATTATTTACTACAGAGTCTGGAAGGCATATGTTTCCTGGTGTGGATCCAGGGGTTGGCACCCCAGGAAGTATGTCATAGGTAGGATCCTTCAAATTCTGCAAATGGGATTAGAAATGAAGCTAGCCTTAAGTACTATCAAAGGCCAAGTCTCTGCCTTCTCCGTGTTTTTTCAACGGCCTCTTGCTTCTCACTCTCTGGTGTGTAGTTTTATTCAGGAGGTAACGTGGATAAATCCCCCTGTAGGGTACATACAAATCTTTGGGATTTGAATTTAGTCTTATCAGCTTTACAGAATCAGCCTTTTGATCCTTTACGGGAAATTCCCTTGGTTCTTTTGACAAGGGAAATAATCTTTTTGGTTGCCATTTCTTCTGCTAGAAGAGTATCGGAACTAGCGGCTCTGTCTTGTAAAGAGCCGTATTTGATCATTCATAAGGATAAGGTTGTTTTGCATCCTCATTCTGAATTCCTACCAAAGGTGGTGACAGGTTTTCATTTAAACCAGGATATTATTCTACCTTCTTTCTTCCCAGAGCCTCGATCTAGGGAAGAGAAGGCACTACATTCTCTTGATGTAAGAACGCTCAGGTTCTCAAAACAGATGTTTTGTTTGTACTCCCAGAAGGTCCAAAAAGGGGACAGGCAGCATCAAAATCTACTATTTCCAAATGGCTTTGTCAAGTGATTGTTCAAGCTTATGGTTTAAGGAAGAAAATTCCTCCTCTTCATGTTAAAGCACACTCTACCAGGGCGGTTAGTGCCTCTTGGGTGGTGCATCATCAGGCCTCTTTGGCTCAGATCTGAAAGGCTGCAACTTGGTCATCACTTCATACATTTATCAGATTCTATCAAATCTATGTTAAAGGTCGTGAGGATATTGGCTTTGGGTGTAGTGTACTGCAGGCTGCAGTATGAGTCCTCTAGCCTCTTTTGCCCTACTTTTTTTGTTGTGTCTCCTTCCCTTCAGTTGCCATTGCTATGGGACATCCCACATAGTAACTACTGTGGAGCTGTCCCCTCTGATGCATGAAAAGAAAACAGGATTTTTATAACAGTTTACCGGTAATATCCTTTTCTTTGATGTAGATCAGGGAACACAGAGGTCTCTCCCTTCTTTGGTATACACTTGTATTGCTTGGCTACAAAATGAGGTACCTCCTAGTAGTGGGAGGGGTTATATAGGAAGTGTACTTCTGGTCTTAGGGCGGGCCAGTGTTAATCACCCAAAGGTGGCCTATTAACCCACATAGTAACTACTGTGGCTCTGTGTCCCCTGATGTACATCAAAGAAAAGGATTTTACAGGTAAGCTCTTATAAAAATCCAGCATACCTGGAAAATCCCTCTATTGGAGTACATCATGTGACACAGAGGTCCCCTCTTTTTAGGGTTTAAGTATATTGCTTTCCTACAAAAACTGATGTGCTCCTGGAAGGAGGAGGGGTTATGTAGGGAGTAAACGTCTTTGATTGGGTTTACCCGTGTCAACACCTGAAGGTAGCCTATAACCTATAAAGTAATTACTTAAGGCTCTGTGTCCCACGATGTACTCCAAGAAGAGGATTTTACAGATAAGCTGTAATAAAAATCCTATTAAAAAAAAATATTATAGTTGTGAGAACTATATTATTCTGTGTACACAGTAGCATCAGCTCTGTGTTCATGTGGCAGTCTGGGCAACTTCCCCTCTCCTGCTAAAACAAACTAAATTGAGTTGGGCTAAGTGCTTCTTGTATTTATTAGTGAACACAAGGATTCCTCTGATTGATCAAGGTGGAATAGGGACCAGTTATTGACTTAAAGAGGAAGTAAACCCTGATGGGTTTACTTCCTGTTTCATTCCCTGCAAAGGCAAAGCATAATGGACTACTATGCATCGCATAGTAGCCCATTATGTGTCACTTACCTGACACAGGAGCCAGCGATGTCACCGCTGTCCCCTGTAGTCCGGCGCATCCATCTTTTCGGTGGGGTCTCGCAGCTCCGCCGCTGTCATTCGGCAGAGCCGCGATGACGTCACTCCCGCGCATGCGCACGGGAGCCGACACGCACGGCAGCTCCGTTGTCGGAAATGCCGCGCTCAGTACGCCTGCGTGCCGCTGTCTACGGCGCATGCGCCGCAGACAGCGGTTCCTGTCTTCGGGCAAATATCTCCTAAACCGTATAGGTTTAGGAGATATTTCTTGGACCTACAGGTAAGCATTAATCTAGGCTTACCTGTAGGTCAAAGTGGTTTGTAAGGGTTTACAACCACTTTAATGTTCTACACCTCATCCAATCATTGATAAAATTACAAGACCTCCTCTGGCTGAGGATCACTCAACCCAACTCGATTTGGTGTTCTGGCACCAGATAGGAAGTTGCCTGTGCTGGTGCCAGAGGACAGCTCATATTGTTTGTAATTTATACTACTACAGTATGATAAAGTGCTCACGGCGTCTGAATAAATTGAAATTGTTTAGTCCAAACAAACTATTTAAAGTGACAAAAACCTAAACTTTCGTCTATTATATCCAACTAATCATAGTTGCACAAACACTTATCCAGCTGTAGAATAGAGAAGTGGTAAATTAGGGAAACTGAGAATTTGACTGCATTTTGTGTGATTCTGGCTGTTGAGAAGAAAACAGAAATTTCCATAGAATACTAGTGCACCATTGCGGAAACAAAAAAAAGTTTTATAACCGTTTCTTAAAAGCAGAACATTATATAAAGCAGGCCTTCCTTCCTGGGGCTCCTAGATGACCTACCACTTGTACGCTGCTCAAACTGATCCAGGAGTCCTTCCCCAGCAATATTTTGACACTTTAGCTGCAGCTAAATAATCTGTAGATTGTCAGCAGCAATGTGCAGTACTGCTGCATCTTGCAGGGAAAAAAAATAGAGTACAAATGACCTGACATTTTATACATTCACTGGTGATTTCAACATTGACCGCTGCTCTCCCTTTCAGGTTCCATTTACCAGAGTGTCACAGATGTCCCATAGATAGAAGACACTAAGTACCAGCAGAAGGCTCCAGTTGCTGCCTACTTGGGAAAGCTGGGGAGCGGCTGATTGGTGCCTGCAGCAGACTCCATTCACAAAGAGTCAAAATGACTGTCGCGGTCAGCAAAATCACTTAAGAATTCACCTGTGAAGGAAACTGGTATATTGTAGAAGATGGGCTGGTATTTTTTAAGCGGTTTCTTTGCAGTGTAGTTCTTTTTGGGAGTTTGTTGACCCACTTTAACACAAGGATGAGAGTCTTTATTTGAGCCAAGGGACGGTAGTGTTCACATCTTATTGGACTCAGCTGAAAATAAAGATCTCTACCTTTTATGTGTTAGCTTTGTAAATTGAATCTACATTCCTTAAATTCACAATGCTAGTACACCAGAATATAAGGATCTTTTATTTATTTTTAGCCCAGTCCTATAAGATTTTAATTTTACAGCCACCTTAATCAAATTAAAACATTGTGAATTGACCCTAAAGTCACCAACGTGCCAGCAGTATCTCCATTTATGAAGCCAAATAAGGTAGTCTCACTACTTCCATTATAGGCTCCTTTCACAAAGCTCTAACACTAGGATTAGGATCTTTACTGTATGATGGCCCACACTCTTCGATAAATGATTAATTGCTTTTCACGACCTCTCCTGATAGATGATTCCCATCTATAGTCGATAAATCATTTGACCAAAATGCCCAAACTTAGGAAAGTGTATATCGTTCGATAATTGTAACTTACGATCTTACTTTATCGATCACGTCTCTGTTGTCACCATGCAGTCTGTTGATATGAGGTGGAGAGGTGATTGGTGCCCAAGTGCAATGGCTGACATTCTGTATTCACATTGCATCAGGCTGGCTGCTCAGCACAGATCCTGGAAGCAGGTAGAGATCTCTGAAATGGCTATGTCTGCTTCAGTGATATCTAGCTTTCAGGGACATTGGCCAGGTATGGTATATACCTAGAGTCACTGGTCCAATGTAACTATGTAAAAAAATATACCATTCCTTGAATTCTTTAAAATGAAAGCTGGCCTTCAGTCATTTCTTTTCAACTTTCCATCTATTAAATCCTCTGCCCTTGTTTTAACTTTGGATAGTAAAACATTTTTTTTCTGCCAGTAAATACCTTATGCAGCCCACTTCCTGTTGATTGTCTGGTCATTAGCCTAGGCAGCTTCAGCTTCCCACAGTTAAAATGGCTACAGCCAAAATTAGTGGAGGGAGATTTCTGCAGCATATTTGGCAAGTACAGAATCACAGTATATATACAATATATAGGCCTTCAGAATGTCTTAGCTCTTTTTTTCTTGATGGCAGTCCTCAAGTAATCCTTAAACTGCCTTTACCTGAATATCAAGGCAAAATAAAATAAAAAATAAAAACATATACAGTACTTCTCTGCAACCCATAAACATTTCCGCTTGTTTTATCTCTTTATAGACTCTGTACATACTGAAAAATACTTGCTGATATGCCACAAATGCACTCATCTAGTAAGTCCTGTTGTGGACTGAGTGGTGTGAGCCCTTCCCAGCTTTGCTCAACCACTCCCAGGTCTCTACAACATGAAGGCTAACCATTCTACAGTCCAAGGGTTGTAAACCCTTACAAACCACTTTGACCTACAGGTAAGCCTATATTAAGGCTTACCTGTAGGTCCAAGAAATGTCTCCTAAACCTACACGGCTTAGGAGATATTATACAAAAAGACAGGCACCGCTATGCGTAGACAGCGGCGATATGCCGTTAGTGGCGGCTCCCGTGCGCATGCGCGAGAGTGACGTCATCGCTGCTCCGGCGCTGTGAGTGGCCGGAGCAGCGATACCCAGAAGAAGATGGACGCTCCATGCTACGGGGGACATCAGTGACATTGCTGGCTCCTGTGTCAGGTAAGTGACACATAATGGGCTACTATGTGATAGTAGCCCATTATGCTTTACCTTTGCAGGGAGACAAAGTAGAAGGAAACCCACCAGGCTTTACTTCCTCTTTAACAGACTGTATTCTGGAAATTTGTCTTTGTAAAAACCTGATTCAAGCAAACTGGTTACTTTCAAAACAAATTGATGCAATCATTTAGAATCAGTGAGTGCTAATTATTGTACAGTTTACACTTAAAGCAGGGGTGTCAAATGCAAATTCATCGGGGGCCGCATTGGCAAGATGGTTGGCCTCAAAGAGCCGGTTGTATCTGTAGGGCAGGGGTCAGGACTGCGCTACGTACAGAGTGCAGGGGTTAGGATTGCACCCCATAGAGTGCAGGGGTCAGGATTGTGCTACGTACAGAGTGGAGGGGTCAGGAGTGTACTATGCAGTGTGCAACATCTCATTTCCACCCCTCCTCCTTGGTTCTGACCTCTGTACCCATCACTCTCCTCCCATCCCCCCACCTTTGCACCCATCTGCCTCCACATGGCCTCCTCCCCAAGTTTCCTCACATCTGCACTCTCTCCTACCTTCCTACCTGGCCCAGCTCTGGCACCTCCCCATATAGGCAGCTCCCTCCCTTTGGGCGGATGACTACCTCCCTCTAGGGCGGATGTCTGTGTTCAGTATCAGTACTAAATAAGCAGCACAACATTGTCTTTCCAACAACAGAAGTGCTTAAAAAGCCCGCCCTCAGGACGCAGCCCGATGGATGTAAAAAGAAAAAAAAACAGCTGTCAGCAATCACTCGCTGGAGGGGCTGGGGAGACAGCAGCGGTGGAGGCGGAGACAGAATGGCATCGGAGGCGGAGACAGAGCGACGGCAGACACAAAACTGAGGCAGTGGTGGAGATGTTTACTCTTATTGTCATGGAGACCGGCTGCGCATGTACTAATAGAAAGCCGCACTGCTCGCGGGACTGAGGAGGATGTTTTCTCTTGTTGCCTTGGATATCTGCAGAGAAAAAGAGGTAGTGGCCGAAGGCTGCTGTGCGGGCCACATGACAAGGCCTGGACTTGTGTTTGCCACCTGTGACTTAACCACTTCAGCTCCGGACCAATAAACACCTTAAGGACCAGAGGTCTTTTTGCAATTTCGCACTGCGCTGCTTTAACTGGTAATTGCGCGGTCATGCAATATTGCACCCAAACGAAATTTGCGTCCTTTTCTTCCCACAAATAGAGCTTTCTTTTGATGGTATTTGATTGCCTCTGCGATTTTTTTTTTTTGCGATATAAATGGAAAAAGAGCGAAAATTTTGAAAAAAAAAGATATTTTCTTCTTTTTGTTAAAAGAAAAATCGAATAAACTAAATTTTAGTCATACATTGAGGGCAAAATTTATTCAGCCACATGTCTTTAGTAAAAAAAATGTCAATAAGCGTATATTTTTTGGTTTGCGCAAAAGTTATAGCGTCTACAAACTAGAGTACATTTTCTGGAATTTACACAGCTTTTAATTTATGACTGCCGATCTCATTTCTTGAGGTGCTAAAATGGCAGGGCAGTACAAATCCCCCCCAAATGACCCCATTTTGGAAAGTAGACACCCCAAGGAAATTGCTGATGGGTATGTTGAGCCCATTGAATATTTATTTTTTTTGTCCTAAGGGATTGAATAATGACAAAAAAAAAAAAAAAGTTGTCACTAAATGATATATTGCTCACACATGCCATGGTTATATGTGGAATTGCACCCCAAAATATATTCCGCTACTTCTCCCGAGTATGGCGATACCACGTGTGTGGGACTTTTTGGGAGTCTAGTCGATCGCGGCACCCCGAAAACCAATCACCACCTTCAGGATTTCTAAGGGTGCCAATTTTTGATTTAACTCCTCACTACCTATCACAGTTTCGAAGGCCATAAAATGCCAAAATAGCACAAAACCCCCCAAAATGACCCCATTTTGGAAAGTAGACACCCCAAGCTATTTACTGAGAGGCATGTTGAGTCCATGGAATATTTTATATTTTGCCACAAGTTGCGGGAATATTACAAACTTTTTTTTTTTTGCACCAAGTTGTCACTAAATGATATATTGCTCACACATGCTATGGGCATATGTGAAATGACACCCCAAAATACATTCTGCTGCTTCTACCGAGTACGGGGATACCACATGTGTGGGACTTTTTGGGAGTCTAGTCGCGCACGGCACCCCGAAAACCAATCACCACCTTCAGGATTTCTAAGGGTGCCAATTTTTGATTTAACTCCTCACTACCTATCACAGTTTCGAAGGCCATAAAATGCCAAAATAGCACAAAACCCCCCCCAAATGACCCCATTTTGGAAAGTAGACACCCCAAGCTATTTACTGAGAGGCATGTTGAGTCCATGGAATATTTTATATTTTGCCAAAAGTTGCGGGAATATTACAAACTTTTTTTTTTTTGCACAAAGTTGTCACTAAATGATATATTGCTCACACATGCTATGGGCAGAAGTCAAATTACACCCCAAAATAAATTCTGCTGCTTCTCCCGAGTACGGGGATACCACATGTGGGGGACTTTTTGGGAGCCTAGCCACGTACGGGACCCCGAAAACCAAGCACTGCCTTCCGGATTTGAATATAAAATGCTATAAAAAACAAACTAACCAGAGTCACCCGTAACACTTATACGGTGATCAGTGGTGAAAGGGTTAACTAGGGGCAATCAGGGGGTTCAAATTTTTATTAGGTAGTATATGGGGGTCCCTGGCGCTATATAAAAACCTGACGGGGAACCTAAATAACTAACTGGCTAACCAGCGTCACCAGTGACACTTATACTGTGATCGCTGGTGAAAGGGGGTGAAAGGGTTAACTAGCAGCAATCAGGGGGTTAAAACCATTATTTGGTAGTATATCGGGGTACCTAGCGCTATAAAAACCTGGCGGTGAACCTAAAAAAATAACTAGCTACCTAGCGACACTAGCGACACTAATGCAGCGATCAGAAAAACGATCGCTTAGTGACACTGGCAAAAGGGGGTGAAAGGGTTAACTAGCGGCAATCAGGGGGTTAAAACCATTATTGGGTAGTATATCGGGGTACCTAGCGATATAAAAACCTGGCGGTGAACCTAAAAAAATAACTAGCTACCTAGCGACACATGCAGCGATCAGAAAAATGATCGCTTAGTGACACTGGCAAAAGGGGGTGAAAGGGTTAACTAGCGGCAATCAGGGGGTTAAAAACATTATTGGGTAGTATATCGGGGTACCTAGCGCTATAAAAACCTGGCGGTGAACCTAAAAAAATAACTAGCTACCTAGCGACTGTAGCGACACTAATGCAGCGATCAGAAAAACGATCGCTTAGTGACACTGGCAAAAGGGGGTGAAAGGGTTAACTAGCGGCAATCAGGGGGTTAAAAACATTATTGGGTAGTATATCGGGGTACCTAGCGATATAAAAACCTGGCGGTGAACCTAAAAAAATAACTAGCTACCTAGCGACACTAGCGACACATGCAGCGATCAGAAAAATGATCGCTTAGTGACACTGGCAAAAGGGGGTGAAAGGGTTAACTCTAGGGGCAATCAGGGGGTTAAATCTTTATTGGGGGGTGATAGGGGGCTACCCTGGACCTAACACTAACTGTCCTGACAGTTTTTACTGTCACAACTGACACTGAATGCATTGATCAGTAAAGAAATGATCAATGCAATCAGTGACACTGTGACTGGGGGGGGAGGGGGGGCGGGGGGGGGATCGGGGGGCGATCGGGGGGGGGGATCGGGGGGGGTTTGTGTGCCTGTGTGTACCTACATGTCAGTGTAGTGTTGGTGCACACTTACTTTTACTGTTCTCCTCGTAGTCTGGTCAAAAAGACCGCCCCGAGGAGAATGACATCACTTCCTCCTTCCTGTGTAAACAATACACAGGGGAGGAAGCTTCTCATTGGCCAGGAGCGATCCAGAGGGGGTGGCCGAAAACCAACGGCCATCCCCTCATCACGGAGCGCTCCTGGACCGAATCGGACCGCCGTAAACAGCGGGAGGGGGTCCGATCGGACCCCCCACCCGCTGGAAGGCAATCACGTAGATGTACGTGATTGTGCCTGCCTGTGCCATTGTGCTGACGTACAATGGCAATACGGCGGTCCTCAAGTGGTTAAAGGGTAACTCCACTTTCATGGGAAAAAAATTGGCAAATAAAAAAAAAATATAGCGTATACAATTGCGACTCAAGTCATATTGTAAATTAATGTTTTTAAAAATTACCTTTCCTTTTCAATCTGCAGCACTAATTTTCTGTAAAATGCAATATGTCTACCTGGAGTTGTTCTGTGTACAGAACACCTCCCAGAAATGTCAGTTCCTGTTTGTACGACTGGCTGATTTGATTTTCCTAGACATCTACACTAAGATTTAAGTCAGATTTTGAGCATCCCCTGCAACAAAAATTTAATTTTTGGTGAGATACAGTACCTTGAGAAAGTATTCATTACCCCTTAAAATTTTCCACATTTTGTCATGTTATGACCAAAAACTAAATGCATTTTATTTGGACTTTATATGATAGACCAACACAAAACAACACATAATTGTGAAGTGGAAGACAAATGATAAATGATTTTCATTTAAAAAAATAAAAATTATTATTTTATATATATATATATATATGTGTGTGTGTGTGTGTGTGTGTGTGTGTGTGTGTGTTCAGTCCCCCTGAGTCAATACTTTGTAGAACCACCTTTCGCTACAATTACACCTTCAAGTCTTTTTGGGGATGTCTCTACCAGCTTTGCACAACTAAAAATTTAAATTTTTGCCCATTCTTCTTTGCAAAATAGCTCAAGCTTTGTCAGATTGGACAGAGATTTTCAAGTCTTGCCACAGATTCTCAATTGGATTTAGGTCTGGACTTTGACTGGGCCATTCTAACACATGAATATGCTTTGATCTAAACCATTCCATTGTAGCTCTGGCTGTATTTTTAGGGTAGTTGTCCTACTGGAAGGTGAACCTCT
Source organism: Lithobates pipiens (assembly GCF_037356315.1). Classification (NCBI taxonomy): domain Eukaryota; kingdom Metazoa; phylum Chordata; class Amphibia; order Anura; family Ranidae; genus Lithobates; species Lithobates pipiens. Next base: position 143,794,029 of record NW_027507788.1, on the reverse strand, counting down.
GCCCCAGTCTCTAGTCTTTTGCAGACTCAGATTTTCTTCTAAGATTGCCCTGTATTTGGCTCCATCCATCTTTCCATCAACTCTGACCAGCTTCCCTGTCCCTGCTGAAGAAAAGCATCCCCACAACACGAAGCTGCCACCACCATGTTTCATGGTGAGTTCTTCAGGGTGATGTGCAATGTTAGTTTTCTGCCACACATATCATTTTGCTTTTAGGGCAAAAGTAAAATTTTGGTCTCATCTGACCAGAGCATTTCTTCCACATGTTTGTGGTGTCCCCCACATGGCTTCTGGCAAACTGCAGACAGGACTTCCCATGGCTTTCTTTCTACAATGGCTTTCTTCTTGCCACTCTTCTGTAAAGGCCAACTTTGTGGAGTGCACGACTAATGCCGCGCACACACGACCGGACTGTTCGAAGGACTAGGTCTGATGGTCTTCTCGTCTGACTTTCGATGGAGGTACGACGGACTTTCCGAACAAGCGGACTTGCGTACACACTAACTGACTTTCCGGCAGACTAGGTCTGGTGGACCTCCCGATGGACTTTCAAAATGAACGGACTTGCTCACACATGGACTAAAGATATTTTACTCATTTTTGTGCTAGGTCTCTAAGCACTTGTACATACGGTCGGACATTCCGACAACAAAATCTGTCAGATTTTTTCCGACGGATTTTTTCCGAAAGTGGTGTTGCATACAGACAGTCGGACAAAGTTGTCATAAAAGCCGATCGTTCGTAACGTGATGATGTTAGGTCGTTGCGACGGGACTACGTTGTGGCTAGTAGCCAATAGCTTTGGCCTCGTAATTTGATCTGAGCATGCGTGGCACTTTGTCCGATCGGAATTCTCTACTTGTACACACGGTCGGAAATTCCGACGGAAAAGGTCAGATCGGATCATGTTGTCGAAAATTTTTATATCCAGCTCTCAAACTTTGTTGGTCGGATATACCGACGGAAAAAGTCAGATGGAGCCCACACACGGTCGGATTATCCGACAACATGGTCCGATCTGACCTTTTCCGTCAGAATTTTCGACCGTGTGTATAAGGGATAACACGTTATACGAGAAAGGAGAGACCATCAGAAACACAATGAAAACAATGGATGCCTGTGCACAATGGTGCATCCATGGAAAATATCACCTGTGGCAGGGACTGAAATGACACCCCTATCCAAACATCTGAGACCCATATTTTAGATAATAAAAGTATTAGTGAAACATAAAGTGGAACTCTACCAATAACAACTTAATAAAAAAAATGTTCTTTAGCAACAAACATACATTCCACATTAATAATTATGCTACCATAATTGGTGTGCTCTGTAAATTTTATCCAACATTGTTCTTGTTTCTTCTTGCTGGAGGTTGCCAATTTGTTGAAGCCCAGAGACCACGAGCAGCCGTAAATCTTTAGGCTGTCAACACATCAGGCGCTACAAATGTGGCACCGTGCCTAAAAATAAAGAGCAATTGAGCATGTGCAGAGCAGGATGAGAGAGGCATATTACTGGATGTTAAACAGTATAGGCACTTATTTTTAATATTTTTAATGTTTTACACAGCTATATCTGAAAAAGGGGCCAGCCTGAAGTGATCTAGCAGGACTTAATTTTCTGGCTAAATTTCAATTTTAATGAACACAAACACACACACTAGGGCTGCTGGAACACCCAGACATACATGTGTGATTAGAGTCCCCCTTTACATTAGCTTTCCCTCCATCAGAGTCCCCCTTCTATCAGAGTTTCAAATTACATTAGAGAGTCCCTTCCATCAGAGCCTCTCTTTACATTAGAGGCCCCTTTCCATCAGACTGCCCCTTCGCATCATTAAAAAAGGAATATTGTGAAGTCCCGAGACATCAGCCTGTGATGCCTGTTACTTTTTGGGAATAGAGGAAAAGATTATAACTATACCAAGGTGTGCTGGTAAAGATCCGTACTTTACGATGACCCTGGCCACCAAATTCTGGATGGAGCCTCTGCACACTGCTATACACCCTTTCCAGCAAACACTGCAAATAAAAAACAGGGACTTTTAGTTCACACATATTGCAATACATGTTTAACCTCTTGCTTACTGGGCAACTAAACCCCCCTCCTGCCCAGACCAATTTTAATTTTTTTGCGCTGTCACTCTTTGAACGACAATTGCGTGGTCATACAACACTGTACCCAAATGAATTTTTATCATATTTTCCCCACAAATAGAGCTTTTTTTGGTGGTATTTGATCACCTCTGCATTTTTTTTTTTTTTATTAAAAAAGACTGAAATAAAAAAAATACAAAACCGTTTTATATTTTGTTAATACATTTTGCAAACAGGCAATTTTTCTCCTTCATTGATGTACGCTGATGAGGCTGCACTGATGGGCACTGATAGGCTGCACTGATGGGCACTGATTGATGGCATTGGTGGGTACTGATGGGCGTCACTGAAGGGCATTGATAGGTGGCACTGAAGGGCACTAATAAATGGCACTGATAGCTGCTACTGGTAGGTGACACTGATAGGCAGCACTGCTAGGTGGCACTGATGAGGCACTGATTGGCACCATTGGTAAGCATTGATAGGTGGCACTCATTGGCATAGATAGGTGGCACTGATTGCTGGCACCTATGCACTGATTCGTGGCACTGCGTGGGTACTGGCAGGTGGCACTGGAAGGCGGTATTGGTGGGCACAGATGAGGCGGCTTCACCTCTTCCTATTCGGGACCAATGTCCCTTGAACTCAAGTCAGTGATCGGCTTTTTTTCTCCTCAAAGAGAAGAAAAAAAAAAACGATTACCGTTCTGTTTACATCACGTGATCAGCTGTCATTGGCTGACAGCAGATCACGTGGTAAGGGGCCGGGATTGGGTCTCATTGACTCGGTTATCACAGCACGCGCTGCACGCGTAAAGGGAAGGACATCTATTGACGGCCTCCTGGCAAAGAAGATCCACGTTGTGGCCGTCATTCGGCTATAGCGCGAATCAGAAGAAGAGTTAACCTTACCAGATGTGTCAAAGTAATCCCTCTTATGTCCAATCCTACACTGCTTTGCCACTGTAAATGCTATGGTGGACAGTGGACACCATGCCAACCCGGGGCATAGAGACACAAGGTGGGGGGAACTCCTAGGTTCAGGTCTGGTCACTGACAGGGAGAAGATATACAGTACTTGTGCTCAAATCCCAATAGCTTGTCCATGTACTTAAACTATCAGGTTCTAAAGGGGTGTGACTACATATTAACACCACAATATCTGAATGGACCCTCTACACACTACTATAAACCCTTTCCAGCAAACTATGCAAATACAAAAACAGGGATTTTTAGTTCACACATATTGCAATATGGATGTGCGGTTATGTGACCGCCCGGCTGACACACACACTGTGTAGTATATCTCCTTATTTCAGAGGGGCTGGCAGGAATTCATATCTGATCACTTTAAGAAAGTCCTAGTTCTGAGTTTGGCAAAGTTCAGTAAGTCAGTGAGCATAAGATGATAAGATGGATCAGTAGCTCTCATAAATCCTGGCTGATGTTCTTTGTCTAATTGTAAAAGAGAGCTCCAGACTACTGATACACGCTCCCTTTTCTGGTCCCTAGCGAGTGTGTTGACAGAAATGATCTGACCAATGGGAAGGTCTGCAGAGTGGCCGATGGAACGTCACATTCTTTATGATCCATCAGCTGCTCCTCCTTCAGATACAATTTTCTTAATGTATTAATATTCCTTGTATATCACGTCATGATTTTGTCACCCACATATTATTGTGCATCATGCAATTGCCATTCCATTGGGGGGATCACACGTCCACTGTAATTAGCTGTCACAGTGGTCACATGATCGGTAGCCTGTCCCACTGACACCCCATCATTAGTACAGCTCTCTTTGACAGCTTGGTCACTGTACAGGGAGTGCACTCTCAGCACAGGTAGCTCTGCTGCCCATGGATGCATAGGTGCAGCATGTGGGTGGTAAAGCCCACCCTATTTGCTGCAGCACGTATGCATCACATGGGCAGCAACAGGTTAACCATCCCTCTCTGTCCCTGATTTCGAGGGACTGTCCCTGATTTGGAAAAAAGTCCCTCTGTCCCTCTTTCCTCCTCCTTTTTCCCTCATTTTGGTTTGATCTATATAGTTGTATATAAAATTAACTATTTATCTTTCAAAAGGCATTTCACTGTGCTAAACCATTTATCCTATTTCTTTAATTGTTACATTTGTGAATTTCAAAAGCCAGTATAAAGGAATAGTAGTTAAAAAAAAAAAGCACTTGTGAGTTTAACTGATCTTTTTGTTTGGATAATTCTCCTTTAAGGGGGCGTGTCTTATGCCTACATACATTTGCTAATAGGTGTCCCTCGTTTCCATCTCAAAAGTTGAGAGGTATGGGTTAACTGCCAAATTTTGTCACAAATTTTGTCACATCAACAGTTGTTCTTAAAGCGGAACTAAACTCATTGATTCACTCATTTCAAACACGTTGTGAGAATGTAACAGTCACATTGGTTGTGTCCTCAACCCAACTATCAAACTATCAAATGGCTGGTGTCATAACTGATCACATGTGCAGCACCATGGCAGTTGAAGATCAAACACAGGCCAAGTTGGCAGTTTCCTTTGCTGTAAATGATAGGAGAGTTTGGTTCTGCTTTAACCACTTGCCTACCAGGCACTAACACCCCCTTCCTGCCCAGGCCATTTTTCAGCCTTCAGTGCTGTCACACTTTGAATGACAAGTGCGGGGTCATGCTACACTGTATCCAAACAAATGTTTTATCATTTTCTTCACACAAATAGAGCTTTCTTTTGGGGGGTATTTAATCACTGCTGGGTTTTAATTTTTTTAAAAAAACAAAAATTTTGGAAAAATTGTTTTTTCACTTTTTTCTGTGAGTAAATTTTGTAACAAAGTAATTTTTCGCCTTCACTGATGTGCGCTGATGAGGTGGCACTGATGAGGTGGCACTTATGGGCACTGATGAGGAGGCACTAATATGCCGCACTTATGGGCACTGATATGTGGCACTGATGAGCACTGATAGGTGGCACTAATGGGCACTAATAGCCGGCACTGGTGGGCACTGATAGGTGGCATGGATAGGTGGTACAGATGGGCACTGATGGGCATTGATGGGTGACATTTATGGGCATTAATGGCAGGGCCGGCGCTACCACTAGGCAGAGTAGGCAGCCGCCTAGGGCGCACTACTACCTAGGGCGCACTTACGGCCTCTGTCCAGGGTGAGGTCAGCTTTCCTCTCCTGATCGCTCGCTCCCGGTGGTGTGCCGCCGGCGCCACCAATCCCCCATGTTTCCCCTTGAGCGCCCGCTGTGCTCACATGGGTTTAACTCACAGCGCCGCTCAGGGACTCCTTTGCTCCAGCCTGTCCCTGTGGAGCGGCGCTGTGTGTCTCTGTGAGTGCAGCGGAGGGGCGGGGCTCAGCGGAGATGGGAGCGGAGAGGTCTGTCAGCTGACCTCCCTCCCGGCGGGGACATCGTGGAGCGGGTGGAAGGCGCTGGCCTGGCCCCGGCGGGGACATCGTGGAGCGGGTGGAAGGCGCTGGCCTGGCCCCGGCGGGGACATCGTGGAGCGGGTGGACGGCGCTGGCCTGGCCCCGGCGGGGACATCGTGGAGCGGGTGGAAGGCGCTGGCCTGGCCCCGGCGGGGACATCGTGGAGCGGGTGGACGGCGCTGGCCTGGAGGGACATCGTGGAGCGGGTGGACGGCGCTGGCCTGGCGGGACATCGTGGAGGTGGAGTGGGTGGACGGCGCTGGCGTGGACTCCTGAACAATTCTGCACACCCAGTGCTGAGGAGAGGCCCGGATTATGGTCGCTGAAGCATCAAAGAGCAGAGGTAAGGAGGAGGGTGGTTCTTCCCTGATCTACATTGAGCTGTATGGAGAGAGTTTGTGTGTGAGTAATGCAGGAACTAGGAGTCAGGTAGGTCAGTGTGATGGTCAGTGTGATGGTCAGTGTGATGGTCAGCGTATGTGTCAGCGTATGTGTCAGCGTATGTGTCAGCGTGATGGTCAGCGTATGTGTCAGCGTATGTGTCAGCGTGATGGTCAGCGTATGTGTCAGCGTATGTGTCAGCGTGATGGTCAGCGTATGTGTCAGTGTGATGGTCAGTGTATGTGTTAGCGTATGTGTCAGCGTATGTGTCAGCGTATTTGTCAGTGTGATGGTCAGCGTATGTGTCAGTGTGATGGTCAGCGTATGTGTCAGCGTGATGGTCAGCGTATGGGTCAGTGTGATGGTCAGTGTATGTGTTAGCGTGATGGTCAGTGTATGTGTCAGCGTATGGGTCAGCGTATGTGTCAGTGTGATGGTCAGCGTATGTGTCAGCGTATGGGTCAGCGTATGTGTCAGTGTGATGGTCAGCGTATGTGTCAGCGTATGGGTCAGCGTATGTGTTAGCGTATGTGTCAGTGTGATGGTCAGCGTATGTGTCAGCGTATGGGTCAGCGTATGTGTCAGTGTGATGGTCAGCGTATGGGTCAGCGTATGTGTTAGCGTATGTGTCAGTGTGATGGTCAGCGTATGTGTCAGTGTGATGGTCAGCGTATGGGTCAGCGTATGAGTCAGTGTGATGGTCAGCGTATGTGTCAGTGTGATGGTCAGCGTATGGGTCAGCGTATGTGTTAGCGTATGTGTCAGTGTGATGGTCAGCGTATGGGTCAGCGTGATGGTCAGCGTATGTGTCAGCGTGATGGTCAGCGTATGTGTCAGCGTATGTGTCAGCGTATGTGTCAGCGTGATGGTCAGCGTATGGGTCAGCGTATGGGTCAGCGTATGTGTCAGCGTATGTGTTAGCGTATGTGTTAGCGTATGTGTCAGTGTGATGGTCAGCGTATGTGTCAGTGTGATGGTCAGCGTATGGGTCAGCGTATGTGTCAGCGTATGTGTCAGCGTGATGGTCAGCGTATGTGTCAGCGTATGTGTTAGCGTATGTGTCAGTGTGATGGTCAGCGTATGTGTCAGCGTATGGGTCAGCGTATGTGTTAGCGTATGTGTCAGTGTGATGGTCAGCGTATGTGTCAGTGTGATGGTCAGCGTATGGGTCAGCGTATGTGTCAGTGTGATGGTCAGCGTATGGGTCAGCGTATGTGTCAGTGTGATGGTCAGCGTATGTGTCAGCGTATGTGTTAGCGTATGTGTCAGTGTGATGGTCAGCGTGATGGTCAGCGTATGTGTCAGCGTGATGGTCAGCGTATGTGTCAGCGTATGGGTCAGCGTATGGGTCAGCGTATGGGTCAGCGTATGGGTCAGCGTGATGGTCAGCGTATGTGTCAGTGTGATGGTCAGCGTATGTGTCAGCGTGATGGTCAGCGTATGTGTCAGCGTGATGGTCAGCGTATGTGTCAGCGTATGTGTCAGTGTGATGGTCAGCGTATGTGTCAGCGTATGTGTCAGCGTATGTGTTAGCGTATGTGTTAGCGTATGTGTCAGTGTGATGGTCAGCGTATGGGTCAGCGTATGGGTCAGCGTATGGGTCAGCGTATGTGTCAGCGTATGTGTCAGCGTATGGGTCAGCGTGATGGTCAGCGTATGTGTCAGCGTGATGGTCAGCGTGATGGTCAGCGTATGTGTCAGCGTATGTGTCAGCGTATGTGTCAGCGTATGTGTCAGCGTGATGGTCAGTGTATGTGTCAGCGTGATGGTCAGCGTATGTGTCAGCGTATGTGTCAGCGTATGGGTCAGCGTATGTGTCGGTGTGATGGTCAGTGTGATGTTCAGCACATGTGTCAGCGTATGTGTCAGTGTGATGGTCAGCATATATGTCAGCGTATGTGTCAGTGTGATGGTCAGCGTATGTGTCAGTGTGATGGTCAGCGTATGGGTCAGTGTGATGGTCAGCGTGATGGTCAGTGTGATGGTCAGTGTGATGGTCAGTGTGAGTGTCAGTGTAGGTGTCAGTGTGATGGTCAGTGTAGGTGTCAGTGTGATGGTCAGTGTAGGTGTCAGTGTGATGGTCAGTGTAGGTGTCAGGTGGGTTAGTGTAGGTGCCAGGTGGGTCGGTGTAATTATCAGGTAGGTCAGTGTAGGGGTCAGTGTGATGTGAGTAGTGCAGGAAGTAGGAGTCAGGTGGATTAGTGTATCTGTCAGGGGGTCAGATAGGTCACATGTGTAGCAAGGGCAGGGTAAAGTGGAGTCAGGGGCGCAGCAGGGGGGGGGGGGGGGGGCGGCAAAATTAGGTTTCGCCTAGGGTGTCAAAGATCCTTGCACCAGCCCTGATTAATGGACAGCAGTGATGGGCAATGATTGCCAGCACTGACTGGCATGGATAATGGGCACTGATTTGTGGCACTTGTGGGCAGTGGTGGACACTGATTGCTGCCACTGGTGGGCACTGTATACTGGCATTGGTGGGCACTGTATTTTACACTTTATTTCTTTTTTGTAATCAGGGCACTGATGATCAATGCACCAATTACATCCCTAGATGTCCCCGTGTGAGGAGATGCTGCTGATCGGCTATCCTCTACTCACACTCTGTCAGTGTGAGGCGAGGAGAGCCGATTACTTGCATCTCCGTGTTTACATGTGACCGGCTGTGATTGGACACAGCCAATCACTTGGTTAAAGAGCCACAGACACGGCTTTTTACACAGATCTGGGTCGCGCCGTGTCCTAGCAACATGGCGCGGCCCCGCAGGCGTGCAAGAGCGGCCGTTCAGGGCCGCCGTCATTTGACAGTGCATGGGCGGCAAGCGGTTAAAGTGGAACTTTAGTCAGAAAAGGTCCTGCTAGATGATTTCAGGCTGGCCCCTATTGCAGATATAGCTATGTAAAACTTGCTTACTGGGCATTTCTACCCCCTTCTTGCCCAGAACAATTTTCAGCTTTCAGCGCTCTCAAACTTTGAATGACAATTGCCCAGTCATGGAGCACTGTACCCATATACATTTTTATTATTTTTTTCCACACAAATAGAGCTTTCTTTTGGTTGTATTTAATCACCACTGGTTTTTTTTTTTTCTAAAATGACTGAACTTTTTAAAAAAAACACAAATTTTTTTTGCAAATAGGTATTTTCTTTCCTTCACTGATGTGCGCTGATGAGGTGGCAATGATGGGCACTGATAGGCTGCACTGATGAGGTGGAACTGATGGGCACTGATAGGCTGCACTGATGAGGCTGCACTTATGAGGCAGCACTGATAGGCTGCACTGATGAGTTAGCACTGATAGGCACTGATCAGGAGGCACTGATGAGGCTGCACTGATGGGGCTGAATGACCACAACATACAGGGATATACAATGTAATACTGACATATAATCACACACACACAGGTTGGACTTGATGGACTTGTGTCTTTTTTCAACCTCGCCTACTATGTAACTATGAGGCGGCACTGATCAGGGGGGACTGATGAGTCTGCACTGATGGGTGGCACCAGGGGTCAAGTCCTGGGAAAAAAAGTGTGGGAACTCCCACCCAAGATCCATTCCCCCACCAAAAAAAAAAAAAAAAGGTACGCTCATATGCATATATACTTCACAGAAAATACAGTACAACATGTATTGTAAAGTGCCAGTTTACAAAAACAAAATAACGTGTCAAACAAAACAATCAACACAATGGGTGATGATCTTTCCCTCGCAGGGAATTTCTACCACAAATACACCCTGTTCCAAATTCTGTTACACAGCCCATTAGAAAATATCCCACAAAAGGAATTTTGTATTGGCAGAGTATTGAAGAGTATTGGCAGGGTATTGCAGAGTATTGATAGGGTATTGCAGAGTATTGGCAGGGTATGTATTGAAGAGTATTGGCAGAGTATTGCAGAGCATCGGCAGGGTATGTATTGGCAGGGTATTGCAGAGTATTGATAGGGTATTGCAGAGTATTGGTAGGGTATGTATTGCAGAGTATTGGCAGGGTATTGCAGAGTATTGGCAGGGTATTGAAGAGTATTGGCAGAGTATTGGCAGGGTATTGCAGAGTATTGGCAGGGTATTGAAGAGTATTGGCAGAGTATTGGCAGAGTATTGGCAGAGTATTGGCAGGGTATTGCAGAGTATTGGCAGGGTATGTATTGGCAGAGTATTGGCAGAGTATTGTGGAGTATTGACAGGGTATTGCAGAGTATTGGCAGGGTATTTATTGGCAGAGTATTGGCAGGGTATTGCAGAGAATTGTCAGGGTATGTATTGCAGAGTATTGCAGAGTATTGACAGGATATTGAAGAGTATTGGCAGAATATTGAAGAGTATTGGCAGAATATTGAAGAGTATTGATAGGGTATTGCAGGGTGTGTATTGGCAGAGTATTGGCAGGGTATTGCAGAGTATTGGCAGGGTATTTATTGGCAGAGTATTGGCAGGGTATTGCAGAGTATTGGCACAGTATTGCAGAGTATTGATAGGGTATTGCAGAGTATTGGCAGGGTGTTGCAGAGTATTGGCAGGATATTGAAGAGTATTGGCAGAGTATTGCAGAGTATTGGCAGGGTATTGCAGAGTATTGGCAGGGTATGTATTGGCAGGGTATTGCAGAGTATTGGCAGGGTATTGCAGAGTATTGACAGAGTATTGCAGAGTATTGATAGGGTACTGCAGAGTATTGGCAGGGTATTGCAGAGTATTGGCAGGGTATGTATTGCAGAGTATTGGCGGGGTATTGCAGAGTATTGGCGGGGTATTGCAGAGTATTGGCAGGGTATTGCAGAGTATTGGCAGGGTATTGAAGAGTATTGGCAGGGTATTGCAGAGTATTGGCAGGGTATTGAAGAGTATTGGCAGGGTATTGCAGAGTATTGGCAGGGTATGTATTGCAGATTATTGGCGGGGTATTGCAGAGTATTGGCGGGGTAGTGCAGAGTATTGGCGGGGTAGTGCAGAGTATTGGTGGGGTAGTGCAGAGTATTGATAGGGTAGTGTAGAGTATTGATAGGGTATTGCAGAGTATTGGCAGGGTATTGCAGATTATTGATACTGATAGGGTATTGCAGAGTATTGATAGGGTATTGCAGAGTATTGGCAGGGTATTGCAGAGTATTGATAGGGTATTGCAGAGTATTGGCAGGGTATTGCAGAGTATTGATAGGGTATTGCAGAGTATTGATAGGGTACTGCAGAGTATTGGCAGGGTATGTATTGCAGAGTATTGGCGGGTATTGCAGAGTATTGGCGGGGTATTGCAGAGTATTGGCGGGGTATTGCAGAGTATTGATGAGTATTGGCGGGTATTGCAGAGTATTGGCGGGGTATTGCAGAGTATTGGCGGGGTATTGCAGAGTATTGATGAGTATTGGCAGGGTATTGCAGAGTATTGATGAGTATTGGCAGTATGGATGAGTATTGGCAATTTGGCAGGGTATTGCAGAATGCAACTTACTTACACACTACTAGTGACTGACCTCCTGGTATTCTCTTCCCTTCTGTTCTGGGGGGAGAAGAACTAAGTAAACTCAAAGTGCAGCGGCTGTTTCCACAGGAGGCACTGAGTAGAGTATTTTTTTTTTTTTATTACATCATAAGCACTTTACAGCTGAAATTCTGGGAATTCAAAATTCACATCTTTGCCTGTGAGTTTCTTGTAGACACCAGAAAATGTTTCCACCTTGTGTTCAACATTGTTCTGTTGTGCTTTGTCCAAATGGACTTTGATAAGCCGACTGCCGTCCAACTTCACACGGATTCTCTTGCCCACAGTTTCACTTGGGTACACCAAATCTTCAAGGATGGCATCATGTACTGCAGTCAAAGTACGGCTCCTGGGACGCTTCTGCTTGTTTTTTGTGCGGCTTTTTCTTGTTGGTTTGGGCAGAATCCTTCTCTGAGCAATGAAGACAACATGCTTGCCACTGAACTTCTTTTCCAGCTCGCGCACCAGTCTGACTTGGATCTTCTGGAAAGATTTCAGCTGAGGGACTTTGCTGCAGTAATGTTTAATTCCCTTAGTTGAGCTTTGAGGTCAGAGTTCATCTCCAACTCCAGCAGAGCCTGGGAAATGCCAGACTCAAACTCGTCTGGCTTTTCGCCATTAGGCTTGACGATTTTGGCGCTTGAACTGAACATGGCCTTTCGTCCTCTCTCAGTGACGGCCTAGAGGGGAGCGGGAGGACAGTCCGGCGCGCGTGTGTCACACTGACGGTCTCGTGCCAGTGCGTGCCCACGCCGAAGTCATGTGACCGGTTGCTAGGCAGGGGCCGCTCCGCATCTAGCAACCGGTCACATGACTTCGGCGTGGGCACGCACAGTCACTCGGCGGCTGAGGAGCGGCGCGGACTACGCGCTGCATAGCCTCAGCCGGCCCGGCTCAGATAGCTAATGGGAACGGCGTTCCCGCTGTGGAAATAGTACGGGAACGCCGTTCCCATGCGTTCCCGCAGCACTCGAGCCCTGGGTGGCACTGATTGGCAGCCCTGATAGGTGGCATAGAGAGGTGTCACTGATAGGCGGCACTGATGGGAAGCACTGATAAGTGACATTGATGATGAAGCACCAATGGGTGGCACTGATTAGCAGCACTGGTGGGCACTAAGAGGACTGGTGTCCCTCCAACAGAGGCCGGTTAATGGCTTTCTTCTTTCCTTCACTCTGACAGCATGAGGAGAAAAAAAACGACAACCGGCTTCTGTTTACTTCCATGATCAGCTGATCACGTGGTAAAGGGCCTGCTGTGATTGGCCCTTTACCTGATCTATGATCAGCCAAGTCCTAGCAGTGTGAGATCTGGAGGACGTCCATGGATGCTCTCCTGGCATTTTAAGCTTACGCGGTAGCCGTCTTTCCACTATAGCGTGGGTTGCAAAAGTAGTTAAAATCCAGTAAAACACTGTCTCACCCTGCACTGCACATTCTGAGTTTCTCTTGATTTTTTAAGCACTGCTCAGTTTGTTGAGGCTGATCTGCTGATAGCCTTAAAATCAAATGAAACCCTCCTATCCTTTACAGCCAAGAAAGCTGCTTCTGTTTGACTTGCATGGTGCTGCACATGTGATCAATTATGACACCAGCCATTTGATAATGTGACAGTTTGGTTGAAGACACAAGCAAATGAGACAGTTAGCAATCCCGGTATTCCAGGAATGTTTTTTTGAAACCATTAAATTAATGGGTTTAGTTCTGCTTTATGATTTACTGCTGTTCAGGGGCTCTGGGCTTCAGTAAATATCAGCCTCCAGCAAGAAGAAACAAGAGCAATGCTGCAGGCCATTTACAGCACACACTATTTTTGATAGCATAATTATTCATGTAGAATGTTTGTTCCTTGCTAAAGAACATTATTTTTTTATCAAGTTTTTCTGGGTAGTTACACTTTAACTCTTCCAATACATAGTTTAGATACTATCCCCCTTCACATCTCCCCTGGCAGTTACATGTAATAATTTATGGGGAGGGAAAATATTACAAGAAAGCATTTCAAACTGTTTATTTTTCTGTGCTTCTAACTGCACTGTTTTGAGTTGGTGCCAGGGTCTCTTTAGGTCGCAGAACGCATGACGTATTTATAAGTGGACTCCATTGTTTTACCCAGGTTTTCCTGAAGGCGTGCGAAACCTAAAGTCTGCCACTAGGTGTCAGGTTTGTAGTGCGAGTCTATGGCAGCAGCCTGGCTCTCGGGCTCGTGTTGTCAGTGGGCGATGTTTCTGGTTGGTGTGTGCTTGTCATGTGACTTTGGAGGACAGGGTTAGACGGTGTATGTAGCTCCCTTTGCTTTCTTGTATCTTGCTCTCCGAAGAGCGGATTCTCTCTAGTTGTGAGGCCGCAGCAGCTGAGAGGGTACGGCAGCCAGGAAAGTCCCCGGCTTCTGGAGCAGGCTTAGGCCGCTGCCAGCTCACCCAACACATATCCGGGGGAGGCTGACCCTAGGATGAACAGGCAGGCCTGGCATTGTCCGCACACAGGTAAGGGATAGATTTATGACGTGTCCATGGTGAATATGAGGACGCACGCTGCTTGTATACAATGTACACAGTGCTGGCTCTGGACTCAGCTCTCCACTTTGTATATTAGTTGTTCGTTTGATGCTGATGTTGCAGCAAATCCATTTATTTTACTTAGAATCCGGCGCTAGGACCCACCAATCCCTGCACGGGGCATCCCAAAAATATACTTTTTTTTTTTTTTTCAAATAACAGTTTTTAAACCAAAAAAAGCCTAGAACACATTCAGAGGAAGGGAAAAAAATATAAGCATTGTAATATACATTTTATCAAAACTGGAACAGCTGCACGTGGCAACCAATCGGCTTCTATCTTCTACTTGTTCAGTCAAGCTTAGAAAATGAAAGATAGCAGCTGATTGGTTACCATGCACAACTGCTCCAGATATCGAAACTTACCAGTTCTTAACCACTTGACCTCTGGAAAGTTTACCTCCCTCCCCCCCCTTCTGACCAGGCCATTTTTTGTGATACGGCAACTGACAATTGCGTGGTCATGTGACATACCCAAACACAATCGGTGTCGCCCCCCCCCCCCCACCCGCTTTCTATTTGTAAAAAAAAAAAAAAAAAGTTTTCTTTCGGTGGTATTTGATAACCTCTGTGGTAGGGATGAGCTCCGGTGTGTTCGCACACTCCACGTGCAGAGCCCGCCAGTAAGTCGGCGCAGCGCTGATCACAGGCAGTGAGACATTTCCTGATCTCTGCAGCTGCGTATCGGGGGAAATGTCTCACTGCCTGTGATTAGCGCAGCACTGCGCTGACTTCCTGGCGGGCTCTGCATGTGGACTGTGCGAACATGCCAGAGCTCATCCTTACTCTGTGCTTTTTATTTTATTGCACTTTATGACCAGTTCACACCATAGAAACACAGCCCAGATGCTTTCCAGATGCTTTTTCTGCAAGTGCGCTTTTGACGCGTTCAAGTGTTTTTTTTTTTTTTTACCCCCCCCCCCAAAAAAATAAAAAAATTGTTTAAAATTCTTAAAATAAATAAATAATTGGATTTTTTTTTTTACTCACCTCTAAATGCCTGTTGCTAGTTGGTCCCTCGTAGTCTGCCTTCTTCAATGCCCGGGCTGGTGACATCCTCGCTTCCCCTCATGCCGCACAGTCATCTGGGACCTGTCGCGTGTCCCAGATGACTATGCGTCGTATCGTGGCGCCCTGCGCCACTCACGAATACGCAGCGGGTGGCTTCACAGCCGGGGGCCCACAGTAAGAATGACAGCGCCGCGAGCTGAGCGGGGAACGAGGGGGGGGGGGGCTTTGTCCCCCCCCGCATCGCTGGACCCTGGGACAGGTAAATGTCCGATTATTAAAAGTCAGCAGATGCAGTATTTGTAGCTGCTGACTTTTTTAAATTTTTTTTTTTTTTTTAGGGGGCACCCCACTTTAACCTTATTTGGATGCATTTAGGTGCGTTCCAGTGCGTTTTGATGCGTTTTACACCTTTCCAGTACAGTCCAGTGCAGGAAAAATTTAGCTTTTTTTTTTTTTTGGAACTGTAAGCATTGTTGTGTGAACTGGCCCTTGAACTAAAAAAAACGTCAATTTTGAAAAACAAAACAATATTTTTTACTTATGTCAAAATGTATCCAATAAAAAAATAGAAAACATTTCTTCATCAATTTAGGCCAATATGTATTCTGCTACATGTTTTTGGTTAAAAAAAAAAAAAAAAAAAAAAAAATCCCAATAAGAGTATATAGATCAGTTTGCGCAAAAGTTATAGCATCTCCAAATGATGGGGTATTTTTATTCATTATTATTTTTAATTATTATTTTACTAGTAATGACGGTGAAGTGTGACTGATATTGCGGCGGATATTCTGACACTTTGTGGGAACCAGTGACACTAATACGGGTATCGGGGCTAAAAATATGCACTGTCGCTTAGAGCTGCTCGATTCTGACTAAAATGAGAATCGCAATTTTTTATTTTTTTTGCTTATAAGATAGATCACGATTCTCTCACAATTCTCACAGCAACACTTCCTGCAGATTTTTTCTTTATAAACAGAAGTGTATCCCCTTTGATCGAAGAAGGAAGCTTAGTTACAATGTTTCATATTCAAAACTGGCAGACTGATGATTTCCTTTGACAGCTGAGAGAGCAGTTGAGTTTCTCCACTTGTTATATGAAAGAATCAACAAACTCTGGAATAGAGATGATCAGAGGGGTTCTAATCGAGATCGCGATAAAATAAAAGCCCAATTTGTCCTAAAAAAGAAAAATCTAACAGTAGGCAGGAGAAACACATGACCACCATTGCTGCGACTGAAAATAAGGGAAAATCCAAAATTGTCCCCAAAGAGTTGTGACCAAAGTGGGCATGAAGAAAATTCTTGCAATGAGAACACTTGCTCCATCTAACATGGGATTTCCCTCAGATTGGATAGTTATCTTCTCGTGTCATATTGTGTATATACACAACAGGAAGTGAAGGAAAATCTCCCTAATGTGACATCAATGTCAGTTTTCTGCCAGGGGATTTACCTATCCCATACTCTATTCAAAATGAAAACAAAATTGGCCTCAGACACGTCTTAACCAAAAACTGTCATTGTTCTTGGTGCTGAAAGCCACATATTACACGTGTAAATTTGGTATGCATATATTAAAATGCACTCCAACAGTTTTGCATGGAGTTGTTCCTGAAATGACAGTTGTCTACCTATCTGCTATCAGCCTTTGTGTATGATAACGCCTGCAGTTTGTCCTCATGGGGTTATGCCAAATGTACTTAGACCTGTTAGAGTTCACATTGTAAACCAACAAGATTTTCATCTGCCGGTGCCAAGTAAATAGAGCCCTGCAAATATGAGAAAAACATTCATTGTTTTGCTTTCCTTGCTTGTGTAACCGTTTCTTCCACCTTTTGCCCACAGGGCATTTTTTCGAATTGAGTGCTTTATTTATGTAAATGAAATCCTAATCCACCTGAGGAGAGCCGGTTGGTGCTCTTCATTATGTGTATCTTGGCAGGTTTTAGCCAAATAAATGGGCAATAGGCAAAGGAGGAGGCAGAGTGGCTCTAAAACGGAGATCTTCACTACTTTTATGTTTCTTGCACCAGTAAAGCAGAACTCAAGCTGGAAATAAAAATAATTAGCCCTTTTAACAACTTCCATACCGGGTCTTTTATGGAACTTTTTGTTGACCAGTTTAAATCCAGTATTTTTTGCTAGAAAATTACTCAGAACCCCCAAACATTATTTATAATGTTGGCACAAACATGGCACTTGCCCTTTCCCAGGGCTTCTCTCTCCTCATTTTTCATCTTAAGCCTCGTACACATGATGGGAGTTTTGCCGGCAACCCCTCTGACTTTTGTCCGAAGGCTTGTGCCTGGATTTTGTCTTGCATACAAATAGTAGGGAATTGTTGGCTAACAAACACAAACGTAGTGACGTACTACGTGGTTTTTCAGCTCTTTAGCGCCACCCTTTGGGCTCCTTGTGCTAATTTTGTGTTAGCAGAAGTTTTGAGTGTTGATTTGCACTTTTCAGTTTGTTTCTGAACAGCCGTTTGTCATGTTGCAGAATTGGAAGAGATAACGTGTTATTTATTATTGGCCTTGGAGTTATTGCTTTGACCCAAGTCCAGGATCAGGAGGAGGAGTTCTTGGATCAAAAATTGGCTGCTTTATTAATCGTGACCAATTATGTCATATGCCTTTGCCGCGGGAGTTCAAGGAGAATAATCCAGATGATTTTCGGAATTCTCTCCGGATGACGGACCCCTGCTTTCACCAACTCTTGGCATTGTTGACCCCTTATATTAAGAAGCAGGACACGTGCATGAGGCTTTTATTTTTTGGTTGAATAATAATGATTTGATATATTTTTGGATACATAGAATGCACTTTTTGGTTAAGTTCTGTTGGCAGATAGCATGTCTAATTTTATTTGTTTTCTTCTTTTTTTAATGCACAAAATTGTGTAGATTAATACTATGTGTTTTACTTCAAATTTACTGGCGCAATACAAATCCCATATCAAATCAAATGACAGTTTGGGAATAGGCAGTTAAATAATAAAAAAAAAAATACAATGTAAAATTGACAAGGGACAGTTCTCTGTGCACTCAGCTGTCAAAATAAAAAAACACGGTGTTCTGCCATATAGTGTCCGGCCATCATATAGTGTCCGCGCCGTACTGCGCATGCGCAGTACGGAGCAGACGAAGCTTCGGAAAATCTCCGAAGCTGAGCGGCCCCTGCGCCGTGAGTGGAGGTGGTAGCCCCGCCATCCAAGCGGACATAGGGTTGTTAATATTAGAGGGCCCCTCGTGGGCGATCTTCGCTCACCACGCTTCGGGCTTGGCCTCGCTGCGCTCGGCTCTTTTTTATATTCCTACTCTATGTCCACTTGGATAGTGGAGATAGAACCTGGACTCACGGCGCAGGCGCCGTTCATCCTCAGCAATTTTCGGAATCTGTGTTGCTGTGTACTGCGCATGCGCAGTACGCAGCGGACACTATCGAATGGGGGACCTTATATGATAGGACACCGGCAGCCTGGCAAGATTTTCACAACATTGTCTGTGCTGTTAGATAACTATAAACAACATTGTGTGTAGATGAGGGCAATTTAACCATTTAAAAACTAAACCTTTTTTCTGACACATGTTTCTTACAAAGTTAAAATCTGTATTTTTTTTTGCTAGAAAATTACTTGGAACCCCCAAACATTATATTTTCAGCAGAGACCATAGAGAATAAAATGGCGACTGTTGCAATATTTTATGTCACACAGTATTTGCACAGCGGTCTTGTAAATGCAATTTTGGGGAAAAAATACACTTCAGTGAATTTCAAAAAAAGGAAACTGTAAAGTTAGCCCAATTTTTTTGTATATGGTGAAAAATGTGTTACCCCATATCTCGTGTTCCCCGCCTCCATGTACACCAAGAGAACCATAACCACAACCTAACACTTTACTTAGTAAAATGTACCAACTATCGGTAGGGTGAGCCCGTTTGGTTGCTCCTTGCTCCTCCCGAGCCCTCCCCCCCTTCTGCATATTGCAGTTTAAGCAATCCCTTTCCACGGGACCCACCTAATTGAAAAAAGAAAAAAAAAAAAAAAAAAAAAAAAACAAAACAAAACAAGAAAAAAGAAAAGAACACTCTGCAAAATTAAATAGCGAGTTTGAGAGCTGACCCCCTCCTCCCCCCCCCCTCCTGGCTTCACTTATTTCTTTTTCTTCCTGAGTCTCTCTCTTTTTTTTCTTTTTTTTTTTTTCCCTACTTCGAGCCTCTTATACAAAAGTGTACTAGGATCTTTCCTTAGCCTTTTCCTTTTCCTCCCACTTGGCACCAGGACTCCGGTCGATGGATTAGTGTCTTAATATTAGCTATTCTCCAATCTTGGAAATCTGTAAATGGAAGTTCTAGTATTTCCAGGAACTCTTTTAGATCGTCTCTGGTGCGGAGTACTGCTGTTTTTCCATTCCTTGATGCTATTAGGCGGAATGGGTACCCCCATCGGTACCTAATGTCTGCTGCCTGTAAGGCTTCCAACAGTGGTTTAACCATTCTACGCTGCATTAATGTTCGGCGAGCTATATCGGGGAACAGAAGGATGTGAGCACCTTCATATTCAATTGTGGGGATGTCCCGTGCAATCTTAATTATTGTTTCCTTTATTGTATACTTATGTAGTTTGCATATCACATCCCTTGGTTTATCTTTGTTTTGAATTCCAAAAGAGGTAACACGATGAACCCTGTCTATTTCGATAAATTCAGGCGCTGCTGTTCCCATAATCTGACAAAATAGCTTTTGCACCACCATTGGCAGATCGCTGCTATGATATTTTTCAGGTAAGCCTCTTATCCGTATATTCTGTCGTCGGTCCCTGTTCTCATATTCATCCATTTGATCTCTATAATTATTCATTGCTTCCTCATGATATTTAATAGTGTCCTGAACCTCCGCTACTGCTTGTGCCATCTCTTCTTGGGCATTTTCAATTCCTTCCATTCGATTACCTACTGCCTCCACCTCCTCCCTTAATTCCCCCACTGCTTGTTTACATGATTTCTCTACTGTAGCTATTAGCTGTTGGATATCCGCCTTCGTAGGTAGGGCTTTTATATGCTCCCTAAGGTCCCATTCTATGTTTACACTTTCTGTCTCTACCCCCTCAAGACCACCTTTATTTTGTTCTGTCCTTATGGGGTTTTCCAGTCTCTCTTTTGCCATTCCTTTCCTAAGTATATCAACGGGAGGTCCCATGGGGTCCTGGCCTTTCCCCCTTCTTTCCATTTGCTCTTCCTCTGGTGGATTACCCCCATTATCTACTGTATCTCTAGTTTCCTCATCTTCGCTTGCTGCTGCTGTTTCCTTAGCCTGGGGGCCTTTTGGTTCCTTATCCTGTTCTGTTGGGGTGCCTTTCAGTATTGAGAGTCTCTTTTTGTCCCCTCTCACTCCACCATTCCTCCAATCCTCTTTCATGCCTCCTGGGGTTTGTATTCCTTCTCTCTGCCTCCCCTCCAGATGATTTCCACTTTTTCTCCGCTCCTCCCTGCCTGATGTTTGTAGTCCACGGCCGTACCCCATGGGTTCACTATGATTTGATGCTGAAGCACCTCGTCCCACCTTCGTGTGCCCACCTGCCAGTTCCAGGCTCCCCCGTCTCCCTTCTTGGTTCTGGGTTGCCCATTGATCTCCCTTTTGCGGCGTCAAAT
Organism: Lithobates pipiens; assembly: GCF_037356315.1. Lineage (NCBI taxonomy): Eukaryota > Metazoa > Chordata > Amphibia > Anura > Ranidae > Lithobates > Lithobates pipiens. Next base: position 143,773,420 of record NW_027507788.1, on the reverse strand, counting down.
ATGCACGCAGCGCATTTGCCGAGTTCCTACTTCCTCCTGCTGCTGGCTGTAGTGCTGCACGTCTGCGTGTTGTCATCCCTGCTGCTTATTCTCCACTGCTTTCTTTATTTTTTAGAGTAATTATCTCTTAATTTCTTTATGTTGAAGCTCTTTCTTTTTTTTACTACGCCAAGCTGTGTATCCGTGCTTCTATCGGGTCCTAGGGGGGGGATGCCTAACCAGGCTATCTCTGTAACAAGACAAACTCCAGCATGTAAATGCGTCTGAGGGTATGTGTATAAGCTCTCCCGCTACCCAATCCCTGTTTGTCACTCCGCTAGTGTCCATGCACCTGTATGTACATGTTTCAACTGTCCCATATGCGCATTCAGGGTGGATCAGTTATTCCTCAAATTTACAATCTTGAAGAGAATGTGTTAATAAAGCTTGCTCTCACCCTCTTTTCTGATGATCTCCGGGTTACTCTCTAGGGGGGGTCGCCTCCACCCCTATCACTCCAGGCAGGCAGGGGGCACACAGGCTCGTTCCACCCTGGATTCCTCTCTGGGGTCCGGCTCCACTTCTGCCGCTTCTCAGCAGCGCCGTCTGCTCTCCCCTTCGTGTCTCCACACCAGGGAACACTCAGAAGCCTCCCGAGATCTCACGAGATCCTCGCTTCCTCCCCTTCGGCTCACCGCTCCGGTGCTTCGTCCCCTGCCCTGCCGTGCCCGTCGATCCGGTCCCGGCATCCGGCGCTCCGCAGACGGGAGGGAGTCAGCGGGAGGTAGCCGGCGTCGTAGGGGGAGAGAAGGTAGGGTAATCTCAGCTTTTACAGTGGACGTCCATTAGCTCGAGGAAGGGATAGCGGGCATACTTCTCAGAGAGACTGTAGGGAGACTGCTTCACAGCATACTCGAGAGCGGAGGGGGGGGGACGGCGTCAATCGCTCTCTCACTCACTCGCTCCTCTCCACCGGAAGTCCATGCCACAATCCCCAGAGGAGATCAAGAATGGTATATAAATACCTAGAATAAAGAAATGGTTAAAACATTAAAAATAATGACTTATAATGTAAGGGGACTATACTCACCCCAAAAAAGAGGCCGCTTATGGCAGGAACTAAACCATCATGCTGTGGATATAGCCTTTTTACAAGAAACACATTTTACGTCAGGATCTGTACCAAGGCTACCGTTATTCCCATATAACAAGTGGTATCATGCCGTATCGCCCATTGCGAGAGCCAGAGGAGTATCGATAGCCTTTGGGAACACGTGCCCCCTGACATCCATAGAGGTGAATATAGACCCAGAAGGGAGATTCCTCTTTATTAAAGGAACACTGCAGGGGCAAGGGTATACATTTGCGTCAATATACGCCCCAAATACACACACGGTTGAATTTTTGGGAAAAGCATTGAGAGAGCTAGAAAAATTTAGAGAAGGGTTTTTGATTTTGGGAGGGGATTTTAATATTATCGTGGACACTAAATTAGATACAACAACAGGGAAAACACCATTATCACTTAGAGCACTTAAACAGGTAAAAAAATTATTTCAAGCTTCACACTTGGTAGATAGCTGGAGGGCATTAAATGGAGAAAGGAAAAACTATAGTTATTATTCAAAAAGCCATAATGCCTACTCCAGGCTGGATTGGATCATGGTAGACCAATATTATTTAGAAAATATAAAAACAGTAAGCATTGAACCAATAACGATATCAGATCACGCCCCGGTGGTGGCGGTGATCTCCCTTACACACGCGGGCCAAAGGGAACGAACGTGGAGACTAAACGAATCATTATTAGATGATAAAAAAATACTAGAGGATCTCCAACGTAAATTGGTGGAATATTTTGACCTAAATACATCAGAGGAAATATCGGAGCGAATAGTATGGGAAGCTCACAAAGCGGTAGTTAGAGGCGAATTAATAGCACATGGAACACGAGTTAAAAGGGAGAAAAGAAAAGAGATAGAAGACCAGATGGAAAAAATAAAGGAATTGGAGAAAAAACATAAGAGCACTTGTGAACCAGGAGATGCTAGGCGGCTGGGGATATTGAGGGAGGAGCTTTCCAGATGTCTGGACAGAAGGGTCAGGGATAAATATAGATTCTTAGCACATAGATTCTATGAACATGGGAATAAATGCGGCCGATTATTGGCTAGACAACTAAAAAAAAAGAGAGAACTATCCCATGTACATGAGATAAGAGTGAATAATAAACAAGTAAAGGATACGAAAATAATAGCTACGGAATTCCAACAATTCTACAAGAATCTATATGATATCCAACCCATTCTGAGGCAGGGGGAAGATAGGGGGAGGATAGAAGAGATGAGAGATTATATTAGTAGCTCTACAATACCAATGCTACCACCCAGGATAATAGAAAAATTAGAAGAGCCAATAACTAAAGAGGAAATAAGAAAAGCAATAGAGAATCTACCAAGGGGGAAAAGCCCAGGACCCGACGGGTTAACTAATTTATACTATAAGAAGTTTGCTCAAATACTAGAAACACCCTTATGTAGATACTTTAATAATATAACTGCCTCCAATCCAATGTCCTCAGAAGCACTGTTAGCATATATAACAGTCTTACCAAAATCAGGGAAGGACCCACAGGAATGCGCTAACTATAGACCCATATCATTGCTCAATACGGACACCAAATTAATAGCAAAAATAATAGCTACCAGAATACAAGTAGAGGTAACACAATTGGTCCATCGTGACCAAACGGGCTTCATGAAAGGTAGAGAAACTAAAGATAACACCATACGAGCCTTAAATATACTCTATTGGATGCAAAACGGCCCAGAAGAAGCTCCCAGAACACTGCTATCAATGGATGCCGAAAAGGCATTTGATAGAGTGGACTGGGAATTCATGAAGGAAGTGCTGAAAGCAGTAGGCATGGGAGATCGAATGATGGGATGGATAATAGCTCTATATGCAAAACCTAGAGCTAGAGTGAAGGTAAACGGTACTTTATCAGGCTGCTTTGAAATACGAAATGGCACAAGACAGGGGTGTCCCCTGTCTCCAATACTGTTTGCCTTGACTCTGGAACCATTTCTGTGCAGGGTGAGAGAAAATAAAGGTATAAAAGGAATAACAATAGGATCTGAGGAGCATAAGGTATCAGCATATGCTGATGACCTATTATTCTATTTGTCAGAACCACAGGGATCAATAATGGCACTAATGGAGGAGGTTCAGAGATATGGGAAAGTGTCCAACTTTAAAATAAACATGGAAAAATCTATAATATTACCCTGTCACGTACCCCCATTGATGTCAATGGCAATGAAGAACAACCTTCCCTTTAAATGGGAAAAAAAATCATTATACTATCTAGGAGTACATATTACGGCGGAGGTTAAATCCTTATATGAACTCAATTATGAGATACTAATAACAGAAATAATTAAAGATTTAAATAGGTGGAAGGGTTACTCCTTGACATGGTTTGGAAGAATAAACACCTTGAAAATGAATATACTACCCAGAATAATATATATCTTAAATACTGTACCTATAGCAGTGCCCCAGGTCTTTTTTAAAAGAATACGTAAAATGTTTATATCTTTTATATGGAATGATAAAAATCCTAGAATAGCATATGACATCCTGCGTAGAAATAAGAAGGAAGGAGGAATAGGGCTCCCAGATGTCTTTATGTATTATAAAGCAATGTCTATGGTACGAATACTAAACTGGTGCCATGACTCCTCAAATAAGGCATGGGTTTCGGTAGAAGAAAGTATGGCGGGCAGAAATTTAGCGGGGGCCCCGTGGATACAGGCCACAAATAGAGCTCTATCAAAGTGGACATCACCACTAACACGGAATACGTTAGAAGTATGGGACAGATTGAATAAAAACGAAAAATATGCCCCACGTACATCACCACTGGCCCCATTAGGAGGATATCCATGGTTCCCACCGGGGGAAGAAAAGGGAGTATTAGGCTCCTGGGGTGCAGGGGGGGATACAAGGTGTTTAAGATATGCCCCATTGGGAAGTTTACTCCCGCTGACAGAATTAATAGCATTACAAGGAGATATACACATGTCGGGATGGAGATACTATCAAATGAGAGATTTCTTTAATAAATTAGAACCCCAAGTAAGACCACTGAGCTCCCTTACGATATATGAGAAGATGTGTATGAAAATAGAAAAACCAAGTAATTTACTATCCCAGATATATAAATTAGTTCATAGCGAACAAAACAGTACAACCCCTTATTTTATAAGAGAGTGGGAGAAAGAACTAAAATGCACATTTAGACCAACACAAATAAAAAAACTTATGGAAATGACGCATGCAACATCAAAAAGCGCAGCAATACAAGAAATGTCATATAAGTTTATAGCCAGATGGTACCGAACCCCAGCCAAAATAGCAGAGATATATCCAACAGCGGATGGGCATTGCTGGAGAGGATGTAGGGAAAAGGGGACATACCTTCATTTATGGTGGGATTGCCCAAAAATTAGGATTTTTTGGGAGGGAGTGGCTAAATGGATAGGGAGGATAACAGCAAAATCAATAGAAATGACACCCCTACAGTATCTGTTTCATGGGACAGAAGGATCCATTAAATCTTATAAAAAAGGAGTCATACCACATCTGCTGAATGCGGCCAAAATATTAATACCTAGATATTGGAAGCAGAAAGCATGCCCCACCCTTCTGGAATGGAAGAGAGAGGTAGATAAAATAATGGAAGCTGAAAAAGGGATATATGATATAAAAGAACAACAAGGAAAATATAAAAACATGTGGGCAGGCTGGAAGCAATACTCCAGAGAAATAGAGAGAGAGTAAGTCATATCTAGATTAAAAACTTTGATTCCTTCCCGAGCCTCCCAGAGATCCCTGATAGGGAGAGGGAGGAAGGAAGGGAGAGAAAAAAAAAAAAAGAAAAGGGGAAGGAAAGGGGAGGGAAAGGGGAAGGAAAAGGGAAGAAGAAGAGAGAAAGGAAAAAAGGAAAAGGAAAATAAAGAAACTGTTACGCAGACTCGTGTCCTCCAAAAGTACACCGTAGAAAGGGTAAAGGGGAAATATGAATCCGAACCACAACCTTTAAATTCTGTTGTATGTAGTATGTTTTAAGGTATATGGGAAGTGAATAAATGTTGGAAATGTAATTGGAGGAGGGGCTTGAGGGAGGGGGGCAGGAGGAGAGATAACCAATGGTGGAGACATAAAAATGAACAACACAATTTCTAGGAAATATAAAGGAAGGTCGAGGACCTCCCTAAGCACAAAACATAAACAATACACCAAGGGGCACAGATGGAATAAAAGCACGCAATAATGAAAAAATGAGCAAGGGTATTGGGGTTTTTTTTTTTTTTTTTTTTTTTTTTTTTTTTTTTTTTCTTAAACAAATAAAAGGAAGCACAAGGGCACAGTAAAAACACATAAAGAAGGGCAACAACATAGGGGAGAAATTTAAATTTGCCCACACTTTTTTTATTTTTTTTTAATTTTTTTTTTGTTTTTTTTTTCTTTTCTCACAGGTTAACTCTCCACCAAGTACCCCCTTCTCTCGGGCCACCACCTAACAATGGTATAGATATGTAATGGAAAGGATGTTAGTAAATGTGAAGACATTGGGGATTTGTTTTAAACCTCAATGCCTTAGGACTGAATGTAATTGTTTGTAGAATCATTTCTTAAGAAAATAATAAAGATGATTTAAAAAAAAAAAAATATGGTGAAAAATGTTGCGCCCCGAGAATCGTGATCTTTATTCTAAGCAAAATACGATTCTCATTTTAGCCAAAATCTTGCAACTCTCAGTTGTACTGAGTAAATACAGCTGGATGAAACAAACAGTGGCTGTCTTCATTTCAGGCTGCAAAGCAACAAAATGTGGTTCTTTATTTAAAGGGGAGTGATTCTTTTCTATACCCACTGTATCCTTTTAAATGAACGTGATCAGTGATGTGCATAATTAGATTAGGAGTGCATCCTAAAATCTTTGCTTCCCCTGCATTTTCAGATGGGAGGTGTTGAGAACATGGGTTTCATTAGCCTACATAATCACAGTCTCTGGGACAGGGACTTTCAGGAAGCAAAAGGTGTTGGTGACACAGCAGGGAGACTGGTGCCCCAGAATTAGGCCAGTGATGAAAACTGGCAGCACTAAGGGTCGGTTCACACTAGGACGACTTGTCAGGCGACTTAGCCGTCTGACAAGTAGTGTCCCGCTCTGTACAATGGAACCGTGCTAATCGGAGCGACACAAGACGCTCCGACTTAGAAAAAGGTTCCTGTACGACTTTGGGGGCGACTTGCATTGACTTCTATACAGAAGTCATTTTGCAAGTCGCCACAGCGGTCGCGTCTGGGTTGCCTGAGGCAGTCGCGCTGTAAGTCGTGCTGCCTCAGTGTGAACCGACCCTTCATTGGTAGATTGTATTTCTTGTGTCTCTCTAAATTACAATTCCTTTTTTTTTTCTATGATTATATAAAAAAGTGCATTGACCCAGTATAGCACCTTTTTATTGTTATTATAAGCGAGACAAAGAAATATATGTTTGCAAGTGCAAAAAGAACATTTAGCCCTTGTACACACGGTCGGAGATTCCGATGGAATGTGTCCGATCGGACCGTTTTGTCGGATATTCCGACTGTGTGTGGTCTACATCGGACTGTTTCCATTGGAGTATCCGACGGACCAAGTTTTCCAACTTGTTGGTAAAATTTTCCGACAAAATACTCAGATCGAACATACTCCGATCAGGTGTAGAGAATTCCGATCGGACAAAGTGCCACGCATGCTCAGATCAAATTCCTACACCAAAGTTATTGGCTACTAGCGTGAACGTAGTCCCGTCGTAACGAAATAACGTCATCACGTCGGATTTTCCGACAACTTTGTCCGACTGTGTGTATGCAACAGTTTCGGACAAAATCCGACGGATATGGTTGTCGGAATCTCGAACCGTGTCTACAAGAGTTTAGAGAAGCTCGGGTCAGTACTGGTTCTGCATCTTTGACCTGGCTGTGGTACACTTCAGCACACATTTTACTTTTGTTTGTGCAATCACGTATTGCTCTGCATTAGATCAGCATGCCCTTTCTATTTACAATTGCAGTTTATGAAGTGTGTCCCATGTTTGATCTGCCGGTTTAAAACTGAACATAATGTGACTGCCTTTACCCTATGACAACTTTTTTTTATTGCCCTTCCTGTTTATTGCTACAGGATGGCCACTTTCCTGCACATTGGCTAACAGGTTCCCATTGAAGAGCAGGGTAATGTCCATGCGAAATGTGGAAATATAACCAAGCCACTGTGAAATGTAGAAAATAAAGGATAAAATGTTTCCTGTTATCTTATGACACTGAATGATGGGGCCTGGGGCACTTGCCTATAATGTACTAAATCTCTGGTCACACGTTTAAAATGCATTTCCATAAAAAAAATAAAAACATCCTTTTACTTGGTGTTTGTTCATAAAAATGCAGCATGTCCACTTTTTTCTTCAAAATTGTATTCCAACTTTTAGAACCAAATACAATGTAGTATAGGATATTGTTGAGTAGGAAAAAAACATACAGATAGCAAGAACAGAGATTGTAGATAGAATCTAACATTCCATAATTATTAACAGTAGGCCTGTAAATCCTTTAAAGGAGAACTACGGGAAAAAACTTTCTTGCATGTCCTTGCTACTGTTCTACCTTCAACAAACAGTGTATTCATGCATTTGCATCCGGTTCGAGAAAATATTATAGATTGGGGGTAAGGATCAAAGGTAGGGTTAAGCGGAAATGAGGAGGAGTAGGGGGTATTCCCAGGGGATCTGACATAACAGCAGCAGCTCAATACATACATAGATTGTACTATACAGTTATTATTATTATTATTATAAAGGTTTTATATAGCGCCAACAGTTTGCTCAGCGCTTTACAACATGAGGGCAGACATTACATTTACATTACAATTTGGTACAAGAGGAATCAGAGGGCCCTGCTCGTTAGAGCTTACAATCTAAAAAGGAAGGGGCAATTGATACAAAAGGTAATAGCTGTGGGGGGATGAGCTGATGGAGGAAGTAAAACAGTGTTAGTTAGAAGCAGGATACGCTTCTTTGAAGAGAAGGGTTTTCAGGGATCGTCTAAAGATGGATAGATTAGGGGACAGTCAGACAGATTGGGGTAGGGAGTTCCAAGGGATGGGAGAGCATGGGAGGAGGTGACAAGGCAGCTAGAGAGCAGGAGGTCTTGAGATGACCGAAGAGGGCGGTTTGGTTGGTATTTTGGGACTAGGTCAGTGATGTAGCTGGGGGCAGAGTTATGGATGGCTTTGTAAATTATTGTTAGTACTTTGAATTTTATTCGTTGGGTGAGTGGTAGCCAATGGAGGGATTGGCAGAGAGGGGTGGAGGACACTGAATGGCTGGTAAGGTGGATGAGTCTGGCAGCAGCATTCATTATGGACTGGAGGGGGGATAGTCTGTGTAAAGGTAATCCAACGAGGAGGGAGTTGCAGTAGTCGAGGCGAGAGATGACCAGGGAGTGAATTAGAAGCTTGGTGGTGTCATTAGTTAAAAAAGGGGTGTATTCTGGAAATGTTGGGGAGGCTAAGACGGCATGATTTGGACAGGGCTTGTATGTGGGCCTGAAAGGACAGTTCGGAGTCTAAGGTTACCCCTAGCACCCTGGCATGTGGGGATGGACTGATAGATGTGCCATTGATCTTGACAGAGAAGTCAGCGGAGGGGTACGTGGGGGAGGAAATATTAAGAGCTCGGTTTTAGATCGATTCAGTTTGAGGAAGTGGTGTGACATCCAGGCTGATATGTCTGTTAGTAGATCAGCGATGCGTGAGGAGATTGATGGGGTAGAGAGATTTGGGTGTCATCAGCATATAAATGCTAGTGAAAGCCATGAGAGGCTACCAGCTGACCCAGGGAGGACGTGTAGATCGAGAATAGTAGAGGTCCAAGGACAGAACCTTGGGGGACCCCAACGGAAAGGGGAGTTGGAGAAGAGGAAGTGGAGTTGTAAGTGATACTGAAGGTGCGATGAGATAGGTAAGATTCAAACCAACGGTGAGTGCAGCCATGGAGACCAAGCAAATTGAGTTTTTTGAGGAGTAGGGGGTGGTCAACTGTATCAAAGGCAGCAGAAAGGTCCAAGAGTAAGAGTATGGAATAATGACCGTTGGTTTTGGCTGTTAGTAAGTCGTTAGTTAGTTTTAGGAGGGCAGTTTCTGTGGAGTTATGTGGGCGAAATCCAGACTGAAAAGGATCGAGAAGGTTATTTTCAATGAGGTGGTTGCTCAGTCGGTTGTAGACTAAGGCTCGGTTCACACAGGACGCGGCACGACTTGCAGCGCCGCGACCTCAGCGGCGACTTGCAAAACGACTTCTGTATAGAAGTCAATGCAAGTCGCCCGAAGTCGCCGCAAAAGTAGTACAGGAACCTTTTTTCTAAGTCAGAGCGACTCGAGTCGCTCCTATTAGAACGGTTCCGTAGTACAGAACGGGGGCGACTTGTCAGGTGGCGAAGTCGCCTGGACAAGTCGCCCCTGTGTGAACCGAGCCTCAACGTTCAAGGAGTTTGGAGGCAAAAGGGAGTAAAGAGATGGGTCTTAAGTTGTTAAGATTGGTGGGGTCTGAGGCCTTTTTTGGCATGGGAGTGACTAGTGCATGTTTTAGAGGGTTGGGGAAGATGCCAGTAGAGAGTGAGAGGTTGAAGATATGAGTTAAGGAGTGCAGGATTGAATCAGATGGTGACCGTAGTATTTGAGAAGGAACGGGGTCGACGGGGCAGGAGGTTAAGTGGGCATTCGAAAAAAGTTTAGTGACTTCCTCTATAGTAGCTGGGTCAAAAGAGGAAAGTATTGATTGCGCAGGAGGACAGGGAGTGTAAGGTGAGGGAGATGTCTGTAGAGCGGAGATCTCGAGGAGTGTAGGATTTAATCCTGCTGGAGCAAAATTATCTACCCAAGACTGCCATATTTTAGTTTACTTAGGGAGGCTATCTTGCAATGTAGCTTCAATTTTTGCCATGGATCATAGCGCGGGTGACTCGGTTTTTAGCTTTGGTGAAACTAGAATGTGGAGTTTCCCAAGCAGCAGCTACAGTTTGCTTTGCTGCAATTGTAATTTGCGGAAGAAGTTTGAATTACGCAGGGGTGATGTCTTGAAGGAGCAAGTTTAGGATAGCTATTGTAGGGTCTAAGGCAGGGGTCTCAAACTGGTGGCACTCCAGCTGTTGCAAAACTACAGTCTCATGAGGCATTGCAAGGCTGACAGTTACAATATTGACTGTCACAGTCAGTGGCATAATTGGACTTGTAGTTTCGCAACAGCTGGAGGGCTGCCAGTGTGAGACCCCTGGTCCAAGGTGACAGTTCTGTTAAGCACTTTATAGAGGAGTTCAAAAATCTCAGTCCAGGATTTGTTGATTATTGGACATGTCCACCAAACATGCATATGGGTGCCTGATTTTTTTTTTTTTCCAACCCCAAAGAAACAAATTTAGAGATTCACACAGGAGCCTGATACCAGCGTTAGATGAAAGCTTCCAAGTTCCAATGCATCAACATTTATTGAGCATGATTTTGTGGCCAACCGTATTTTGGTCCATTCTTCGGGTTCTATATTGATACAGAGGTCAGTCTCCCACTTGTTAACATAAGAGGGAGTATTTGGGCAAAGCTTAGAAAGCATCAAAAAGTTTATGGAGTGGGAGGAATAGGACCTAGGACATGGGGGTCCCTATAACACTCGATCGTGGTAAGCTAATCCATAGATAAACTGGAGGGGGGGGGGGAATTTTTTTAATTTGAATATAATGAAAGACCTAATGTTCGAAAGGGAGCATGTCTGCATTTTTAAGCGTTTAACATCGCCAGATTTCAATGATTAGAAAAATAAGTGTGATGCATTGTAACCGTGCACTGCTTTGCCCTTTTTTGTAGCACACACCAAGATGAATGTGTTATATGGTGCATATCGTTGTTGGGTTGGTGTAAATGAGCCCTAAATCAAGCAGTCTTCTGGTAAGTCTTGTGATGTCCTTGGGTCTTGTTTTTTTTTTTCTTCACCCTGTGGCAACAGTGGACCATCTTCAATACTGCGCAGAGCAACACTGACATCGCATCGTCATTGGCGCCGCTTAAAGTATTATACTGTGAGTCCAGACTAATGTGCTTCCCAATGTGGTGTGTCCATGACAGCCTGGGCTCACAGGAGTGTAATGCTGAAGAGCGAGTACTGAGGCTAGAGCTGCTTTTTACTTTCTTACATGCCTGACTGTTTCTTCCTTTTTTGTGTTGTGTACCATTTCAAAAATGTATTTTGTATTTAGTCATTGTCTGTCCTCCAGGCCAAGAGTGGACAACCCCAGGATATACACTCACCAGCCACTTGATTAGGTACACCTTGCTAGTACTGTACTGGGTTGGACCCCCCCCTTTGCCTTCAGAACTGCCTTAATTCTTCATGGCACAGATTCAGCAAGGTGTTGGAAACATTCCTCAGAGATTTTGGTCCATATTGACATGAGAGCATCACACAGTTGCTGCAGTTTTGTCGGCTGCACATCCATGATGTGAATATCCAGTTCCACCGCATACTAAAGTTGATCTATTGGATTGAGATTTGATGACTGTGGAGGCAATTGGAGTGCAGTGAACTGTTATGTTCAATAAATCAGTTTGAGATGATTTGAGCTTTGTGACATGGTGTGTTATCCTGCTGGAAGGAGCCATCAGAAGATGGGGACACTGTAGTCATAGAGGGATGGTCATGGTCAGCAACCATACTCAGATAGACCGTGGCATTTAACCACTTCCCACCCGGCCAATGCACATATACGGCCGGGTGGGAGCCGTCTACTCCTGATAGGACGTTCAGGATGCGCCCGTGTCACCGGGACACGGCGCATCTCAGATCGGCAGGAGGGCTCTGTGATTGGCCCTCCTGATCACATGACGGCCGTGTCCAATCACGGCCGTCATGTGATGTAAACAAACAGCCGGTTGCTAGGCAATCGGCTCCTCCTCTCCTCACACAGAAGTCATCGCTGAGGAGAGGAGAGCAGATTGCTGCAGCCGGCTGGTGATCAGTGAGTATGAGCTGTTTTTTTACAGCTTTTTACTCACTGATCTTCAGTCTAGTGTAAACACACAACACACCACACAGTCCCCACATATGTCCCCATAACACACATGTCCCCAAAACATACATGTCCCCAAAAAATAAAAACGCATGTCCCTAATAATAAAAACATGTCCCCCACATATGTCCCACTAAAATCACTTGTCCCAATGATTATGTGCACACATATGTACGTGATCACCTGCACACATATGTACATGATCATTTGCGTACATATGTCCGTGATCACACAAACCAATTATTATACACTTAACGGAATTTTTTTTACCAAAAACATGTAGCAGAATACATTTTGGCTTAAATTTATGACAAAATTTGATTTTTATTGGATTTCTTTTAAAATAGAAAAAAGAAAATATTGTTTTTTTTCCAAATTTCCGCTTTTTTGCGCTTATATCGCAAAAAATAAAAAACGGAGTCGTGAATAAATACCACCAAAATAAAGCTCTATTTGTGTGAACAAAATGATAAAAATGTCATTTGGGTACAGTGTAGCATGACCGCGCAATTGTCACTGAAAGCGCTAGAGCGATGAAAGCTGAAAATTGGGCTGGGAAGGAAGGGGGCGAAAGTGCCCTGTATTGTAGTGGTTAAACAATGCTCAATTGCAAATAGGGGCCCAATGTGTGCCAAGAAAATATCCTGCCAAATTTTGACCATACCATCTGAAATCCAGACTCCTCAGATGAGGCAACGTTTTTCCAATATTCTATTGTCCCATTTTGGGGCTTCTGTGCGAATTGCAGCCTAAGTTTCCTGCTCTTAACTGACAGGAGTGGCACCCGGTATGGTCGTCTGCTGTTGTAGCACATTTGCTTCAAGGTTCGATGTGTTTAGAGATGGTATTTTGCATACCTTGGTTGTAATGAGTGATTATTTGAGTTGGTGTTGACTTTCTATTATCTCAAACCAGTCTGCCCAATCTCTGATATCAACAAGTTTTGTCCATGCAGCTGCCACTCGCTAAATATTTTCTCTTTTTCGGTCCATTCTCTGTAAACCCTAGAGATGGTTGTGCGTGAAAATCCCAGTAGATCAGCAGTTTTTGAAATACTCAAACCAGTTAGTCTGGCACCAACAAACATGCCACGTTTAAAGTCCCTTAAATCCCCATTCTTCCCCATTCTGATGCTCGGTTTGAACTTTAGCAAGTCATCTTCTAGATGCCTAAATGCATTGAGTTGCTGCCATGTGATTGGCTGATTAGCAATTTGTGTTACCAAGCAATTGAACAGGTGTACCTAATAAAGTGGCCGGTGAGTGTATATAGTAATGTTTTTAGTAAGTTCTGCAACATTAGGCCTCTTGCACACAGGAGTAAAAAAAACACCATGTTTTTACTGTTCCGAATATAGATGCACTGTCTGCCAGCTGTGTAAAGATCAGTAATACAGTGATGAGTACAGAGCCATAAAACAAAAATAGAAAACTTTATGTTTGAGTGCAGTCATTTTATGAGCATATGTTTCTTTATGTACCTATATAGTGTATAAACTGGCAATGAAGCATTTTTACGCATACGCACGTTTCCTCAAGATGTTTACGGCACATTTTACTCAGGATCTTTCTGCCAACAAGATCCTGAGTATAAGCATCAGTAAATTGTTATTACATCTATGGCAACTGGCCTAAAACAGCAATGACTGGGATACAAACCGTTTTAGTGGGCAGAGGAGGGGAGCAGTGTTGAGTGAGCAGGAATATAAGGAGCAGTAGAGGGGAGCAAGCCATACATAGACCACTGCTGCTGGTTTATACTTCAGGGAGTTCTAGGATTAGACCATGTTGTGAAGGATGGTGATGCTGCACTGAATGGCCCAGATGAATGGGCAAGGATGCTGCTGTTTGACAGAACAGTTGGACATGCAGGAATACAAGTGCCGATGACTTGGTTGGGTATGGAAGAACAAAAAGTCACGGAAGCATTTCTTTGTAAACTTGGTGATGTAGGTCTAGGAGAACGGATTATTGAACAGCGAGGAGAGGTAGAAAACGACTTGGACAATAAGAGTCCTTAGAGAGAAGACATTGTGTGCAGAGAGGTGAGACAACACGGTGTGCATGAAGAGTGAAGGACACACACACACACACACACACACACACTCATTTACGGTTTGCCTATAGTGAACCATTCAGATGGAACGGTAGAGCAGGTTTTATGGTACATAAGAAGACTACCGAGTTCTATTTGTTTTGGCTTCTGCTATTGGCTTTGACAGAGCCCATGTCAGACGTCTCCTTTGGACAATATTTTTGTGCTCTCTTCAGGCTTAATCTCTTATGATTTTCGGATACCTGATCTATGAGATGTGATCTGGTTTACATATAGGTGTGTGTGTGTGTGTGTGTGTGTGTGTGTGTGTGTGTGTGTGTGTGTGTGTTTTTATTTTTTTTTTTTGTTGAAAGGACTGGGCTGTGCAATTAGACCGATGTCGCTCTTGTAATCCAGTGCAGGATCTGCTATGAAGGACACCGCAGGGAGGTGAAACACTCAACCTGCTTGCATATGTTGCTCCCTCTCTGATTGGATGTTTGTTATTTTGCCAGTGACCTACCTACCTCCCAGTTTTCACCAGCAATGGAGTAGAACCAGATGCAAAGCATCATTACTCTGGAAGGTGAGAGATAATATTTAAGTAACAGGAAACCCCTTTAAAAATGTTACCAACACAGGTGTCCCCCATTGGAAAATGTTCTCTCACCTCCTGTCCCAGTGATAGTGGAAAAGTTTTGGGTTTGCCGTCACTTTTTGTCCTGGTGACAATAGTCACCGCCACAGATCGAGATGGGGAAATGGAGCGCAATAAAAAAGTTATTACTGGGCAAATTATCTAAAGAATTTTAAAAGTTGCAATTCTCTATAAATAAAATACAGTATTGTGTACTTTTTATTCAATATGCCAAAATGGCGGAAAAAAAAAAGTGTGTGTGTGTGGTGTGGGTTTTTTTTTTTTTGTGTTAATAAAGGCACATCATGATACAGTACAGAGCCAAATCGGGTACTGCAGTAGATTTAAGAGCATAATCCAAAAGAATAGGAGTTGGGGGCATGATCCATATCATTTTACGTAGACCTGTCCCACTGTAATTCTCTGTGCAGTTAACAAGAAATGGGTAATTTCTCTAGATTACAGATAGCTACTGCAATTTTTAATACATAAGTATGTCTTGTAGGACTCAAATAATACTTTTTACCTGTAAACCATGACATAAAGTAAGAAAAGGCAGAAGGGTTCTGTCAAAACATGCAAAACCTCCTGTAGGAAAGCACCATGAAGAAATAAGCTACTGAGAGCACAAAAAAAGGGGGGGGGGTGATGTTGCTCAAGAGGATTGAGAGTTGGTTGGGGAGGAGGGGGTGTAATGTAGGGCATTAAGAAGTAGGAGTAAATGCTCAAGGGCTCGCTATCAAAAATTGATATTCAGGAGAACTATTGAAGTCGAGCCAGTAAAATGTCTTTTGAAATTGATGGTCTCTGTGATTTGAGGAGGCCAGGGCACCTTCCATAGTGGTAAATCTCATTGACTTTGGAAAGCCAGACTCCGTTGGAAGGAGGTGGGTGGGGTGTCTGTCTTCTGTGTAAGGGAATGCAAGACTTGGGCAGGCCATAGATTATGCAATATTCTTTTCCGCAACCATGGCAGTCCTAATATGCTGTATCTTTTGATGCGTTTTCATTGAAATGCACATCCTATAGAGTTCGGCGGTAACAAGCTTAAATCGCATATAAAACAACACACTAGGGTTGCACCAATACCGTTTTTTTATTTAATTTTTTTTTATCAGCCAGTACGAGTACCAATACTTTTGTTCAAGTACTGACAGATACTCTGCAATGCGATTTGCGTCAATGTTTAATAAAAGGGGCAAATTGCACAGCGATTGAAATAGGAAAGAGGTGCTATTTCCCCATGAGCTCCATTGTGTGCGTTTTCTAGAAAGGGAAGCACCATCTAGTGGGCAGTTTATTAAAAATTTTATAACTCGCATTAAATGCATATCTGGTCAAATGCAAAATCTGCATAGTGTCACGGTCCCGCCTATTAGGGCTGAAACAACTAGTCAATTACAAAATTAATTGATTACCATTTTCATAAGCAATTAATCGGCCAGTAACAAAATGAGGTTAAAGTTAATGAGTCTGATGATGTTTACCAGATTGTCCCTTTAATAGTATATCTCTCCTCTAATAGTATATGCAGTATATATCCTCTAATAGTATATACCAGGGCTTGACAAATTTGCTTGGAATCTAGGAGCCAGCTAAAAAAGTTAGGAGCCAGGTCGGTAACGGCGATCCGGACCTGTCCCTGGCCTGACATGGAGACGAGTGAGGGGAAGATAGCGCTCCCCCCCCCCCCCCCCACCTGGCGCCCTCCAAGTCATTGCCAATAGCTCTTAGAGGGACATTTTATTTTAATTTTTTTCAAATGACAACATTTTTTTGATTTGCATTTCAGTGTAAATATAAGATCTGGGGTCTCTCTGACCCCAGATCTCATATTTAAGAGGTCCTGTCGTGCTTTTTTCTATTACAAGGGAGGCAATAGGAATAAAAGTGACACCATTTTTTTTAAAAAGAACAGTGAAAAAATGTAAAATAAAAGTTAAAATAAGAAAAAATAAAAATAAAATCGTGCCCTGTCCCGCCAAGCTCGTGTGCAGAAGCAAATGCATACGTGAGTAGCACCTGCATATGAAAGCGATGTTCAAACCACACATGTGAGGTATCGCCGTGATCGGTAGAGTGGGAGCAATAATTCTAGCCCTAGATGCTCCTCTGTAACTTAAAACATGCAACCTGTAGAATTTTTAAACGGCGCCTATGGAGATTTTAAAGGGTAAATGTTTGTCGCCATTCCACAGGTGGACGCAATTTTGAAGCGTGACCTGTTGGGCATCAATTTACTTGGCGTAACATTATCTTTCACAATATAAAAAAAAAATTGGGCTAACTTTACTGTGGTCTTATTTTTTAATTAAATGATTTTTCCCAAAAAAGTGCGCTTGTAAGATTGCTGCGCAAATATGGTGTGACAGACCGTATTGCAACGACCGCCATTTTATTCTCTAGGGTGTTAGAATAAAAAATATATATAATGTTTCGGGGTTCTAAGTAAAGGGAAGGAGATAGGCGGGCAGTGAAAACAGGCAGGGGAAGCTCCATTAGCATTGCTGGTTGTCATACCAACGGCCACCACAAGAGGGTGCCAGATTCCAGAAGGAAGAATAGAACCGCAGAAGGCCTCAAAGCCGCAGCCTCAACTACCGGCCGGCGGCATGGCCCAACACGATCACACCGGCGGGGAGGGTGGGTGTGCACGGAGACAGGATACCCACCAGCTGTGCTGCGCCAGGTTGCTAATTCTAGTCGCAAAAGCGACCTGGCGCCCGGGGTTTGTCGAGCCCTGGTATATACAGTATATCTCCTCCAATAATATATACACTATATCTCTCCTCTAATAGTATACACAGTACATTTTCTCCTGTAATAGTATATACTGTACATCTTTCCTGTAATAGTATATACAGTACATCTCTCCTATAATGGTATATACAGTACATCTCCTCTAATAGTATATAGCCTATAATAGTATTTACAGTATATCTCTTCTAATGGTATATACAGTATTTTTATCCTCTAATAGTATATGCAGTATATAGCCCCTCTAATATATACAGTATATCTCTTCTATCTGTTATTCTCAGAGTGGATTGGATATTTTGCTCCAAAACCATATAGTTGGTTATTTATATTTACGAATGCATATAGAAATATTTAAGAATAAATTGCCTTTTTTTTTAAACTTTACATATTAACTAAATTATACACCACACTTTTTTTTTTTAAGGTTATTAATCGATTCGTTGACCGATTTTTATTGTTTCAATTAATCGATTATGAAAATAATCGTTAGTTGCAGCCCTACCGCATATGATATAAAATCACAGCCGCTGGAGGTGCTCACAGGGCTGAAGGAGAAGTTCCAGGAGCCCTGTGGGTATTGGGCAGAAGTGATGTCAGATTGCGGGCGGACTGCCAATAAATGTCCTTCAACCCTGTAAGCACCTCTAGCGGCCGTGATTTGCCATCATTGATGGGACCGCGATGGCATCGATGCATCCTTACACCGATATTATTATTTTTGTATTGCACAGGATTCTGTGAAATTTCCAATAGCTAGCAATAAAAACCTACCAGCTGTTGTAACTCATCCTTTTTCCTATGTGCAGAAAGGCTTCATAACCAGGAACTGGGGTGGGCAGGCCGTATGGCTTTGTATAGTATATATTATTGACTTGGCTGATAGCGCTCATCTGTTATAAACATTGCTGAAAGAATGATTGTTACGTTGTCATGGTTCATTTGTTCCTAACCACGCGCACGGATTGAAAAACCAGTTCTAAGAGACGGAGAAGTAAATCTGTGTTCTGATTTGTAAGATAACTCCAATTAAAGAGGACTGTAAAAAACACTCATTCTGTTTTAATGAGTATATAAAGCCGCGGACGGCTGGCTGGCAGTTACGATGCTTGTTTAGTTTCTGTGCTCAATTATTTTATCGGTCACTTTGTTACTTTTGGTGCCTTATGGTTGATCTAACTCAAAAGCTGTTTTGCTTGAACCGATAATTGCCTTATTACAATTTTATATGTCTTATAATAAGACGATTCCAGACAAAGGCTACACGCCCTTTGGAAGCAAATACAGGTATTTTTTTTTTACATGTCAAAACATTTGTAGGGTTGGTGCATATGATCTTGTGATCCATTTATAGAGGGGATTAGTAGCCTAAGGTGACATAGCCATTTATTAAAGTAGACATGTGGACTCTAAGCGACCCTTTTGCTATGCTATCTCCATACTTGTAAAAGAAGAGTACTGTATCTTGCTGCCTGTGCCCTTGAAAGTCACTTTATTTATGAGAAATCCATTATACATTAGTCATTTATGCTGTCAGCATTCGCACAAACATTACATGCATATAGTGTGCGGAAATCTTTTTACACAGGATCTTGTGAATGAGGCCTTAAAGTTAAAGCAGAAATAAATCCTAAAGGGTCCCTTTTATACTTTGTCGTTTTGGGACATTGTGTTAATGAGCACTATTTTGTGTGAATGGGCTGCCTTAAAGTGGAAGTAAAGGCAAAACCTACCTACTCTCACATTCTAAGCCTAATCTATCTATCCCTGAAGAAAAAAAAAACGCTATTTTGAAGCCGCTCGGGTCCAGTCCTAGGCTGAGCTGTCAGCGGCAGCTTCACTCTGTAGGAGTGGCAGTGATAACGGTGGCCCCATAGTAACTCTATGGGTAACGTCACTTACCAGGCATTTCTTAGCCATTGTCGGCTTTCCCCTGCACACAGAGGGTGCCGCTGGAGAGGGGACCAGAACGACTGCACAACAGGTAAGTAGAACACTTAGAGGTAGAATTATAGGTAAATCCATTTTATTTTTATTTTTTTTCGTTTTTTTGGATAGAGTAGGTGAGGGTTATAACCTTTTTTTGTCAGATTTTTTTATTTTTTTGCCATCTGTGTCCCATTGCAGAAATTTCCCTTAACTTCTGGCCAAATAGGCAAACCGTAAGTGAGAGGAAATCTAAAGAGGTTGTAAACCCTAAAAAATAAAATAAAAAATAAAAATAAAAATTCCTGTACCTTTAATACATGTTAAACCGCATAGGGCTTGTGTGGTGTCATTTGTCCCTTTCTAGGTTGTAATATACCTGTTTGATCCTGCCTGTTCCTTTGTCCCCTTAGTGTGCTAACCACGGTAATCCTGGTTGCTGATCCATGATACCGTGATCAGTTTATGTGCCGCTGTCATCCTGCTGCTCCCCCTCTCCCCCTCCCTCCCTGACTGTCAGCTCAGAAGTCTGTGTGTGAACTGTCTCCTCCTCCCTCCCCTCCTGCCGCTGTTTTGTCTGGTAGTAAAGTTAGTGGCTTCCAATTCTTGAAAGTCCCTTTGTAATAACAAAAAAATGTACTACACAGTGTGTGTGGGGTGTGTTTGTTTTTTTTTTTTTTTTTTTTTTTTATTCTGCAGCTAAATATATTTTTTTCACATCGCCGATGTGCGGTCACGTGACCACCAGGATGCCGCCGGATGGGAAACCTTAGCTCCTCTCACTGTAGTTCTTAGATCCGGGAAAGAGAGCGGCGATTTGCAAAAGATGCATTTAGCTGCAGAATTTAAAGTGTTACTAAACACACAACAGTAAAATCTGTCTGTATATAAGCATGCTTGTTATACTCCCTGTGGAACTTAAGGGGTTAATCGTCTGCATTGTGTAAAAAGGCTGTGTTATCCTGTATGCATAAATCCCTCCTTCCTGCACTGTCTATCTGGGGAAAGCCAGCTAATACAGGCAGAGTAGCCAACCTGCACACGCTCAGTTGTGTCTTTTTTTTTTTTTTTTTTTTTTTTTTATGCTGGAGAGAATCATTAAGTGTTCTCACAGCTAGCCAGGTCACATGATCTTGGCATCACACATGTAGGTGTGTATACAGGCTGAAGTGGAAATCTCCTCCTACCTGAACTCTCAGCATTGGAGAAACTGGGCAGTTCATCATTGTGGTATACCGATCAGTAAAAAAGGTATATAGTGGCAATATTTTAATGTAAAAAGATAATTTATAAGCTGAAGGGGGCAGATAAACTATTTTCATATTACTGGGTTTAGTAACACAAAAAAAAAAAAATAAACACATTCACTGTGTAGTACCTCTTGTTATTACAGAGAGTCTGGCAGGAATTGGAATAACTGACTTTACAACCACCTAAAGAGAGTCTCTCAGGGACCTCCCTATTGTAAGATTTCCCCTCTATTAATTTTCTGGCAACAACCCAAAATTTGTGATTTTCTTTTACTTTAGCTTTCGGTGATAATTGTAAACGGGAGAGATGGAGAGGATGAGTCTCCCTCCACACAGACAACAAATACTGACAAACTTTAATCCTCTGCGCTCTATACAAAACTAGAAATAATGTTTTGCCTTTAGTTATACTTTTAAGCATCAGAACAGAAAAATGACCTGCAGCATTTTTTTCAGACACAGCACATAATGCATTATCTTGCATTGAGGTGAGCTGCAATGTATGCGCATCAAAGCTTTTATATTTCCATGCACCCCAGTGAAGGCTGCATGGCAATTCACAGGCTGGGTTTCCTGATGACAACAGTGGACCATGTCTGTGTAATGTAAATTGGAACAGCCACTTGTAGTTAGTTTTAGAAGGCTCCATGGGAGACGGGCACAGAGCGTTGTCACCCTATAACAGGACCTTCATGATCGGATCATCAGATACTATTTTAATGAGAGCTGCAGATTTCACAATGACGTTTGAAAGCACATTAACCACTTCCATACTGCCCACTGTATATATATGTCATTACTTTGACGTTTAAATACTGGGGTTATGGCAGCAGATAACTGCTGTACCTGCAGTATATTTTTAAACAGCGGAGGCTCCGCTTTAACATAAAAGTGGTCTCAGCGGCGGATTCATTGCAAGATCACTTTTATGGGTGGCAGGAGAGATGCCAACCCCCCCCCCCCCTTCCGCAGCTTCTCAGCCATCTCCGCCACTTACTTATGGGCAGGTAGTCGAGTGAGGGCAAGATGGCCACCACTCGACTCTATGGAGGACCGGAGCGACATCAAACATCACCTTTTTTTTTTTTTTATTGCTTTTAAGTGTAAATGTGAGATCTTTTTGACCCCAGATCTCACATTAAAGAGGCCTTTTCCTGCTTATTTCTTTTACAATGGATGTTTACGTTCCTTGTAATAGGAATAAAAGGGACAATGTAAAAATAAAAAATAAAAGTGAAATAAATAAGGGGGGACTTTTTTTTTTTTTTTTTTTTCTTTAAAGCGCCTCGTCCCTCCGAGCTCAAGTGCAGAAGCGAACGCATACACAAGTCACACCCAGATATGTAAACAGTGCTCAAACCACACATGTGAGGTATGGCCGCAATCATTACAGTAAGAGCAATAATTCTAGCTCAAGACCTCCTTTGTAACTCAAAACTGGTAACCTGTAGAAATTTTTAAAAGTTCCCTATGGAGATTTTTTAAATACTAAAGTTTGTTCACAATTCCACGAGCGGGCGCAGTTTTAAAGCATGACATGTTCGGTATCTGTTTACTTGGTGTAACATTATCTTTCACGTTTATAGAAAAACATTTAAATTTTTTTATTAAAAAAAAATTGCATTTGTAAGACCGCTGCACAAATACGGTGTGACATAACGTATTGCAAATCTCTTTTTTATTCTCTAGGGTCTCTGCAAAAAAATAAAATTATATATTTATATATATATATATAAATAATTTTAGTGTGTGTGTGTTTGGGGGTTCTAAGTAATTTTCTAGAAAAAATTACTGCTTTTAACTTGTAATATTGTGTGTGTGTGTGTGTGTAATATATATATATATATATATATATATATATATATATATATATATATATATATATATATATATATATATATACACACCAAAAAACGCACACACAGTGCAGCGCTAATACGGTTATAATTCAGTGCTATACTTAGTACTATGTATACATTGTAACAAAATGTGATTGATCTAACAGAACAAGCACTAACAGCGCTTTACTGCATATTCGTAAGTACTACTACTTTCCCATTGTTCTCTAAAATGCAGTCCAAGTCCGTTTGTTGCACCACTCTGAATCTCAGTGATTGCCAACACCCAGAGACCAAAATAATAGAAAAATGAGTATAAACAAGTCCAACAGAAAACCGTATGTATACATGCAATAAATGTCCCATGAACCAATATCAATCTTGATAGTAGTGCTGCAGTGTTATTATCATATCACCATGATTCTCAATAATTCTTTTTGCTTGTGCAAACCACCACCAGCTATTTAATCTGCTCACCTCAAGGAAGACTCAAATGAACTCTTTATGCTCACTCCCCAAACGACTTTTCTTTCTCTCAGGACTCAGCTGTTCAATTTCTCCCTTTCACAATCTCCACTCCACCCAATGTTTTTCCTCACAGATAGGCCCCTTTCACACATGCGGGAACGTATGTCCGTATTTCATCCATCCATTTGTGGATGAAATACGGACATACATGCATCCATATGGGATAGCGGGTGTCTGCGGATGAACATCCAAAGATGCCCGATATCGTCCGTCTCCGCTATGGTCCGATTCTGCAGACGGAGGAAAATCCTATTTTTTTCTATCCGTCTGCAGAGCGGATCAGATGAACACGGACAGACGGTCCGTGTTCATCCGATCGCCCATAGAGGAGAGCGGAGAGCTGACAGGGTGGTCCCGGCACAGTGTGCCGGTGTCTTGACATATAATGTCCTCCATCCGATAGTGTCCGCTGCGTACTGCGCATGCGCAGTACACAGCAACACAGATTCCGAAAATTGCCGAGGATGAACGGTGCCTGCGCCGTGAGTCCAAGTTCTAGCCCCACTATCCAAGTGGACACAGAGTAGGAATAAAAAAGAGCCGAGCGCAGCGAGGCCGAGCCCGAAGCGTGGCGAGCTAAGCTCGCCCACGAGGGGCCCTCTAATATTCACAACAATGTCCGCTTGGATGGTGGGGCCACCACCTCCACTCACGGCGCAGGCGCCGTTCAGCTTCGGAGATTTTCCGAAAGCTTCGTCTGCTCCGTACTGAGCATGCGCAGTAAGGGACGGACACTATTTGATGGCCAGACACTATGCGGCAGAACACCGGGACTGCCCTGTCATCCGCCAGCTCAGCGGGGATAAACGGAGCAATTCCCGCTGAGCAAGCGGATCATTACGTCCCGTGTGAAAGGGGCCTTGGGGGGGGAT
The DNA here is from genome assembly GCF_037356315.1 of Lithobates pipiens. Lineage (NCBI taxonomy): Eukaryota > Metazoa > Chordata > Amphibia > Anura > Ranidae > Lithobates > Lithobates pipiens. Next base: position 143,749,434 of record NW_027507788.1, on the reverse strand, counting down.
GATCTCCTAGCTTATTCAGCTGTTCCTCCACTTCAAGGGACTCGTGTATCATGTACTCAAAAACACAGCCGACATAGTGCTCTCTGCTATAAAACTTTTATTCAAAACTCCGCTAGAAGAGGACACTTGCTGGATATAAAAACAAAAGTTGCTTGTCACATGTATTGTGGCCGTGCAATGTCAAAGGCCGGATCCTCTCCTCTGCACATGCACTGACCCCTGAATGGTACTCCACTGCATAATTGTAATTGTTGTGTGTGTTTTTTTTTTTTTTTTTTTTTAATTCTGTACTTCTTTTAACTATTTATTGCCCGTAGGACATCCATGGACATCCTCAGGTTTCAGTAGTTATACCGGGATGATGCCTGCACCTAAATTTGTATAAACGAAGTAATAAAAAAATAAAATGTAAGAGCGCCCTCTCCCACCATGCTTATGCGCAAATCCGAACACATACATTACTCTGGCATGCATATGTAAATTGCACCACACGTGAGGTATTGTTGCTAACATCAGAGCGTGAGCAATAATTCTAGTGCCAGGCCTCCTGTGCAACTCTAAACTGGTAACCTGTAAAGGTGTTTAAAGAGGCACCTATGGAGAATTTTAAGCACTGTAGTTTGCCACAATTCCATGGGCAGATGCAATTTTAAAGCGTGACATGTTGGGTATAGTTACTTCCTGTAACATCATCTTTCACGTTCATACCAAAAATTGGGCTAGTATTTTGGGTTTTTTTTTAATTTACGAAAGTTTTTTTTTTTTTTTTCCAAACAAAATTGCGTTTGAAAAACCACTGCACAAGTACCATGTGAAAAAAAAAAAAATTGCAACACCCACATATATAATATGGGGTTCAAAGTAATTTTTTACATGGAGTGAAGTGTCGTGATTGGCCTGGATACGAAGCTGGTAATGACAATTTAAGTGAAGGGAAATCGCTATAATGGAGCCCAGGACAGCAGTAAAAATCTAGGAGTTGGGATCCTACACGAAACTTAAATTATCTGAATATACATTTTAATAGAAAAAAAAACTGCATGATTGCCAAATTGCAATAACAGAGAAAATAAGATGATAATTTAATTGCTACATACTTTGCAGTGTGTTTAGCCAGAGAGGACATATATTTTTTTAGCCTTCAATACCATGTCATAAAAAGTTAGAGATAAGTGAGTGCTGTAGTAGGTGGTATAGTGAACTGTATGTGGGAGTGGCCAGCACTGATGGGCCGGCCTGCAAACAGACTGAAGATAGAACTGGTTATCTGTACATGTATAACATTTCAAGACAAACAGGATTGAACTTCACAGGTCAGGGGGGACTCGGACGATAACAGACACAGTAGGAAGTGAGTATGACGTACATGTACATGCATATTGCAGTAAGCAGGCTGCACTAGTTTACTATGTCAGGCCAGATGGTAAATGTTGTAGCAAATTTTCATGATCCTGAAACAAACGCATTTGCAAAGAACAAGTGGTGTTTTATTAGATAGATATAGGTATAGATATATTATAGCCTCCTTCTTCTTTTTTTTTTTTTTTTTTCTTTTTTTTTCCCTTTTTGAGCTTGCAACCTGCCCCCTGGGCTCAGACATACTAGTTTGGTCAGTAATTTATCCTACCATGTTTTCTCATTTTGAAAGAAGAGTAGGGAGCCTGATGGAAACCCATACCAGCACAAGGAAAATTAATGGCTAAATAATTCGAGAAGTAGTCAAATATTTGACATCACAGTCCCAGTTTTTCAGCTAATGCAGAAATTTGTTGGGCTTGCTTGTCATACTTCAGCAGTATTTTGAGTAAAAATATGTTGTGCGTTCTAGTAGCATATGTTGTAGACATTATTTTTTAGCAGGCAGGAAGACATCTGTGCATAAAATCATTTTCACAAGTAGCAGTCAGTTGTGGCTCTAATGTCGTCCTTTCTCAAGGAATATGAGAAGTTTTGGCTGCTGACAGAAGAACGCCCAGGGTATGTAAGGCTATGTGTGGGCTTGCTGGTTTGTAGAAAGGATGAAAGTTTTTTGTGGTCTCTCGTGCTCGTTGCCTGAAGCCAACATCCCCTGAATATATTTAAGACTTGGCAGTGATTGCCGAGTACTGGACTGCCACGTTTTAGAGGATTTTCTTACAGATTCAAAAGCAGAAAAAGAGCTGTGGGTCATGTGTATAACATAAGAATCTATTCTGTGCTCTCATCAAATGTCTTTCAATGTATGGACTTTAAAAAAAAAAAAAAAAAAAATTTTTTTCACCATTTAATATATAACTCAACTAAAATATTAAAAAACAGGAATTGCATAAAATACTGTATTTATTGGTGTATAACACTCACTTTATAAAATAGTGTGTGCGTGTTATACGCCGATACTTCAATTTGGGCTGCCTAGGTGGGAATAGGAACGGACGTCAGATTACATACAGCCATAATCTCCTGTTTATTCAGCGGCCCCTGTAATAGGAAGTCCCGTCTCCTGGGCCGGCATTGGACTAGTGTTCTGTCTATCATAGAAATTTGTATTAAAGAGGCTGCCGAGTAAACAGATTTGTGCTGTATGTAATCTGACAGCACTTGTCCCGCCCCATCCCTGTCCCCTCCGAGGCAGCAATAATCTGAGGTGAGGCTGCAGATGGGCACTGATCAGGCTGCATTTATGGCAAAGGTGAGGCTGCATATGGTCATTGATCAAGCTGCAGTGATGGGCAATTGTGAGGCTGCATTAATGGGCATTGATCAAGCTGCATTGATGGGCAATTGTGAGGCTGCAGATGCCATTGATCGGCCTACACATGGGCAGCATGGGCACATGGTGAGGCTGCATTGATGGGCACTGACCCATATTTTGCTTCAAAGTATTTCATTTAAAAAATTTTTTTTTTTTTCCCCTCCTAAAATGAAGGTACGTGTTATATGCCTGTGCGTGTTATATGCCGATAAATATGGTATGTAAGTTTAATATGCACCTGTGTATTTTTTTTTTTTTTTTTTTCAAGCTTTAACTTGATTTTCTGTGACTTTAGTTCACCACGGGCACATAATCTACAACGCTGTGTCTTTTGGGACTTTGTTTCCAGTGTATGAACCTGCGGTATCCCAGTGTCCTGCCCAGCTCACGTTGGTGGTACGTTTGATGCTGCGGCCACACTGAAGAGTTGGTGCCAATTGTTCCAGTCAAACTGAACATGCTGGCATTCTTTGGGCAGGCAATACTACTTGCATTCATGTTCTGAGGTGACAATGCTGGCATAGACTCACAGTAGAGCAACACTGTTGCCCAAAGGGGAAAAAGCAAAGAATAAAAAGCCTGCAAGAAAACACCCACAAGTCATAAGTAAGGGTAAACCTTTCCCTAAATTTAGGCTTGGTTCACACTCCTGTGGTGTGAATTGCATCCATTTTTTTTTAATAGACTATGGTGCGAATTCACAGTGCAATTTTTGTCAGTCAAGTGCTATTCTTGCGCAAATTTACTGCAAATTTGTGAGGGGATTAGTCACAGCTGCGATTTATTTATTTATTTTTTGGATTTGCAGTAATGTGAACACAGGGTTGCAATTTACTGTAAATACAGACCCATTGAAGTCTATGGAGCTAAATTCGCACCGGATCAAACTCACATGTGACCCTTTTTCTTAGCAGCATCAGAATTGCACCGCTTTGTTGTGAATGGCCTTTTAAAAACAATGTTATTTCAGATGACATGCGAATCTATGCATTCGGAACAGATCAAAATTGTGTCACAATTTTACATCAGTGTTAACCAGGCCTAAAGCCCCATATGCACTATCTGTTTTTCTCCTTCAGATTTACCAACATCATATAATATGAGCTCAAACCTTATGAGTTTCAATTTGTATGCAATCAGGCGGGCCCTTGCACTACATGGAATAATACAGCGCTTAACGAACATGTGCCCATATAAGTGAAAACAAATAAGTGTAACCAAAAATTGCATTTGAAAGGCCGCTGCGAAAATACAGTGTGACATAAAATATTGCAACAACCACCATTTTATTCTCTAGGGTGTCTACTAAAGAAAGATATAGAATGTTTGGGGGTTGCTAAGTAATTTTCTAGCAAAAAAATGATTTTAACTTGAAACCAACAAATGTCAGAAAAAGGTTTAGTGTTTAAGTGGTTAAACTTTTATTACACACAAAGTCTACTCCATTGACAAATTGTTACAAGGTTTATACTTAAGTTAAACTGATAAAGAATGTTTTGATTCTTGGCAGACTGCCTGGTTTTTCTCTTCCTTTCTTTTGACGGCTGTGGCTTCAGAAGAGCAGAGAGAATTCGGTGCATAGAAAGAATTGTGAAACACTTCAAGATCGCGATAACGATTCTTGGCGATTAATTGTGCAGCTCTACAAGAAATATTACAGCGCTTTAAAAACGTGCCCGTATAAGTGAAAAATAAACAATAAGTGACAAAGTCCATATAGACCATGGGTGCCCAACCTTTTGAAGAGCGAAGGCCACTTAAAGCGGAGCTCCACCCTAAAGTGGAACTTCCGTTCATCGGAAACCCCCCCCCCCCCCCCCCTCCGGTGCCACAATTGGCACCTTTCAGGGGGGAGGGGGGTGCAGATACCTGTATAATACAGGTATTTGCACCCACTTCCGGGCATAGATAGCCACAGAATCTGCTGGTATTTACACCACTTCCTGTCCCTTCTCCGGGTCCCAGAGACAGCAGGGACCGTCCCTATTGCGCAGCGCGACTCGTGCATGTGCAGTAGAGGTCCGGGAAGTGAAGACGCAAGGCTTCACTTCCATAGCGAAGATGGCGGTGGCAGCACCCGAGAGCCAAGCGTCAGATCGGCTTCCGGTGCCGACATCGCTGGCACGCTGGACAGGTGAGTGTCCATATTTTAAAAGTCAGCAGCTGTAGTATTTGTAGCTGCTGGCTTTAAAAAAAAAAAAAAAAAAAAGGCCACAATGAGTGGAGCGGGTGGATGGCATGTCTGTGTCTACTCTGCATTTGCAGAGCGGACACAGACGCAGCCCATGATACTTTTTAGCGGATCATATTGGAGGTAGAACACAAGTCGGTTTATGTCTGCTACTACTTGGAGGTGAATGGAGGGTCCAATTGGTCGGACGGTCAGACTGACCGTGTGAAAGGGGTACAAGGCTGCTTTCACACTGATGCGCTGCGGTTTACCTGCACCACGTGTGCAACGCAGTGTACCTTTTGGCTTTGTGTTGGTACGCAAGTTAAAAGCGGGACACAACAGCAGGGGAAAAGTCTTTTCTTTCTTTTTTTCTACCTTTTGGCTTTCCTGCAGTTTGCAATAGACTTCTATTATATTCTGCAGGTTTCGTGCACTTTCAGAAAGCTCACCAAACTTGCAGGTAATAATAGAAGTCTATGGCTCAGTGCAGGTAACCTGCAGGTAAACTGCTCTGCACCTTCGGAAAGCAGCCCAGTAACCACTGCTGAAAAGATATGCCCATATATACACTGTGATTTTAGTAATAAACTCACCTTTAATAAGTCTTCTTTCTATTCTATCCCAGAGCAGGAGGTTGCGGGCCACATCAGAGGGCTCAGCGGGCTACATGTGGCTCCCTGGCCACTGGTTGGGCACCCCTGATATAGACTATAAATGTGATATAAAGTCCCAAAGTGCAAAATTGCAGCGAATCCTTCTCATCTAATGTACAGAGATGTAAGGAAGAAAAATGCAGATGGGTTCAGGTGTAACAAAACACCTCCACCTGTGTCCCCACTCACCGGATCACAATGACACCCAGCTTTTCAGTCTGGGAGTCGGTACAGACTTATAACAATATCCACCGGGGATTAATGGATGGCAGGATTTAGATGATGGAAATTGGAAAATACATGATCCTTCCACGTTCGTTCTCAATCATAGGAAAACAGGTACCCATAAGAAAAGAAAGGGACCAATAGTGAAGTATGCTAGCAAAGGGAATTTATTGCACATACAAGGGCATACTTACAAACGCAAGTTTAAATATAGGCATTGGAAAGGTATAAAAACGTCAGCAAACGCCATTGTTGGCGTTCCGCAAGACCGGAAGTGAAGACAAAACCGGAAGTACATCGTGTCAATGCATTTCGCCCTCCCACAGGGCATCCTCAAAGGACCTTTGAGGACGCCCTGTGGGAGGGCAAAATGCATTGACGTGACATACTTCTGGTTTCGATAACGGCATCTGCTGCAGTTTTTATACCATTTCCATTGCCTGCTTTTGACTTATGTTTGTAAGTATGCCCCTGTATGTGCAATAAATCCCTTTTCATAGCATACTTCACTATTGGTCCCTTTTCTTTTTTCTATGGGTACCTGTTTTCTCTCATGATTGAGAATTTATTTGGAAGGATCGTTTGTTTCCCAATTTTCATCAGCCAATCCTGCCATCCAGTAATTTCCGGTGGATACTGTTACAAGTCTATTTTGACTCCCAGACTACAAAGCTGGGTGTCATCGTGATCTGGTGAGTGGGGACACATGTGGGGGTGTTTTGTCACGCCTGAACTTGTCTGCGATTTTCTGCCTTGGATCTTTGTCTATTAGATGTGGAATATCCCCTGCAACTTTACACTTTGGATGTGAAGCACCTATTTTAGTCGTTTATCACTTCCATGGTTCACATGGACTTTTGTTACATATTATATATCATTGCTTATTTGTTTTCACTTATATGGACACGTTTGTTAAGCGCTGTAATCCTTTTATTATGTTCAAGTGTGTAGCACTTTGTGTATAGCAACTTCATTCAAGTTTGATTTTGTTTTTCCTCAGCGTGAGTTTTATATATTTAGATATATATTTTTCACACTTGCACCACATGGTTTTGGTAAATCTAAAGATGAAAATCGGCAGAAAATCTGACTGTGTATGGGGCTTTAGGGATTGTTCACCCTGCTCAGCCTCATTATGTCACACATTAACATGCATTGCCTTAAGGTCGCCCAAATCGTACAAAGGTGCATGCAGTATTTTTGGCAGTACAACATACTTTATTGTGTTTTGCTGCAGCACAAGTGTGTTGAAGGTACATTGTGGTGCTAGTAGTGTAAATGGCCCCTTAGGATTTACAGTACATGCACTTAGTTTTCTGCAGTATGACTGCAGTACATAGTTTGCAGCATATGGTTATTTTTCTGCACAGCTGTTTAAGTGGATTTTTGCTGCATCTGAGCAGCACAAACCAAAAAAACGCTATTTTAATTAATTTTACTATACAAAGCATAATCCCTCATCCATCCAAGTTTCTATGCTTTATTTTGTTGAGAAATCACAGATTTTTATATACTGTCCCTGATTTTACTGAGGCTGGCAACCCTGATGGGGCCCCCTAGTGGCGCAGTGCCCGAGTGGCCCAATGGTCAGTCCGCCCCTGCTGGCCATCTTGAGTAAGGGCAAATTATTCATGTAGCATTTACTTTCATGAATCCAGCTGTCCTTAGCTCAGGCATGCATGCAGGAGAGTGTGCTTAGCTGAGGAAAAAAAAACCCTTCCTCTCTTGACCCCTCCTGAAGACTCCTGGGATGTATGACATCCTTTGCCAAGGCAAGAAACCAGGAAGTAACTGAGGAAATGTAAAGAAAAAAGTTTATTACAATTAAATCTGATATCTATTTACTAATGTTAACAGCATGAGGATTAAACATCAGTTAATTTTTATGGACAAACAGATGTAAATAATCCGTTTTACATCCGCATCCATTCAGTTACGTTTTTAAAACGGAATGGCCAGTGACCAGGTTCTTTGAAACAGAATGGATATACAGTGGGCCAAAAAAGTATTTGGTCAGCCACCAATTGTGCAAGTTCTCCCACTTAAAAAGATTAGAGGCCAGTAATTGTCATCATAGGTATACCTCAACTATGAGAGACAAAATGTGGAAACAAATCCAGACAATGGCAATGTCCGATTTTTTTTTTTTTTTTTTTTTTTTTTTTTTTAAGAATTTATTTGCAAATTATGGTGGAAAATAAGTATTTGGTCAATATCAAAAGTTCATCTCAATACTTTGTTACATATCCTTTGTTGGCAATGACAGAAGTCAAACATTTTCTGTAAGTCTTGAGAAGGTTGTCACATATTGTTGCTGGTATGTTGGCCCATCCCTCCATGCAGATCTCCTCTAGAGCAGTGATGTTTTGGGGCTGTCGCTGGGCAACACTGACTTTTAACTCCCTCCAAAGATTTTCTATGGGGTTGAGATCCGGAGACTGGCTGGGCCACTCCAGGACCTTGAAATGCTTCTTACAAAGTCACTCCTTCGTTGTCTGGGTGGTGTGTTTGTGATCAATGTCATGCTGAAAGACCCAGCCATGTTTTATCTTCAATGCCCTTGCTGCTGGGAGGAGGTTTGCCCTCAAAATCTCACATGGCCCCATTCAGTCTGTCATGTACACGGATCAGTTGTCCAGTTCCCTTTGCAGAGAAACAGCCCCAAAGCATGATGTTGCTACCCCCATGCTTCACAGTAGGTATGGTGTTCTTTGGTTGCAACTCGGCTTTCTTTCTCCTCCAAACACGACGAGTTGTGTTTCTACCAAACGGTTCTACTTTAGTTTCATCTGACCATGAGAATGACTGAACAGAAGATGCCCATGTGAGAGAGGCCTAATGCTCTCTCGCAAATATTGCTTGATTGAAAGCCTCTCAGCTCAATAAGGGGTTATTCCATTTTCTCCATGTACAATTGCGATACATTCAGACACTGCATGGGTCATTAAGAATCTTTGTACTGCATGTTCTAATGTCTGTTTTATAGGTAGGTACAAGGTGTACCCTTTGTGTCCTCCCCTTCTTTTTTTTTTTTTTTTTTTTTTTTGTGACCTGCTTGTCTGGGGGGTGGGATTCACAGACAGATTATCCTTTGAGATCATTAGGGCACATGCAATTTATCTTCTAATTTTTAAACAGCACAGGATTCATAAACAGATTGGATTAAAAGCGGAGTTCCACCCAAAAGTGGAACTTCCACTTTAAGGACTTCTAACCCCCTGACATGCCACATTTGGTATGTCCTTTTTTCTGGGGGGGGGTACCTAGTTTTGACAGGTACCCAGCTCCCATTTCCACTCGGGCCCCCTAGGTGGCTTGAGCAGAAGTTCTCCTCTCCCCCTGCAATCTTCAGTGACATGTCACAGGTCCCAGAAGATTTCCTGGCCATTAAAAACCCGCAGTGTGACTTGCGCATGCGCAGAGCACACCCGGCTGTGAAGTACCCACACTTGTGATCCCGGCTCCAGAGAGAACTGAGGGGCCGAGTAGCCTCATCGCTGGACCGTGGAACAGGTGAGTGTGTGTGTTAAAAGTCAGCAGCTACACTTTTTTTTTTTTTTTCGTAACTGTTGACTTTTAATACACACAAAACTCTGCTTTAAGTTTTTGAAAGCCTTTTAGAAGTAATGATTCTGGTCCTCTTTAGTTATTGCAAGGTTGCAATAAAGAAAAACTTTTAATCACTACTATTTATTGCCAAACTAAAGAAAACATTCAAATCTTTTTGTACTTGATTTAAAAATAACCTTTTTTGAAAAGAAGTGTCCTTTTCCTGTTGTGGTAGGATTGTGAATGGAGTCTTGTGTCTGATTTTTCTCACTCATCTTTTATACACCTCGTGACAAGATGTGTTTGTTTTTTTTTTTTCTTTTTTTGTTTTTTTCCTTTTATCACACAGGAGTCTTTGTTTTGGCAATTTAATTATTTATCTCCTCAGTTTCCTAAATGGGTCAACCCATTTATTGAAGACTTGCATAGTTCTCTCTTCCAAGTGCTTGAGGGAGGGCAGAATTATACCTGAAAAGTTGTGCAATGTATGAATGGATCTTTTGGTCCTACCAAGAATGGGGTGATCCTCCTTCTAGACTGATAATTAATTTATTTTCTGTTAATATGGAAGCCCTGAGCATCAAGACCTGTTGTAACCGAGTGCATATAAAGTATTGTATGAACTGGCGTGCTTTTATACTTGGCCATGGTGATTTGTAGAGTTATAGTGTCATTTGTGGGGTTTACAGTCTTGTGAGATGTAGTATTGTGTATCAGGCAAAGTATTATGGACACGGAAAAGGGCAGAGCACATTTTAAAGTATAGAGCTGGCATAAAATTGAAAAAAAAATATGAAACTGAAAGACAACAGTAACAACAGTCTGTATATGCAAAAGCATGCTTGCAATACTCACTGTGGAACCTAAGGGGGTTAATCCTCCATGTTGTGTAAAAAAAAAAGGCTGTTTGATCCTGTCTTCTCTGATCCTCCTTTTTCCACTGTCTCCAGTCCATTTGCTAATGTCAGAGCCCCAGGAGTCACTCTGCACAGCTTGGTGTGTATTGCTGGAAATTTTTTATTTTTTTTGGGAGGGTGCATATAAAAAGCACAGGGCCAAACAGCACTGTCCAGACAGAGTATCAGTGGTCATGCAGCCTCATAGGTCAGTCAGAGGAGAATGAAAACTCCTACAAGCTTTAACCAGTGCTCGGCCAGACACTGATACAATTCACAAGACTGCTATTTACTGCTGATAAGAAAAGTATGTAGCAGTTTATATTTACTGAAATAACTGCATTTCCATGTTCTGTGTACTGTAGGAGAAAAGATATAGTGAATGCAGGGTCCTGGGTTTAGAAACATTTTAAGGGTAGGCAGTAGACACACTGGTTGTAATGGTATGTGCAGCAGGGGCTAGTTGAGCAATAACCAGCACTGGAACGGAGTGCTCTGGCATCCAAGGTGAGGATGCCAAAGTGTACTCCCACCCCTCAACATAAAATGTAAAACTGGTATGTACAGAAGGGAATGAAGGGGTTGATGAAACATCTAGGGCAATTGTCTCAAAACTGTGGCCAAATTCAGCCCTTTGCTCACTTTTAAATAACCCTTGGGGCTTCTTAAAACCACTGACACCAATGAAGGGACACAATGCCAACCAAAGACAATGATGGGGCACCATTCCTCCCAATGACGTCAGTGATGGGGCACCATTCCTCCCAATGACGTCGGTGATGGGGCACCATTCCTCCCAATGACGTCAGTGATGGGACACCATTCCTCCCAATGATGGGATACCCTTCATCCCACTGACACCAACGATGGGGCACTATTGCTTCCACTGACCCCAAATATGAGGCATTGCTTACTCTCACTTGATCTAGGGGTTCACTAACTTTAACTACAAATTTTAGGGTTTATCATACTTTTAGTGTTTATGGCAAATTGTATTCTATGATTTGTCCCTTTTTTTTTTTTTTTTTTTATAAAGGCGCTAGATCATGTTTTTTTTTTTTGTTTTTTTTACGCTACAAGCAGTAACAAACACAAATTTAAGGGTCCATGCACACTAGGCAGCAGAAAACATTCCAGAACTGCTGGCAGAAAAAAATAGCATAATAAATGCTCCTATTGAGCATTCTATACACACATTTAAGTACATAGATGAGCATAGGTGAGTAGAAAAAATGGAAGTAAGCAAAACCACAGCACTACTGAAGCACACAAATGACTACCAAGGGGAACTGAGCATTAGGCTGGGTTCCACTAGAAGACACAGCGGCTCACAGCAGGAGTCCGGAGTGACTCCATTCACCATTGCAGGTCTGATTTCAGACCGAATTGTGGGCTCAATTTGGACCCGAAACGGACAAATGACGCACAGGACTCCTGTGCATTATGCACCAGAGCTGCTGCGGAGATGTGTGACCCGGCTTCAGAGAGCCAGTCACAATCTCCTGCTATGCGACTTGGAAATTCTTCTAAATGCAATCTGTAAAAAAAAGTGGCGTTAAGAATAAAATGATTGCACTCACTGTATATAGGTAGGTAGTGTGCATGTCATCCTTAGGAGTGTCTCAGATCTCAGCAGCAAGCTGATGGTGTAGGCAGAGTGGTGCTAGGAAGTGGCTGGGCATCAGTCAGTAAGCAGCTGGATAAATATGAAGGCTACTGTGTGCTGGGGGGCCTGGAACGCAAGCTAATCTGGCTGTGTGGAGGTTTCCGGATCTTCACAGCCTGCTCGGCATAGATCGGCAGGGCTCAAAAAAATGTTCATTAAAAAATGCTTGTCACGTCTAAACACTGTTTCTGCAGGCCAAGCGTTTTTTCTGCCCAAATGCTTCTTTCAAAAATGTGCTTGTGATGTTTGTTTTTATTTATTTTTTATTTTTTCCTGCTTGTAAATGCTCCTCTAGGAATTACCTGTAAATGCCAAAATGTGCGTGGGCATAGTTTCCTCTACAGGCTAAAATAAATAAAAAAAACTCCAAATGCCTGCTGTGTAAGCAGCATTTTTTTATGCTCAGTGTGTTTTTTTTATTTTTTATTTTTTTGTTTGTTTTTTTATACAAATGATAAAAAGGAAAATCTGCAACAAAAAATTTAAAGGGAATTCCTAGTTTTGATATTTTACCAGCTGACCATAAAATGACATGATCCTGTCCAGGAACAATGGTGCATTGTTTTGGGCAGTTGTTCCAGCATACATATGTAAATATATTTAAAAAAAATAATAGAATAAAGTGGTACTCGAATTGTGCCTCAGAGGAGTACAAAAAATTGAAAGACAATATAATTATACAAAAATAAACAAACTTTTATTTTCTAAAAAAACAACAAATTTAAGATACATTACAGTCTTAATAATTCAATTTGAGTTCAGGGATGTGCTAGTTCCCAGCAGGTTATACAGAAAATTGCCTACGCATTTCGTGGGTGATTCCTCTTCTTCAGGGCCTTGAGGATAGCACGGATGTAAACGTCTTGTGAATTCTACAAATAGTATTGATGAATGTACCATATATCATATAACGTAAATACATAATGATGCAGTCAGCACAGATATCTTAATCTATTTGTCGTTGCATACACTTATATCAGAAAATATAAACATTACAACAAATATTGATAAGATTCCTATACCACATTAAAAAATATTAAATCTATAAATCTAGTTATATATATATATATATATATATATATATATATATATATATATATATATATATATATATATATATATATATATATATATATATAATATATAACACCCAAAAGTGTACTGACATTTTTTTACACATAGTAACAAATGCAAAAGGTCAAAAATGGATAAAACCAGATAACTATGTAGCAAATAGAGTGCAAAATTTCCATGGCATGCCCCCCGATTTGCCAAAAAAAGACCGCAAATGGAGAACGCCAGCTCAGTGGGAAAGGTGAGGCCTGGGAGCCACCTGGGTAGACAAAAATAAATAAAAGAAATATTAGTCTGAGAGGAAAGACAGCTAGTGAGTGAAAAAGCATGTGTTAAAAAAATAAATAAATAAATAAATTCAAAGTCAAAGTCAAATTTTTACACATGCTTTTTCACTCACTAGCCGTCTTTCCTTTCAGACTAATATTCTTTTTGTCTGTTTGGATTAGACTACTCTTGGCTGCAAACCAGACTCCCCTTTCCACTCTGGGATGTGTTTTAAAAGTTTATACACAAACCACCTTTCATCACAATTGAAAACGATTCAAATTTCTTTGGAAATGATCACTTCTGTGCCCCCAGTGGTGCTTCGACTCCACAATTAGGTTTGTCCTAATTTCCACGCTCTCACTTGGTAGGCTAACTTTAACACACACACACATAATTTTTTTTGTTTTTTTGACCACCGTATTTATTATTATTATTATTATATATTTTTTTTTTTTTCACCAATCAACTTTTTGCACATATATAGGAGCCCCTCCATTTTTGTCTGCCCAGGTAGGGAGAAGTATTCCCACAGGCTCCCACGCCTCACCTGTCCCATTGAGCCGGTGTTCTCAATTTGCGGTCTTTTTTGGTGAGTCGAGGGGCATGCCATGGAAATTTTGCACTCTATTTGCTACATAGTTATCCGGTTTTATCCATTTTGACCTTTTTGTGTTTGAGATTTTATATATAGATGGAGATAGATATATATATATATATATCTCTATCATCTCTATCATCTCTATCTCTATCTCTATCATCTCTATCTCTATCTCTATCATCTCTATCATCTCTATCTCTATCATCTCTATCTCTATCATCTCTATCTCTATCTCTATCATCTCTATCTCTATCATCTCTATCCTCATTTAATGTGGTATAGGAATCTTATCGGTATTTGTTGTAATGTTTTATATTTTCTGATATAAGTGTGTGTAAAGACAAATAGATTAACATATCTGCTGGTTGCATCATTATGTATTTGCATTAATTATATGGTATATTCATTAACACTCTGTGTTGGACAGGTATCTGCCCCTCCCCTCTGAAAGGTGCCAAATGTGACACCGGAACGGGGGGAGGAATGGTCAGTTCCATTTTTGTGTGGAACTCCGCTTTAACAAACCAAAGCAGCTGCCTGATCAGCGTTGCCAACATATCACATAATACTGGCTTGCTTTCATCTAAGGTTTAAGTATAAACAGCTTGTGAATTTTGTGGTCACTCTATTCCTTTGAGAGATTGGTGCATGAATAAGGCATGTTGGGTCTGGTTGTCAAGTGAGAGATAAATAATAGATGACTGGAGATATACACCTTACTCTGCATAATGTACACATTACTAATTATTAAAGGAGAACTAGACTTAAAGATAAAGGAAGCTGCCTTCTGACAATGCTTAAAGGCAGGGGTTGACAAATTTGCTTGGAATCTAGGAGCCAGCTTAAAAGGTTAGGAGCCAGGTCCGTGACGGCAATCAGGACCTGTCCCTGGCCTGACATGGAGACGAGTGAGGGGAAGATAGCAGCGCCCCCCCGTCTCCAAGTCATTGCCCATAGCTCTTAGAGGGACATTTTATTTATTTTTTTCAAATGACAATTTTTTTTCCAATTGCATTTTAGTGTAAATATGAGATCCGAGGTCTCTCTGACCCCAGATCTCATATTTAAGAGGACCTGTCATGCTTTTTCTATTACAAGGGATTTTTACATTCCTTGTAATAAGAATAAAAGTGACACAACATTTTTTTTAAAAGAACAGTGGAAAAAAAAAAAAGTTAAAATAAGCAGAAAAAATAATAATTTTTAAACGCGCCCTGTCCTGCCCGCATATAAAATCGGTGTTCGAACCACACATAGGAGGTAGCGCCGTGATCGGTAGAGCGAGAGCAATAATTCTAGCCCCAGACCTCCTCTGTAACTCAAAACGTGCAACCTGTAGAATTTTTTTAAACGTCGCCTATGGAGATTTTAAAGGGTAAAAGTTTGTCGCCATTCCATGAGCGGGTGCAATTTTAAAGCGTGACATGTTGGGTATCAATTTACTCGGCGTAACATTATCTTTCACAATATAAAAAATAATTGGGCTAACTTTACTGTTGTCTTATTTTTTTATTAACTAAATTATTTTTCCCAACAAAAGTGCGCTTGTAAGTCCGCTGCACAAATACGGTGTGACAGACAGTATTGCAACAACCACCATTTTATTCTCTAGGGTGTTAGAATAAAAAATATATATAATGTTTAGGGGGTTCTAAATAAAGGGAAGAAGAGGCAGGTAATATAAAACAGGCAGAGGAAGCTTCATTAGCATTGCTGGTTTGTCATACCAACGGCGACCACAAGAGGGCGCCAGATTCCATAAGGAATCATAGGACCGCAGAAGGCCTCAAAGCCACGGCCTAAATTTTCGGCCGCCGGCGGAACGGCCCGACGCGATCACGCTGGGGGGGTCCACAGAGACAGGATACCCCCAGCTGTGCTGCCCCAGGCGCGAGGTCGCTATTTCTAGTCGCCAATGCGACCTGGCGCCCGGGTTTTGTCGAGCCCTGCTTAAAGGAGTTGTGAAGTCTCAAGGTTTTTCACCTTAATGCATTCTATGCATTTAGGTGAAAAACCTTCTGTGCTGCAGCTGCCCCCCAAATTCCCTCTTTTTCTTACCTGAACCTGATCATTCAATCGATGATCAGCCGCTGTTTTGGGTCCTCCATTGGATAGATCGATAGCAGCAGGAGCCATTGGCTCCCGCTGCTGTCAAATCCAGTGACCTGGGAACCGGGTCAAGTGCTGCTGTCTGTGTCAATGGACGCAGTAGCAGGACTAGGGTGCGTGCCCGCACGAGTGCCCCCTTGGAAACCGACTCTCGGGGGAAGAGGAGGAGCCAGGGGACCCCAGAAAAGGAGGATCAGGGCTGTTCTGTGCAAAACCCTTGCACAGAGCAGGTACGTATGACATGTTTGTAAAGGTCTGTTTTTATTTAAAAAAATAAATAAATCACTTTAACCACTTGCCGCCCGCCCTATAACAAAATGACGGTGGCAAAGTGGTTTCATAATCCTGATCCTGATCGGACGTCATATGACGTGATCAGGATTATGAGCCGCTGCGTGCCCCCGGGGGCGCGCATCGCGGCGATCGTTGTTGCGGGGTGTCAGTCTGACAACCTGCAACTACGATCTCGGTAAAGAGTCTCCGACGGAGACTCTTTACCACGTGATCAGCCGTGTCCAATCACGGCTGATCACAGTGTAAATAGGGAAAGCCGGTGATCGGCTTTTCCTCACTCGCGTCTGTCAGACGCGAGTAGGAGAGCCGATCGGCTGCTCCTCTGACGGGGGGCCTGTGCTGATCGATTATCAGCACAGCCCCCCCCCCCCCCAAGGATGCCCACATTGGACCACCAGGGATGCCCAGGACAAGGTATGCCACCCTAGACCACCAGGGATTCCAGTCAGTGCCACAATGGATGCCAATTAGTGCCCACAATGGGCATCACTGATTGGCATGCATTATTGTTTGGCACTGATTGGCATCCATTAGTACAGTATATTATAATACAATGCCGCCTATCAGTTCCCATCTGTGCCGCCTATCAGTGCCCATCCATGCCACCTATCAGTGCCGCCTACCCATGCCCACCTGTGGCGCCTATCCATGCCCATCCATGCCGCCCATCCATGCCAATCTGTGCCAGCTATCAGTGCCAATTTATGCCACCTATAAGTGCCCATCCGTGCCACATATGTGTCCATCAATGCCACCTCATCAGTGCCACTTCATTGGTGCCACCTCATCTGTGCCCATCAGGACCACCTTATTGCCCATCAGTGAAGGAGAAAACTTACTTATTTACAAAGTTTTGAAACTGAAACAAAAAAAACATATTTTTTTTTTCCAAATTTTTGGTATTTTTTTATTTGTTTAGCAAAAAATTCAAAACCGCAGAGGTGATCAAATACCACCAAAAGAAAGCTCTATTTGTGGGGAAAAAATGATAAAAACTTCATTTGGGTACAGTGTAGCATGACCGCGCAATTGTCATTCAAAGTGCGACAGCGCTGAAAGCTCAAAATTGGTCTGGGCAGGAAGGTGTTTAAGTGCCTGGTATTGAAGTGGTTAAAGTGTTACTAAACCCAGTACCCGGCATTCACTATATCTAGTCTCCCACATTACACAAAACATGGTAATGCAATTATTTTAGTAAACATAAACTGCTAAATACCTTTTTCTTATCAGCAGTCTTGTCTCCTATCAGTGTCTAGTTAAAGCTTGTAGCAGGAGTTTTCATTCTCTCATGATTGTCCTATGAGGATGCAGCACCCCTGACTCTGTCTGTGCAGTGCTGATTGGTCCTTTGCTGATCACATGCACTCGTCCAAGAAAAAATAAAAAAAACCTCTTTAGCAATGCCCACCAAACTGGCAGCCTGTCTCCTAGCCTCTTTACTATCTGGAGATGGTTTGGGGACTCTGGAAGAAGGGGAGGATCAGAGAAGACCAGATCAAACCACTTTTTTTTAAACAATACATATGATTAACCCCTTTAAGTTCCACAGTGAGTATAACCAGCATGCTTTACTGCATATACAGACTGATTTAATGTTGTGGGTTTGATAACACTCCAGAGCCTGGTCTCAATACTTTGAATCACTGACCCAAAACAAACACACACACACACACACACACACACACACACACACACACACACACACACACACACACACACACACACACACACACACACACACACACACACACACACACACACACACACACACACACACACACACACACACACACACACATTCAGGCTGGAGAGGAGTCGGTACTCATAGTCTGCATTCTTGTACCAGGGATGTGAGTCATGCAGACATACCGTCTGTTTTAAAATAGCTCTACTGTCATGTATAGAGCTGTAAATGATTGTGGACCTGAACTCATAAGTGACAATTTAGAGTTTTTTATCTGAAACATCTACAAATGTTAATTGTTACTAAACACTACCCTTTTTTGCCTTGAATTTCTCCAGAAAAATAGCAGTGCACTTGTTGACATATCCTAGATACTCGTATACTTACAGCCTCATAGCTATATATCTAAGGCAATTTACTCCTAGTCTTGTGCTCACTGTTCTCTTGTTTAAAAAGAAAGCTGTACCTGAGGACCTGCACTGCATGCATCTCCCTTCTTCTGATTCGTTAATTCTGCAGACATTTCTTGTACTGCTTGTTGGTCATTCCCTCTCTAGTTGTCAGATCACCAGTCAGTCATAGGGAGGTGGTTCTGACACAAAGAAGCCAAATACTGTACCTGTTAGGGTGACTGCCATTAGTAAATCACTAATGGGGAAACGATCAGCTTCAGGGAGCCTACTGGCAATATTAGTGACCAGTCTTTTTTGCCTTTTTCTTGCATTTTTTTTTTGGCACTTTTTCTACAGATTAGTTTCTCTTTAAAACTCTAATGCCGCATGCACGCGAGTGGACTAGGTCCGACGGTCTTTCCGACGTACTTTCGGCAGCATTCCGATGGACTTTCTGAATGAACGGACTTGGCCACACACAATCACACCAAAGTCTGACGGATTCTAACGTGATGACGTACGACCGGACTAGAAGTTCATAGCCAGTAGCCAATAGCTGCCCTAGCATCGGTTTTCATCCATCGGACCAGCATACACACAAGCGGATTTCTCTATAGGAACTGGGTCTGGCGGCATTCCGGCGAAATAATTTGAAACATGTTCTATTTCTAAAGTCCGTCAGATTTTTGAACAGCAAAGGTCCAATGGAGCCCACACACCATCAAATTGTCCGACAGATTTTCTCTGTCGGACCTTTGCTGTCAAAGTCCAGTCGTGTGTACGTGGCATAAGAGCCCTTAAACACTGAAAGCACCCGGGCGTCGGCCGCTTGCTGAGAGGCTGAGCCAGCTGCTGCTCCAGGCTTCTCAGTGGATCCCAACCATATGGTCGGGATCTATTCAGAGCCTAAACCGACTCTGTGACGTCAGCCGACAGCGGGCTTTAACTCTAGCTTAAAGAGGAGTTCCACCCAAAAATGTAACTTCTGCTTTAAGCACTCCTCACCCCCTTACATACCACATTTGGCATGTAACTTTTTTTGGGGGGGGGGGGGGGTGGAGGCTTCATTCGCAGTGGGACTTCCTGTCCCACTTCCTCCTTCCGCCCAGGGACCGCCTAGGCGACTCCTCCTTTCGCCTTAGGTGGCCCCTCCCTCTAGGTGATCTCCTGGGACACGTGACAGGTCCCAGGAGATCGCCTGTCCACTCTGGGAGCGCAGCGCGACTCGCGCATGCGCCGTGCGGGTCCGGCCGTGAAGCCTAAAGCTGTCACAGCCGGGTGCCCAGAGTGGCAGTGGAGGCGCGGGGGAAGAGGAGTGACACCCCGTTCAGTTGCATCGCTGGGCCGTGGAACAGGTGTCTGTTTATTAAAAGTCAGCAACTACACTTTTTGTAGCTGCTGACTTTTAATAAACCTAAAAAGCCTGGAACTCCCCTTTTAAAACGGGTGACAGGAGTGCAGAACGAACTGCATTCCTGTGATCCATGGAAGCTTTGGCTATATTTCTCCTTTTAATGTCTCGCTTTTATTTAATCTTTGTAGTTCTTTACTCCTACATCTTATGACTTTTTTTGTTGGCAAAGGCCTTATAAATAGTAGCTTCTCTCATTGAAAATGCTGGTTTGTGAGCTCATATTGCAGCGGTCTGAGCTGGCACAAGTGTCTTTCCATAGACCTGTATTGTAGAGAAGAGGAGGGAGTATCTGAACAGTTTTGGGAACTGACTGCAGAGTGCAGTTGATCTGACTAGTGACTATTGAGCTGCACACGGACACCCTTACCACCTGCTGTGACAATAAAGTGTAGGTGTCTATCAGACTAGGTTGTAGAAGAACACGCATAGATGCATGGGGAGAGTATACAAACGACCTGCATGTACTGCACTTGGTGGGATCTGAACCTAGAAATCCCAGTGCAGCCAGGCAAAAATGTTACTGTATTGCTTCTGTGCTGGTTAACCAGTTAGTCATCCTATTCCAGTTTTAATAAATCTCAAACATGTATTTCTTAATAAAATCAGTTTTATGTCACTTAATTAATATTTTCTTTTCTCAGGGCACAAAGCATAATTCCTAAGGCGTACAGAGGATAGGAACAGATGGAAAGCTGTTCGGGCTGCATGGAGTCGAGCTATGTCACTGCATGCCGGTGTACTTTCATGCCAGATGGGATTTATTGAACAGATGACATATTTCTCTGGGATATGACTGTCAAGATGCCGTCTGGTAATTCGCAATCCCCGGAGGAGTCTAAAGCTCTCCTGTCTCCGGAGAAATTGAAGGGTAAAAGTCCTTATCATGTTGGACCTCTCTTCCCGCATCGAGCTGAGAGGATTGTCATCACCCGAAGTGACAGTGTTCCAGAAGAGAATGTACTGCAGATCACCATCACAGAAACCACCACTATCGAGTCTGACTTGGGAGTTTTCAACTCTAGAGCCCTCATCTACCTCACTTTATGGTTTTTCTTCAGCTTTTGTACACTATTCCTCAATAAATACATCCTCACCTTATTGGAGGGGGAGCCGAGCATGTTAGGTAAGCTTCTGTGGATTGCTAATATCTTATTACTTGACAGCTCAGAGCTGTCAACAGGGTTTCCAGTTTAACAGTACATTTGTTAGCAGTTTAAGAATATTTTCTTGCTAAGTTTTGAAGCGTATCTAAACTCAAAAATATAAATTTATTGCAACTTACCATTCCTTAGATGAAGTGCCTGCATTCGTTTTCTGTTTTTCAGGCTTTTTTTTTTTTTTTTTTTTTTCACCTGGTGATCCTGCAAATAACGCACTTCCTGTCCCTAGGTGACCATGCTCCACTCCTCCAGAAATAGTCACTGACCAAATAAAAAACAAACAAAAAATTGTTAATCGGCCACCCACTCCCATCATGCCTCAGTTTTTTGCTACTGTTCTAGGAGAATTGCTGTATTCTGCCCTCTTCTGCTGTCGAGATTCTTCAATATTGCTGAGCTTCGACAAGTTCCTAGACGCAGTTTTCCAAATCAGGTTGGCTAATACTCCGCATAGCTTTGGAACCTATATCCAGACTGCCACGAAGAAGATGCAGGGCTCATCTGTTATGTGACCTTTCGGCACTGGGCTTTGCTTGGGATACTTTCCAGGTCACCTAATGTGTTGTGTACTTTAGCTGCAGAATGCTTCACAGGTCCATGGGGCTATGCTACACCTACCGGTAGAAGCATGTCCCTGAAGGCCTATTGAGGTATGCTTGCTTGAGGGGAAAAGATCACCTGTAAGGGTATTGCTGACACCTGTTGCGCTTGTGACCACAGGGCGCCTTGCTGAACTCTGGTATGGTATGTCAGAGTTTTGCCCTTTTGGGAGCTATTGTGTGTGTTTTTGCTGTTATTGCCATATCTTAAGCTTGAATTGTGTTGCTTGTGCACTTTTGCAGTGCCTGTGCAGCTGCCTTCCTGTTGCATGCTCTCTCACTGCCATTCTTGCCTTCTGCTGTGTATTGTCATCCTCCTTTCCTGCAACCAGACATCAGGTTCCTGTCTGCTGCCTACAGGCACTTGGTCACAGATGCACAGATAGCTCTCTCTGCGCCTGTGGCTGTTTTTCTGAGTAACCCCTTTGAGGGACTATGTGATCTCTTTGGGACAATATGTCGGATCATTGAGGAATCTGTCAGCTAACATTAGTCCGGAGGTAGAGCAACCAGTGTCTGAATTCTCTAGAATTTCCAGCATGCGCTCAATATACAGTCCCCAACCTGTCAAAATCTTCCCAGTACATTTTGCTCTTGAAACTGGTTTGGTATAGTGATTTGGCCTAATACTTAATAGTTCTGTAAGAAGTGCTGAATTCTCTTTTGTTGACCCAGCTAATTCCTGTCTTAATAAGTAGGTCCTACCCTTCAACCGGTTATTCCTGTCATGTCCATCTGCAAGACCCTGACAGTATGACCCAGGGATATGTCTGGGGACCGGAGATCCACCCTTACTGGTCCCTTTGGAGTTTTGCCTGTAGCCATGCACTATTGTGTTGATGTGCTTGCAAATCTCATGCCTTTTACCTAGAATAGGTCTGTCTGTGCAAATGCAGAGCACTCTTTGGCTCAAATGCTGATCTGTAGAATACCAGTGTAAGAAGCGCTTGCTGTGTATGCTCTTTAATGGCAAGTGCCTTTTTTTTTTTTTTTTTTTTTTGCTGCCTCTCTAGATAACTTTATTAGTCACAAAGTGGAAGAACACCCTTTTACCTTAACAAAAGAAGGCTAAACCTCAGACTGGAAAATCCACCACATCTGAAACTAAGAAGACTTCCTTTTGTTTCTCACAGTCTGTTAGGCCCGAGGCCAAACCTGGGACTCCGTTCCATCACAAGACTTGGACTCCCAATGCCTCCAAGCTGTGACCAAAGTTCTATAAGTGGGGGGGACATTGGTTGGCGGTTGCTAACACCTGGTCTGAAAACATCTCGGACTCATGGATGATGGATGTAGTGTCTAGAAGTTACATGCTAAAATTTCAAGCTCTACCTCTGCCTGCTTCATGTTGTTTAACCTGATATCCATGCAGAGACTAGCAGACCTCCACACTGCTTTTGGCACAAATCCTGTCTCAGGGCATCCTCATTTTTAGTGTTTTAAAGCGGAGGTCCACCCTAAAATGGACCTTCCACTCATCGGATTCCTCCCCCCCTCCGGCGCCACAATTGGCACCTTTCAGGGGGGAGGGGGGTGCAGTTACCTGGATAATCCAGGTAACTGCACCCACTTCCGGGCTAGCTCTCTGCGGAAAGGGGCGTACATTACGCCCCTTTCCGCAAGTGCCCGCCCCCTTCCGCAAGTGCCCTGCTGGGAAACGCACAGATCCCAGAGGCAGCGGGGACCGTCCTCATTGCGCAGCGCGGCTCGCGCATGCGCAGTAGGGAACCGGGAAATGAAGCCGAAAGGCTCCATTTCCTGATTCCCATACCCAAGATGGCGGCGGCAGCACTCGAGTGTCGATCTAGAGATCGGCTTCGGGTGCCAACATCGCGGGCGCGCTGGACAGGTAAGTGTCACTATTTTAAAAGTCAGCAGCTGCAGTATTTGTAGCTGCTGACTTTAAAAAAAAAAAAAAAACGCGGAGTCCCGGCGGACTCCCGCTTTAACTCCATCCTGTTTACTCTCCCCAAAGCAAAAGTGGGCATTTGCCCTATCCTGGATTAAAAGGCCTTTAAGTTCACCTGTTCAGGTGCAAAAACGTTGTATTGAATCTATCAGGTCAGTCATTGCCTTATTCCACCCAGGGGACTTTATGGCCTAGGTGGACATTAAGGATGCATTCTTGCATATCCCTATCTATCCAGCATGCCAGTTAAACCTGCATTTTGCAGTGGGCTTATAAACACTACCATTTCATATCCTTCCCATTTTTGGCCTGTCCATAGCTCCTCTTCTCCGAGGTGCCTATACTCTTTGCTTACTCTTCCTCATTCCCAGGGCATCCCGTGGTTCTCAACCTGGGGGTCGGGACCCCCTTAGGGGTCGAATGATGATTTGCCAGGGATCACTGAATCCCCGCTTGCTAATGTGGTATATTTTTTTTCATTTTTTTTTTTAAGAGGGCCCCCACACAAATATATATAGCGCGCTCCAATGCCAGGTAATTTGTTTACATCCTGTTGTGTCTGTGGGGAATTTTGAAACGCTTTCAGAAAATGCACTAAAACTGCTTGATGCAATGTGGCAAAGTGCCAGTAACCCACACACAAGTCGTAGGTACACTGCTCTACGCCCATGGTGTGAGAAAACTGCATTGCATCAGTATGAAAGTGCCCTGGGGGTTCATGCACACTGCTGCTCCTAGCTTTCGTCACTTTTTTGCCTAAGCCTCTGAGCTCCCCTCAATAAAAGGCTATGTGACCTTGCACACACATGGCTTTTAGAGGAGTAGGAGTGTCAAGACAAGTTTAGGCACTTTTTTTTGTGCGTAAAAGCTCCTCTCCTGAACCCAGAAGAATCTAGGTTCAGGAGAGGAGCTTTTTGGCACACAAAAGTGGCTAAACGCGTCTTGACGCTCCTATGCGCTTTGCGCATTTAGTGCTTGAGCATTTCTTAATTTCCTTGGCCAAAATGTAATTACAATTCTGGCCAATGAAATAAATGCCCAAATGCGCCTGAGCGTGTTTGAAAAACTGTGGCTTAGGTATGTTTTTAACTCAGATCTTTCCTGTCAGAAGAAACTGTTTACAATAAAACCGTGTGCATGATGCCTTGGTGCCAACACAGAGAAAATGCTCACTATTAGTAAAACACTAAAATAAAACACTTTAATTTAAAATGTAAATAAAGTACACACAGTCAAAGTGTTGAATTAGCCCTGACAAAGCAGCATTTGAGATCTCCTGAAATTACACCCACATCATCCACTGATCCAATCGCAGCTATTCTTTTTACAAAACAGAATCTGACGGCAGCAAGCAGCGGCTTTCACCAGCTCACTCATCTGGACACTGCAGTGCTTCTCACCCACTTACTGAAAAGAAGGCTGATCCTTAATACATAGAACTCCAGTGTCGGTGGGTAGCAAACAAGTGAGCTCATGCTTTTCCCAGAGCTGTCATAGACTGGATGATGCCAAGTCAAATTCAGGTCCTAATATTTCTTGTGTTTTAAAAAAAGATATTTTATATATAAATGAATACAGTCCCTGTTTCTATTTCAGGTGCTGTACAAATGCTGATGACCACTTTTATTGGGTGCATCAAGATGTTCATTCCCTGCTGTCTGTACCAGCACAAAGCACGACTCAATTATCCTCCAAACTTCCTAATGATCATGCTGTTTGTTGGTCTCATGAGGTAAATTTACAAAGTGGTGGTTATTACTGTACAGGGTACATTTCCAGGGCAGTGTAATGCCTACTGTGGAAGAGGGTAATCTGGGATGCCTTCTATGGACAGGGTTGCATTCTCCAACACCTGTATAATGGAAGAACTGAACTTTAGCCCAGATTTTACATGTCGTCTAATGTATCCATTCACTATTGCAGCATTTGAACCCAGTTCTAAGGCCCCTTTCACACTTTTGCGACATGAAAGCCGCGTGACTTTGACACGACTTGAAGCAATGCCTTTATAATGTTGAGGTCTAGGGACCTTAAGTTGGCTCAAAGTCGGACCAAAGTAGTGCAGGGACTACATTGAAGTGGCTGTGATTTGAAGTTGCACAGATATGAATGATACTCATTGAAAATCATGGAGTGCGACTTGTCATGCGCCTTTGCAGTCCCAAGTCTCAAGACAAATCACACAAGTGTGAAAGGGGCCTTAGACTTTAGATTGTCTGATCAATGCAGGAAACTGTCACCTAGTTTTGTAGCACATCTCCTTTCCCACAGTAGAACTCTAGGGTTTGGAATGGATGTCTAAGCTAAATTCACTCCTTATCTCAATATTATCCTACCGTTCTGTGTATGTGAGCAGTTTAGGTCTTGTTTTTGTATCACGGTGTACAACTTATTAGTTTGTTTTTAAATGCATAGGTTTGAGCCGGGATATGCCCAGAGGCTCTATGTTGTAACGCTCTCTATTTCTCTTGAAAATTCAATAAAAAGTATTTAAAAAAATAAGTTTACAAGAGGGTCTGAGATTGAAGCATCACATTGAAAGTTAATTATCCAGATATAGATTTATTCCAAACGGGGATAAAAGCTTATATCACAAAGCTAATGCATTTCTGGGGTCAGAAAGCGTAAACCAGCTGCTGACAGACTTTGTGCTTTAATGCTTGTCCAGCTTAAGTCCCTCGCGACCACCTATGTACCGGCTAAAAAACAAGGGGGCTTTACCGTCTACAAGCTGCACATATGTGTCACTGGGTGGCTGCTGA
Organism: Lithobates pipiens; assembly: GCF_037356315.1. Lineage (NCBI taxonomy): Eukaryota > Metazoa > Chordata > Amphibia > Anura > Ranidae > Lithobates > Lithobates pipiens. The sequence goes on along the minus strand of NW_027507788.1, from coordinate 143,723,276 downwards.
TTTCAACCACTCTTGGAAGACGGCCCTTGGTTCCCCCCCAGCATTCAGAACTTTTCTTAAGGGATTTTTTCGGGGCAGGCAGAAAGGGGTTAAAGTCCACATTCAGTCCAGTATGTACAATCTTTCTCCAAGCCCTGATGAGTAAGGTGTTTTCTGAGGTCTGAATGTGTTGGCTTTGTGATAATAAAGTCTTTTATCTTTGTTTTGAACAGATCTGTATCTTTTGACACTTCATTCCCAGTCTCTCTCTGTTTGCAAACCAGTTAAACAGTGAAAATCTATTGGTGCGAAGAAGATGCCTGTCCAAACTCCCGATACCCTAGCCAAATATTACTATTCCTCTCTTAATATTAATATAATCCAGGTTCCAGCACCACCCTTCCATTTTTCTGAAGTACCTAGTGTTTATATACACACTTGCTCATCTGCTCTGTGGTTTTGCACAGAGTGGTCTCTTTCCTCCTCTTCTCAGGTTCCCCCCGGTGCTTTCAGCTCTTAAAAGCCCTTTCCTATAGTGGCACACATGCTGGCTCGAAGCAGGGCTGTCTGCATCTATTAACACACACAGTGCAGCCTGGGCTCCAACCCCTACTCTTTCCTCACTGGATTTGGTCGACAATGGCTAAGCCAAGGTTTCCCGCTTCAACCACTATGTCCAGTGAGTAAAGAGAGCAGCGCTGCTGCTCTCGGGCACAGCTCTGGATTGAGATTGAGCTCATGTAAGTATTTAGGGGGTGCTTGGGGGAATCTGATCATAGGATTTTTCTTAATGCAAAAAAATGCAGTGAGAAAAAAAACCTTAAAGTGTTGCTAAAGCCTCAACCATAAAATCGGTCTATATATGCAGTATAGCATGCTTGTTATACTCACTGAGGAACCTAAGGGGTTATTCCTCTTCATTCTGTATTAAGGCTGTGTGATCCTGTCTTCTCTGATCCTCCCCTTCTTCCACTGTCCCCTAATTATTTTTTGATAATAGAGGCTAGGGGAAGAGCTGCACACGCTCAGTTTGGTGTGTGTTGCTAAAGAGTATTTGTTTTCTCTTGGGATATGATATGGATTGCATATGATCAGCACAGGGCACATAGGCACTGTCCAGACAGAGGGTCGGGGGAGAATGAAAACTCCTTTGCTAGCAAATGTTACAAGTCACATGGCTGCTATATATTGCTGATGAGGAAAATGTATTTAGCAGTTTATATTTACTAAAATAATTACATTTTCCGTGTTCTGTGTACTGTGGGAGACCAGATATAGTGAATGCAGGTTCTGCGTTTAGTAACACTTTAACCACATGCCGACCAGCGCACGACAATATACGTCGGCACAATGGCATGGCTGGGCAAATGGGTTCGTCCCCTTTAAATTGCTGCATTGTGGGCCCTCGCCGCCAGCAGGGAGCCCGCCGCCTACTCTGTGACCGTGCCCGTGGCTCCCGCGGACTCTATGTTCGCCAGAGGCCAGCGATCGTGTCACGAAGTGGCAGAACGGGGAGATGCCTATGTAAACAAGGCATTTCCCTGTTCTGCCTAGCAACATGACAGAGATCTACTGCTCCCTGTCACCTGGAGCAGTGATCTGTCATGTTCTAGTGAGGCAATCACCCCCACAGTTAGAATCACTCCCTAGGACACACTTAACCCCTTGATTGCCCTCTAGTTAGTGTTTAAACCCTTCCAGTGTCGTTTACACAATAATCTGTGCATTTTTATAGCACCGATCGCTGTATAAGTGACAAAGGTCCCAAAATAATGTCAAGTGTCCAATGTTTCCCCCATATTTCACAGTCATAAAAATCACAGATCGCCGCCATTGCTAATAAAAAAGGAAATTTATAATGAAAACAATAAAAATGTCTATAACTTTTGTGCAAACCAATCAATAACACTTATTGCAAATTTTTTTTTTTGTTTTAGGCCGATATGTATTATTCTGCATATTTTTGGTAAACTGAGAGAATTTTTTTTTATATATTTTTTTGGGGATATTTATTATAGCAAAAAGTAAAAAAAATTGCCTTTTATTCAAAATTGTCACTCTTGTTTGTTTATAGTGCAAAAAATAAAAACCACAGATGTGATCAAATACCACCAAAAGAAAGCTCTATTTGTGGGAAAAAAGAGGACGTCAATTTTGTTTGGGAGCCACGTCGCATGACCGCGCAATTGTCAGTTAAAGCGATGCAGTGCCGTATCGCCAAAAGTGCTCTGGTCAGGAAGGGGGTAAATCCTTCCGGGGCTGAAGTGGTTAAAGTAGAAGTTCAGCCAAAACCTAACAATCTCTAAACCTACTTGCAGTCACATCCTAAGCCTAATCTAGCTAGCCCTGTAAAGAAGAAATCACTATACCTGCCTGTTCTGTAGCCACTAGATTGGCTTCAGAAAAGGTATGCATAGCGATTTTATTTATTTTTATTTTTTTTCTCTCTTTTATAGGGTTAGCTAGATCAGTTTTAGAATGTGGCTGAGAGTGGATTTAGCATTAACGTTTTTGACTGAACTACCGCTTTAAAATCACTTTAACCACTTCAGCCCCGGACCATTTTGCTGGCCAAAGACCAGACCACTTTTTGCGATTCGGCACTGTGTCGCTTTGACAATTGCGCGGTCGTGCGACGTGGCTCCCAAACAAAATTGACGTCCTTTTTTTTTCCCCACAAATAGAGCTTTCTTTTGGTGGTATTTGATCACCCCTGCAGTTTTTTTTTTTTTTTTGCGCTATAAACAAAAATAGAGCGACAATTTTGAAAAAAAGGCATTATATTTTACTTTTTGTTATAATAAATATAACCCAAAAAAAAATTATATATATATATATATATATATATATATATATATATATATATATATATATATATATATATATATATATATATATATATATATATATAAAAAATTTCCCTACGTATTTTTGGTAAAAAATAATCGCAATAAGTGATTATTGATTGGTTTGTGCAAAAGTTATAGCGTTTACAAAATAGGGGATAGTTTTATGGCATTTTTATTAATTATTTTTATTTATTTTTTTATTGTGACTGCGACATTATGGCGGACACATCGGACATTTTTGACACATTTTTTGGGACCATTGTCATTTATACAGCAATCACTACTATACAAATGCAGTGATTCCTGTGTAAATGGCATTGGCAGTGAATAGGGTTAACCAGTGGGTGGCAGTGTAGGGGTTAAGTGTTTCTAGGGGGCTGGGCTTTCATTTAGTGAACACTGATCTCTGCTCCAATCACATGGAGCAGAGATCAGCGTCACTTGTTACTAGGCAGAACGGGGAGATGCTGTTTACTCGGCATTTCCTCCATTCGGCCGCTCCGTTAGACGATCGTGGGTATGCCTGCGGAGATCGAGTCTGCGGTACCCGCGACCGGTCCCACGGGGTCCCGACCAGCACGCGAGTTTCTGTGATAAAATTATGCAAATTATTTTTTATTCATAAATTTTGGCCACAATTTATACTGCTACATATCTTTGGTAAAAATAACCCAAATTAGTGGATATTATTTGGTCTTTGTGAAAGTTAGAGAGTCTACAAGCTGTGGTGCGAATCATACAAAATTGCTCACATCTGATATGTACTGGTGGACTATCTCGCTTCTTGTGACCCGAACAAGTCAGGAAAGTACAAATACCCCCCAAATGACCCCTTTTTGGAAAGTAGACATTCCAAGGTATTTAGTAAGAGGCATAGTGAGCTTTTTGATGTTGTCATATTTTTCCCACAATTCTTTGCAAAATTAAGATTTTTCATTTTTTTTTCTCCACAAAATTGTCATTGTAATAGGTTATTTCTCTCACATGGCATGTGTATACCACAAATGACACCCCCCAAAAAATTCTGCTACTCCTCCTGAGTATTACAATACCACATGTGTGGGACTTTTTCACAGCCTGGCCACATAGAGAGGCCCAACATGCAGGTAGCGCCATCATGTGTTCTAGGAACATAAATTACACATCTAACTTGTTGACTATTTATTACACTTTTGAAGCACCAGGACAATGACATGTGACACTGATGACAGATGGCACTGATACGTGGCAATGATGACACTTATACGTGGCACTGATGACACATGGCACTAATACGTGGCACTGATGACAGATGGCACTAATACGTGGCACTAATACGTGCCACCGATGACAGATGGCACTAATACATGGCACCGATGACGCGTGACACTGATGACAGATGGCACTGATAAGTGGCATTGATGACACATGACACTGACAACAGATGGCACGTGACACTGACAGGTGGCACTGATGACAAATGGCACTAATACGTGGCACTAATACTTGGCACTGAAGACACGTGGCACTAATACGTGGCACTGATGACAGATGGCACTAATACGTGGCACTAATACGTGCCACCGATGACAGATGGCACTAATACATGGCACCGATGACGCGTGACACTGACGACAGATGGCACGTGACACTGACAGGTGGCACTGATGACAAATGGCACTGATACGTGGCACTGATGACAGATGGCACTAATACGTGGCACTGATGACAGATGGCACTAATACGTGGCACTGATGACAGATGGCACTAATACGTGGCACTGATGACAGATGGCACTAATACGTGGCACTGATGACAGATGGCACTAATACGTGGCACTGATGACAGATGGCACTAATACGTGGCACTGATGACAGATGGCACTAATACGTGGCACTGATGACAGATGGCACTTATACGTGGCACTGATGACAGATGGCACTTATACGTGGCACTGATGACAGATGGCACTTATACGTGGCACTGATGACAGATGGCACTTATACGTGGCACTGATGACAGATGGCACTTATACGTGGCACTGATGACAGATGGCACTGGGGGCAGGTGGCACTGGGGTGGATGGCACTGGGGTGGATGGCACTGGGGGCAGGTAGCACTGGGGCGGATGGCACTGCCGGGGGAGGATGGCACTGCCGGGGGAGGATGGCACTTTTTATTTTTATTTTTACTTTTTTTTTAATTTTTTTTCAAAACAAAGCAAAGCAGAACGGCTGCCGCTGCAGCCGTTCATCTCTCCCCTCTCACACTCTGTGTGAGGAGGGAGAGCGGCGCTGAGAGGTGATCTCATATGTTTACATATGAGATCATCTCCCATTGGACACGCTGATCGCGCTGTAAACGGCCGCTGTGATTGGCCGTTTACATCGATCTGTGTTTGCCTGTCCCCGGGGGACACGGCGAACACAGAACTTTTGCGATGCGTGCCCGCAGCGGCGCGCATTGCGGAAGTAAACATGAGGATGTCCAGGGACGGCCTCCCGGACGAACGCGCCTGCTCTACGGTCGTCATTCGGCTATAGGGCGGGCGCGAGGTGGTTAAAGATTGGACGTACCTGTACGCCAATATGCCTGCCCGTGCCATTCTGCCGACGTACATCGGCGTGCGCTGGTCGGGAACTGGTTAAGCAATATAACAATTTTAGACCCCTGCCTGCTCTTAGTGCCATTTGGAAGCTGGCCTCCCTGGCCTAGGACCTCACTGTTCTGTCCATTGACTGAACTCTCTTTGTCCTGGAAGAAAGCTGATTGCACACTGGTGTTTATTTCTGTAATAAAGTAATATATTCACATTTACAATGTTTCTTAAAGGAATTGTAAGATCAGAAGGTTTGTAATCTTAATGCATTCTATCCATTAAGATAAAAAGCCTTCTGTGTGCAGCCGCTCCCCCTCAGTCCCTCTAATACTTACCTGAGATCCCCCTCTGTACAGCGATGTCCTTGGGTGTCTCAGCCATCTGAGATTCTCCCTCCTGATTGGCTGAGACACAGCAGCGACACCATTGGCTCCCACTACTGTCAATCAAAGTCGGCTAGCCAAAAAAGGGAGAGAGGGAGCGGGTCTCCACGTCTGAATGGTGTCACTCTGCTCAGGAGCCCCCCATAGCAAGCTGCTTGCTATGGGGGCACTCAACAGGAGGGAGGGGCCAGGATCACAGAATAGGGACCCAAGAAGAGGAGGATCTGGGCTGCTTTGTGCAAATTGACTGCAACAGATCAGGTAAGTATAACATGCTTGTTATTTTTATAGGCAAAAAAATTGACTTTAAAGTCATTGTAAGGTATGACATCAATTCCCTAAACTGCATTGTTTTTAGTTTGAGATATGCCATCATATTCATTTTTTTTTTTTTTTTTTACAGATTTTCCACTGTGGTCCTAGGTCTTGTCAGCTTGAAGAACGTGGCAGTGTCTTTTGCAGAAACTGTTAAAAGTTCAGCACCTATTTTTACAGTTATAATGTCCAGGCTGATACTGGGAGAGTACACTGGTGAGTACATTACTTATACTGCATACCTCATATTTCATCTCACTTGTACAAAAAACAAAAGGTCTTTCAAAAGGATTTTAAAGAATAACTGCACGTTTGCAGAAAGTACAGTTACTCTTTGTACCCCTTGCCCAAACTAACCCTTCCTTCCGTGCCTAGATACATACTATATTGTATTGGACAAGCACATGGGCGGACTGACAAGTCATTAGTGCCATCTGTCATCACGCGCGCGCGCACACACACAGCGCGCACACACACAGCGCACGCACACACACAGCGCACGCACACACACAGCGCGCGCACACACGCACAGCGCGCGCGCGCACACACGCACAGCGCGCGCACACACACGCACAGCGCGCGCGCACACACACGCACAGCGCGCGCGCGCACACACACGCACAGCGCGCGCGCGCACACACACGCACAGCGCGCGCGCACACACACAAGCACAGCGCGCGCGCACACACACAAGCACAGCGCGCGCGCACACACGCACAGCGCGCGCGCACACACGCACAGCGCGCACACACACGCACAGCGCGCGCGCACACACACAAGCACAGCGCGCGCGCACACACACAAGCACAGCGCGCGCGCACACACGCACAGCGCGCGCGCTCGCGCGCACACACGCACAGCGCGCGCACACACGCACAGCGCGCGTGCGCGCACACACGCACAGCGCGCGCGCGCGCGCGCACACACGCACAGCGCGCGCGCGCGCACACGCACAGCGCACACACGCACACACGCACGCACGCACACGCACACGCACGCACACGCACGCACACGCACACGCACACGCACGCACACGCACACGCACGCACACGCACGCACACGCACACGCACGCACACGCACGCACACGCACGCACACACACACACACACACACACACACACACTATACAATCACACACACACACACACACACACACACACACACACACTATACAATCACACAGTCACACTATATAATCACACACACACAGTCACACTATATAATCACACACAGTCACACTATATAATCACACAGTATATGCAGACATGTTTCTATTGTTTGTCCGCCCCTGGACAAACACTGTCCGCAGGACTCTTCAGCACCTTCAGCCAATGTGTTCTTTGCCATGTTTGCGCAGTAGAACCCCATAGGCTTCTATCAGCTAATCTCCTGAGACCACTTGGAAAATAGCCACATAGAAGTCAATGTGGTTCTTGTGCTCAAGTGCAGTCATGAGGAAGATGCTTGCCGCCTGTAGTCATCTGATTCAGGCAAGTATATTATGCAGGTTTGCAAGGAGGGGTTAGTTTTAGGTCTGTTGGGTCAAGGTATAAAAAGATAATTGTTCTTTCTATGAAAGTATAGTTATTCTTTAAAAGGAAACTTCTTCTGAGAGATGTAGACTGCTGCCATTGCTGAACTAAATTGCTACTTGCCAAGCTTTCATGCGGACTCTCTGACTTTAATACTCTGATGTCTGACACAATAACCCAAACAAGAATGAAAATCGGGTATCCTGGCTTTTCTGCAATCATGATCTGGATCAGTCACTTAGGCCCCATGCACACGAGACGCCGGTGCAAACTCTGCTGAGCGCATGTTTTTAAAAGCGTTTAGAAGCACCCATTTTGCTGCGATTGCATGCACCATTTAGCGGCATTTTACCGCCTTTGCGTCTAGAAGCGTTTTAGTTAAGATAACATCCAGAAGACCCTCCCCAAGCTCAAAAAACTGTATTATTAACTATTTCAGCCATTTTGTGAGACCAGAGTGAGTAGCAGCAGCTGTGAGAGCAGCAGTGTACTTGTATTTAGCGTGTCACTTGCCACGTCACCTGCCACAACTTGGGGATTGTCCACTTGCCACATCCCCTGCCACAAGTTGCTTGTTCAAATCTAACATATGGGTCAAATTCCAATTATACTTCGGATAACAGCAATGCTAGTGTTGTATTGGATTGGATCAAGGGCTCATTAGGCTATATAAATGGTATATGAATCATTGCAAGCAATTGCTTAAAATATTTTTTTAATGGTTTTTCTTCATTTGCCATCGTTTTTGAGATTTTAATGTAAAAAAAAATAGGGCATCTCTAAAAACGCTTATAAGCGAAAACGCAGCAAAATGTCTAAAACGTGGGAAACTTTTGCATCTCAACCCATTTTCCCAAGTGTTCTTCCAGGACAGCCCTTGAGAGATGGAGCTCCTCCCATCGACCCAGGAAACACATTGCCACAGTTCAAAAGGCGGTCCCTCAGGTCCCTGGTCAGTCATTTGTGTTTCCTCCGTCGGAGGAACATGTTGCCAGGAACCTGAAGGCCCCTCTCAGGGGCTGCCTGAGAACCTGTAGCCATGAGGGACCGGGTCCTATTCCTTGGCTGCAGTTTTGGGTCCATACCTTTTTTTTTTTTAAACGGCTCGGGTACCGTCCAGCTGATTCGGAGCAGACCCGTTACCCTCCTCCTTCCAGTGCCGAGGTGGCCAGGGGCAGAATGGCGCTGGTTTCCCCCAGGAGCGGTGAGTGGAACCTCCATCTCAGCTCCTTGTTGCGGTGGGGTCGGAGACGCCGAGCGTCACTTCCGGCGGAACCGCGTCATCACTGCGTGCCGAGACTTCCGGTTCCGGGTCTCTAAAGGTACAAGGAGGAGAGGGAGAGCCAGCGCTGTGCCTGTGAAGCCCGACCAACGTCCAGCAATACCGGACTAGCGGCGGGATCGGGAGCATCAGAGGGGGACCATGGAGGCTATTCCCCAGGATACTCCGGCGGAGACAGGCACCAGCCAATCCCAGGTAGGCTGCTGGGCATGCTATTACTCTGGTGGAGTGGTGGTGTTTGTAGGCTGGGTCCTGTAGTGCCCCACGGTGGCGGTTTACTCACAGTGAGATTGTTTGCACTTGGTGATTGAAGGAGGGACATGGGGCTGACGCTAAGAAATCCTTTGTCTTCTTATTTCAGGCTAAAGATATCCCAAGGGAAGACAAGACAGGCCGCAAAAAGTGTCCTAATTGTGGGAATAGGTTGTCCTCTGGCTCTAACAAAGCCCTATGCAAGCAATGCATTGCAAGCTTGCTTAAATCTGAGGCAGATTCCCCTTTAGCAAAGTTTTTGGGCTCCTTTAAAGAGGAAATGGCGTCGACCTTTAAGTCCCTCCGGGAGTTAATCACTGACGTGGGATCAGCTGCAGCTGCCTCCACGAGTAAAGCAACTATAATCTCTTCCTCACCATGCCTTACAACACCCAGCTCAGGGGAGCCCCGTATGATCAGGGAGCCTAGCCCCACGTTGATTAGCCCCGATTCCTCTGACACTGACTCGGGTCAGGAAGAGGATCAAGTAACATCCAAAGCCTCAAAGTATAGATTGTCTCTTGAGGAAGTAGATGAGCTAATGGGGGCTATCTATGATACGCTGGAAATTGAGGAGGAAGAAACTCAGTTATCTAGACATGATCAAATGTATGAGGCTCTGGGGAAAAAGAAAGCAAGGGTTTTCCCTATACATAAGGTGCTTTCTGACCTTGTCCTTAAGGAGTGGTCTGAACCAGATAAAAAGGTTTTCTTTCCTAAATCCCTTAAGAGAAGGTTCCCTTTTGATGAGAGCCCAGAGGCGGTCTGGAATAAAAATCCTAAACTAGACGCCCCTTTGTCCAAAATCTCAAAACAAGCTGATCTGGCTTTTGAAGATATGGGTCACCTGAAAGATCCAATGGACAGGAGAACTGACATTGTCTTAAAGAGGGCCTGGGATGCCTCTATGGCAGGCTTAAAACCAGCTCTAGCCACTTCTTGTGTAGCTAGAAACCTGGAGTTCTGGTTGTCGCAACTTCAAGAACATTTAAAAGCAGGCACTCCTAGGGGGGAGCTTCTGAAATCCTTCCCTATGCTTTTTAAGGCCACCAGTTTCATCTCTGACGCCTCCACGGACTCCGTAAAATTTGCGGCTAAGTCAGCAGCACTTTCAGTGGCAGCAAGGAGGTCAGTATGGATGAAAACCTGGGGGGGAGACACGGCGTCTAAGACCCGCCTGTGCAGCGTCCCTTTTACAGGAGACTTAGTCTTCGGGCCTGAATTAGACTCCGCCTTAGAAAGGACGGCGGATAAAAAGAAAACCTTTCCCGCAAAAAAGAAAAATTTTCAAAGAAAAATTTTTCGTCCCTTTAAAGAACCCTCTAAACCAGAGAAGAGTTCAATCCCCAAAAAACATTGGTCGGGGCATAAAGGGAAAGGAAAAGGGGGCATACTGTTTAGCCGCCCCAATCAGGATCCCAAACCCCAGTGATGCCAGGGTCCCTGTGGGAGGAAGATTAAGCCAATTCCTTCCACAATGGGAAGAGACAACTTCAAACGAATTTGTCTTAAACATAATAAAAAGGGGTCATGCGCTGGAGTTTCACAGCCGCCCTCCTTCAAAGTTTGTAGTGACAAAACTTCCAAGTCACTCAGAAAAGGCCAAGGCCTTACCCTTACTGATAGGGGAGATGGTGGATCAAGAAGTATTGACACCAGTCCCTATACAGGAACAAGGAGACGGTTTTTACTCTCACATTTTTGTAGTAAAAAAGCCGTCAGGAAGATTCAGATTAATTATGAATCTCCGACCATTGAATCGCTCCATCCGTTACAAGAGATTTCGGATGGAGTCCATTTACTCCATAAAGAATCTCCTGCAGAAAGAGATGTTTATGGCTACCCTGGATTTAAGGGATGCTTATCTGCATATTCCAATAAAGGAGGAATGCCAGAAATTCCTTCGAATGGCAGTACAGATAGACACAAGGGTTTACCACTTTCAGTGCCGAGCGCTTCCCTTCGGGCTGTCATCCTCCCCAAGAATCTTTACCAAAGTTCTCGGAGAGGCTTTAGTTCCACTGAGGCTTCAGTCAGTCTCAATTATTCCCTACCTAGACGATCTACTCCTAACAGCACGCTCGGAGAGTCGTCTTTCTCAGGATCTGGAGTTGACTCAACTCAGCCTGAGTCGGTTAGGGTGGATTGTCAGCCAGGAGAAATCCAAGACAACCCCAACACAGGAGATCCTGTATCTGGGTTACTGGATCAAGTCAGTAGATCAAAAAATTATACTGCCGGAAGAAAAGATTTTGAATCTGTGGCAGAGAATATCTTTTCTTCAATGCAGCCCCAAATGTACAGTGAGGGAAGTAATGTCGGTCTTAGGTCTTATGACAGCAGCCATTCCAGCCGTACAATGGGCCAGGTTCCACCAAAGAGACCTTCAGGGGTTTCTGCTAGAACAATTAAGGGGCAGAGATCTGGAGGAGGAAGTTTTGATCCCCTCAAGGATAAAACGCTCCCTCTGGTGGTGGAAGGACAGGGAGAACCTGAACAAAGGGGTTCATTGGGTCCTTCCTATCACTTCAACACTGACAACAGATGCGAGCAGTTGGGGCTGGGGAGCCCACCTCGGCTCAAGCTGGGTCCAGGACAAGTGGACCCCGGAAGAGAAATGTTTCTCTTCCAACTGGAAAGAGCTAACAGCAATCCTGAGAGCGGTCTTAGCCTTTCACCCCACAATACAGGGTCACCATCTACAAGTCCGTTCAGACAATATGACGGCTGTAGCATACATAAACAAACAGGGAGGTACCAAAAGTCCTCGTTTGATGGTAGTAGCCAGACGCATTTTCCAGTGGGCAGAAGCCAATCTGGAATCCATTTCTGCAGTCCACCTGAAAGGGGAGCTGAACAACACGGCGGACTTCTTGAGTCGACAAAAGATTTCGAACCAAGAATGGTCCTTACACCCAGAGGCATTCAATCTCATAACAAATCACTGGGGAAAACCAGAGGTAGACCTTTTTGCGAACAAAAACAATGCAAAGGTTCCAAATTTTTTCTCGCTAAACCCAGGAGATCGGCCCCTGGCTGTAGATGCCTTGCAAGCTCCATGGTCTTTCAGTCTGGCGTATGCTTTTCCCCCTCTTCATCTCATTCCGAGGGTCCTAGCAAGATTCCTCAAGGAAAAAACCTGTTTGATTCTAGTAGCACCGTTTTGGCCCAGGAGACCATGGTTCACAACGTTGCTACAATTGACAGATTGTCCACCTCTAAGGCTTCCCTACAGACAGGACCTCCTGTCGCAGGGACCTCTTTACCATCCACAGGTCGCCACACTGAAGCTTTCGGCGTGGTTACTGAGGAGGAAATCTTAAAGAGTAAGGGCCTGACAGATGAGGTAATTGCGACCTTACTACAGAGTCGCAAACCAGTCACGAGGGCTATTTACAAAAAAGTCTGGCAAAAATTTAATAGCTGGTTGAATAGCCGTGACATAAACACGGCTAATATTCTACAGTTTTTTCAGGAAGGTGTAAACAAGGGTTTAACCCTAAGTACCATTAAGGTACAGATAGCTGCCTTAAGTGTGTACCTAGATGAACGTTTACAGGAAAATCCTTTTGTCGCTAGATTCTGTAAGGCAGTCGCTAGACGCAAGCCAGTCAGAGTCACCAAAGTCCCATCCTGGGATTTAGCAGTTGTACTAAAAGCTTTCTTGGGGTCACCCTTTGAGCCTATCTCGGAGGCCTCCTTAAGGCTTGTTACATTTAAGACAGTACTCCTGGTGGCAATCACTTCAGCCCGTAGGGTCAGTGAAATCCAAGCCCTTTCCATCAGGGAACCTTTTCTACAGATCCTAGAAGACAGAGTCATTCTAAAGACAGACCCTGGGTTCTTACCAAAGGTAGCATCTAGCTTCCATAGGTCCCAAGATATTGTCCTTCCCTCATTTTGTCAAAATGCAGCAAATGAGAAAGAGGAACGTTTTCATTTATTGGATGTGAGGAGGTGTATTCTAGAATACCTTAAAGTAACAAATCCATTCAGAATTTCAGACTCCCTTTTTGTCCTTTTCTCCGGACAGCGTAGGGGACAGAAAGCTTCAAAAGTAACCATAGCTAGATGGATTAGGCTAGCTATAGCAGAGGGGTATAAGGCCTTGAATAGAGATCCTCCTGAGGGTGTTAAAGCTCACTCCACAAGAGCGTTGTCTGCATCCTGGGCAGAAAGAGCTGGTGCCACCCCGGAGCAGGTATGTAAAGCAGCCACATGGTCAAGCTTTTCCACCTTTACAAGGCATTACCGACTGGACTTAATGTCTAGTCAGGATCAGGCCTTTGGGAGGAAAGTCCTCCAGGCCGTGGTCCCCCCCTAATCTGGTAAGTACTTGGGGATCCTCTCAAGGGCTGTCCTGGAAGAACACTTGGGAAAACTGGAGTTAGTACTTACCGGTAACTCCTTTTCCGGTGGTCTTCCAGGACAGCACGATCCCACCCTTTATTTGATTATAATGATGTACTAATGTTATTACCTGTTATGGTTTATATGTTTTTCAGTTCCATCCTTCGGTTCTTGGTGAATGACTGACCAGGGACCTGAGGGACCGCCTTTTGAACTGTGGCAATGTGTTTCCTGGGTCGATGGGAGGAGCTCCATCTCTCAAGGGCTGTCCTGGAAGACCACCGGAAAAGGAGTTACCGGTAAGTACTAACTCCAGTTTTTTTGCTTCTGGAAAAACGAGGTTAAACGCAACTGCCTAAAAATGGCAAAAAACTAGACTGTGTACATGGACACATAGGATAACATTGAATGAGTTCATGGGCAGTTGAAAAAAGTGTCCAACTGTCTCTGAACGCGCGTTTAACAGCGTCTCGTGTGCATGGGGCCTTAAAGGCAACTAGGATTTTCTGAAAGGGATCAGCCACGGTTGGTCCACTAAACATGGATTTCTTTTATTTGGGATTTACAGAATCCATTAAAGCCATTTTCCTCAGGTTTTTGATGTTTTTTTTTTTTTCATGTGATTTTGTGCTGTGGAGCCTTGTTTCTATACTTCAGTACATGGGTTGCAGTGGTAGCGTGGTTCCTGAACCAAAAAATAGATTGGGCTGTAGCCGCTGTACATTTACAAACTCTCATTTGGGCTTCTTTGGTGATGAGGGAAAAGAGCAGTGATTAGGATTTTAGCCTGCAGTGTAACTGGATACAGAAAATAAATACCAGCATGAAAAGCTACAGCCGCTAAATGCTGGGTTGTGACTAGATTTCGGTGTTTTTTTTTTTTTTTTTTTTTTAAATCCTCATTTCCTTAGAACTTTAATATTCTTATTTTGCAGGAATGATGGTGAATCTGTCCCTTCTGCCAGTGATGGGTGGTCTTGCACTCTGCACTGCAACTGAAATTAGTTTTAATGTTCTTGGCTTCTCTGCAGCCTTATCTACAAACATAATGGACTGGTAAGATCATTGTATTATTATTATTATTATTATTATACAGAATCTCTATAGCGCCAACAGTTTGCGCAGCGCTTTACAATGTGAGGACAGTACAGTTACAATACAATTCAATACAGGAGGCATCAGAGGGCCTGTTTGCTAGAGCTTACAATCTAGAAGTGGAACAAAAGGTAATAACTGTGGGGGATGATCAGATGGAGAAAATGAAAATACAGTTGTTAGGTGTGGCTAGGATAGGCTTCTCTGAAGAGGAGGGTTTTCCGGGATCGCCTAAAAGAGTAGGATATTATAATACCCTTGTCAGAGAAAATTATTCATGGAGAAATTTTCCCTTGCTTTGGATTAACAATTTATCTTAATTTGTCTATACACAGACTGGCCATGACATTATGACCACCTACAGGTAAAATTAATAATAATGTTTATCCTTTTACAAAGGCATCTGAAAGTCAGCGAGATATATTAAGCAGCAAGTGAACATGTTGTCCCTGAAGCTGATATTGTGGCAGTTCTATGCCCACCCACGGCGTGAATAGAGCTAATAACCCAGGCTTCTCAACCAGGAAGGTTAAGGGCCTCCAGGGACCAAAGTCCATTTTGGGACCTGGACCCTGTCAGAACACATTAACTCAGCAGGGGGATGCTGTACTATCATCGCATAGTTAGTACAGCGAGTGCCACAGATTTTTTTTTTTCTCGTTTAGCCTGCTGAGTTGAATGGGAAAAAAAATGTGTGTACCAGGCTTTAGGTTGGGTGGTCATTGTGTATTGGCTAAACGGTGTATGTCAGATGGTGTAATACCTCATTGTAATTATTTTGGCACTAAAGCGATAACTTCATGTTAAGTAATGTTGCCCCTAAATTTGAACCCCCTCCTTCAAAAAAAAATAAAAAATAACCCATGCCCTGCTACTTGCAGCTCTTTCTGGCTTATACTTGCCTGTCCCTGATCCAGCTAGATATTGCCTGTGCAGCCACAGCTGCTTGCCAGAATCTTCTTGCCCCACAGATACTCCCATTCAATTTACAGTATCTCTCACAAAAGTGAGTACACCCCTCACATTTTTGTAAATATTTTATTGTATCTTTTCATGTGACAGCACTGAAGAAATGACACTTTGCTACAAAGTTGTGAGTGTACAGCTTGTATAACAGTGTAAATTTGCTGTCCCCTCAAAATAACTCAACACACAGCCATTAATGTCTAAACCGCTGGCAACAAAGGGGAGTACACCCCTAAGTGAAAACGTCCAAATTGGACCCAAAGTGTCAATTTGTGTGACCACCATTATTTTCCATCACTGCCTTAACCCTCTTGGGCATGGAGTTCACCAGAGCTTCACAGGTTGCCACTGGAGTCGCCTTCCACTCCTCCATGATGACATCACGGAGCTGGTGGATGTTTGAGACCTTCCGCTCCTCCACCTTCTGTTTGAGGATGCCCCACAGATGCTCAATAGGGTTTAAATGTGGAAGCATCCTTGGCCAGTCTATCACCTTTAACCTCAGCTTCTTTAGCAAGGCAGTGGCCGTCTTGGAGGTGTGTTTGGTGTCATGTTGGAATACTGCCCTGCGGCCCAGTCTCTGAAGGGAGGGGATCAAGCTCTGCTTCAATGTCACAGTACATGTTGTACAAGCTTTTACTCCAGAGAGCACCATATGGTTGAATAGTAGTGCATAAGTGGACCTGGCCAGTAAGATATTGACAAGCAATTGTGCAGGGCTGATGTAGTCACATAGTTGATATCTCTTGCTGGATTAGGGACAGGTGAGTATAAAGTATTGGCTGGAAGACCACAAAATAAGTGTAACTTCACCTTTTGGTGTTTTTTTTTTTCTATAAATTATGCTCACAGGCTGCATGTCAGACTCGATGAGTTGTAAAGCAGGGATGAGGATGATCAACCATAGTATCGTTATTTGAAACCATGGCAATTCCCGTATGTGTGCCTTGCCAGGTTTCCTTTAAAGGTAAACTCATTTAAAATCAATCGAGGTATTGCTTGTAATGGGTTTCAGAGGTATTCTTTGCTCAAATTGGCATTAAATGGACAAGGCTATTGCCACTTAAATGAAGCAAATAATTGTTTTATTTCAGTTTGCAGAACGTATTTTCAAAGAAGCTTCTCAGCGGAGATAAGTACAAATTTTCGTAAGTATAAAATGATTTTTGACTTATGTGTATTTCCCATATAGATGATGAATCACATAGATTATCACAACATTCTACAGGGGATTTTCTGTTAAATGTTATGAAAATAGCAGACACTAGCATGTGCATGTCTGAATATTTTATTTTTGCTTTGTAGATGCATCTGCTAAGGGAATTACTAACATACTTCCTCAAGGAGATGTGTGGTTAGGTGTCCTCGTACAACAGGCGTTCACCAAGAAGGGTGGGCTGGATTTGAGCTAAAATCCTGTAACACGGAATATACTTCCATACATATAGCAGAATGATGAACAGCATCATCATATTATGCAACTACTGGGTCATGGTTTCTTTCCATTTTTTACTGGCTCCAGCAGTTTAGAAAGGAAAGATTTGTTCATTTGAGTGCTGTGTTGGCCTGATGTCTCAGGGGTGGGACTCAGGGCCAGCGCTACCACTAGGCGAAGTAGGGAGCCGCCTAGGGCGCACTACCACCTAGGGCACGGCCTCTGTCTCAGTTAAGCTCCAGGTGTGTGTGACCTCTCCCCTGTTCAGTGCCAGGCCGGCTGTCCTGGGTACACATCCACTGAGTGCCGCCAATGTCCCGTTGAGTGCCCCACTGTCACATCTCCTCACACAGAAAATCTCACAGCACCTTTTCTCCAGAGTGTCCCTCTGGTGCAGCGCTGTGTGTCTGTGTGAGTGCAGCAAAGGGGGGGCGGGGCTCGGTGGAGATAGGAGCATTGAGTGAGGTGCAGCATCTGCCAGCTGTCCTCCCTGCCTGCGGGGACACAATGGAGCAGCTGGATGGTGGCGCTGGTGGGACACCTAAGCAATGCTGCCTGCCCAGTGCTGTGGAGAGCCCTGATTTGATGGTCGATGAAGTGCAGAGGTAAGGAGGAGGATGGATCCTCCTCATCTACATCGAGATGTGTGTGTGGGGAATGGGGGGGGTGAGTAATGCAGGAAATAGGAGTCAGATAGGTCAGTGTATGTGTCGGGTAGATGGGTCAGGTAGGTCACATGTTACAAGGGCAGGGCAAGGGGGTAGGGGCAGGGCCAAGTGGGCAGCAAAATTACGTTTCGCCAAGGGGTATCAAAAATCCTTGCACCAGCCCTGGGTGGGAGGACACTTTTAACATCTTTTTAGAGGCACTGATCTAGTGTAGTTTCCATGTTATCCTTTGCATGCAACTTTAGAGCTTTCTAAATAGAAAGATGACCCCCAATATGTTGCCAGTTATGCGCCATAATCTGCATAGCAAAAGCTATTTATTTAGATTTTTTTTTTTTCTATTTATATGTAGACCCCAAAGCATAACCTGACAGAACTAAGCTGGTCATACGCTTGTAGAATTTTGTTTGTTTTCGGAGTTCATTAAATTTTCTAATTGTTAGTAGGGTCAGATCGACATTTGTTTTCAACAGTGATAAGGGTGCTTGAAGGAATAGGATGACATTTTTGTCTTGAGTGAACACATTTGTAACTGTGTGCATGGTTTTCATTTGGGAAATTACATTTATTCCAAAATTAAATGTTAAAAGCAGACAAAATGTTGAAGTACTTTCGAATGACGTTCTTCAAGTCTCTGTAGACGTTCTTGAATGTCCTGGTGAAAATGTACCAGTGTGTGGCCAGCTTTGGATTGTAATCAGTCTGTTGACCACTTAATGATGTTATGTTTCCCAGTGCTGGCCCCCTTGCCATTTTAAAGGATATGTAAACTCAGTCACTAAAATCTTTAAAAAAAAACTTTAACTTGTGAATGCCATTTTAAATGTAATTTTCCATATTTTTAAATCTGCAGCTTTCATTAACATAACACTTGGTGATAATGTTATGAAGGTCTTTCTTCAGGCATATCCTGTTATATGGTGATAATGTTCTACCCCCATCTACTAATTGTGCCCCTGCAATGTAGACTACAAGTGGTCGTTTAAAAAAAACATTATCTACCAGTCACAAATGGGTATTTTATTCATCTGAGTTACCTCTCTTTAATTTTTATGGTATTGCAGCCTTAAAGCGGAACCAATGCCCACTGTACTTGCCTCCCCACTCTCCCTCTAATCTTTATTACATTATGGGGGGCTTGTTGTTTTTTTTTTTTTTTTTTTTTTTTTAAAGATTTTAGTTCTGCGCAGGGAAGGTTACAAGGAACACTGTATTTCTGGTAGGGTCAACGGGTATTTTCTGTACTTGCCTAAAAAAATAAAAAAGCATGCAGCTACCACATCTATGAACTGTAAGGCCTCATGCACACGAGACGCAGATGAAACAAAAGCTGAAACGCGCGTTTAGCCGCGTTTGCATGTCGCGTTTAGACGCGTTTGCGTTTAGACGCGTTTATAAAGATAACATCATGTAGACCCTCCCCAAGCTCTCAAAGCATTTTTTTTAACTATTTCTGCTATTTTGATCAGAGTGAGCAGCAGCAGCATAGAGAGCAGTTGTACACTTGCATTTGCCGTGTCACTTGCCACGGCACCTGCCACAAGTTGTGGATTGTCCACTTGCCACGTCACTTGCCACAAGTTGGGGATTGTCCACTTGCCACATCACCTGCCACGTCACCTGCCACAAATTGTGGATTGTCCACTTGCCACGTCACTTGCCACATCACCTGCCACGTCACTTGCCACGAGATGTGGATTGTCCACTTTCCACGTCATCTGCCATGCCACCTGCCACAAGCTGTGGATTGTCCACTTGCCACGTCACCAGCCACATCACCTGCCACAAGTTGTGGATTGTCTACTTGCCGCGTCACTTGCCACATCACCTGCCACGTCACTTGCCACGTCACCTGCCACAAGTTGTGGATTGTTCACTTGCCACGTCACCTGCCACGTCACCTGCCACAAGTTGTGGATTGTCCACTTGCCACGTCACTTGCCACAAGCTGTGGATTGTCCACTTGCCACATCACTTGCCACGTCACCTGCCACATCACTTGCCACGTCACCTGCCACAAGTTTTGGATTGTCCACTTGCCACGTCACTTGCCACGTCAGCTGCCACGTCACTTGCCACGAGATGTGGATTGTCCACTTTCCACGTCATCTGCCATGCCACCTGCCACAAGCTGTGGATTGTCCACTTGACACGTCACCAGCCACATCACCTGCCACAAGTTGTGGATTGTCCACTTGCCACGTGACTTGCCACATCACCTGCCACGTCACTTGCCACATCACCTGCCACAAGTTGTGGATTGTCTACTTGCCGCGTCACTTGCCACTTCACCTGCCACGTCACTTGCCACGTCACCTGCCACAAGTTGTGGATTGTTCACTTGCCACGTCACCTGCCACGTCACCTGCCACAAGTTGTGGATTGTCCACTTGCCACGTCACTTGCCACAAGCTGTGGATTGTCCACTTGCCACATCACTTGCCACGTCACTTGCCACGTCACCTGCCACGTCACTTGCCACGTCACCTGCCACAAGTTTTGGATTGTCCACTTGCCACGTCAGCTGCCACGTCACTTGCCACATCACCTGCCACGTCACCTGCCACAAGTTGTGGATTGTCCACTTGCCACGTCACTTGCCACATCACCTGCCACGTCACTTGCCACGAGATGTGGATTGTCCACTTGCCATGTCACTTGCCACGTCACCTGCCACGTCACTTGCCACGTCACCTGCCACGTCACTTGCCACAAGATGTGGATTGTCCACTTGTCACATCACCTGCCACATCACTTGCCACATCACCTGCCACAAGTTGTGGATTGTCCACTTGCCACGTCACTTGCCACATCACCTGCCACGTCACTTGCCACAAGATGTGGATTGTCCACTTTCCACGTCACCTGCCATGCCATCTGCCACAAGTTGTGGATTGTCCACTTACCACGTCACCAGCCACATCACCTGCCACAAGTTGTGGATTGTCCACTTGCCACACCACTTTCCACGTCACCTGCCACGTCACCTGCCACAAGATGTGGATTGTCCACTTGCCACGTCACCAGCCACATCACCTGCCACAAGTTGTGGATTGTCCACTTGCCACGTCCCTTGCCACGTCACCTGCCACAAGTGGATTGTCCACTTGCCACATCACTTGCCACATCACCTGCCACAAGTTGTGGATTGTCCACTTGCCACGTCACCTGACACAAGTTGTGGATTGTCCACTCGCCACGTCACTTGCCACATCCCCTGCCACAAGTGGATTGTCCACTTGCCACATCACTTGCCCCATCACCTGCCACAAGTTGTGGATTGTCCACTTGCCACGTCACCTGACACAAGTTGTGGATTGTCCACTCGCCACGTCACTTGCCACATCACCTTCCACAAGTGGATTGTCCACTTGCCACGTCACTTGCCACGTCCCCTGCCACAAGTGGATTGTCCACTTGCCACGTCACCTGCCACAAGTTATGGATTGTCCACTTGCCACGTCACATGCCAGTCACCTGCCACAAGTTGTTGATTTTCCACTTGCCACGTCACCTGCCAAGTCACTTGCCGCGTCACCTGCCAGGTCACTTGCCACGTCACCTGCCACAAGTTGTCTATTGTCCACTTTCCACGTCACTTGCCACTTCATCTGCCACGTCACTTGCCACAAGTTGTGGATTGTCCACTTGCCACATCACTTGCCACCTGCCATGTCACTTGCCACAAGTTGTGGATTGTCCACTTGCCACGTCACTTGCCACAAGTTGTGGATTGTCCACTTGCAATTGCAATTGTTTAAAATATTTTTCTAATGGTTTTTCATCATTTGCAATCATTTTTGAGATTTTTAATGTAAAAAAAAAGGTCACCTTTAAAAACGCATATAAACGCAAACGCGTTTTACCGCGTTTTGACGCGTTTTGCGTCTGAAACGCAGAAATTTTTGTTTCTGAACGCATTTTTTTGCTTCTGGAAAAACGAGATTAAACGCAACTGCATATAAACGGAAAAAAACGAGACTGTGTGCATGGACACATAGGATAACATTGAATGAGTTCAGGTGCTGTTGAAAAAACTGTCCAACTGCATCTGAACGCGCGTTTAACTGCGTCTCGTGTGCATGAGGCTTAAGCAGCAATATTTTACATTTTTGTGCTTGGGTTTAGATATACTTTAAGAAGGCTGCACACCCAAGTCACCTGCAAACCCAAGTCACCTGCTGGCTTGATTGCCTAAAGCCAGCTATAGATGGAGCGATATTCTTTTTGCAGGAAGTATATATATATATATATATATATATATATATATATATATATATATATATATATATATATATATATATATATTTGAAATAGACTCTTCATTACTTTGTTGCAATAACATGGTGTGGACATATTTCTACCTGTGTCTTAGAATAGGCTCCATCAATCTATAACATGTAATATCCCAACCTCATTGTGTTTTTCTGGTTATTGGGCATGAAGGGAGTAGGCCCTCATTTACCGCTGTGTATACCCATACATGTGTGACACATGGGCTGCTCAAATGTGACCGGGAGGAAATTCTCAGCATTGAAACTCACTAAAAACTGAGCATGTGCAGAGCTGCCACCAATTCTCTGCAAAATCCCTCACTGAATTTAGGACATGAACAGAGAGCAGCAGAATACAGAAGACTAATCTCAGAGTGTGTCTGAACAGCATGTAATAAACCATTTACTGATTTTGTGTGTGTGTGTGTGTTTTTTTTTTTTTTTTTTTCTCTTTATGCTGTGGGTTTAGTAACACTTTTTAAGTTAGCTATTCTGTTTGCTGCGCTAATTTGATTTGATTTTAAGCTACTGTATATCGCCCTTTTTGCGAAAGTGGTCTCATGTGAACATGGTGGATGAAGGTTTCTGTTGTAGCTACTGAAATTTTTCAGTCTTCAGCTGTCATTTAGCAATTTATAGCAAATCTCTGGTTTTATATGAGAAACATTCTCACTTCCTCAGATATATTAGGCATTCTTTTCTTGGTTTATAATCTTGTGTGTGTGTTTTTTTCTGATATATATACAGACCCCCTGAGCTTCAGTTTTACACGAGCGCTGCTGCTGTAATCCTGTTAATCCCAACATGGATTTTTCTAATGGTAAGTAGTGAATATTTCTGTTCAGACCAAAGATATATATATATATATATATATATATATATATATATATATATATATATATATATATATATATATATATATATATTATGTGAAAACAAATGTATGTTTAATATCATACTACTATGATCTCCTGCTTAGCATGAGAGAGGAGGGTCAGTACTAGAAGCCATTCAGACTTAGCTGCAGTGAGCGTGTGCAGACGATGAATATACTGACGGGAGCATTAGGCATTACCTTTCTGTTGCCCCTTCAGTATCCGGTCAGTAGTTTGGGTGTGATTGAGCAAGCAGAACTTATGCTGCACCTAAGATTCAGAACCTGAATGCGCTGCCTAGCAGGAGTACAGGTCCTTTGTATTTCAATTGTGTATTTAGCTGCTTGCATAGATTTTAACTTTAAATTGGGCATCCAATAAATGTGCTTTCTGAAACCCTTCTAAAATCTGTATTTTTATTTCTCCTTCCAAAGCGGAACTCCCATAATGCACTTATATTCTTCTAGCTTTAGATTTTAATCAGTGACAACAGAGCGATGGAACATGGTGGTGATATTGTGACACAGTAGCATGCTGTAGGTTACATTTTTCAAAATCCTTGTGTTTGGGGATGGATGAGGCATGTCCATGGGCGGAGATGGGAAGGCAGCTTGGAGGAAATCAGTCAATTGAGAGGAGTGAATGGGTATACACTAATGCAACCAAGTCTGAGATACACTCCTTTGTCTGCAGATGCAGCAAGGGCAGTTCTTAGATCAAGCATGCATGAATCCCGTGCATTGTGGATGGTCACTGGACGGCAGGTTACTAAGAACAGTGGGAGTAGTTTAAAGCAGCATTAAACCCAAAAGCAAGCATTTGTTATGTTGCTAATAGGGCTAATAAAGGAAAACAAATGCAGCCACCACATCTAATGATTTTAAGCTGCAATATATGTAACATTTTTGATTTTGGGTTTAATACCATTTTGATGCAAATATAAGGCAGTCACTAAAAGTTTTACATATCCGTGACGCTTTGGCAAACCTATATTGAACAAACAGTACAGGACACAGGACTGGTATTCATAGACAGTGGGTTTTAGTCTGCTACCTTCAGGTGATTGGACTCTAGCAAAAACCTTTGCTAGGGCCGCCCCTAGAGCATATCCATAGAACCCCACCCACCTTGTGAGGCTCCAGTTTTTTGCTAGTGTTATTAGGTGATGGACCCATTCTTCTCTCTAAAAGCAATTTTTCTTAATAAACCAATACTTTTAATTTTTTTATTTTTTTTTTAGTCTGCCTCTTCCTTCAGTATCTGACTGCTTTTTGCCTTGTGCTACCTAGCTTCCTGATCAGTTACTCTCAATGTGTACCTCAGGGACCATACCACCATGCCAGACCCCATGTGGGGCTGGCCTGTAATGTCTGCATCTGGCACTGGTTCTAAGTTCAGCACCGTGCAAGTGCAATTAGTTGCAAGGTGCTATACAGGTCATGTCCGTGGTCCATTTCTATGGTTCCCAGACGCTGAAGACCCCTTAAGGGGTATGCTTTTAATGAACAAAGCTGAGACCTTTTTTTGGCCCACCATTGTGGATTCCAGTTCATAGTTTCATAGTTAGTAAGGTTGAATAAAGACACCAGTCCATCCAGTTCAACCTGAGTGAGTGTCTACAATTGTCCCTATTCCTGTACATTGCACACTCACATTGGTCCCTACGCTCAAGGAGCCCACAATCCAAGGTCCCCATTCATATACTAGGGACAATTTTGGACAAGCCAATTAACCTACCTGCATGTCTTTGGATTGTGGGAGGAAACCGGAGTACTCGGAGGAAACCCACGCAGGCACAGGGAGAACATGCAAACTCTAGGCAGGTAGTGTCATGGTTGGGATTCGAACCAGTGACCCTTCTTACTGCTAGGTGAGAGTGCTAACCACTACACCACTACACCACTGTGCTGCCCATAAATTTCCTAGCTGTAAGAACACTATCTGCCACATCCCCCCCCCCCCCCCCCCCACGTCCTTCTTTTTTTTTCTGTCCTCAAGCCTACAGGATCACCTGGAAACAGCCCTTACCACACCACTATGTTGGTGTAATCATTACAGGTTCATAATCCCCTGTAGTATGGAGTCCCAGCACTTGGGCTTCTAAATGTGCCATAAAAGTATGGGAGGCCATTTTTTATGTGGATCTTTTTTGGGGCCTTTAGGGATCTTGGGGCTCTAATTTGTTCCCCTTATCTTCCTATCCTGTCTCCTCTCCTTGTGGCTTGGAACTGGCTTTATAATCTTTTCTTTTTTGTTTTTGTTTTACTTAATGATTTACCTTTATCCAGGACTGTATTCCCCTCCTTCTGTGGGCAGGTTAGTTACAACATGGATGCAGGGCTAGTTCACGACCATCCAACCACTCGGTCCGCATTCATCAGTGGCCAGCATTCTGCCCAACGGGCTCTTCTCACTGGCCATGCAGAGTAAAAAGCTGTACCCTGCCCCCTCTCCATTCCTCACCCCTCCATCTCAGCAGCGACTCTTCGCGTGAACCTCCTGGAGCCAATTTGCCGATTTCAGAGGTGGAGTCATGTCACGTCATCAGCGCATGCGTGGTAGCTGTGTGAAGCGGCTGGCGGCCATCTTGGTACACCTAATTGCCCCCTGCTTATTGAAGGATGCCTGGGCTCAATATGGAGGCAGCTGTAAGAGGAGATACTTCTCCAGAATGCCTTGGAGCCTCAGTTAAAGGGATACCTCCCTTGGTGCCATGTGGTCCGTCTCAGGTAAAGCGGCAGAGCCAAAAAAAAAAAATTTGCTCCACTATGTTCATATGTTGTGGCATCAACAAGCAGTAGTGCCGGTCCCAGAATCCGAAATGATTCTGAGAGTTCTATTCCCCATTTTTCGGGTACCCCAAAGGGTTGGGGGAAATGGAGACCAGTACTACATCTGAAGTGACTAAACCTATTTATCTGCTTGGAACACTTCAAGATGAAATCCCTCAACACAGTTATGCTAACCGTGCAGCCAGGGGATTGGATGGTCTCTATAGATCTCCAAGACTCATACCAATCCATCAAGTTTTCCAGTCTTTGCTACGGTTCAAAATAAGAGATCTTCACCTGCAGTTCCAATGCCTACCCATCGGCATCTTGACAGCGCCCAGGACTTTTATGACTATTGGTATACGGTATTGGCAATTTTGGGTCCTTTCTGAGGGAAATGGATAAGCTTTCTAAATTACCTAGATGATATATTGATTCTGTCCCAAGACAAAAGAATTCTGGAGACACACCTACAGGAAGTCTTGGCCACACTAAGTACGGATGGCTAATTATGCAAAAAACCAACTTATACTTGCCCAGTGAATAGCATACCTGGATGCATTGTTCAATACCCCAGAGAAAGCGGTGTGCCTTCCACCAGAGAAAATCCCTATGATAATAGGAAAAGTATGAAGAGCACTGGCAAGCAGGCCCATGTCGGCATTAGACTGCCTGAGTCTTTTGGGATCCCTCTCCTCATACATACTAATGGTGAAGTGGGCCAGGTGGCTTCTCCGTTTTTTTTTTTTTTTTTTTTTTTGTTTTGTTTTTTTTTTTTTTTAATGAGGATTGCTATCACTGTGGAGGAGGAAAATCCTATCTCAGAAAATCCTGGTCACACAAACAAAGTCCAGCCTGTGGTGGTGGACAAGACCATTCAACCTTCTAAGTAACTGTTGTCTTTGCCCCATCTTGTGGATCGCTTATTTCTGGGGAAAGTCAGTTAGGTTTGGGTGCCCTCTACAAAGACCAATTGAGCCAGGAGAATTGGCAGCTCAACACAGAGTGCATAATCTCCAACATCTTGGAACTAAGCAACATGGATGGGGTATCGCACTTTGCTTCAAGTCCATACTCTTACAGATAGACAACAGGGCAGCAGTAGCCTACGTCCAGAACCAAGGAGGTACGCATAGCATATTTCTATCCAGCAAGGTAACCCTGGTTTTAGGGTGGGCCAAGAAGAATAGCGCCAATCTCGGAGCGTCCTATATTCCAGCTCTCGAAAATCAACTACCGCATCACCAGCCATGAACAAAAAATGTTTTTTGCACCAAAGCATCTTTCGATTGATTTGTCATCAAGGGCGCAGTTCTCAAATAGTCCTATTTTTTGCGTCTCCACTAAAACACCATGGATTCTTCATGAGTTATCCTGCCCAGAAATCAGCAGGAGTGGATGCCCTAGTCCAGCCTTGGACCTTCAGATAGGATATATATTTCCTCTGATTCTGAAGTTCCTTCAACGCTTGACACAGGAGAAAGTGACCATCTGCAATAATCACTTACTGGCCAAGCAGGACCTTGGTTCACACTCTTGGCCAAGCTATCTCTTTGCAAGCCATTACTCCTTCCAAGCACACACAACCTTCCTTCTCAAGAGAACTTCATCCACTCACATACAGAGATCCTGGATTTGAGGGCTTGGAAATTGAGCGGAAAAGGCTGGGAAATTTAGTTTTTTTCCCATGGAATAATCTAGATACTGCTTCAAGCCAGAAAGTCATCCACCAATAATACCTACTACAAATATGAAAAGTGTTCAGGGTTTGGGGAAGTCAACCGTTTTTTCCATGATATCCTGCTTTTTTAAATTTATTTATTTTTTCCTACAAAGGGGTTGAGTTGAGTACCCTAAAGATGATGAAAGTTTCAGTCTTATCAGCCCCGACAGACACAAGATGGGCCTCGGATAGAACGTTTTCAGAAGGCAGTTTTAAGACTAGGATCTAGTTCTAGAACAGGCTTTCTTGACCTTTTCAACACAGAGGAACCCTTGAAATAGTTCTCCGGTCTCGGGAACCCCTGCTAAAAATTAGAAATCTGCAACTCATGATACATTAGTGTGATGGTCAGTGGGAAGAATGGTCCTTACACTTGTGGTCATTGGGAAGAATTACCTCCTTACAGATAGCTAAAAAGATCAATGGTGTCAGTGGGAACTTACCTGAGAGGCAGAAATTGCCCAATGCTGAAGGAACCCTGGTTGAGAATCACTGTTCTAGAAGGTCTCTGTGACAGACCTAGCCAGGGGCTTTTGGAGGGGACTGAATGTCATGGGCCCTGGCATTTGGTGGAACGGTGCCCTTTGTGAGAAGGTTTTCTTGGATATGCCCAAAGACTATTCTCGGTGTTAATTCTGAACAGTGGATGGTCATTGAAAGAACTGATCACATTGACCTCCGGAGACGGACTGTCTGGTCACCTAGGCTGCCTTAAGTGCTGTCTTAATTAGCGTGTTAATTATGTAATTGTCTTTTAAGTTGTTGCTATGGGGGGGGGGGGGGGGGGGAGTATCCATGAGCAGCCCTACCTAATTATCTAACCCCTTGTGTTTAAAAGTTTATAAAAAGAGTGTATTCTAGTTCTAATAAAGAGTCCATGTCAGCAGTAAGACAAGTCTCGTCTTGTTTTGTGATTGGGAGTGGTTGGAATATCCGAAATCTATATTCAGACTGAGAGGAAGTGGTATATGACGAAAGCATTTAAGCGGAGTGTAGGGATGTTTCGTCACAGTCTCTATATCCAAAGTGGGATTTACCCTTTGCTACTCAATAGTGTTACAGTTCCCCCTTTTGCACCCACTGAAGAATGTTTTCTGGAAGATATTACCCTTAAAGATGCCTTTCTAATTCCCATCACCTCAGACGGGAGAGTTTCGGAGATCCAAACTTATGGGCTCAAGAACGACACATTACATTAATCTCGGACAGAGTCGCCTTACAGCCTATTCAGCAGTTTGTCTCCAGAGTGCCACCAGTTTACCACCTTAATCGGGAGTGGGTCCTCCCGACATTCAAGGAAAATCCAGTCACCTCAAAGCGACATGAATTGGATGTAGCAAGAACTCTGCAATGGTATATTGAGCTGACGCAAACTTTTCTTGAAGACCAGGCCTGTTATCCCTAATCGCGTTAGAAGAGGGATGGCAGCATCCAAATAACCCTAGCAAGCTGGGTTTTACATCTGATACCAAGTCATACCGGGCTAATGATCTTCCAGTGACAAGGGCCATCAATGCTCTCTTGACTCAGGGGAATGGCCTACTTGGGCGGCTTTAGCGAGGGTCTTTCAGGAATGACTTGTTATGCGACAAGTTGCACTTTCTTTAACACCTTCATGGCTCACTATAGTCTGGAGCCAGCCGCCCTTACTTCCCATGATTTTGGGAAAAGGGCTTTACAGATTGGCAGTTCTGTAATCCAAATCTTAATTATATATTTTTATAGCCCTCTCTGCGAGCAAATTATTAACCATATGTATGCTGCCATAGAAGCAGCAAGAAAACTGAAAATTGAATACTAACCTTTCCATAATTTTCCTTTTCTGGTGCCTATCCATGGCAGCATACACCCTCCCTTTCCATAATCTTTAATGTTTGAGTCTAGTTACAAGAATGACGTGGGGGAGGCTGACTCTTTCTTTTATAAGAGTTAAAGTGGTCCTGTGGGTTGGTTGGGGGCAGAGCAACCAACCATATGTATTCTGCCATGGATAGGCATCAGGAAAGGAAAATTTACTTTGTTTAAAAAAAAAAAAATTCCCTTCTATTTGGACGTAATCACTGAAGGATGAGATTACTGCGTCAGGATTACCAGATGACATTTTACCAGCCGCCTCTTCTGCGAAAATGCATTCAGTATGTTGTGTTCTGGCGGCCATCTTCTGCAAAGACAAAGCCACAGAAACTTGGTCAGTGCCAGGGTAATAGTGGCTCCCTTCTCCAGACGCACAAACCCTATCCATTCCACATTGGCAGATCTCGGGCGCATTGGAGCTGGACAAAAGTGCCAAATAGCAAGACAGAACACCGCCTAACTTCAGGCACAAGGAGTGGTTGTACCAGTTCCTTTAGAATAACTGTTTCAAGGTTTCTTTTGAAACCTATTCATAGCCCCAAAACCAAATGGAGGCATCCACCCAATACTGGACTTAAAGTTGCTCTAAAGGCAGAAGATTTTTACCTTTTTTAATGCATTCTATGCATTTAAGATATAAATCCTTCTTTGTCCAGCAGCCTCCCTCAGCCCCTCTAATACTTACCTGAGCCCCATCTAGATCCAGCGATGTTGCACGAGAGCCTCTGTTGTCCGGGACATTGGCTCCTGCTGCTGTCAATCAAAGTTTGTGAGCCAATGGGGAGAGAGAGGGGCTGCAGCTCCATGTCTGAATGGACACACAGAGCAGTGGCTCAGCTCGGGTGTCCCCATAGCAAGCTGCTTAATTGGCTGAGACACAGCAGTGGGTGGCATTGGCTCCCGCTGCTGTCAAAGTCCGTGAGCCAATCGGGAGGCACTCAACAGGAGGGAGGGTATAGGCAAGTATAACATATTTGTTATTTTTAAACAAAAAAGAGACTTTGATATCACTTTAAAGCGTTAGTATACCTCACCTTAAAAAAACAAACAAAAAAACCTGGAAGACAATGGCATAATGTGCTAGCATGCATCGCATACTAGCATGTTATTAAATGCTTACCTTAGAGCGAAGCACTCCAACTGCCTGCTTTCACCGCAGACAGGGAGGGCTTCCATCTTCACCTGGTCTCCCTTCTGGGTTTGAGTGTTCCAGCCTTCTGATTGGTCGAGTCGTGATGACGTCACTCCCGCGCATGCACGGGTATGTCTTCCCTTTAGAGCACATGTGCTTGGTGACATCGCCAGCTGCATGCGTTATTATTAGATCTCCTAAACTGTGCACGTAAGC
This sequence comes from Lithobates pipiens, assembly GCF_037356315.1. NCBI lineage: Eukaryota > Metazoa > Chordata > Amphibia > Anura > Ranidae > Lithobates > Lithobates pipiens. The sequence goes on along the minus strand of NW_027507788.1, from coordinate 143,692,747 downwards.
CTTAGTATAGGCTTACCTGTAGGTACAAGTTTAATATTAAGACTTTACTACCACTTTAAAATCACTAAACAGATTTCTTTGTATTCCAAAATATTGGATGAAAACTACAAGATCTGTTATTGTTTCACTCAGATAAGTGGAATTTCTTGCATCTGTAAACATAGTAAATAACAAAAATAATGCAGCTCTCCTTTAAGTACCGCAAACAAAATCAGGAGAATATAACGTACTCCCCAAAGCATTTTATATAAATCTTCTGAACATCAAAAATGAATTTATACAAACATGTATATCTTGTGGACACAATATAAATCTTCCCATGTGCCGAAACAATGTGTAGAAGTACAACAAAAGTTCTACAGTATTGATCGTGAATTATACCAGTACTCTATAAAACAGTGTATTCTGAAAAATCAGAGTCAGCAGTGTTGTGATTCTATCAACATCAAACATAACGCACCACGTCACCCAGGTGCACTTTTGGATGTCCCCTCAAAGTTAAAGAGTTTGTTACCCCAACACTTGATATTTCTGCTGTGCCATGTACTTGTATGAGAAAGTATCCTGTTCTCTTTCTATTGCTTCCTTTTATGTGAAATCCCTGGTGTCCTGCCAGCCCCTCTGCTTTCCTATTTAACCACTTGCCGCCTGCCCTATAGGCAAATGATGGCTGCAAAGTGGTTTCAAAAACCTGATTGGGCGTCCTATGACGTCCTCAGGATTTTGAGCCGCGGCGCGGCCCTGGGGGGCGAGCATCGCGGCGATTGTTGTTGCAGGGTGTCAGTCTGACACACCGCAACTACGATCTCGGTAAAGAGTCTCCGATGGAGACTCTTTACCACGTGATCAGCCATGTAAACAGGAAGAGCCGTTGATTGGCTTTTCCTCACTCGCGTCTGTCAGACGCGAGTAGAGGAGAGCCGATTGGCTACTCCTCTGACGGGGGGGGGGGGGGTCTGTGCTGATCGATGATCAGCGCAGCCCCCCCCCGAGGATGCCCACACTGGACCACCAAGGACGCCACCAGACCACCCGGGATGCCCAGCGCCAGGTATGCCACCCTAGACCACCAGGGATGCCAGTCAGTGCCCACAATGGATACCAATCAGCGCCCACAATGGGCATCACTGATTGGCATGCATTATCGTTTGGCACTGATTGGCATCCAACAATACAAAGCAATACAATACAATGCCGCCCATCCGTGGCGCCCATCAGTGCCCATCCGTGGCGCCCATCTGTGCCGCCTATCCATGCCCATCTGTGCCGCCTATCCATGCCAAATTCTTGCCACCTATCAGTGCCCATCAATGCCACCTCATCAGTGCCACTTCATTGGTGACACCTTATCAGTGCCAGTCAGTGCATCCCCATCAGTACCCATCAGTGAAGGAGAAAACGTACTTATTTACAAAGTTTTGAAACTGAAACAGAAAGAAACATATTTTTTTTTTCACAATTTTCGGTCTTTTTTTTAATTTGTTTAGCAAAAAATAAAAACCGTAGAGGTGATCAAATACCACCAAAAGAATGCTCTATTTGTGGGGAAAAAAATGATAAGAATTTCATTTGGGTACAGTGTAGCAGGACCGCGCAATTGTCATTCAAAATGTGACAGCGCTGAAAGCTGAAAATTGGTCTGGGCAGAAAGGTGTTTAAGTGCCCGGTATTGAGGTGGTTAAACACTGACCACACTAAGCAGGAGAGCACAGTGTGATCAGTTCTCTAGCTGTGTTGGGAACATTCCGCTGCACAGCCATTCACTGGGAAGCTCACTGTACTGCTGCTTCTCCTCCCCCAGATCTTATGCAGCTGAGAACAGAGGGAATTACACTTTTTTTATATCTACACAGAAATGTTTTACCTTTCATTTCCATTTAAACATAATGGGTTTTACAAGGTGATCGTTTACAATCACTTTAAACAGTAGGTCATATACACCTTTTAAAGTGATTGTAAACGCTCACCTTGTAAAACAACCCATTCAGTTTAAAATTAAAAAATGAAAGGCAAAACAATAAGTGATCACATTCCCACTGTTCTCAGCTGCATAAAAGCTGGGGGAAGGAGAAGCAGCAGGACACTGAGCTTGCCAGTGGATGGCGTGTCAAATCTGATCATTGGAGGAGAGCAGGCTGAGTTCCCAGCACAGCTACAGAAATTACCATGGTGTGCTCTCATGCCTGGTGTGGTGCGTTTATAAAAGGAAAGCAGAGGGACTGTAAGCAACACCATGGATTTCATACAAAGGAAATAAAGAGAACATGATACTTTCTCACACAAGTACAAGGTACCAAGGTACAGCAGCCACATATTAGGAATAGGAAGTGTTGGGGTAACAAATGCATATCTTAAGTCAGCAATAGTTACCAGGTTGGAACACTCCTTGGTATCCTCACGGCCTGCCCAGTGTGTTGACATCCGTAAACCACACGGAGCTTTCTCACTGTACAAGCTGTTCTTGGCACAACTTTTCTGGGTGACATTTCTTTTAAATAAATCAGCAAAACTTTACAGATTATGCTCTGAGATCTGCTCTTTTGTTCCTCTAGTGTTCCATATGCCTCTGAGCGGAGTTGGTAAACACTGGAGAACCCGTGTGTCAAAGTTGTATGTGAGCCAAGGGTTGTTGATGCCTTATAATAATACAGTGATCCCTTTTCATTCACTAAGGAGCTTTACGTTTACCAGCAGGACACAATGCAGCAAATGCCAGTGTGTTGTGGTTTTTGAGTACATCAGCTTCATAAAATTCAACTGATTTCATTCACTGATTTAAAGTGACTTGCACTGATAATTTGTGTTGCACAGTAATTAGAGATATTTGTTGATTTTACATTTCACTACCTGTGGATTTTGTAAGAACGTATTCCCTATTGCAGTAGTGCTGAATTCTATTTTGAGCATTTTTTTTTTTCTTAAAGAAACTGCACACCTAGTTTTGATCTAAAGTGGTTATAAAGGCTGAAGGCATTCTATGCATGAAGGTAAATAATTTCAGTGTGCAATTCCCCCTCCTAATGCTGACCTAATCCCAATCTTGATCCAGCGAAGTGCATGAGACTAAGGCTCTCCAAGGTCTCTCACCCCTGATTGGCTGAAATGCAGCAGCAGGAGTCATTGGTTCCCACTGCTGGCAACTGCAGCCAGTGGGGTGGGGCTGAGCCACGCTCTCTGTGTCTTATGGACGAGAGCTGGCTCGGGAGTGAGTATGCACGAGTTCCTCCACAGCAAGCGGCTTGCTATGGGGGCACTCAGCAGGTGGGGAGGGGCCCAGAGGGCCGGCGGGTGACCCGAGAGATGCGTGCCTCCAGACTTTCTCAAAGTTAGGTAATACAGGTATATCATGTTTTAACACAGAGAGCGGCCGGGAGTTACCTTGGAAACCAGTAAACAGTGATGCACTCTCTACACTTTATAGACTGGCAAGAAACGCACATGAATGAAAGACACAGTCAATACTCCCAATCTTAAAACCACTATATCCCTTTCTTAAAACCCTCATAACAAAATAATATTTTAATATGGTCTATTTCAAATGTACTGCACATAGGAAAAATAATATATGTCCAACTGTTAGTTTATGTAATTACTGGTAACTACCTCAATACTGAGCCAATTCTGACATTTCTCATATGCATGTGAAAATCTACTTGACTTTTTATTTTTTGCTAGAAAAGTACTTAGATCCCCCAAACATTATATATATATATATATATATATATATATATATATATATATATATATATATATATATATATAGATATAGATATAGATATAGATATAGATATAGATATAGATATATAGATATATAATATATTATGCATATGCAGAGACCCTAGAGAATAAAATGGCTGGCATTGAGATATTTTATGTCACATGGTATTTACGCAGCGGTCTTTCAAATGCAATTCTTTTGAAAAAATACACTTTAATTAAAAAAGGGGGTAATGTGAAAGATGTTATGCCGACTAAATAGATGCCTAACATATTATGTGTAGCGGATGACATTTGGGATCAAATGTCACACGCCTGTAAATTTTAGTTTTTTGGCCTCAGAACAGTAAAGGTTCTGAGGGTTAATTGTGTAGGTAGGCCTGAACACCAGTCTGGCCAGGCTGTGTTTTGGAAGTTCTGCCTGTTCATGTGGATGGTGAGGTGCGCATGACAGGCTAGAACCAAGTCTGGTTGGATGTTTTGGTATCGGCCTTCTCGGAGCCAAACAGTGGGAGTGCCGGGGCCCGCTGAGTAGTCTGGGAAAGGGTACTTAAAGGGGTGTGGGTCACGTGTTCGGGGTTCCGGAGGGGTTTGAGAGACCCATGTGGTCTAGTCTAGTTCCAGGACCGTGGTAGCCTCTGATAGACCTGCTTGGTCTGGGGTAGGGATCCGTCCCTTCTAGAGTCTCGGAACCTGCTGGTCTAAGGCGCAGTAACCGACGGAGGATTCAAAGTGTCCGGATGTGCTCTCAGCTTGGAGGGACACTGCAGCTCGTGGAAGTGAACGAGGGAGGACTCTTCGGAGGAGGGCCGGCAAGTGGCATTTTGAGACCTGCCTGGTTACTGAGTTGAGAAGGACATTGACAAATTCACACTTTTCCAGTACCATAAAGGAGACGGGAAACGTTCCAGGTACGGAGGAAAAAGGTTCCTGTTTGCCCTTAGTTATTTGTTTAAGTTTGAGTCAACGTGCTGACTGCCATGATCTCTGGCTAGAGATCTGTTCAGCCTTGAAGTACCCAGCTGCGAGTGGCTACTCTCTGGGTAGAAATAGACCTGAAGTTCAAGGTGCCAAAGTTCTTCACCCGTGCCCTTTGTTCCCTAAGAGACTGTGTTATTTGAAAGTTCTACTGCAAAATAAAACCTTTTTGAAAGGACTTCATCTGTGTCAGTGTACAAGTCGTTGGGTATCAACCCTGGGAGCCCCTAGAAGTGAAAGAGCAGGCTAAGAGAAGGTAACCGGTAAGCCTGTTAAGTCAAGGCCGCCCTGCAATGGGTTATGGCCGCTACACATGCTTTAAAATTGTGTGAGCTCATAGAATGGTGACAAATTGCGTCAAATTAAATTATCCATAGGTGACACTTTGAAAGCCTTTGCGAGTTACCAGTTTAGAGTTAGGAGGTCTGGTGCTAGAATTATTGCGCCCGCTCTGATGATGATACCTCACGTGTGTTGCGATCACTGTTTACACATGCGTGCGGGACTGACATGTGCATTCACGCTGTGCTAAAAGTGGGTGTGTAATTTTTTTTTTTATTATTTTTTTTTTTTGTTTTCTTATATATATATATTTTTGCAGTGGTTTTAATGCAAAAATCCCTTTTGAGGGCAATAGCAATGACAAATACTCCCCCATCTCTCCTTAGGGCTCCAGTGCAGCTGATCAGACACAGATTGGTCTGATCAGATGCTTCATTGACCCAATAGCAACAAACAAAGAGTTGTAATGGAAAGTGACGACATTGTCGATGATTGCCAGTTCAGACAGTGCATATAAAAAAAAAATGTAATTCTTTCTTAGTAGACTAGACCTTTAAAACCAGATTTATAACCCTAAGCACTAAATAAACAAATAAGGGATTAATTACAATCACTAATACAACTATACTTGGTCTAATCCTCTCCACAGCCGAGATATGAGAGGACTGCAGTTCTGGGGGCTATAAAGGGTGAAGAAACCTTTGAGGGGAAGCAATTTCATTAGGCAGTTGAGTAAGAGGGAATCATGTTGGATATGACACTACGGTTCTGGCCCCAGGGCTCTTTGACCGCAACTGTTTTATTAGTGATGCATAAAGAGGATTGAGGTAATTTCAGGTGTATTAGTGGGTGCTTTATATTTAAAGCCCTACTGCAGGCAAAAAAAGTCCCATGCAGCGGGGCTGTGCCGCACTGCATGGGTTGGCTGCTTGTTTTGTCCGGGGGAGAGGAGGAAGCTATATACTCACCCGATCCTCTGCTCCACCAGCAAACGGCCCTCCCTCACCAGCAGAGGGCTGTTCCTGATGTCCTCATGTCTAGAGAAGGTCTATGGGCTTAATGATGTCAGGAACAGTCAACCACTCTAGACTGCGGGGGGGGGGGGGGGGGGGCTACAGGCACCCGGCTTGTGCTGGGAGGATCAGAGGATTAGGAAAGTATAAGGCCCCTTTCACAAATGCAGACTGTTTAGGTCCACCTGTCAGTTTTTTAGGCGGACCCGAACGGACACTCCATATAGTTCTATGGAGTGATGGATGTCGGCGATGACCTGTCCAATGACATTCGCTCCACTAAATTCAAATGGTGGGAAACCCTATTTTCCAATGGACAGGTAGATCTGTTTTAGTTTCGATCCCCCATAGCGGAGATATGACAGGTCCATCTCTCCACAATGAGCAGAGACGGATCTGTCATCCGCCGGCTCAGCAGGGATCAACGGAGCGATCCCTGCTGAGCAAACTGAGTCCGTGAAAATGGACAAAAATGTGTGAAAGGGGCAAAATTAGTAGTTGACCCATGCAGTGTGGGCACATCCCCACTGCATGGGGAATTTTTTGCCCTGAGTTGGGCTTTAACCACTCTGCCAGGCCAGTTCCAAAATTTCTCATTTATATGTAAATATCAGCATTTTGTTTTTTTTTGTTTGTTTTTGTTTTAGTTTTTTTTGCTAGAAAATTATTTGAAACCCCCAAACGTTATATATTGTATTATCTGAAAGCAAAATCCCTGTAGAGTAGAATGGTGGCTTTTTTTATTTCACATGATATTTGTGCAGCAGTTTATCAGATGAAAATTTTAAGGAAAAAATATACTTTAATGAATTTATTGCACACAAAAACTATTTAATAGGCAATTCTTTTGTAAAATATAAGATGAAGGACGTGGCCTGGGCCGGCATGGTGTGAGACGGGATCTCCGCTTGCCGTATATCCTACTTCAACTATCCTGGGGCTGCTAACGCCGACAAGACCCTACACTCGGGAGGCATACTGCCCTGCACGTCCGGAGATCATGTCACCTCCAAAAACAAAGCCGGATGCCTCAGTGAAGCTGGCCAGATATTGCCATACAGAGAAGGAGGCCGCAGAGAGAAGTGGTGCCCGCTCCCCTTCCGCATCCACCACATATCTGGACGCTAGGGTCCTGGAGGCAATCTCCGACTGCAAGAGCTCTCTAATGGGCAAGATAGAGGAGTTAAAGCAGATGTCTCCTTGCTCCGCCAAGACATGCAGATACTTAGAGAGCGGGTCACGGAGGTGGAAACCCGTATCGGCCGCATGGAGGACAAAGTACCGCCATTACAGGTTACCACGGAGCGCTTGCAACATCGGCTTACCATGGTGATGGCAAAGCAAGACGATATGGAAAATCGCCTCCAAAGATGCAGCTTAAGGTTCGTTGGCTTGCCTGAGGGCGAGGGGGCTCCGACCCCCCCCCCCCCTCTTTCCTTGAAAATCTACTTATCACCACATTCGGCCAAGCGGAGTTCTCCTCAACCTTCGTGGTGGAAAGAGCGCACAGGCTAGCTGCCAAACCCCCTCCTCCAGGCGCACCACTGAGAACATTTATTGCCAAGATGCTGAATTTTCGTGACCGGGATGTGGTCCTCCGTCTCACAGGATTGAAGGGCAACATCCCCTATAAAAATTTGGAGATCAGAGTCTTCCCAGATTTTTCGGCAGACGTCCAGAAAAAGAGAGCACTCAACAAGGCTAAGCGTCAGCTGAGGATCCGACACTACTCATATGCCATGCTTTTCCCCGCCAGACTCCGTGTGACTGGTGAGGACAGGGCGCACTTCTTCGATACAGAGTCTGTCTTTGCATGGCTGGCGAATGGCATGGCTCCCGCACGAGATCTTGCCTAAAGCTCCAACGGCTGGACTTGGAGACACACCTAATCTGCTGAGGAGAGACGGCATTGGGACACTGCCGGGACCGGACTTCTTACAGGGCTTTGACTGACCCCTTCTCCAGGTACTATATCTAAACCCCCCATGACACTTCCCCCACCACACCTCGGATCCCTCTTTTGTCCCCCTGCCCAAGATATCCCTCTGCCCTTACACTCCTGGACGCTCCTCTATGACTGTCCATGGTATGCCCCCATCTAGCAAAAACCTGAATTGCAGCCCCACAAGATCGATTGGCGTAGCAAGCTGCGACCCTTTATGACACACGGGACAAATGCCCATTCTCTTTCATCCTGTTTTACCCCCCATACTGGTTATCCTGTGTGCCTAAACCCGGGAGGCACTTCCCTCATACAGTTGTCCGACCTGCAGCTAAAAATCGCCCCTTTAGTCTTATGGGCCTTCACTGGCCTGATTGGCCTTATTAAGGACTGCGATGTGAATTTCAAGTTACAATGAAGGTTTCCCTGTTCTGCCAGACCCTGGCAATGCTCATTCTGAAATGTATCACGTGGAATGTTGGGGGAATCGGAGCCAAACCAAAGCGTGGTGCAGTCCTCTCCTACTTAAAAACGCAAAAAGCAGACATCATGGTACTAGTAGAGACCCACCTGATGGGACAACTCATGACGACACTCAAGAGACCATGGGTGGGTTGGGTATATCAAGCCCCATACACTAACAACTCTAGGGGGGGTGGCTGTGCTGGTGAATAAGACAACTCAGTTTACCCCACTGCTGATTAAATCTGACCCCCAGGGTAGGTACCTATTCCTACATGCTAAAGTAAATGGACTGGAACTCTTGATTATGGCCATTTATATACCTCCACCCTTTCAATTTACGGTCCTGACAGACGGGCTGACATTCATGTCTCAGTTCCCCACCGTTCCTGCAGTGTGGTTGGGGGACTTCAATAATGTAATAAGCAAAGACCTGGACCGTCTCATGATGCCTCCCCTGGTTTCCCCCAGTCATGCCTACACCAGGCTTGGCAAACTCCTACTGGACCTTGCCCTGGTAGACACGTGGCGCCACCGCCACCCCCTAGGCAAACAACACTCATGCTTTTCAGCAACGCAAAACATAATGTCCCGCATTGACTATATATTTGTGTCTCGCACCCTTCTTCCTAGACTGGGCAATGTTGGATGCCTCTTATTGGATCGAGCTTAGGCTTGATGCACCCCCCACATTCTACACTTGGAAGCTCAACCCTTTTTGGTTAGGATTGGTCCCAGGTCTAGAGGGAGCGAATGATGAATGGGAGTTCTACTTTCAAAATAATAGGAACACCGCGCCGCTCGAGATAGTTTGGGATTCTTTTAAGTCTCATGCCTGCCTATACTTGTCCCAGTATATTTCCAGGTATCAGAAGACTTTGTCGCGGGTAGTCGAACAAGCGGAACGGTCTTTAATAGATGCGGAGCATGAGTTTACCGACAATCCCTCCCCCTCCACGGCCGATCGCCTCAAATTGCAATCTAGATTGGTGAATAATCTCCATTTTGAGAAGGCTGAAAGGAAAATATTCTATGTCAAGCAGAGGTCATATGAGTGCGGGGAACGATCGGGGCGCCTACTGGCATACTTGGCCCATTTGGACCACAAACCTCCGGTGGTGGTCTCTCTCCGTGCTGCCACAGGGGTCCTACTTACTGACCCAGATGAAGTGGCTGGAGAATTCCGGTTGTTCTTTGCATTCCTGTATTCCTCTGCAGGTGACAGTCCAGAAGGGGAAATACACACTCCTAAATGGAATAAACCTCAGGTAATTCCAAATTGAGCTGCTGGAAGACCCCATTACTACAGACGAGATACCAAAGGCAATTTCTCTACTTTACTTAACCCCTCCAAAGCGCCCGGATCAGACAGCCTTCCTCGTGAGTTTTATACTATGTATGCTGAGGCCCTAGTCCCAAAACTCCATGAACTATTCTCCCACATATTTGAGTCCAAAACTCTGCCTCGCCCTGCATGAGTGAAGCTTACATTGTGCTTATCCCCAAGCCGGGTAAAAATCCAGAGCTCTCTGAGTCATACCGCCCAATTTCATTGCTCCAACTCGATATCAAGATCCTGGCCAAGGTCCTGTTGGTGCACCTGAACACAGTGATCCCCACACTAATTCAGCCAGATCAAACTGGGTTTATGCCTGGCAAAAATACAGCGTACAATTTTGAGAAGATTTCACATGAATATCCAGGCACGGCAGCAACAAATGGGCTCTAGAGCGATAGTGTCTCTAGACGCCGCTAAAGCATTTGATTCTGTCGAATGGGGATACCTGTGGGAATACCTAGCATGATTTGGTTTCGGACCCCGCTTTATCAAGTGGATCCGCCTCCTTTATCGAAACCTTTGTGCCAGGATCTTGATCAACGGGAGAATCTCGGAACCCTTTCCTTTCTCTAGAGGTACGCGCCAGGGGTGCCCCCTGTCTCCACTGCTATACGCCCTAGCTGTAGAACCTCTTGCTTCCTCCCTTAAAGCCACCCGGGAATAAAAGGTTTGAAATGTGGAGATTTGGAAGAGAGGATCAGCCTCTATGAAGATGATATGCTGCTATACTTAGCTGACATGGGTCCATCTTTACAGGCTGCCCTTGAAACCATCCAGACCTTTGGCAACTATTCTGGACTGAGAATCAACTGGGATAAATCCCAGATACCTCCCATAGATGTAGGCGCCCCTACAGCGTTACAGGCTTCCTCTCCACTCCTCAGAGTTAGCTCTATGAAATATCTAGGTGTCACAATTACCCGCTCACCGGAGGACTTTGTCAGGTTAAATATAGAACCCCTGATAGCAAATATGAAAACAAAAACCCTTTGGCCTGATTAGTTTAATTAAAATGATTCTCCTCCCTGGCTTTTTATATGTCCTCTGTCATGCCCCTATATACTTGCCTCTCAGGATATTTAAATCTATTAAAGCTCTCCTCAACTCCTTTTGTCTGGGGAACCAGCTGTCCTAAATTATCATGGCAATCATTGAAAAATCCTACTGAGCTCAGAGGCACAGCCCTACCCGATTTTAGTCTTTATTGCTTAGCGGCACAACTCTCACACTTCTTTTACCTGGACAAACACGACAAAGATCGATACCTGGCATTAGTATGCCCCCCACGCCCGAGGAACCACCCACCCCTTTCAAATTATCCTCAGAAATCACGCTGATAGAGGGATGTTAGGGTATAGGAAAGGGCTATTTTATCACCACTGCAGGTTTTGGGAGGTGATGAGACACAGACTTAACCTCCCACTCACACACTTTCACACGCCCCTATGGAATAACCCAGGCCTGAGGGAACTGCAAAATGTACCAGTCCACACTGTATGGCTTGCTTTGGGAGTGAGATACTTGTCTGACGTGTATCAGGGGGACGTATTGAAATCGTTCCAGCAGCTCAAGGAGGGCTTCGACATCCCCAACTCTATGCACTTTCGTTACCTCCAGCTCCACCATGCTTTACAGACACAATTTCGCGGGACCCCCCCCCAACGTAGAATGTCTAGACATTATTTGCACCCTAACAGGACCACCGAAAGCTAACTTCAACGCTATACAACTCGCTCCTCAGACCTCAGGCGGTGACCCTGGCATACAAGTTAAAAGAGCGATGGTTGGGGGATGTGGGGGAGATGGATGACAACAAGTGGGAGGATGCACTGGGTACCTGTAAAAAGGTCTCAACCAGGCTATACGACCGCCTTATGCAAACATATGTCCTACACAGGACATACCTGGCACTGATCCGGTTAGCGAGATACAAACCAAACTACAATCCCCTCTGTCCCAGGTGCAAATGCCCAAATAGCACCTTCTTTCATATTTTATGGGTGTGCCCAGTGATATAGGATTATTGGTCTCACATCGTACATTCACGACAAGATGGGTTCGCCCCTAACGTTATGCCTCAAACAATGCTTGCTGGGAATATTCCCCGACCCAGAATTTCATAAAATATTCCTCCAAGAATCACTCTATATGGCCAGGTTGCTTATAGTAAGAAGATGGCTTCAGGCTTTACCGCCGACACTGCAAGAGTGGATATCTGCAATTAATAAGGTTCTTCCCTACAAGGAGATATATGCCCATATGGGATGCAAAGCAAAGTATGGGAAAATTTGGGATACCTGGCTGGGTAATGCCGCCACCTGTAATGAGCTGCCAGAGTAAAATCTATGTTGAGCGACTGTTTCTCTTCCCTGCGAAGTATTAGAATCAAATACCTGACAAACAGCACACCTGAGTGCCAGAAATGGCTATTTTCTGTACCCATGTATCTGGTTTCTGTACTTTGCAATGGTTAACAATGTTGTATAACTGCATCTTACTTTACCTTGTTGTAACCCACTCTGCCAAATTTGTGCTGTGCACTGTTGTATTGCCAATGTCTCTAATGTAATGTGTTCTTGCTGCTTTCAATAAGACTCTGTTAAGTGTAAAAAAAATATATATATAAAAGATGATGTTACGCCAAGTAAATGGATTCCAAATGTGTCATGCTTTAAAATTGCACACGCCCATGGAATGGTGACAAACTACGGTGCATTAAATTATCCACAGGCAATGTTTTAAATGCTTTTACAGGTTACCCGTTTATAGTTGGACAGGAGGTCTGGTGCTAGAACTGTTACTCTGACGTTCGTGGCAATACTTCTCATGTGTGGTGCGATTACGGTTTACGTATGTGTGAATGGCCCCAGAACAGAGGCTCAGGAGCAAACCTGTTCGGGTGCCCCCATAGCAAGCTGCTTGCTATTGAAACACTTGGCATGAGGGATAGGCCAGGAGTGCTGCCGGGGGACCTGGGAAGAGGATTGGGGCTGTTCTGTGCAAAACCATTGCAGTGATCATAAGATGACTGATTGTAGATGCAAATGTAGATTTCTCATGACTATATCAACCCTCCTGTCTATCAAAGCAGTTGTTTGTTGGCCCCAGTAGTCCTTTGTGCCTCATACCTGAGCACATTATCAGTACAATAAGTTAGAATGATCTGGTACTTGGACGGTCTATGGCCACCATATCTTAGAACAGTTCAGTGTAATTTAGCAGAACGCTGTGATGATTCAGAAGGCAGACACAATAGTTCATTCTTTCACATTCATGCAAATCGGTGCACTTTTGAAGTGTCATGTGTAAAGTTTAGTCTTGTTACTATGGCAGAGCCAGTAGATAGGCTGAGTAAAGTTGGACAGGATCGACTTCTTGTTCAGCATTTGTGTGACCCCAAACTCAAAGGGCAGACATTAGCAATATACCTAATGTGATACAGCACTGCAGTTTACCAGAATTTAGAAGAAAATGCAATCGCTTGCAATATAGTGTGGTATTGTTTACAGTGCTGTGACAAGGTCCTGTGGCATCAAAAGCCAAAATCCCCCCAAAAATTATTATTTATTAAATGAGTGTGGGGCGTGAATGATGTGAAACAAGCAATATATGAGCTGTACCTGTGTGTTCTTCTTTTTTTATTTTTAGTTTTTTTAGGTTTTTATTTTTTTTTTTTTTTTTTAGTTTTTGTTTTTTGTGTTTGCAATAACACTTTGTCATCTGGCTGCAGGCCTGTATTTGATTATGCAGTTTAATTACCAGTGAGCGCTCAGTATCAGGATATGTTTCTTGTATTGTGAGTAATCTGTCAGGGCAGGTTTTACCAAGTTGTACAACCCATATCAAGTAGAGAACATTATAGGCTGTCACACAACACCTTATTTAGTGGATAAACCAAATCAAGGCTGTGCTCTTTATGTGACTAAATTATAAGCTGTGCTTTCAATAGTGATCTGTAAACTAATAAATTGGGCCTAATATATATATTAACATGCATCGGCTATGAGCTAGAGCTGTTACACTTTCTCCCATGGTTTTTTATTTTATTTATTTTTTAGCCTTATCAGGGGTTAGAATCCTTAGCAGATTTTGTATTGCGTTCTGTGTCTCCCTAAGGGCGTTTTACCCTCTTATTTGTCTTAGTGACCATTCTCACCAGGACTGAAGGTGAGGGAAAATCCAAAAACTTGAGTTGATACCCAAACAGGAATAGAGCAGAAATCTTCTAGTGGGAACGTGTTCCAGTGACAAATGTTTTAGTGGATTTACTTGGGTTTGGAGACCCTTCCCTAAGCAATCCAAGCCAAAAACAATGCTCCTGGATATATGGATATACTTAAAAATAACACTGCAAGTATTACTGTGATTCACTTTACGTCTCATAAACGTGAACACTCTGATTTTTTTTCTTAAAGGTAAACTCCGAAAGGATTACTAAGTACAATACATTTCCTAAAGTGATTATATCTGCCAAAGGATTTGAATCTTTGTTCATCCAGCTCTAATGCCACGTACACACATAGCGGACTATCCGACGGACTTAGTCTGGCGGACTTACCGCCAGACTGTCCGTCGGACTTTCCGAACGAGCTACTTGCCCACACACGGCACTTTTTCAGCGGAGTAATATGGCGTACTAAGTCCGCCGTACTATCCGCCCTACTTTTGAAATGAACGGACTCACCCACACACGCGGAGGAAAGTCCGCTCATTTCGAGCGCGTCTCCAGGTAGGCGGGGCCTGCGAAGGAGACGTCGCTGGCCCCACCACCTGGTATAGACTTGAAGGGGAACCCCAACGCCGAAAAAAATCGGCGTGGGGGTCCCCCCGGGTCCACATCAGACCCTTGTCCGAGCACGCTACCCGGCCAGCCAGGAAAGGGGGGGGGACGAGCGTACCAGGCCGCGTGCCCTCAACATGAGGGGTGCCTTGGGGAAGGGGGGGGCCCGCGTGGCCCCCCCCCACCCCAAAGCACCTTGTCCCCATGTTGATGAGGACAAGGGCCTCTTCCCGACAACCCTGGCCGTTTGGTTGTCGGGGTCTGCGGGCGTGGGGCTTATCGGAATCCGGGAGCCCTCTTTAATAAGGGGGCCCCGGATATCAGCAGTGCCTGGAGGACACTGCTATCACAGAGCGCGCTGCCCGTGCCCCGCAGTGGTCACAATCACAGGACCCCTTCATATGACTGCGTCCCAGAGCTAGCCGGCCACATTATAGCTGTCATTCGGTTATAGCCTGGTCAGCATATGGATAAGCTGAGCAGACACAGACCTGTCATCTGCCCTGCTCATCTCCGATCAGCAGGGGATTTTCAGCACAACTGTACATCTGTCATGAGGTACATTTTGGGGCTAACCAATGCTGACTTTTATGAGAATGCATGTCGCCTGTTACTTTGTGACTTTCATAGTTTATGGGTCACTAAGCTGGGAAAAAATATGCAAATCACAGTAAACTTCTGTCTTGTCCATTAAAGGATGCAGGAATTCATATGCAGTGAGGCCATCTACAGGCAATTTAGATGCTGGTAAACTGATTCTCTGAAGAGAAGCAGTTTCGTGGCCTCTTGCGCTTGGCTCCCTTCCGAAAGACATAATACTTGCAAGGTTCAACTGCAGGTGTCTATCGTTGGCAGCTACTGCCTCCCAAGTGAGGCTGTTCAGCAAAAACCTTCGCTGAAAAGGTCTATACTCTGTTCTATTGGGAATTTTTTCAACAGTTCATACACTTCTCCCTGTCAATGGTGTGAAGGTCCTTGAGGCCCAGGTGCCCCCTCTCGGGACAGTCTCACTTTCTCTTATGGACCCTCAATCTACCTCATCCCCATACTCTTTGGCTTGGGAACAGGTATCCCCCAGAGTGATTTATCATTCTCTTTAGGTAAGCAGGATTGTCTCCTCTATCCTGGTCTTGCTTGAAAGCAGGAGACCCTTCCACTGGAAGGAGCATCAGATTAGTCCTTTGTGGTCTTCCCTTGGATGTTGGCAACTTCCCCCTTCTTGGAGGGAACTGCTTGTTCCTTGCTGTATCTCACAAACTAATATGAGGAGTGTTTTGATGTAGGGCTACAATGATTTAGCTTAGCTTAGGTCAGGAGTACTACCCAGGGTGAACAATTGCACTTTGTCTGAATATGCAATTGTGCTTTATATATACATTCATACAGGCCACAGCAAAGCAAATTTAAAGCTCCATTCACATGGGCAATTAGCACAACCTGCAATTTCTGGTGGTAAGAATATGCAAATTTCTGCAGCTGGAATGAAATGTGTGGCGAATAGCTGAGGCTGCTTAGTGTTTGGGAATATATCTCCTTTATTACAAATCGGGGTTCGCAAATACTAAGGGAGTGGGTGGACATGCACTAGAGCAGTGTGTGGGAGGGGGGAGCCCTTGTATTTCTCATATGCATTATAGGTTCTGTTTTGACTGGTGTTTGCTTTTCAGGTAAAAAGGTAAAATGTGTGAATATTTATGTATTTATGTAGAAATATTTTAAGTGTAAAAAAATAAGGCAAAAAAAGAATAAATAGAAAAAAAAAATACTGACATTTTATGGAAAGGAAGACCATATGTATACTAAACTTACTCGTATCTCTGATCTCTCTGCAGGATGTACCACTGATTGGGAAAAATGCAAAGAATTTTAGCTACAGCTGGGACATTATTGTCTTACTACTTATTGATGGTGTCTTATTCCACCTACAAAGTGTCACAGCATACGCCCTTATGGGGAAGATCTCTCCAGTAACGTTCAGGTATGGTTATTCCACGGTCATGCAAATGTGGTTTCTTCTGAATGTTTCACCAGAGGAGGAGATTGGCAAGTCTGTGCAAGACATTGTAGTCAGCAGAGGGGAGCAGCAAATAGTTCAAGACAAGACAAGATGGTTTGCAGATTGTGCATTCTGAACTATTTTCCCCTTCTTTGAAAATCTAGTGTAATGCTGTAGAAGACTCAAAAACTTCCCTTTTCTGTTTATAGCACTTGATATATGAAATGCTTACAGCTCAACTCCAGGCTGATATAAAAGACACACATTTGAGCAGTAATAAACCCAAAAAGAAAACCATTATTAAGTTCCAGCTCATGGCAGACTGACAATGCTACTGTCTAAGGTGTCTGCTTCACCCAGAATGCAGACACCCTAAGGCAGGAAGTGTGCTGCTGACTGGTTCGCTAGGTGAAAAAAAAGCCTAAAATCGATAACTAATGCAGCCACCACATCTAAAGTTTGGTAAGCTGTAAGAGATTAAATGTTTTTTTTTTTTGGGGGGTGTTTCTGGAAGGCCAAGAAAACTTTTAGTGATTTAATGGCTAGAAAAGCAAAGGCAAATTATTTTATTGGTACAAAAGACCTACAGGCAGGTTGGACTGACACAGCAACAGTGTTGCACTATTCATCGGGAGAAAGCGTCATCTGCAAGCTCATCACAGTGATGTCTGGATTATGTAAAATAGCAACTACCAACTTTAGTGCAGTTTTGTGTGTGTGTTATTACAGTGCTAAATATATTTTCTTTCGTTCATTGACGGACACAGCACCTTTAATCTTGACCTTAGGGATATATCGCCACCTTCAGGAGAGGACTAGGCAGAGCATGTAAAAACTGCACAGTACTGCCCAGGGGTGGTCCTACTGGCTATAACCCCTCACTCTGCTTCCACTCATCTACTACTACTACTACTACTACTACTCATTTTCTGCTGCCTAGTATAGGAGAAGGACCTGGCTCCCTGTGGGGACCATTGGTCCTGAGGATTTTTTTCTTTTTTTCTGCTTTGATTCTTGTGATCTACAATCAACAGCTGGGCTGGTTGACAGGCTGGATAATATAGATTCTGATAGTCTCCCGAGCCTGGCCATCGAGCGTGAGGAGACCTTAGCTATGCGCTGGGTCGGCCACGACATGGCCCGTCTGATACAGGAGCGGCTGGTGAGCTATATGCTCTGGGGCACACATATGACCAGGCTACTGCTGTCCGTGTCACAGTGTGCCGTGGCCGACAGCCACCCCGTACTGCTCGGGTGATGGGTCTGTCTGTGGAATGCGTCCAGCAGTCCCTGCAGGAGGGATAAGTATGGTTCCACCTGTCTCGGCATTCCCTGGGAGGTCGACTAGGGGGTCTCTCCCTCTCCCTTTCTTCTCTCCCTGTCCTTTTCCCTCCTCCCCATGCTATGGGCCACTGTGTGACTGGACATAGGGGGTGCGGTGCATGTACCTGGCCGGGGGTCCTCTGGGGGGGGGGGGCCTCTGAGTCCTGGCAGGGGGCTGCGCTGGACGGTTGGTGGTCCACCCATCTTTTTCCCTGTTTGTAGGCCGTGGTGGGGTATCTGTGTGGATGCCATGTGGGCTGGCCCCCGCGCAAACCGTGGCCATTTCTCTGTAGCCACAGACCGTTTTCTTAATCGGCCATGTTATGGAAGTCTGACAGCCATTTTCCCGATGCCCTCAGACGTTTTTTGTTGAGGCGGCCTTTCTAGTAGCCTCAGTTTGTTTTACCTCTAGCGCTTGGTGGCTTTTTCATTCTGGAACGACGCAAAACTTACACAGAACACCTCATGGCTGGCACAGGGCAGCAGCACAGCGCAGTACCTGGGTCAGGGTGGTGAGTCCTGCGGGGGGCCCCTCAGTCTGTGCCAGCTAGGATTGTGGGCGTTTTGTGTGACTTTAGGTCCCTAGTGGTGACAGGCGAGAGTAGGTCAGCATTACGTCAGAAGCTGGCGCTTCTTCCCCAGACATCCCTGTTATTGGAACTAGTTCCCCTGCACCTGCAGTGTCTATGGACGCTCTGTTAGCAGTCCTGGAGTCCTTTGTTGCCAGGGTGGAAGCAGCGTGTGGGAGCAAGGGGGGTAAAAAAAAGCCGCCCCCCCACCGCCTTCTGGGGAAAGCTCTGATTCAGCCTCGGGTCCCACTGCGGCAGGCAGCCCCTTTTCTGATGTTGCAGAGGATGCGGACCAGGACCGTTCGGACCGTTCGGATGACTCAATGTCTGGGTCGGCGCAGGAAAAACTGTTAGTAGGAGCACTTATCACAGCGGTGTGGGATACCCTAAAGATGGATGATACGGCAGGGGCATCTACAGAGGTGTGTATCCCTTTTGGGTCCCACAAGCTGGCACCCACTGCTAAGGTGTTTCCCTACCTAACTTATTTTGATACGTTTATTTACAAGGAGTGAAGCCCGCAGTGGGCTTTTTCAGTCCCGAGACGAATGGCGATGCGTTACCCCTTTGAGGAGAGTTTCCTGAGAAAAATTGACATCTCCTCCTGTTGTTGACCCCCGGTATCCAGGTTAACCACTTACAGACCGGACCATTTTGCTGGTCAAAGACCAGACCACTTTTTGCGATTCGGCACTGCGTCGCTTTAACTGACAATTGCGCGGTCATGCGACGTGGCTCCCAAACAAAATTGACGTCCTTTTTTTTCCCCCACAAATAGAGCTTTCTTTTGGTGGTATTTGATCACCCCTGCGGTTTTTATTTTTTGCGCTATAAACAAAAATAGAGCGACAATTTTGAAAAAAAACGCATTATTTTTTACTTTTTGTTATAATAAATATCCCCCAAAAATATATAAAAAAACTTTTTTTTCCCTCAGTTTAGGCCGATACGTATTCTTCTACATTTTTTTTTGGTAAAAAAAAATCACAATAAGCGATTATTGATTGGTTTGCGCAAAAGTTATAGCGTTTACAATATAGGGATAGTTTTATAGCATTTTTATTAATAATTTTTTTTTTTTTTTTTTTTTTACTAGTAATGGCGGCGATCAGCGATTTTTTTTATTGTGACTGCGACATTGTGGGGGACCCATCGGACATTTTTGACACATTTTTGGGACAATTGTCATTTATACAGTAATCACTGCTATATAAATGCAGTGATTCCTGTGTAAATGACACTGGCAGTGAAAGAGTTAACCAGTGGGTGGTAGTGTAGGGGTTAAGTGTTCCTAGGGGTGTGTTACTAACTGTGGGGGGGTTGGGCTTTCATTTAGTGAACACTGATCTCTGCTCCAATCACATGGAGCAGAGATCAGCGTCACTAGTTGCTAGGCAGAATGGAGAAATGCTGTTTACACGGCATTTCCTCCATTCAGCCGTCCCGTGAGACGATCGCGGGTATGCCCGTGGCGATCGAGTCCGCGGGTCCCGCGACCGGACTCCAGGCGGGACCCGACCAGCGCGGGAGCGCGCCGCCGATGGCAGGACGGCATTGAAGATTGGACGTACATGTACGCCAATATGCCTGACCGTGCCATTCTGTCGACGTACATCGTCGTGCGCTGGTCGGGAAGTGGTTAAATAAGGTAACCACGATTCCGGTAGAAGGGTCTCCTGCTTTCAAGCATCCTTCCCACAGAAGGGCAGAGGCGATTGCACGGTCCATGTTTATGGTAGTCGGGTCAGCATTACGGCCAGTGTTAGCCAGGGCCCTGGTGTCACAGATGCTTACTGAATGGGCTAAATTGTTACACCGTGAGTTGGAGAAGCAACAGGTTTCCCCGTCTGCATGGAACTGGCAGACCAGTTGGTTCGGGGCCTGAAACATGTCTGATGTGGCCTTGGATACGGCCCCATTTTGCTTTCTAGAGCTTCAGTATCAACTGTGGTGCTACGACTCCTGATTTGGATTAAATGCTGGTCTGCAGCACTGGCGCATTTGCCCTTCCAGGGGGAGAGGCTATTTGGAGCCTCACTGGGTAGATTATATTAAGACTGTTACTGGGGGAAAGAGTACATTGCTCCCACAGCCCAGGAAGGGTAAGGAGCCACGCCGTAGGCAATTGCCCTCCTTTTCCACTCAGAAGCAGATTTTTCGTCCGCCCGGGTCGGCAGGTAAGCACTCCCAGTCCGATTGGTGCCTACTGAGGGACACAAGCATCCCTGGTTTCACAAACCAAACAAACCTGCGAGCAAATCTGTTGCCGCATGAAGGTTTGCCCCCACCGGACTCTCGGGTGGGGGGTCGCTTTCGAGAGTTTGCAGCCCGATGGACCTCCCTACTTTCTGACCAGTGGATCTGTGAACTGATTTCATCAGGATACAAGATAGTTTCTTTCTTGTCCACGAAACAGATTTTTTTTTCCCTCCAACCTTCATCATCTTCCGGCTCATGGGGAAGCTCTGTTCGGGGCAGTACAGGACCTGCTGCTGCGTGAGGTGATTCTACACCAATCTGTTTGTAGTCTCAAAGAAGGAAGGGGTCCATTCGGTCCTGGATCTCAAGGCCCTCAACGGCTTTGTGAAAGTACAAAGGTTCAGGATGGAATAAGTACGCTCCGTGGTCACTGCACTCCATCAGGAGGATTTCCTGGTGTCCTTGGACATCAAGAATGCATACTTGCATGTCCCCATATGCGTCAGGCATCAGAGGTTTCTGCGATTTGTGGTCGGGGTCGAGCACTACCGATTTGTAGCTCTCCCTTTTGGCCTAGTGTCGGCACCAAGGGGTTTCACCAAGGTGTTAGCCTCAATTCTGGCATTGCTAAGGCAATGAGGGATCGCAATTGTGGGTTACCTGGACGATCTTAGAGCAGCTAAGGGAGGATGTGTCAGTCACCATACAGACTGTTCGGGAGTTTGGTTGGGTACTGAACCTCCAGAAGTCGTGTTGATGTGTCTGGAGTACCTGGGCTTGATTCTGGACTCATCAGAAGTGAGAGTCTTTCTTCCTTCAGACAAGCTGCAGACTCTTCAAGCTGCGGTGAAGTTGTTGGTGTCCCGCAGGTGGTTGTCACTGTGTTTTTTTGTATGCGTGTCCTAGTAGCCACTGTCGAGGCAGTACCTTATGCTCAATTACACTCTCAAGTCTTGTAGAAAGAGATCCTGTCCAAATGGGACAAATCTCCGACATCCCTGGATTGTCAAATTCGGGTGAGCCAGCTAGTCAGGGAGTCTTCTCTGGTGGCTGAGATCTCCGGCCCTTTTGGTCCGGGAAGTTGTTCCTTCCTCTTCATTGGGCAGTGATCACAACGGACGCCAGCCTGACCGCTGGAGGGGGGGGGTTTGGGGCGTACAGTCGGCCCAGGGTCGCTGGACACGAGAAGAATCCCGCCTGCCGATCAATGTGCTGGCGCTTCGGGCGATCAGGCGGTGCCTCTTCACATGGTCACAGAGGCTGCAAGGGCGTCCAGTCAGGATCCAGTTGGACAACGCCATGGCAGTGGCGTATGTCAACCATCAAGGAGGGAGCTCGGCTGCAGCACTGGAGGTCGCTCTTATCCTCTAGTTGTCAGAGCGGTGCATGCCAGCTCTGTTGGCCGTATACATGCTGGGCGTAAAAAACTGGCAGGCGGACTACCTAAGTCGTCAGTTGCTGGACCAGGGGAATAGTCACTGCATCCGGATGTATTTTGGCTCCTTTGCCTAAGGTGGGGCACACCAGTTGTGGATCTCTTGGCTTCTTGACTCAATCGGAAGGTACAGAGGTTTGTGGCCAGGTCAAAAGATCCCTGGGCGGACACAGCAGACTCGTTGGTGGCTCCATGGGGGCATTATCGGCTAATTTATGCTCCCCCCCCCCACTCAAACTTCTAACACGTCTGCTATGCAGAGTGGAAGCCAAGGGGATTCCGGTGATTCTGATTGCCTCAGATTGGCCTCTACGTCCTTGGTACTCCGACATAGTACGAATGGTGGTGGATATTCCTTGGCGGCTGCCGATGCGAGAGGACCTTCTGTGGTAAGGTCCAATACTTCATCCTTCTACCGTGGCTGGTTTTAACGGCATAGCTGTTGAAAACCAGGTGCTAGGGTGCCAAGGTCTGTCCGATTTGGTAATCTCCACTATGCTGAGGGCACGGAAGTCATCTTCTTGGAAGATTTATCATTGTACGTTGAAGGCCTACATCTCCATGTGTGAGGAGATGGGGTGGCGTCAGCGCACATACTCAGTTTCCAGGATCCTGCTGTTTTTTGCAGCGAGGAGTGGATCAGAAACTTGCATTAAGCACCATTAAGGGGCAGGTATGGGCTTTGGCTGTCTTTTTTTCCAGCGAGCTTTGGCCACTCTTTCACTGGTGAGTACATTTGTTCAGGGGATCCCTCCGGTTCGACCACCGCTGCCTCCGTGGGATTTGAATTTGGTGCTCTCGGTGCTTAAGAAACCGCCATTTGAAAACATAGGAGATTCCCTTATTGACACACTCTCTCAGAAAGTAGTCTTTCTAGTGGCTATTACATCTGCCAGGAGGGTTTCTGAATTGGCGGCCTTGTCATGCAAGTCTCCCTACTTGATCCTCCACAAGGATAAGGCGGTGCTGCGTCCGTAAGCCTTCATTTCTTCCAAAGGTTGTTTCGGCCTTTCATCTAAATCAGGACATTGTGCTTCCGTCCCTATCTCCTCAGCCGTCACATCCAAAAGAGGTTGCTTTGCATTCCTTGGATGTGGTCCGAGCTCTGCGGGTATATCTGTCTGCTACGGCTTCTTTCCGGAGGTCGGACTCGTTGTTTGTATCGGTGGCGGTCTCGTCGGCCACCATTTCTCAATGGATCAGACAGATGGTGGTTCAGGCTTATGCCTTAAGGGGCAGGCACCCTCCTTTCCTGTCACCGCACATTTGACCAGGGCAATCGGTGCCTCCTGGGCTTTCCGACATCAAGCGTCCATTTCCCAGGTGTGTAAGGCAGCGACTGTTCACACTTTCACAAAATTTTACGAGGTTGATGTGAGCGCATCTTCGGATGCTTGCATCGGCCGCAAGGTTTTGCAGGTGGCTGTTTAAGGTTACAACTCCTCTGAGTTCTTTTTATTATGGGGGGAGTTTATTTTCTTGCTTTTCCCACCCCTCGTTTTATGACACTGCTTGGGGATGTCCCTAAGGTCAAGATTAAAGGTGCTGTGTCCGTCAATGAACAAAAGAAAAAATAGGATTTTTGTACTTGCCGTAAAATCCTTTCTCTGAAGTTCATTGACAGGCACAGCACCCACCCCTCCTATCTATGTTTGTACTGCTTTTTGACGAACTGAGCTGCTGGAAGCAGAGTGAGGGGTTAAAGCCAGTAGGACCACCCCCTGGGCGGTACTGTGCAGTTTTGCTGTTTTTTACATATTCTGCCTAGTCCTCTCCTGAAGGTGGCGATATAACTCTAAGGTCTAGATTAAAGGTGCTGTGTCCCTCATTGAACTTCAGAGAAAAGGATTTTACGGCGAGTACAAAAATCCTATTTTTATACATACAAGCAGCATAGGTGCCTTAGTCTGACTTCATATCTGC
The DNA here is from genome assembly GCF_037356315.1 of Lithobates pipiens. Taxonomy (NCBI): domain Eukaryota; kingdom Metazoa; phylum Chordata; class Amphibia; order Anura; family Ranidae; genus Lithobates; species Lithobates pipiens. The sequence goes on along the minus strand of NW_027507788.1, from coordinate 143,668,789 downwards.
CTCAATCCTAGTATAGTGGAGCTCAGAGTAGAAGAGGAAGAAGCAGCACAAGTAGCAAGTCAATTGTGTTACAGGGTTCATGTACTAATTGGGATCACACTGATGGGGAAAACAGCCAAGTTACTGAGATAAGCTCATCAATGTGCTGCTTTTCCTTGCACTGTCCAGTCACAAGGTGGGTAAACAAGACCTGTAGGCGTTGCTTAACCGACTCACGTAGATTTACTGCGGCACAATGGCACCGCTGCGTGAAACCCTGTACGGGTACCGGTTCCCCGTTAAGAGCCGCCAGAGGGCCTGCGCGTGCCTCGCGTGCACAAGAGCCACACACAAATCCCTGTTCTGTCAGGGGAGGAGACATATTGTTCCTACTTAGTAGGAACAAACAATATGTCTCCTCTCCCCTGACTCCTCAGTCCCATCTCCATACAGTTAGATCACATCTAGGGAACACGCATTTAACCCCTTGATCGCCCTCTAGTGTTAACCTCTTTCCTACCAGTGACATTTACACATTAATCAGTATTTATAGCTCTGAACGCTGTATAAATGTCAATGGTCCCAAAAATGTGTCAAACGTGTCCGATTTGTCCTTCTCAATGTCGCTGTACTGCTAAAAAGATCACCGTCATTACTAGTAAGAAAGATAAATAATAATAAATACCATAAATCTTTCCCATAGTTTGTAGACGCTATAACTTTTGCGCAAAGCAATCAATATACGCTTATTGCGATTTTATTTATTTATTTATTTTCCCCAAATATGTGTAGAATAATATATTTTTGCCTAAACTGGTGAAGACTTTTTTTTTTAATTGGGGGATATTTATTATAGCAAAAAGTAAAAAATATTATTATTATTTTTTTTTTTTTTTAATTGTTGCTCCTTTTTTTGTTTTATAGCGCAATAAATAAAAAACACAAAAGTGATCAAATACCACCAAAAGAAACCTAAATTTTTCTGAAAAAAAGGACGCAAATTTAGTTTGGGTACAGAAATGCATTATCGCACAATTGTCGGTTAAAGCAATGCATTGCCAAATTGTAAAAAGTGCTCTGGTCAGGAAGGGGGTAAAATCTTCCAGGGCTTTAGTGGGTAAAGTACAGTATATTTAAAGCCAAAACGTTTTTTCTATAATTTCGTATACAGCAAGTGAGAGTTAAAATTTGTTGCCTGTGTTTGCCATCTGTGTCTCATTGGCAAGATTTCCCTTCACTGCTGTCCTTTAGACTCCACTGGAAGTGAGAGGATATATTTCCAATTTAGACAGTTGTCATGGAAACAAGTGTCCCTATTGGAATATTTTTATAATGTATGACTTTCTGTTCTTGAGGCAACTTCCATCACTTTTAATTCCTGATTACATTGGTGACCAAGAAAATTGGCACTCTCATTAATGGGACGCGATGAAAAAAAAACCTGACGTAGGTTTTAAAAGCCTCACTACTTCATTCAAATACTGTATATAAAGAAAAAGTCCTGCCAGACAGGACTTTGCTGTGAAAATATCAGGACTGGTAAATGACTCCTGTATATGTATGTGTTTGACTGTAGTTCAGCTTTGCCGAATTGTGTGATTTGTTATATTTATCCATTGCTTTCCTGTCATTTCAGTGTCGCCAGCACTGTTAAACACGCACTTTCAATCTGGCTCAGTATTATTGTGTTTGGTAATAGGATTACCAGCCTTTCAGCCATTGGGACTGTCCTGGTCATAATTGGTGTCATGCTTTTCAACAAAGCCAAACAGCACCAGCGAGAAACTATCCGTATGATGACTGTGCCAGCTAACCTGGAGGATGCTGAGCCACTGAAGGGACAAGAGCAGAAATCGCATGGAAAATAGAATGGATATAACTTCATTGCCGCCCCTGAAATTATGGAAACTAACTGCTTTCACTGTGTTACCAGGAGGCTCTTCCTAATATGACCATGCTGATCAGATGCCCATGAGAGAAGTGTTTAAAGCTTTAGGACTAGAATATAAGGGACCATAACATCTTGAATTTAGACAGAAATGGTCAGGTTAAAGTGCTGCTGTACTTTTGGTGCCAGGCACATTTATTTCAGATGTTAGAACCATTTTTTCACTGCTCTCTACATCTCTCAATTACTGGGCTCATTTGCTGCTTGCCTTTTTACTGACATGGTGTAAAACATTTGTGGGGAGAGAGAAGGGGAGCAACCAGTACCAAGAGATTACAGCCTGCAAAATGTGGTGCTCTGCTATCCGACTACATGCATCCTATTCATTTGTAGGCCACCCCCCCACCCCCTCTATACAGTGGGACATGAGGCACATATAGAAAGTAAGCTTGGTTACAGTTTCTAAGGATTTTAACAGATTTTGTAAGGGTGATACCACCTCCTACACTATATTGTTAAAAGCATTGAGATGCCGGCACTGATGATGGAGGAGAAGGCCTGGCTCCCAGTCTCCGCTCCAGTTCATCCCAAAGGTGTTCTATCGGGTTGAGGTCAGCACTCTGCAGGCCAGCCAAGTTCCTCCACCCCAAACTCGCTCATCCATGTCTTTTTTTTTTTTTGGGCCTTTCTTTGTGCAAATCATTTGGTGGAGAGGGGATTATGATGTGGGGCTGTTTTTCAGAGGTTGGGCTTGGTCCTTTAGTTCCAGTGAAGGGAACTCTTAAGGCATCAGCTTAGCAATACATTTTGTACAATTCCATGCTCCCTACTTTGTGAGAACAGTTTGGGGATAGCCCCTTACTGTTGCAACATGACTGCAGTCCGGTGCACAAAGCAAGGTCCATAAAGACATGGATGAGCGAGGAACTTGACTGGCCTGCACAGAGTCCTGACCTCAACCCAATAGAACACCTTTGACATGAATTAGGGCAGAGACTGCAAGGCAGGCCTTCTCGTCCAACATCAGTGCCTGACCTCAAAAAATGCACTTCTGGAAGAATGGTCAAACATTCCCATAGACACACATCTAAACCTTGTGGACAGCCTTCCCATAAAAGCTTTTATAGCTGCAAAGGGTGGGCCAACTCAATATTGAAACCTACGGACTAAGACTGGGATGCCATTAAAGTTCATGGGCGTGTAAAGGCAGGCCTCACAATACTTTTAACAATATAGTGTATACCAAAATTAAATTATATAGCAGCACAATACCACTTGTACTTTTAGGGGGTAAGGCACTGGCCATCGTCTAGCCAGAGCTTTAAGGTCATGATAATATTTAATGCTAACATTTGAGTATGTCTGCCTGCTAAATTGACTCTAACCACTACCAACCACAATCGAGGGTGCCCGGGAGCCTAATTGCCATCCTTGCACACTACCACTTGAGTGTTGAGGGGGAAGGGAAACCTCATCTGTAAGATCCAACTAGACTTGGAGCACCCAGGGTTTTTCATTTTGATCCGGTGTGCAAGTGGGGTAGATACTAAAGTGAATATAAGCAGCTAGGGTAGGGAGTAGGACAGTTGAGTGAATTGATTACATCACCCAACATGGGCAAGGCTGAAAGTTCACTTTGAGGAATTACAGACCATGAGTTTCCTTTTAAAAATTTTTAGCCTCTCCAATTTTTGTTTAACGCCAGATTAAAAAATCATTAGCGATCGTTTGAGGCTCAGTTAGGCTCCTTTTACATCTGCCTGGTGGACACAGGTGGACCTGTCGGCTCTTTAGACAGCTGGGTGTAAACAGACTTCACTATCCCTTTTTTATATCCTGCTACCTCCAGCCCTCAAAAACAAAGAAAGATGTAGTCTCTTTTTTTTTTTTTTTTCTTCATTCCGGTCCTGGATGGAACCAAAGGTGGGTGGGTGTAAACAGACCCAAGTCTATTTACATCTGCCTGTCCATAGGCCTTCTGATCATGTCTGCCTGAAATACTGATTGGCGGACTTGATTGGAATGTCTGTTTTGAAAGGCGCTTTAGGATCCTAATTCTTCTGAACAAGCATTGTCTAAAAAAAAAAATGTTGAGTAAAGGAATGGGTTTTCAGTAGCAGAGTAGCAGCCACTAAGATCTCTATTCCTTGTCATGGCTAAAAAAAAATGAAAACTGCTTCCTGTAAGCAGCACTGACGTGTGTGTGTTTTTTTTTTTTTTTTTTTTTTTTTTTTCTTCTATATTTATGGCCAGATATACTTACCTGACAGAGTTTCTTTTTGGACTCGCTAAAAAATGTTGTTCTGTTTGTAGCATAGGTAGTGCCTCCTCTGGCATTTATAGCCATTATTTGAGCTTATTTTCTAATTGTGGATAAAAGAAAAATAGAAAAAAGTTGATGTTTCAACTTTAGCTGGCTAGACAGACAAAACTATTTAGACCTAGTAGTCAGAGTAAAGGATCTGCCACTATTTATTTATTAAGGAACCTGTAAATGACTGGCAGTAACACAATGCATCCTTCACTGCATAGACCTCATTAAAGTTCACTTAAATCTTTATTCTGAATTTGTTATATACATTCGAGATTCAAAAGAATTTTGTTTTCTTTCTGAAGCAGCCACAGTCTCAGTAGAAATATCCTGCTAGCAGTTGCAGAGTAGGACCCTTGCTGTGCGTGAAGAAATAGTGATCTCTCTGCAGAGGTCAGTCCACTGATTGGAGAGCTTGAGCTCTTGCTCTGAGTCGGCGGAGGTATCAAACTTCTTCAAAAAGATCACGGTTTGTCCACAGACAACAAGGCTCCCACCCTGCAGCATTTATGCAGGGGACAGGCTTTTCTAATCAGGCCGTGGTTGATGTTTAAAGAAAATAAAAAACAAAATGAAAAACTTTAATGCTGCGTACACACACCCGGACTTTTCGACGGACTAGGTCCGATGGTCCTCCTGACAGACTTTAGGTGGAGGTCCGACGGACTTTGTGAACGAACGGACTTGGACACACGCGACCGGACTAAGTCCGTTCGTTTTGAATGTGATGACGTAAATGGGACTAAACAAGGAAGTTCAAAAGCCAGTAGCCAATAGCTGCCCTTGCGTCATATTTGGCCCGTCGGACTAGCACACAAACGGTTTGCGTGCTAGAAAGCCTAGTCCGAGACAGATTTGAAACATGTTTTATTTCTAGGTCTGTCTGACTTTTGGGGGGAAAAAATTCCGCTGGAGCCCACACACGATGGAATTGTCTGACGGATTCTGGTCCGCTGGTCCTAGCCTGCCAGTCCGATCGTGTGTACGCGGCATAAGACTTTGCAGACCTTTTGATGCACTTGGAATGTATTTAGCCAATTTAAACTTAAAGTTGAACTCCAGCTTTTGATACACTTTACAAGCTGTCCCTCACTAACATGTGAGGCCGCTGGATGTGCTGTATACATTGTATGTAGCTGAGACTACATGCAGCATACCGCACTGTATTCAGAGTTCAATCATAGACTTCCTGTCTCATACCTGGAACACAATAGATTCTATCTGATCGGTGCTTAGCCATTCAGAGAAAGCAATGTATTATAGCAATGAATACAAAGCTTCCTCTGGCTGAGTCAGGTTGTTACATCATCAGCTACATACAGTTTATACAGCACATCCAGTGGCTTCACATGTTATTGAGGGACGTAGTTTGTTTGGGCCAGCTTGGCCCAAACTATGTAAAGTATATCAAAAGCTGGAGTAAAGCTTTAAAGTTCTGTTGGGCTTTAATCTAATGGTTGTCTACTGTATGCTGCTGGGGATTATTGCACTGTACACATTGTTCCTCCTTTTGCATGGTTTATTAAGCCCATCTTACTGAAGCAAATGCCATTGCAGAAACAGTTGCAATAAGAAACCGTCCAAATACCACCTAACAGAAGGTGGAGTGCTAAGGGACCAGTAATCTAAAGACCTACACTAGTAGATTTGCATATGAACATTTGTATGAAAATTCTCATCAGTACATGCAATCACTTGAGGAATGTTGTTCAAAGATCCTTTAAAATGTTATGTGCTTTTAACATGCAATTTTAGAATGACTCTCCACATTCACTGTTAAAAATTGGTTCATACGAGAAAAAGATTTCCATCCTGCTACTTCAAATTTTCTCATCACTGCAGTGTTTTGACCCCATTATCCATTTGAACAAATGTTTTCAGAATCCAAAAGTTTTCTAATGAAATTCCTCTAGTGTATTGCCAGCTTAAAGGTATAGGTAAGTGTGTATGTCTGTGATAACCTTTGTATTTCACTGATTAGTCCTGTAAGTAATATTCTCATGGGGATCCTAGTCTAACATAAGATTTGATTTATTTGTGGAATTCTCATTTATATGGCATACAATATCTAAAGTTGTAAAGGCATTTGTAATGGATCATGTGAAATAATTGATTTTGGATTAAATAGCTTTTGAGTAATGTGATAGAAGAAGAACTTGACATGACATATCTTGTGAAAATAATTAAAAAATTCTATTCCTTTGGGAGCAGAAAAATCACTAGACAACTAATTGATCTGTCAAAGTTCCACGTTTAGCTATGAACGTCTTTATTTAAGAAGGAGAGGTTCTCATAGACCCATGAAGTACTTTAATGCCTAATGGCTGATCTACATGTATTAAAATTAGTCCAACGGCAGGAGAGTCAGGTTTGTGTTGGTTCTGGGGCTGTAAATCTTAATGCAGTCGCATTACAGATGCAGGTTTTTTCATTTATATACTAATGGCCCCCACTGGGCTGGACAAGAGAAATTTAAATGTGTATGGCTAGCTAGTGTATTGGATAGTTGAACTTCCAGGCTCAACGGGTTTATCAGTATAACGTGCTTGAGTATTTGCATGAGGTTGCGTGCCTATAGTAATGATGGCGATACACCATCAGTCCTTCCGTCCTTCTTATTAAAAGTGTACTTTTAGAAGGCAGAAATCATATGCATGGTATATGAAGCTATGACACTTTTATAGTCATAACAGAGCCTCAGAATCAAAGTAATTCAATGTAATTGCCTTAAAATCTATTGTGACATTTAGTTGCCTTTATTCAAAATGCATTTCCTGGATCTGTTCACTGTAAACGTATCCTTCTGGCCTGCAGTTATTTTGTATTTTATGACTGCTGCCAGCTTGGCACGGCTTTGGTAGCTGCAAAATCATGAAAGAAGACGATTCCTTTAGAAAGTCTCTTAGGTGGCTGAGCACAGACTAGTTCAAATTCAACTCTTCAGTGAGTTATACTGTGGATGGCAATGCCATTTTTCTCCTGTGGATTGTACAGAAATATATATATTTTTATGAAATGTGTTTGAAACCTTTTGTAGAACACATACATTCCTAATCTGTGGTAGATAATGTTACATTTAATTATAAGAGATTAATGGATTTTTGCCTTGCAGGAGAGAAAGTAATTACTTGAATATTGTTAATGAACTGTTATCCTTTGCTTATTGCTCCATAGAGCCCCTGAACTATAGGGGAGCCCCAACTTGGATATTAAGTTATTAATAAATGTACATAACATACTAATATGTGCACTAATTACTTCTCAGTAGCCTGTGCTGAATTGGAGAGGGGAGAATGAAGAGAGAAAGAAGCAGAATTGTGTGCTTCCTCTATTTTTTGTCTTTCATTGCCCGACTTGCTTTTACATTGATAACCCTCACTTATGAATAACAGCAGACAACAATAGGTACAGTCCAATGATTAACTAAAGATCAGCCACATTGGATATTCTTGACTAGTTGTCATTGTCTTGTGTGGGTGGAGCCTATGTTTTTTGTTCATTTTTCTTTCAGCAAAGCAGGATATACAGTAGCTTTAACTGTAATTGACTGAAATTTGTTTTCTATGGATTACTTTTCTTAGCACATTATCCATACGTTCTATATTCTACAAACAGGTGAAACTTTTGCTGTTATTTCCCATCTATCTGTAATGGAAAAGTAGCCATTAAAAAAAAAAAAAAAACTGTTCTGCATTCTGTGTGTTTAGATGTCAGTATTGCAAACCAGTAGTGCTCAACTCTGGTTATCAAGGCTCACTGTCAATATGTGTTTTCCCTTCTACTAGGTAGGGGCACAGTTGCACTAGGTGCATCATAACAGGCATAAGGCCCGTGTCACAGTAGCAGTTATTTTGCTGGCAACTAATGACCAGATTTCTGAAAATCCACTCGCCCCTTTTCGACAGCAGCAGAATCACCATTGTGACATCAACAATGTCACACTAACAAGTGAGAGAGTTATATCCTGGAAGCTGGTTGCCACAAGCAACAGGTTCACTAGTGTGACATGGCCCTAATATGAGGTACGCACTATAAGAAAATTAGGCAAACATTCGTCCGATTTTCCTTGTTTCACACCAAATCGGAAATTAACGAAAATTTGTACGAAAATTCTAGTACGACAAAGGCTTTTTTTTTTTCTGATCATGCGCAGTCTTTTCTGATTTTTCTTGTACGAAAATGGTACACATTAAATGAAAATCATTTGTTCTGTTCCCATATGAGAAAAATTTTTGTTTTTGCACGAGTTTGTCCTTTTGGGATTTTTCATACATAAAGTCATAATCGGCTGTTGAAAGTTGTGTACACACTATACGAAAATCGTACAAAAGCTCCTCGGATGAAAATGTTCACCCAGTTTTCTTATAGTGTGTATGTGCCTTAAAGCGGTAGTAAACCCGCTATTTTTTTTTTTTTTTTAACACCTGCAAAGCAAAAGGCAAAATGAGCTAGTATGCACCGCATACTAGCTCATTATGATATACTTACCTTAGAACGAGGCCCCGACATCTGCCACGATCCACGCCGAGGGAGCTGACATGCTCCCTCTGCGTTTCTTCCGGGTATCGCGGCTCCGGCGCTGTGAGTGGCCGGAGCCGCGATATCGTCACTCCCGCGCATGCACGCGGGAGATTTCTTTACGGCCGCCGGCCACTGCCGGATTTTCAGGCCGAGAATCCCCTCGTGCGCATGCGCCGCTGCAGTCAGCGGCGCATACCGAGGGAAATATCTCCTAAACCGTACAGGTTTAGGAGATATTTTTTTTACCTACAGGTAAGCCTTATTATAGGCTTTCCTGTAGGTAAAAGTTACAAAAAAGAGTATACAACCACTTTAAGAATATAGCCAGTATTATCGCACCCGTGCTTCATTAAAGGGAAATTTAAAAAATGTAAACTGTTAGGGCCATGCCACATGGGCAGTTCTATCTCTGGTGAGCTCTTGTAAGCAAATTCAGATTCCAATATCGCTAGTGGTGGGATGGGCTGTCACTGCCCATAACACTGTTAAAACTCCAATGCTGGCAGGGGAGTAGCGATTAACATATCCCTAGTTCGGAGAACAATTTAGAAACTCTATAGAAAAATGTTAATTTGTCAAAAGCAGCATGATCATTAGAGGGGCATTGCACTTAGGGAGCCTTGAGGACCTGAGTTGAACTCTGCTGTCATAGCAATTTCAGAAGTAATTTATTGTTTTTTGTTTGTTTAATAATGTTAAATGCATTTTTAGTCCAATGTTAAAAGGCAGTGTTGTGGCAGTCAATTTCCATTTGCCTAAACTTGGTTTTTGTACTGATTTCATGGAATCACAATGGGTTATTTTCTCAAACGGATATCATGCCATTATTCCTTTCAAAGTATAGAACAGGTTTGCAGTCGTTGCTTAATGTCTTACAACATTCTCTTGTTTTCATCAATCTTGTCAATGGAAATGGGTGCATGAAAAAGGTGTTTTATTATTTGCCTGTAGATCCATCATCTTCTAGATCATGAAAAACTAAAGTGCCAAGTCCATTACTCGGGACTTAAATGTTGATACTCACTGCAACTTATTACTTTCATCATTTGTGGGTCAGGCTGGAATTCTCCTTCAATTTACTTTTGGCATGTGTTTTTGATCCAAAAATCCAAAGCAGTACAGTATAATTTAATTGTCAGAGATTTAAGGATGGTAAAATGTAAATGCTATTCTAAAGAAAATCCTGTTTAAAAAAAAAAAAAAAATTGAAAACCTTAACAGATCTATCAATGTGTGTTTAATTAATGCTGTCAAAATCATTACTTGTTTTAGCTTGTTCTCATACTAATAATTAATTAACTTGAGTCTACAATTAATCAAGTCTTTCTGTTCATCCAATAATTTGACCTTTTTTTTTTTTTTTTTTTCATTCAGAGCGATTGTTTAATTCACCAGTCCACCCAAAATGAACCCAGTAAGTTGCATGACCCACGATCCTATCTCTCAAGTGAGCATCGCTAAATAATAATGTCCACTGCAGCTGCAAGTCTTCACCCTAAAGCTTATTACCCATGGGCCAGTTCAGTAGACACCGTCCCAACATTTAACCCTTGTGTACTGTAGTCGGTCTGTCGAATGGGCATGACCAGACGAGATCAGCACTCTCGGTTAACGCTGACCAGAGTGTTTTGGTGGGGTGGGGGGCAGGGGCATCCCCTGTCAGCAAAATAGCACAGCAGAGGAGATCGCTGTACTAACATTGGATTGTTAGTTTAGCAACTCTGACCTAACCTAGTAATATGTACTAGGCTTTAGGCAGGGCATACAATAACCCTTTTTCTTTCCTTCAACCACGACACATTGTTGATAGGGAAATCCCTCCTGTGGGGCTATTATATTCTGACATCAGGAAGTTTCCCAACTGTCAGAATACAATGATTACTGCTTGCGGCTATAGCCGCTGGCAGTGATCACATGAGATGAGAAAAATCTGACAGGCTAGTTGTACTAAAGTTGATCAATGGATTGACTTCAGTACAACCAGTCTGTCTATACATGGATCGGATTTCAATCCGTCTATGGCTGGCTTTAGGCTGTTGAAAGACACAACTTTTGTCATCTGCATTTACTCGTTTATTTTAATTCAGCTCAGGGAACGGTGTGACGCCTTTTAGTCCTAGTTCATAATGGCTTTGTTTGGGAGATTTGAGTAACATTTTGTGTCCATTTATTTCTCTCTAGAGCTTTGGTCATAAATGACAATAAAAGAAAATAACTCTCTTGATTTCCTATATCAACGTCATTTGTTTTTTTTATTAATAGGGCAGTGGGTGGGTCAGGCAGTTAAGGTACTGATCAGAGCGATTTCCAGTAAGGGCCCAATTCAGCATAGAGAAGAAAAGACCAAAAGAATCATGTGTACCAGTATCTGTGTTTAGTAGGGATCATGGCGGTTCCTGGTACGTGTTTGGGTTTTGCAAGGAAGACCAAATCTGTATATCTAGCTCCTTGTTTAAGGGAAATAATATCTACCTGGCCAAGGGCAACTTGAAGTGATTGTAAACCCTTACATACCCAGTGAGGAGACTATCCTCCGGTGATGCAGAGAATAAACAAATCTTCCTACATAAGTTGTATCTGTCTATGTACAGTCTTCTCTTCTCTACATCCATTCAAAGCGCTAAATTTATCGGCTTTTCTGAGAGTTCAGAAAAAAGGTAGTGGAGAGCTGAAGTTGCACTCTGCAGAGCTCTGTGAGGAGAGCTCTGAGAGCTGATAGGAGGGAAGGGACACACCCCCCTTCACACAGGAACAGAACATAGGCTGTCAATCAGCTGGAGATTCCTCCCCTGTCACAATTTTTTCTCTTGGTGTCAGAAAAACTTATCAGAAGTGATTCATGCTGATTGCAGAGGAACAAGGCAGCAGACAGAAATTACGCTTGATGCTCTTAATTGAGACAAGTACACACTATAGAGGGATATGCTTTGTTCATATTTCATGTCTGAGGTTTACAACCACTTTAAGAATATGAGATGCTGATGGGTTATTTAACCTACTGGTGTGCTTTCAAACTGAAATCAGTTTTTGGGTGGACTTGGTTTTTTAATTTTTTTTTCCATATCCCTATGTACAATTTTTTTATTGATTTTTGGTTTAAAAATACAATATATAATTTGTTATACAATGTAGAAAATATACAAATGTGGAAAGTTGTCTCAACATAGTTTTATGTTGTATGTCACTTATCTATTGCATTACATCTGCTTGTTGAGGTCTGAGGGCTTCACTGTTGTTTTTAAAGATGCCTTGTACAAATAAATGTGACTATTGTTATATTTAATTCATTTTGTTTCTTTTTGTTAAGCCTGCAAATTGGAATGTTCTGCTTACTTCTTAAAGCAAACACGCTAAGATGAGGATTCTTATTTAAAAAAATAAATATATAAGTAATTGTAAGCTGTGCCCAAAAAATATTTAAAAATGACAGTCAAATGGCTGAAATCATTCATCAAAATGAGATTTTATTTTTAAAAGATAGCTTTACATTTCTGTACACATCTTACAAATCTAATTCTGTACCCGCGATCTCAAAAGTCGTACTTTCTGCATACGAAGTATGACACGCATACCCCTATACATGTCCCTTCGCTTTAGAGTTTATTTGCTTAGATTTATGTAAAATTTTTGTACAATACAATAGTATGATGGTTTTTTACATGGTAACTATTTTGAGGAAATTAAGAACTCTCATCCTTCTAATAAAGTATTCTTCTCATACGATTACATATACATTTCATGTATTTTATGCATTGTATTTTACCTGTAATAACCCCCCTTGTGTAGACATACAAAAAGGACAGACTGTTGAACAACACCATTGTGAATGTTTTGTCATTACTACTGTCACTGAAGTGAAACTGTAGTATTCTCCTTCACTCCTATCCCAGCAGCTACATAAAAGCTTATTTAGGGAGGTGAGGGTAGGAGCAGAGAAGCTGAGCCCGCATAGAGAGTAATTAGTGACCCCCAGAGAGAGGAGGTGGTTGTGTTAAGGAAATGGATTTCCTCAAGGTGTCAAAATTTGCTAGCTAGCTCAAAGGCACATTACAAATCCATAAACCAATATTTTTGGAAAGGAAAAACGCTACAAATTTGCATTTAAATGTTAACGCCACTTTCTTGGGAAAATAATTTGCAAAACCTATTAAAATAATAATAAAGCATATACAATTGCGTCATAAGTTGTATTATAATTGAATGTTACTAAAAATGACCTTTCCTTTTCACTCTGCAGCACTGTAATGTTCTGTAAAATGCAACGCAATATGGCTACCTGGAGGTGTTCTGTAAACAGAATGTTTACAGGACGCCACTTAGATATGTCATTTCCTGCTTGTGTGATTTGCTGACTGATTTTCCCAGAAGTCTGCTCGAAGGTACAAATCAGCTTTTAAGCATCCCCTGCAACAGAAATGTCTTGTTTAGTGAGATACTCCCAAAGGGAAATCGCATTTAAAGTGGTGCAGACCCTGCAACTTTTCTCGGAGCCCTGCAGGTGCAGCAGCTGATTGATAATTGTAAATCACTCCCATACAGACTCAACAGACTCAAATCGCAACTTCTTCAGAATGACAAAAGGTAGGAATCTGCAACAAAGTCTGTTAACCACTTCAGCCTCTGAAGGTTTTACCCCCTTCGTGACCAGGCCATTTTTTGCGATACTTCACTGCTTTACTTTAACTGACAATTGCGTGGTCATGGGGCACTGTACTTCAATAAAATTGATGTCCTTTTTTCCCCACAAATAGAGAGTCTTGGTGGTATTTGATCACCTGCTGTTTTTATTTTTTGTGCTATAAACAAAACAAACAATATTTTTTACTTTCTGCTTTAATACATATCCAATAAAAAAAAATTAAAAAATCTAATTTCTTCATCAATTTAGGCCAATATGTATTCTGCTACATACTTTTGGTAAAAAAAAAAAATCCCAAGAAGTGTATATTGATTGGTTTACGCAAAAGTTATAGTGTCTACAAAATAGTGGATTTTTTTTATTTATTTTTTTTAACTTGTAATAGCGGTGATCAGCAATCTTTTAGCAGGATTGCGACATTGCAGTGGACAGTTTGGACACCTAGCTGACACTTTTTTGGGAACCAGTGACATTATTACAGTGATTAGTGCTAAAAATAAGTGTAAATTACACTGGCAGGGAAGGGGTTATCGGCAAAGGGTTGACAGTGTTCCCTCAGTGTTTTTCTAACTGTGTCGGTAGATGGGCTCACTACATGGACACTCTGATCCGTGTCCTGATTAGCAGGAACTCTAGATCAGCGTGTCAATGCCTGACAGCACGGTGGTCTGCTTGTTTACATCTGCAGACCACCGTCCTGTGTCTGTGGGGAGAGATCTGCGAGTGATCGCAGCTCCGGGGGCCCATGCGTGCCCCCCAGTGTCTATTGACAAAATCACACACGGGTATGTGATTTTGCACAATAGAGCCACCTTGCTGCAGTACATTTTTTGGGCAGTCAATTGGGAAGTAGTTAAAATCCTTGCAATGTACATTGATCACCTAAGGGGAATGCTACTTTGTCAACAAAAGCGGAGTTACTGATAGATATCCAGGCCCTCGTATCCATCCAAACTGGCTTTGTCTTAGGTGAATGGCATTATGATATATTCGCTGTGGAGCATACAATTCCTTCTCTTGGAGCAAATGAACAGAGTGGTTATAAGGGCTGTTTCATGCGTTGATGAACTCCTATGATTCAGAGGTTCATTACCTGAGGGGAGAGCATTACAATAGACCAGGGGTAGGCAACCTTTTGAGCACAGTGTGCCGAAAAATGTTTTAAAAAAAATTGGGCGTGCTGATTTTATAACAAAAAATTTCACTTTCACACTCTCAATCACAAAAAGGATTACTTATAAAGTAAATTCTGTAAACTACTCATGTCCGATCAGCCCCAATTCATGCACCTTCACACCTCTGATCACTGCATTCCCCCCGCAAATATGTTTTACCACTGTACCCTCCTGCACATCTGCCCCACCATTGTAACCCCCTGCACATCTGCACCACCACTGTACCCCCCGCTCATCTGCTCCACCACTGTAACCCCCTCTACATCTGCCCCACCAATGTACCCCCTTTCTCATCTGCCTAACCACTTTAAACCCCCTGCACATCGGCCACACCCCTGTACCCCCCTGCTCATCTGTCCCACCACTGAAACCCCCTGTACATCTGCCTCACCAATGTTCTCCCTTTCTCATCTGCCCCACCACTGTACCTCCTACACATCTGTCCCACCACTGTAACCCCCCCGCTCATCTGCTCCATCAATGTACCCTTTTTCTCATCTGCTCCATCAATGTACCCCTTTTCTCATCTGCCCCACCACTGGTACCTCCCTGCACATCTGCTCCATCGCCATAGCCCTGTGCTTTTCTGTCGCACTACAGAATTACCCTCTTATTTGTCCTAACACTGAACTCATCTGCTGCACCACTGTAACCTGTGCTCTCATCTGCCTCACTTCTGTACCCCCCTGCCCCACCACTGTAACCCCTTGCTCATATGCCCTACCAATACACCTCCTTTCACATCTCTCCCACTGGTCATCTGGCCCAACACTGAACCTCCCTGCTCATCTGGCCAATCACTGTACCTCTCTGCACATCTGCCCCACCACTGTACCCTCTTCTATGATATGCATAATATGCAGAGTGTTGAAAGGAAGCAGCGTTGAGACGCATCTACCTGTCCTGGCACACTCATCCTGCTGATCCACCTCTCGCATCCAGCCCACGTGCTTGTATGTGATGTCTCATACAAGTATGTGGAATGGATGTGCAATGATGAGCTCAGGTCAGGGGCATTTTCTGAAAGCAGTAGGCCTCTGTGCAGGATCATAAGTTGGGTCCCCGCAGCTGAGAAAAAGTGGTTGGGTATGATTTTTTTTTTTTTTTTCATTGCGATGAATACTGGCTCTGGCTTAAAGGTACACAAAGTGCAGGGGTTCAGTAGTAAGTGATGCAAAAGTTCAGGAATAATTTCAACAAGGTTCCCAGAAGCTCAACAGTAATTCCACAAACTGCCACCTGATTGGCGTTTTCTCAATCACAGTGACATCCCTTCTTTATCAAATGTTGAGCCTGCACCCACCTTGAGGAGGGTGTTGCCTTCAACCGACCTACCTTGAGCAGTAACCATCTCTTCTCACATTCATACATACTAGGGACAATTTTTAGGAGGGAGCTAATTAACCCACCAGCAAGTCCATTATATCTTCTTCCCAACATTTCTCAGCCAGTGAAGTCCAAGCATATTTCCTTCTTATGCCCTCCCTCAATTTTTGTAGGGCATTTCCTAGCTTTCCCCATGAGAAACTGTCAGGTATATAACAGGTGTATTATTTAAATTAAGTTAAATTCACTCTTCATTTGGTGCGATCGTATGGTATCCCATGTGGAGGGGGGGGTGCAACCCTCAGGCTGAGCAGGGGAGGGAATCCGTCATTTGGTCCCCTCTCCCCAGCTCCTCATGGATGAATCTCTTAGCTGGGTTTTTCCTGAATATACTCTTGCAAAGCAAGATTCTCTGGCTCAGACAGTGGAAAATTTCTCCCTCAAGGAGGCGTAGTGTCAGGCAAGAGGGCAATGGGACAATCATAACTACGATGAGGAGGTAAAGCGTCAGCAATCCCTTTTAGATAATACGTTCCAAAATTTCTTATAACAAAGCAGAATCAGTTCCATTCCCATTTGACAGGCAGCAAATCGAACAAGTTGCAGGATGCAGGTTTTTACACACTGATTGAACCCAGCCAGACTATTTCCTGTTTGCCAGTCAATTATTGGATTGTGCTTCTAAAGCCAAGGAAGGCCTTGGTTCAAAGGAGTGGATGGAGAGTCAATGACAAGGCATGAAATCTTCTCCCAATGCAAAGCCCCCAATTGTAACTGGAAAGGGTTGGTGGATTGGAGCACTTGATCTTGTGAGAGAGGCTGATTATCCACAGAAATCTGACAATCTAGAGCATGAGCTTCCAGACCTAAGGCCTCGTACACATGGTATGAACATCAGAAGGAAAAAGTCTTAAGACGAGCTGTCTGTGGATTTTCGGATCGTTAGTATGGTGCTTTCGACAGCCGATTTGACTTTTTCATCAGACAAAAGCTGGATGTGTAGGCTATAAAATTTTTGTTGGATGTGAACTTAACATCTGATTTTCGGATGGTCAGTACAGAAATCGTCACACAAAAGTACAAACACGCATGCTCAGAATCGAGGAATGAGCCGGAAGAGTTTGGTCTTGTAAACTATCGTACGTGATCTAGAATTAACATTTGTGACGTGGAAATTGATAATGTCGAAATGCAGTGCACATTCTCATCTTCTTTAATGGCATAATAATGAAGCTGCTTTCCTGGTGATACTGATGTAGTTATGCCAAACATAATTTAAAAGGCATTTGTTTTGTACTATCTGAAAATCATAAATCAACGCTCACCAAAATTCTACTAACTTTTACTAACATGAAATTAGAATAAGGAGCCCAAAGGGTGGCGCTTGAGAAATTAACTTCCTCTTTATATTCTCAAAGTACGTCATTATGTTCGTGTTTGTCAAGCGGCAATTTGCGGATAGTTAGTATGCTAGATAAAATCCAGCACAGGAGCTTTTGACAAAAATCAGATGCTCGGACATTCAACAATCGAACCGTGTGTACGAGGCCTAAGAGGTAATCAGAGTTTTATCAATAAAATTCTCAGCGGCTCCAGAATCTACAAAGGCCAGCAGTTCATGAGCCCCTATCCCAAAGTGAATAACAGTGGGTAATAGTATGCGATTGTCCTTCATGGGGAGCTGAAAGCAGACCTAAGGTGACCTCCCCACGATCACCTGGGTCCTGGAGTTTCTTGGACGTGTAGGGCAAAAATGGAGCATATGACCCTTGAGGCTACAGTATAAGTAGAGTCCCATGTTATGCCGGCATGTGTGTTCCTGGGCAGATAAATGGGTGGAGCCTAACTGCATAGGTTCTTCCTCAGATCTGGCACTGGAAGTGGAAAAATTAGGTGGCAAGGGAGGCACAGCTGTAGTGAGTTCTCACCCCCCTCTCCCGCTGGTGGCAGGTAATTCGAATGGCTAGACACAGCCTTCTCCAGTGAGGCTGGGTAGGGAAAATTGACCAGAGCGTCCTTAATTGCATCTGAAACAACTATTCTAAACTGGCTGAGGAGAGCTGCATTGTTCCAGGCAGATTCTGGGGCCCACCTGCAAAACTCTGAGCATTACATTTCAGCAGTGGTAGTCCCTTGCTGTAAGTTATGCAGTGTTGATTCTGCAGTAGCAGCATGATTTGGATCATGGAATAGCAACCCGAGGGCTTTAAAGAAGGCATCTACTGTTAGCAGAGCAGGGTTGTTTGGTTCCAGGTTAAAGGCCCACGTCTAGGGGTCACCCTGCAGTAATGAGACAATGATTTGAACCCTCTGAGTTTCAGAGCCAGAGCAGAGGAATTTTTGGTTCAGATCATGGAGTATTTGTAGCAGTGGTAGTAGAAGGAGATTGCACCTTGGTGAGCTCTGTGGCCATTTACTGGACTTGATGGGACAAACGGCAAAGTTCCTGTGCAAACAGCTGAGCCTGCTCAGGATTTGCGATAGTCCTCCCTTTTTATGTATGGCTTGTGATAATGTCAGGCAAAGAGCAGAAAACAGGTAACAGTTCGGATGTGTTGATTATCATTAAGAGTTTAATGAACAAAAACACATACCATGAACCGGTCTAAGCAGAGCAGGTCAGCTAGAACTTGTAGTTCACCGCTGCATATGAAGGTAGTTGTTGGCTGGACCTTCTAGTTCACCACTGCAGATTAAGGTAGAGGTTAGCTGGTGCTTGTAGTTCACTGCTGCAGATGAAGGTAGAGGTTGGCTGTGCACTACAGTAGAGTGAGCAAAGTGTTGTCTAGGCAAGCTGGGTCATACAGTGCCGAATCAGAAGCGAGCAAAGCAGGGTCAAAACTAGCCAGGTCATACACAAAATATACAGAGCAGATATCAACTCGGTCAAGCAGTAGCACACAAGGTAACAACTCTATCATGAGCACTGATGGTATGCTGATACAGGTGATTTAAAGGTGAGCTGGCCAATCACCATGGTTTCCCAGGCAAAGGCTGTGTCAGGTTTTGCAGGATTTTAAAGGAATCCTAGTACTGACAATTATTAAGATAAAAATGTACATTTATTACATTATAGTATTGAATCCTGCGGGACATTGCAGTTACGATCAGTGCATCATGTGTGCAATGCATAGGCCCCTCCATTGTTTACAGCCTAACTTTCAGAGAATAAACGATGGATTACTGGTGCGATGATGTCACTGAACTTTTGCTCCATTCTAATTTTGAATGGATTACACAATTCTCATTCTCATTTTAATGGGTCAGCTCGCCAAGTATAATATTGATTTCACCAGTGTTGAATCAGGGTTGCTATCATCATTATATATATATATATATATATATATATATATATATATATATATATATATATATATATATATATATATATATATATTGAAAAAAAACAAATCTCTAATTTGGGACTTAAAGGCAACCAACATAACAAATTGTAAAATGTATAATTTTATTGTATACTGTAATCATAAAAAACTCCCAGAGAACATTTTAAAAACAGTATAGTACATACAAAAAATGATACACAAAGCATATATGCAGTGGTGATACTCAGATTTGTAACAGCTGATAGATTGTAATATAGCAATGTCATACAATGTTAATGTATCCATCCAACATAATTTCGATTTATCTTCTTCAGGTATGTAAATCACCACTCTTAAATCAGAGTTTTGCAACCATAATACAAAATCTTTTTATGCACAAACGTGTTACATTGCATCAGTGCATATATCCTCACAAACATTTGAGATTTCGTCAGAATCCCTATAGCACTCCACAACTTCCAACTCAAGGGGACACATGGAAGGATATTCAAAAAGACCACACACAGTATGTATAGGGATTTGAATGGTTTTCCCAAAAATATTGGATTGTCTACTGGAGCAAAGAAAAGGGGGATCTTTCTTCCAAATAAACACTGAACTAAGGCATGAGAAGAAAAAAAAAGAGGGGGAAGAGGGTGTTGCTCTTATGCACAGCATAAATTCCTACCTTGAACAAGGTTATAGTAACATGCCACCAGAACAGTGTCTTTTTCCATCCAAACAGTATTTATTACATTGTCCTGTAGTGGTATTTAAGAGGGGAAAAAAAACTACTCCAATAAGTGGGAGTAGTTTTTAAGGGTGCATGGCTCCAAACGCACACTGTGCTTTTACTTGTGTTTAGGTGTGGTCACTTTATCTGCATTTAAAGAAAATTGTATTTTGTGCATCTAGAATCTGATTAGACACTGTAAACACAACCCGGTCCCTATAAGGTCCCTTGCGCATGGAACTGCCTAGGATCAGTGTGTCCCTCGCAGCAATTTAGTCCAGGGGGAAGAGACAGCTGTAGTGTTCTGCCCTACTACCTGCAGCCTGTTAAAGTCTCTATGGCAGGCTGGGGCTTGATGGGGCTGAACATATTGTCAAGTGCTACTCGCATTTATGGCCATACGCATTCAGGAACAAAAATCTGGAACACAGGTCTTCGGCATACTGGACCTTCATACCTGAATGCACAGAGCCCTAACTGTGAGTACCGGTTTGTACAGCGTTCAGCCCCAGCCTGCCATAGATTTTTGAAGGCAGTGGGACTGGATTCTCCACCTTCCCTAAGTGCACTAAATTGCCGGGAGGGTCACAGTGCTCCTAAATGGCCTGATATGCAAGGGAGCAAAAAATAAATTGGGAAAAAAACAGCATGTGGCACCCCCCCCCCCCTTCCTTTTGGGTCTTGTGTGGATATGGAGGGAAACCCCCACACCAAAATGAATTTAAAAAAAAATGGAGGTAGGGGCCTCTTCCCCACAACTCTGGGCAGTGGTTGTGGAGGTCTGCCGGCAGGGGGCTTATCGGAATCTGAAAGGCTGGGATCTCTGGGGACATCCTTGTTAAAGTGGGCTTCCAGGTTCCGATAAGCCTCCTGCCCACAGACCCTCCACAACCACCGCCCAGAGTTGTGGGGGAAGAGGCCCGTGTCCCCATCAACAGAGCTCACTCATCTCCTCCCTTTCCTGACCTGCCAGGCTGCATGCTCGGATAAGGGTCTGGTATGGATTTGGGGGATTTTTGCAGACTTTTCATTGCCAGTGTTCTTTTGAAAATTGCATCCTGTCGGATAATGCCTCTGACGATCTGCGCATGCACAGTATGAACGCCACTGCAGCTATGTTGATCAGCTGGTGTGACGTTGACACTGTGCATGCGGAGATTGTCAGAGGCATTATCTGACGAGCTGCAAAGGGAGAATGTAATCATGCAACACACCGAAATCCTCCTGTCACGTGATTGATCGATTCTCCCGCATGAGCAGAGAGGTAGTCAGAATCTGACGAATTACATTCTCCCTTTGCAGATCGTTGGATAATGCCTCTGACGATCTGTGCATGCACAGGGTTGAGGTCATGCCAGCTAATCAACATTTCAGCTGGAGGGCCGTTGCGTCCTGTGCATGCGCAGATCATCGGAGACATTATCCGACGGGAATGCACTATTCAATAGAACACGGGCAAGGTTTTTTTTTTCTTTAACATTCGTCTTTCAGTGGGGAAGCCTGCTGCCATGATGACTCATTGGTTGTTAAGGAGGTGGCAGCCGGCCCGCTCCTAAGCAACTGGCTATACACAGTGTGTTAAAGAGAAAATAAATGCCAAATTACAAAAAAAAAAAAAATGCAAAACACAACATTTTTGGTGTGGCTCCATTGAAGTCTATTACACGAAAAACCTAATCTACTGCAGGAAAAAACTTCCCTGACTCTTTCCAAAAAATGCAGTGCCGCTTACATAGGAAGCCATGTTAAATGGACTGTAGTGGTTTTCTGCAAAAAAACGCACCAAAAAACATGCATAGGTGTGAGTGTAGGGTAAGTGAGTAAAAATCCAAAATGTCAGAGTTGTCCACAGAACAAGCGGTGAGGGGAAATGTTCTAATGAAGACACTGGGCACAAGCTAAGAGCGGAATTCTCCTACACGTGGGAGATATTCTCTAGCTTCCTGTTGAATCTCTGGAACAGGAAGCGAAGGGAAATTTTCCCCAATAGTATGCAAAAAGTGAAAGGTAAACCAGTAAAGATAATAACCCTTCCCTATTTAAAGAAAATGGCCATGCACACACTTCTAAATAACCTTTAGGGCTTATTTACAGCTGCTTTGCATTCAGGTTGCTCTTTAGAGAGTAAAAGCAGGCAGTGAGAACGTGTTGTATCACCTCCTTTATTAACCCCCTATTGGTGGCCACACACTAGATGGAAAATTGTTCGAAAATCTATAATTTGGACTGTTTGTTCGTTTATTTTCTAGACACAAATCAAAAATCTGTTGTGACATTTTTGAGCCGTAAAATTGATGGAAAAGTTTGGAAAACTTCAGCCGAGCGTGTGATTAATTGAAAGGTTAATGTGCTTCTCGCCCAAACAGTTTGCACTGGGCTTAGGTGACAAAACAAACAAAACTTATTCATTTATGTCAGTTGAACGATTTATAGATCAAATTTCGGTCATTACATAATGGAAAAATCATTTGCTCTCACGACCATGTGTTCGTTTTTCGAAAACGCGTTTGATTTTTCGAAAGGTGTATGCTAGCATAAGTACCAGACAACCGCACTTGTGGTGCGTGGTTGTAGCACAGCCCCATTCACTTGACCGGTCAAGCCAAGTCAAGGTGGACTGTACCACTTGCTGAGTGTGAAAATTCCTGCCATGACTGTGGCATGTGTACATCCCAACCACTGCCTCTGCAGCAAACGGGGTTGGTGGTAAAAATGTGACCCATTCATGGGCATAAAAGCATTTCATGATTATAGCCCAGTATGCTTTATATTTAACACTATTTCAAAACATAACTTTTGTCAAGGATGGCGTTTGGCGTCAAGAGTAAGGATGAGCTCAGGCCTGTTCGCAAGCCGTACGTGCAGAGCCTGCCAGGAAGTTGACACTGCACAGCGCTAATCACAGGCAGTGAGACATTGGCCGATGTGTAGCTCCAGAGATCGGGAAATGTCTTGCTGAGTGTGATTAGCGCTGTGCAGTGCCGACTTCTTGGCGGGCTCTGTGCATGCAGCTTGCGAACATGCCTGAGCTCATCTTTGGTCAAGTGCTAGTACAGCTCAAAACATTCACCAACCCACTGTATTTTCCTCCAATAAAATGGCAGACACTGCAACCTGCCGATCGTTCCAATGAACTTTATTGTGCCAGAACCGTGGTCATAAAAGCATTTCACGATTATAGCCCAGTATGCTTTATATTTAACACTATTTCAAAACATAAATTTGTCAAGGATGGCATTTGTCGTCAAGAGCTAGCACAGCTCAAAACATTCAACAATCAACTGCACTTCCCTCCAATAAAATGGCGGACGCTGCAGGCTGCCGACCTTTCGAAAGAACTTTATTGTGCACAAAAAAAGAACCAACAATGTCTCTGTATCGTGTTGCGCCGCGCCGGAAGTGACGTCCGGTTTGTGAGCCGGGAGGCTTCCCTGTACGGAGGTGGCTCGTTGTGACTAGAGTTCGGCTGGCTGGGAGGAAAGCTTTCGTATAAGAGGGGTAAGAGACGGTTTATAATACGTTTAGTTCGGTTCCTTACACCGGCCGTGTACGTGTGGAAGGCGGG
The DNA here is from genome assembly GCF_037356315.1 of Lithobates pipiens. NCBI lineage: Eukaryota > Metazoa > Chordata > Amphibia > Anura > Ranidae > Lithobates > Lithobates pipiens. The sequence goes on along the minus strand of NW_027507788.1, from coordinate 143,645,329 downwards.
CTGAGCCACACCATGTGACCGGTGTGTAGGCGGGAGAGCGCTCCGCTCAGTCCGTGCGGCCACTTCCGTACTGCTGGGTGACCGAGGCCGGGCTTTGTATTCTTAGCTTAGCTGGGGCTGTATGGACGCGTTCCCGATTGACACAGACCACCAATCCCCATAATCCTTCCAACCTGCCTCACATCAGGCCCTCTGGCCCCTGTTAGGCCCTTGCCGGGTGGTAGCCTGTGTTTGGTGCTTACATATGAATCCTTGTTCTAGAAGTAGAAGGTTGGGTGTATTTCTCTCCCACTATTCTACTCTATGCGTTCTGTCCATTCCTCTCCTCTACATAGGAATGCTTCCTCTCCTGTTTATAATGGATCTCACTGAGAGAAGATAGGATGGGGCACCGGTGGGGGGGTCTATAAGGAACACCCATCTACAAGCACTGATTTATAACGATTAGAATCGCTGTCATAGCGGTGCAGGCCCGCTGTCTCTTGCCGACACTGGTATATGGTTGGCACCCTTTCTTCAAGTCAAACACTTTAGCGGCACACAGCAATCTTTTTTTTATAGTATGAATGAACTATACATATATTTTGCTATTAAATAACATTTCTAATCAAATGAAGTAAATCACAAGCGTACCCCTTTACATCAGAGTCAACAGAGTTCCCCTTTTGGAACTCGCAGAGTTCCCTTAAAGTGGAGTTCCACCCCCCCAAAAAAAAAATAGTAATGTGATAAAAAAATTGGAGTTTTTTTTTTTTTCTTTGTTCACCTCTAAATGCCTGTTGCTAGGGGGTCCCTCGTAGTCTGCCTCCTTCGGGGCGCCTGGGCTCCTGACGTCACTTCCCTTTGGCGCAGGAAGGGAGATGGGGCCCCCCCCATGTCAATCATCTGGGACACGTGACAGATCCCAGATGATTGCACAGCCAGTGACGGCTCGCGCATGCGCAGTGGGTGCCCGGCTGTGAAGTTAAAATGCCGGTGCCAACCGGGCATCGATTCCCCCGAATCGCTGGACCCTGGGACAGGTAAGTGTACGATTCTTAAAAGCCAGCAGCTGCAGTATTTGTAGCTGCTGACTTTTAATTATTATTATTATTATTATTATTTTTTTTTTAAGTAGAACACCACTTTAAACTAAGGGGGAACTCTGGGGCTTCTAACATAAGGGGTGCTCTGGGAACCCTGATCTAAGGGGGGACACTGAGAACTCTGTACGGAGAGGACTCTGATGTAAGGGGTACACTGTGGCCTCTGGTGAAAAAGGGGAACTCTGTAAGGGGTGCTCTGAGAACCCTGATTTACCTCAGTGTACTCAGAGGCAGGAGAGAAGGGGGGGAGACTTCAGTCACAGACAGGTATGGATGGTGAGCTCACTCACCCCTTGGCAATCAGCACCTCTCATCCAGATGTAGCTGAGGCTGCTGGAGTGCGGGCAGACAGAGTTGTAGAGGTGGGAGGAAGAGGAGCAGATCAAGCATTTTCTCCTCTCCTGTCTATGGGGGGGCGGGGGTGGGGGTGTAATTGTTAGTGCTGGCTTTGGGCAGTGTGCACAAGAGTGTAACAGACACTCAGTTTACACAACTACAGCCAGCAACCCTGCTGGGAAGCCATAGTCTGGTCTGAACAATGTGTCCGAGTTTCAGGCGGTCTGTTTTCTGAAACTGTTAAATTATTGGGTTTACTTCCGCTTTAAAGTGGAACTTTGCCCATGACAACTTGATAAAAAACAATATTCTTTAGCAAGGGATAGAACCCTACAATTAATAAAAAAAAAAATAGCGATCTCTATTCAACTCCCATCACGATCCTAATCTGGCATTTCCACAAATCATATAACAAGTGCAGAGCTGTTCTCTGCTCAGAGCCGTCAACAACAAAAAAAAAGCCACTGCAAAGTTTATCACATCATTGCTCAGTGCTGAGATTAAAAAAAAACATATCATCAAAAGGATGAACTAAATGAGGTCAGATTACTTAAAAGAGAAGTATTTTTTTTGCAGTTTCATACTTACCTAGTTGGATGCAGCATTGGTCCCCCGGCGCCTCTTCACTGAGAACCGAGCGATCGTACATCGCCAATGGCTCGGTTCTCTAGGCTAACCAAGCAGAGAGCTGCTGACTGTCAATCAGCAGCTCTCCACTCTGCCCCTGTCTAGATCCGCCAGGTACCTTATTAATACCCGTCTCAGGCTCTCAGCGACTCACTGAGAGCCTGAGACAAGTATTAATCCAGGCACCTGGCGGATCTAATCTATTGTCGGGATGACGCAGTGCCTGGACTGATTTCTGTGACGTCAGCAGAGAGACTTCAGACCGCTCTCTGCTGAAAATAGGTCACGAAAGTACAAAACGAATTGCACTCCTGTAATCCATAGGAGAATCCCAGCCAAACAAACTCAGGCTGGACTTCTCCTTTAAAGACTAAGCTTTTTTTTCTGACACTTGTTGCTTACAAGTTAAAATTATTTTTTTTTGCTAGAAAGGTACTTCAAACCCCCAAACATCTATCATTTCTTGGCACGAATTTATAATTAATAAAAAATAATTAATTTTGTATGTGAAAGATAAGCTGAGAATCGTGATCTTTATTCTAAGCAAAAAAATTGTGATTCTCATTTTATCCAGAATTGTGCAGCTCTAACCTATAGTTAAGGCTTACCTATAGATACTATAAATATATCCTAATCATGCGCTTTTTAGGAGATATTTACTGTATATGCAGCCAATTATGTCATTGGCGCATGTGCTGTGAAGGTACCGCCACCCGTGCCATTTCTTCAGAGCAATGTGCTGTGACTGGTGGCTCCCATGGGCGGGAGTGACGTCATGTGGCTCCGGCCAGTCACACAGCCAGAGTCCATGGACCCGGACAGTAGATTGACGAAGATGGATGCGGGGATGACGAGGGCTTAATTTGCAGGTAAGTTTAACCTCTTAAGCCCAGGATCATTTGGCTGGCCAAAGACCAGAGCACTTTTTGTGATTCGGCACTGCGTCGCTTTAACTGACAATTGGGCGGTCGTGCAACGTGGCTCCCAAACAAAATTGACGTCCTTTTTTTCCCCCCCCACAAATAGAGCTTTCTTTTGGTGGTATTTGATCACCCCTGCGGTTTTTATTTTTTGCGCTATAAACAAAAATAGAGTGACAATTTTGGAAAAAAAACGCATTATTTTTTTACTTTTTGTTATAATAAATATCCCCCAAAAATATATTAAAAAAAAACATTTTTTCCCTCAGTTTAGGCAGATATGTATTCTTCTACATATTTTTGGTAAAAAAAATCGCAATAAGCGATTGATTGATTTGTGAAAAAGTTATAGCGTTTACAAAATAGGGATAGTTTTATGCCATTTTTATTAATAATTTTTTATTATTTTTTTTTTTTTTTACTAGTAATGGCGGCGATCGGCGATTTTTTTTTTTTTATTGTGACTGCGACATTATGGCGGACACATCGGACATTTTTGACACATTTTTGGGACCATTGTCAGTTATACAGCAATCATTGCTATATAAATGCAGTGATTCATGTGTAAATGACACTGGCAGTGAAGGGGTTAACCAGTGGGTGGCAGTGTAGGGGTTAAGTGTTCCAAGGGCGTGTTACTAACTGTGGGGTGTTGGGCTTTCATTTAGTGAACACTGATCTCTGCTCCAATCACATAGAGCAGAGATCAGCGTCACTAGTTGCTAGGCAGAATGGAGAAATGCTGTTTACAACAGCACTTCTCCGTTCAGCCGTCCCATGAGACGATCACGGGTATGCCCACGGCGATCGAGTACGCGGGACCGGACTGGGGGGGGTCCCAACCGGCACGCGAGCGCGCCGCCGGGGGGGTGCTGTTGAAATACATCGGCGGGCGCTGGTGTCGGGAACCGGTTAACTGACAACAAAATTGACGTTCTTTTTTTTTTTCTCACAAATAGAGTTTTCTTTTGGTGGTGTTTTATCACCTCTGCGGTTTTTATTTTTTGCGCTATAAACAAAAAAAATAGTGAAAATTTTGAAAAATACAAATTTTTTACTTTTTGCTATAATATCCCCCAAAAAGATATAAAAAAGTTTTTTTTCCTCAGTTTAGGCCGATACATATTCTTCTACATATTTTTGGTAAAAAAAATCGCAATAAGCATTTATTGATTGGTTTCTGCAAAAGTTATAGTGTCTACAAAATAGGGAATAGTTTTATGGTATTTTTATAAATTTTTTTTTTTTTTTACTAGTAATGATGGTGATCAGCAATTTTTATCGTGACTGCGACATTATGGTGGACAGATCGGCGTCAGACACTTTTGGCACGATTTTTGGACCATTCACATTTATACAGAGATCAGTGCAATTAAAAATGCACTGATTACTGTGTAATTGTGACTGGCAGTGATGGGGTTATCCTCTATGTAGCGCTGTAGGGGTTAAAGAGGAAGTAAACCCTGATGGGTTTACTTCCTCTTTCATTCCCTGCAAAGGTAAAGCATAATGGACTACTATGCATCGCATAGTAGTCCATTATGTGTCACTTACCTGACACAGGAGCCAGCGAAGTTGCCGCTGTCCCCTGTAGTCCGCTGCATCCATCTTGTTGGTGGGGTCTCGCAGCTCCGCCGCTGTCATTCGGCGAAGCCGCGATGACGTCCCTCCCGCGCATGCGCACGGGAGCCGACGCGCGGCAGCTCCGTCATTGAGAATGCCGCACTCAGTGCACCTGCGCGCCGCTGTCTACAGCGGTGCCTGTTTTCCCTGTTTTACCATATAGGTTTAGGAGATATTTCTTGGACCTACAGATAAGCCTAATCTAGGCTTACCTGTAGGTCAAAGTGGTTTGTAAGGGTTTACAACCACTTTAAGTGTGTCCTAGGAAGTGATTCTAACTGTGAGGGGGATGGGCTGTGTTTGACACAACACTGATCACCGCTCCCGATTACAGGGAGCGGTGATCAGTGTCAGTAGGCAGAACGGGGAAATTCTTGTTTACATTAGCATTTCCCCGTTATTTCTCTGCATGAGACGATTGCAGGTATCCCCACGGACATCGGGTCTGCGGGACCCGCGATCACCGGCAAGCCGCTTCTTAAAGTGCTATGTACAGGTACGTGATTCTGCCTGTACGTGCTCTTCTGCCGCAGTATATGCCCGTAAAGCTCTTAACATAATGTGCTAGTATGCAGTGCATATTAAGCACATATTGCCCTTACCTTGGCAGGTAATAAAAAAAAAAGGACCGTTAGTAACCGTTGCGTCCTCTTTAAAGTGGAACCTTACCCATGACAACTTAATAAAAAATAATGTTCTTTAGCAAAGAACAAACATTCCACATGAATAATTATGCTACCAAAGTTAGGCTGGCCATACATTATACAATTTTCTTCTATAGATTTCCTTTAGATTTACCAAAACCATATAATATGAGGTCAAATCTAAACACGTTCAATTTGTGTGCAATCAGGCAGGCCCTTCTACTACACAGTTGAAGGTAAATCTAAAGGATATTGAATAGGAAAATTGTATGGTATATGGCCAGCTTTAGTGTGTGCTGTAAATTGCCTCCAGCATTGTTCCAGTTTCTTCTTGCTGGAGGCTGCCATTTTGTACAAGACCAGAGCCCTGAACAGCAGTAAGTCATAAAGTGGAACTAAACCCATCAATTTAACAGTTTCAAAAACGGTTAAATTCCTGAATTGTTGGAAATGTAACTGTCACATTTTGGTTGTGTCCTTAAACTGTCAAACATCAAATGGCTGGTGTCATAACTGATCACATGTGCAGCACCATAGCAGTTGCAGATTCCTTAGCTGTAAGACCCCTTTCACACCACACCGCTGATAGCGGCGGCGGTAAAACGCCGCTATTTTTAGCGGCGTTTTACCGCCGGATTTGCGGCGCATTTCGGCCGCTAGCGGGGCGCTTTTACCCCCCGCTAGCGGCCGCGAAAGGGTTAAAAGCGCCGGCAATACGCCGCAATAGCGGCATTTTGCCGGCGGCATTACAGCGCTGCCCCATTGATTTCAATGGGCAGCAGCAGTGGAGGAGCGGTAAACACACCGCTCCTTCACCGCTCCAAAGAAGCTGCTGGCAGGACTTTTTTCTGACGTCCTGCCAGCGCACCACTGTAGTGTGAAAGCCCTCAGGGCTTTCACACTACACACAATGGTGCAGCTTCTTTAGGGCGTTTTGCAGGCGCTATTTCTAACACTATAGCGCCTGCAAAACGCCCTGGTGTGAAAGGGGTCTTAAGGATAGGAGGATTTAATTCCATTTTAAGGCTGTCAGCAGATCGGCCTCTACAAATTCAGCAGTGCCTAAAAATACTGAGCATGTGCGCAGTAGGGTGAGACAGTGTATTACTGGGTTTTAAACAGTATATGTACTATTTTTATTATTTTACATAGCTATACTTGGAGTGATCTAGCAGGACTTAAAGTGGAACTTTAGTCAGAAAATGAAGTCCTGCTATTTCACTTCAGGCTGTCTATGTAATGTAAACCATTCAAAATAAGTCTATACTGTTTAAAATCCAGTAATGCACTGTCTCACCCTGCTCTGCATATGCTCAGTTGCTCTCCATTTTAGTCATTGTTGGGCACTTCTGGGTTTGTAGAGACCCATCTGCTGACAGCCTTAAAGCAGAATTAAACCCTCCTATTCTTTACAGCCAAGGAAACTGCTTCTGTTTAAACCACAGTAAGGCCCATTTCACACTTGTGTGACTTTTTCTGTGTCTTTGGACATCAATTGCATGACAAGTCGTACCCCATGTTTCCCCGATGTTAACCGTTCATATCTGTGCGACTTCAAAATAGTCCCTGTACCACTTTGGTGCGAGTTGAGGTCCATAGACCTCAGGTTTACACAGGCATTTCCTGAAATTGTGTCAAATTCGCTTCAGTGTGAAAGTGGCCTCATATATTTAAACTGTATCTGCCATGGTGCTGCACATGTGATCGGTTATGACTAGGGGTGCAACGGATCGAATCAGAGTCACGGATTGGATCATTTTTGGGATCCGCAAATAATAATTGAATTTGCAAAAACCTGTGAAAATTCCACCACCATATAGTCCCCACTGTAATATCCACAATCTCCCCCACTGTAATATCGGCTGAGCATGGCTGGGTATCGCAGAGTATTTGCAGGGTGATGCTGGGTATTTGCAGACTGAGTATTGGCAGGGTACTGCAGACTGAGTATTGGCAGGGTATTGAGGGATGGCTGCGACTGCAGTTGTCACAGAGCAACGCTGTGGGCACTACAGATCCAGCCCACAGCGCTGCTTCCATCCGATCTCTCCCCTCCACTGTACAGATCTGTACACGGAGGGGAGAGAGGAACCGGCGTCATGATGGTGCAGATTTGTTTACAAGTGATCGCTCTGTCATTTGATGGAGCGATCACATTGGGTGTAGAAAGATGGCCGCCGCTTCAGAGCTAGGCCAAAACTGCTGCCTTTCCTAAGGCCGAGACGGCGGATCGCGGCGTGTGCCGATCCGAGCGGGGTGACCCATTCATATCACGGATCAGTGATGATCTGTTACACCCCTAGTTATGACACGGGCCATTTGATGGTTTGACTGTTTGGTTGAGGACACAAGCAAATGTGACAGTTAGCAATCCTGGCATTCCTGGAATGTAACCATTAAATTGATGGGTTTAGTTCCACTTATGATTTACGGCTGTTTGGGGGCTCTGGGCTTCAGCAAAGTGGCAGCCTCAAGCAAGAAGCAAGTTGTTATGGGTAAAGTTCCACTTTAATTTTCTGACTAAAGTTCCACTTTAAGTTGATAATCCCCTAGTGTGTGTGTGCCGTCTCCAACAGTCTTTTGTAGTATTCCATTCAGGTTATGTTCTGAGCAGCCCATTGGTGAGGTCAGGAGGTCTGCTTTTGTTTAGCTGTAACAAACTTAATTTATCTCTCACTTAATTTGCTGTGATTGCTCAAACCAAGAGGTGCAGCAATAAATATAAATTCTTCCATCTCAGTGAATTGGATCTATTGACTTTGTGTGTAATCACATGTTTATACAAACTAAGGCCCCATTTACACGGGCGTACTGCAGCATACACTGGTGTGAGGGCTGTGTTTGCCTGCGCGGGGATGCGGGGGGTGTTCTGTACATCCCTGCGCACGCTGTCCCATTCAGAACATAACTCAGTGGGGGAGATCATTGTACTAATATCACTTGTGTTAGTAGTGCGATCTGTCAGGGTTTTTTCCATTTAACCCGCTGAGTTGAAGAAAGAAAAAACTCCTGTGTGAACAAAGCATTAGTTTGTATAAGGTAGTGGGCGCTCCTCTGAGCAGACTCCAGACTCATCCTCTGTGTAATTTATGGTGGAATAGAACAAACAGTCTCGCCAAACATCTAAAGCAGCAATGCACAGAAATATATATCTTTTTTTGTAAATCATGAAATCAGGGGAAGGCTGTAGCCTCTTTCAGCTTTTTATTTCTCAATGCAGATTTTCCCTCAGTTGTGTCATTTTGTGTCTGGTGAAACACTTTTACAGTGACAGAAAAAGAGGTAAAATCTTTTGAGAGGAGCACCAGATAGCAGTAAACTCCAACAGGTTCTAATTCATCCCGTGACTGGACATAAACTTCAAGAACATATACAGGTGTTTGACCATTTTTCTGGAATTATATGCTGTTTAAAGTGATTGTAAAGTAATTTTTTTAATAACAAACACAATATACCTACCAACTCTGTGCAATTAGATTGCTCAGGTCAGCTCCCATTCTCCTCTTCTCAAGTCCCCCGCGAGAGAGCGCTGCTACAGATGTGCAAAGAACAGGATCAGCTGAGGACTCGGGTAAATATGGGGGGAGGGTGATACGGTTACCTAATAAATTTTTTACCTTAATGCAGGAAGGAATGCGTTGGGGTAAAAAATGTTTAGGCTTTAGAACCACTTCAAATTCAGCCAATTTATATTTATTATTTAAAGAGTGCTGAGGATTTCCTCAGGCTTTATCATTTTGTGACTCCATTGAGAAGATTTTTTTTCCTGCCCCTCCCATTTAGTACTCTCTACATCCTGAAACCAGAGGTATAGTTGTCCCCTGAACACAAAATAGCAGATGGCCATAATAACATTGCCAGACGATCTACCACTTCCTCACTCTATTAGAGATGTGTTTTATCTGTTCCCTTATGGGGGGAGTTATCACTTCTTATTCCTGGTAGAAAGTGAGAGAACATCTCCCCAGTTTGGATAGAGATGGCAATAAAAGCTTGACAGAGGTTGTACTTCTCTGCCATACTAGAAATAAACATTTGGCTGGCGTTGGTTCTTTTTGGCATTGCATAGAGCAGGGATATACAATTAGCGGACCTCCAGATGTTGCAGAACTACAAGTTCCATGAGGCATAGCAAGACACTGACAGCCACAAGCATGACACCCAGAGGCATGATGGGAGTTGTAGTTTTGCAACAGCTGGAGGTCCGCTAATTGCATATCTCTGGCATAGAGTAACAACTGCTTAAAACCTTAATCAACCTTTTATTGCTTTAAGTGTCCCCAGTTTGGGAGAGATTTCTTCACTTACTGTGTATATCGGTGTTGAAACGGGAAGTGATAGAAATATCCCCCCCAAAGGGGTCACAGAGCGCATTAAAAACACATGACCTTTATTAGGATTGGATTTCTGTCTGTCCTCATGAAGGAGATGTTTTGTGCCTCAAAAAAAAAAGAGGCGTGAAGTAGGAGCTCTGTCCTCGCTGGCTGTGATTGACTTAAATGTATTAACACTTGTTTATCTGGTTCCGGGTCCTGCACAGTTAAGGTACTCACCGACCCAGCAGATTCAGCATTGTCTTGCTGTGATCTGCTCTCTTCTGCCCCCTGCTCAGTGCCGCACCGCCATCATAAAGTTTTTGCCTTCGTGCACAGAATGCATGAGAAGTATGGGAATCTAAAAAAAATAAGAATAAAAAAACTCATACTCCCCTAGATGACGCAGCGGTATCTGTCCCCTGCTAGCTCTACCCCTGAGAACTAAGAGATTAAACACAAACGATCGCTCCATTTTCCCTCTTCACTCTGAGCAGAGAGCTGTAACTGTCAGTCACCATCTCTCTGCCCTGCCCCTCCAGCGCTCACTGGAGCACTAAGCTGTGGAGGGGCAGGAGCTGCTGGCTCAGGCTTACTGGATTGCTGGGCCAGCTGCCAGTCCAGGCAGTAAAGTCGGGATCTTTCCCGAGCCTGGACCTGCTGAGTGATGGCTTTAGCCCGCTGCGTGCTAAAAACGGGCCACAAGAGTGCAGAACGAGCTATACTCTTGTGATCCATAGAAATACAGCCAAAATAGCTTTGGGCATATTTCTCCTTTTTAAGGTTAAAAACCTTGAGCCTTGATGACCACTTTAAAGCATAATTTAACCCCAAAGCAAAAATTATATTACAGCTCACCAGTCCTCAGATGTGACTGCTTCGTTTTGCTTTTTGAGGCTTTTCCTTTTTCTCCTGGTGATCTTACTGTTATTTTTCAACCTACTTCAACTGAATAATCTTTTCAGCATTTGGGTTCAGTTAACACTGACAGGGTCACTTACAATGATGGGCATTTATTAGTTTATTTAAAACCTTTATCCCAAAAGAACAAAACTATAACTGTCTAAAAAGTGTTAGCTGGAGTTCCGCTTGAATTTGTTAGTCAAATCCATCTAAATCTACTAGTTTAACTCTACCATCTCCCCAGACCTATAATGCTGCAGTCCAAGGGTGTCTTCATGTCTCCTCTATTCAAAATAGAGACACCCTAATGCTCAGTTCACACTGAGGCAACCTGTCAGGTGACTTAGCCGCCTGACAAGTCCTGCTCCATTCAGTGCAATGGAACCATTCTAATTGGAGCGACTCAAGTTGCTCTGACTTAGAAAAAGGTTCCTGAGCCATTTGAGGGCGACTTCAGAGCGACTTGCATTGAATTCTATTACCAAAGTCATTTGCAAGCCACGCTGCACGGGGCGCCTTCAGAGTCGGGTGACTTTAACCGTGATTAAGACTGGCCGGGTCTCTGAGTAAAAATAAAGGAAAGAAAACGACTGCAGCAACTCCATATAAGGAATGGTAAGCTACAAAAGTATAATGAAAGGCATTTTTTAGGAGAGTGGAGAAGGATTAGAACATCTGTCAAGTTCTTATTGCTTTCGGTATCCCTATTAGGGATATTCATCCTCTATTTTTCCTGTAACAGAAAATCCCAAATTTTGGGTTGTCATGAGAAACAGGAATAGAAAATCTTCCAATGGGAACACAAAGAATAGTGACAGTGGAAAACAGACCAAGTGGTCACCCCCACTCTCCCTTGCACACACACACTTTCTAGGCTGGCAGTCTGTTCCAAGCATCCATTACTCTTTAAGTAAAATAATACTTTCTTAGCATTGAAGTTTCCTCCAGCTACCTTTTAAGGGCTCGTCCTTCAGCATTTGGATCGCACTTTAGGAAGAATTTGACAGGAGGTGTTGTATTGCCACCTGTTCTAGCCCCTTGATCCCTTCACTAGCATGCCTCAACTGCGTGCATTGGTTGCAAGATGCTTGCAGAGAGGCCCTCTTCACTTGAATGGGTTGCATTCAGTGGTTGCTACACCTACTGAAAGCGACGGGGAGCATAATTCCTGCAACATGGCAAAGCATTGTGGCCACAACATGTGAAAACCCCTGGCCCTGCCTCTGCAGTTAAAGGGTCTATCAGTTTGGGGGCAATAAAGCTGCAGCTCACCCGCAAAGGCTTTACCAACTCCAAGCCGTCGCATCGCATAGTAGCCCATTATGTGTCACTTACCTGACACAGGAGCCAGCGATGTCACCGCTGTCCCCTGTAGTCTGGCGCATCCATCTTTTCGGTGGGGTCTCGCAGCTCCGTCGCTGTCATTCGGCGAAGCCGCGATGACGTCACTCCCGCGCATGCGCACGCTAGCCGACATGTGGCAGCTTCGTTGTTGGAAATGCCGCCCTCAGTGCGCCTGCGCGCCGCTGTCTACGGCGCATGCGCCGTAGACAGCGGTGCCTGTCTTCGGGCAAATATCTCCTAAACCGTATAGGTTTAGGAGATATTTCTTGGACCTACAGGTAAGCCTTAATCTAGGCTTACCTGTAGGTCAAAGTGGTTTGTTAGGGTTTACAACCACTTTAAATATGTGCATTGGATTGATAATAGCACATGGTAATTATGTGAAGTTTATTTTCTATAAATTATTCCAACTCGAACAATCAGAGATACAGTATATTGTAACTAAGTGTGTTGCGGTCTAAAAAAATGATACTTTCTGGCACCATCCAGTGTCCACATAGTAACAGTGCTCCTAGAGAAAAGTTGCAATACCCTTATTAAAGTAATCCTGTATCCATCAAAAAAATGGAGGCTTCCCTTTGTAGTTACTGGTGATCATCACAATTTTACAGTGGGATGAGCCGCCTGATATAGCCTTGGTAGAAATCTGGCAATGCCTGCATTTCTTTGCTGTTTTTATTTTTTCCCTCACACTAGATAACTAAGTAGTATCAGGACAATGATGCTTGCTTTCACAGCCACTTTCCTGCTACCACTCATTCATCCAGTGGGCCAGGAGAATGACAAGAGTGGGTAGGATGGTCTATGTGGGACTCCGTTTGCTGGATCTTGTTTTAAGTCAATTATGTTAAACGAAAAGTTTAAGAAAATTCAGAAGTGCTATCCTGTTCTGGGTAAATGGTTTGAAGTATAGAACAAGTGCCAGCCAGACAACTAGCATTATCAGAAGAGGTGAATTATGGTAACTTATTTTTCCCTCCATGACAAGTTTCCTACAAAAACTAAATTCAGTTTTAGTGATCTTGTTCTTTAATGTTCAGAGCAAAAGCTAACTGCTTTCCTTTGTTTTGCAGATTGATCTACTCCAAATGGGGGATGAAAAAGACACCTGGAAGGTAAAAACACTGGATGAGATTTTGCAAGAAAAAAAGAGGCGGAAAGAACAAGAAGAGAAAGGAGATTCTAAACATAGAAATGTAAGCCTTTTGCCCTGTGCTTCATTAAACACATCTAAATGATGTCAGAGCATGGCAACAGCTGTTCTATCAGGGCTGGGCAGGCTCCACAAGCCATATAGCTCATGTACTATAAGACTACATTTAACCACTTGCTGACCGCAATACGTATATATACGTTGTGGATTGCAAGTGGTTTACTGGGATTATGGCTGAATATATCAGTCATAACCCCGGTATTGTTGTTCTTAGTCGGCAGCTGGCTTTCTCTTGAAAGCGTTCCAAGCGGCTCATGAGCCACTGGAAGGCTTTCAGAAGCAGCAGGAGGGGGCACCCCTGCCTTCCGCTGCTCTCTGGTATTTCTTGGGCTTGCCGTTTCCGCCGGCTCACCCGAGAAACCCAACGGTGCCGCCAGCTGATCACAGAGGGGATCAAAGAGTAGATTGCCTCTATGGCCTTGGAAGACTTGAGCGAAGTTAAGAGGTCAATTCTGGTCCAGGGTGGAAGTTAGCTTTATTTTTTTTATTTTGCTTTTAAAGTTAAAGAAGAGATTTGGGGTCTTATTGATCCCAGATCTCCTTATAAAGAGGACTTGCCATCCTTATTTCTATTACAAGAGATGTTTACACTTCTTGTAATAGGAAAAAAGTGATAAATAAATTTAAGTGACAGTGTAAAAATAAAATCGGAGAGAAAATTAAAGCGCCCCATCCCTCCTTGCTTATGCGCGGAAGTGAACGCATACATAAGTTGCGCGCGGTGTTACCGGAACGTTCGCGCAAGAGTAATAATCCTAGCACTAGACCTCCTCTGTAACTCTAAATGGTTAACCTGTAAAAGCGTAAAATGCCACCTAATGAAGATTTTTAATTCCATGAGCGTGTGCGCAATTTTAAAGCACGACATGTTCGGTATCTATTTACTCGACATAACATCATCTTTGGAGTGTATAGCGTTTTTAATTAAATTAAAATGTATATTTTCCAAAGAAATTGCATTTGAAAAACTGCTGTGCAAATACCGCAACATAAAAAATTTCAATGATCGCCATTTTATTCTCCAGGGCAGTGATGGCGAACCTTGGCACCCCAGATATTATGGAACTACATTTCCCATGATGCTCATGCAGTGTAGTTGAGCATCATGGGAAATGTAGTTCTAAAACATCTGTGGTGCCAAGGTTCGCCATCACTACACTTTGGTCTCTGCTAAACAAAAAATATATAATATTTGGGGGTTATAAGTAATTTTCTAGCAAAAAATGCCGATTTAAACTTGTAAACAAAAAGTGCCAGGAAAAGCCTGGTCTTCAAGCGGTGAAATAGAAACCCTTCTCGCTACACCCACCGTGCTGCATTGTTTCCAGTACTAACCTTAAGCCCAGTAAAGACCTGGACTAAAACTCCTCCCATAACTTTCTTGTATAGTATAATGATAAGTGAGCAGTCTTATCGTTCATCTACAGTAGATGGTAAAGCAGCCCACAATCATACTAAAAACCCATCCCCCATCATGCTGTCCCCACTCGGCAAAGCTCATGCTCCTTGCCTGAGTGGTGGGCTCTAGCTCTGAACTCACAGCAGGGGGGAGTGGGTGTGTTGGACTGCAGCAGAGAGGGCCGCAGCTTACATACCGTACAATCTTGCCGTTTATTTAGATGGTACAGCAGCCCACAGCTATAGTGAAAATCTGTCCTTCACTCTTACATGGCAGAGCTGGACCCTTTCATTGCTCCCCCTATGAGAGATGATCTTCACTCAGCAGGAAGGGTAAGCTTTGCTCTGTAGAGGGCTGCAGTTTTTACTCACATGAGGCAAATTGGACTGCAGCAGAGAGGGCCACTGCTTACAGGCAAAGAGCAGTAGTCCAAGTGTGCTTCATTAAAGCAGGGCACATTTTACGAAGGCTATGGGCTGCTGTACGATCTATATCAGAGCTATTGAATTAAAATTCAAAGAGGTCTGGTCACTAAAATTTTCTTCCAGTAGAGGTCCAAATCACATATTTGTGCAATGGCTCAGATCCTTAGGTTTACAGTCACCTTCTTACTTGTCCATCTTGTCCACAGTCCCCCTTTACATAAATATCCCTCTCTTTAAATCGCAACCCCCACCCCTTACATCAGTCATCTCTTCACAGCATTTTACTCACCCCCTCTTTACATCACATTCCCCCTTCACATTACACTGCCCCCTCATCGCATTTCTACTTTACAGCATTGTCCTCAGCCCCCTTTACATTACACCCCCCTCCCCCATTCATAGCAGGGTTCTAGCCCCCTTTACATCAACTCCCCTTTCCCTTTCCAGATCTGGACTGAATGGGTCTGTCACTTGATCTGAATCCAGACCGCGGTCCGCCATTCAGTGATGCCTGATCTATATGAACAGTAAGAGACTGCTCTTTTACCATTTTACTGTATGGGGAAGCTGTTGGAAGAGTTTTGGTCTAGGGTTCATTTGGGCTTTAATCCAGTCTCCATTTGGCTGTGGGTCCTAGATGCAGTTGTGGACTGAGCAGAACTTGTGTTTACAGCTGGGACCCTCATCTGGATGAGTTTTAAATAAGTTCACTGGCATTTTAAAGAAATGGGGGATTCTATGAATAAGTGCAGGAATTGGGAGTAGTCTGCCCTAGGCTAGTATACAAGCGTTGAAAACTGCACAGGTGATTTTAAATACATTTAGATCTCCACCTAAAAGTGGCTTACTGCTTATGATTGCTCTAGATGGAAAAAGAAGAGCCCCCCCAATATAAAATAAAACAGACCTTCTAAATTATTTCTGTTTTCTTAATAGAACATGTGTGTTTATTCTGATAAAAAGGTACTCAAAAGATTTTTGTGCCCTAATTGGAAGAGCACAAATAGTACTTTTTTCTGAATTGTCAGGGCATGTGAAGTATAAAGACGCAGTTCCAGGTCCATGAAAAATAACAGCAAAGGGTGAAAGTGACTATTTATATTTATATGTTTACGAGTCTCAAACATGGAGATGTGTGCTTAGTTAAAATATTTTTTTTTTAACTATAGCATCGTTTTGATCTCTTTGGCGTTTATTGTGAAGAAAGTTTTATAGATGTCCCTAAAATTCCTTTCTAATTTTTTCTAATCTTTCATTTGTAGGCAGATGATCGAGATTCCAAGAGAGATTCCTTGGAGGAAGGAGAGCTGAGAGATCACAAAATGGAGATCACTATTCGAAATTCACCTTACAAACGAGAGGACTCAATGGAAGACCGGTATGTCTTCTGTGCTGTTCTTTGTTGATTCAAGAACCCCTGGCTAAACACAAACTAGTACTAACTTCATAAAGTTAAAAGCGGTTTGTCCCTTTGCTGAGATTTGAGGCTGACGCACATCTTTTTTTCTGCATTGATCACCTAGTAAAGAAAACAAATACTAGCATTCTACCTGCCATTGCTGCCTCTGACTTCCTCCTTGGTCCGGCACTGACAATTTTTTAGAGTAAAATGACAGTCATGTCATTTCATTCTGCCCACTTCCTTTGAGCCCAGCTTGTTGCTTACAGGCCCCTCCAGGGGCATGTCATCAAACAGGCTGGCTGCACAGTACCACTGCTCAGTCCTGGATGAATGAACTCCACATGCTGCTGCTGGAGGAAATGACAGCTCCAGGTAACTCTGTTTCTATATTGCATTAGGAAAGGATGGTGTCTTTTAAACTCTTTATTTCCTGACCCAGTTCTTAAGCAAGTAATCTCTCGATCGTAGGCTGTTGTAGAGGAATTGTTAAAGGCTAACTCTCTTAATATATTCAATTCTTCCAGAGGTGAGGAGGATGATTCACTCGCTATTAAACCACCACAACAAGTTTCCCGGAAAGAAAAATCCCACCACCGAAAAGATGAGAAGAGAAAAGATAAGCGCCGACATCGCAGCCACTCTGCTGAAGGAGCTGGAGGTACATTGTAGTTTTAATAACTTACTGGTTTTCTGGAGTGTGGTGGAGTTTCATATACTATACTTTTGTATGTACATCCAAACGTTTTGCTTTGGATGGAGTAAGGAAGGACTGAAACCCCTGCAAGTTATTTTGTTTTTACAGTCTGTGTCACGGGGGAGATTTCCCCTCACTTCCTGTCTTGGGGATACAACAGGAAGTAAGAGGGAAGCCTCTTCAAGGTGAAAAAGGATTCCCCTCGCCTTTTTTTCTTGTGACCGCTCTAAAATGTTGCATCTACCATCAGTCGCTGTGCCAGAAACAGAGTCATCAGGACAAATAGAAGCTGAGCTTACCTAATGATGAAACAGACCGTAATAAAAATTTTACAGGGGTTCCAAACAATTGTATCCAAAACCTATAAAAACAGGGTTCAGCTATACATATTTTTTATTCTGATGACTGTGCCCTACAAAAAACTCAAACTATGATTAAAATCATTTTAAATTGAATACCATATGCCTC